>NC_064627.1:673990265-675190265 GCF_023864275.1 Schistocerca cancellata | reverse complement strand
CAATACTGTGCTACTGGTTGTACTAGCGTCTTAACGTCTCGTATGAGGGTTTTTTTTTTACAGATGGAGTGCATTTTACCCAGGAATCTAAGTCTTCCACTTGCCTTCGTTCACCACTACTCTTGCAATCAGATACTATTGTATTTTTTCCCTATTTATAGAAAGTATCATCAGTTTATACACGTTTAAAGTAAGCTGCCGTGGAAGTGAAGTGGAAATTTCTTCAGTCTTTCTGTAGTTCTTCCGATCGTCTAACTACGATAGTTTCCTGTAGACAGACCATCCTTAGCGAAGAATATTATACAGCTGTCGAACTTCTCTGATAAAACAGTTATTTATGTTGAAAACATCTGACATCCTATTAACCTTCCTTTCGGGGACATTCGATGCTACTTTCGTTTTTGTCTAACAGTTGCCGTCGAGTACAGCGTACTAGGTTCTATTACTCAAACGTTCCTCGAGCCATCACATATTTGCGAAGATACTCTGTACTCGTATGTTCGTATCTTCATTAGTAGCGAACGATGTGGCTGTCTGAAACGCCTTTCGGAAACCTAAGAAGAACGAATTTATCTGTTCACCTGTATCTTTTCTTTCCAAGATGTTGTACATGAATAAAGCACGAGCACGAATGCATGAATTTTGATACACGAACGGAAATGTTAGCGTGTGGTTCATGGGAAGAAACATGTGAAAAGGGAACATTAAAAAGTGAGACAGTGTGCATAACAAGCCTATGCGATCGTGCGATTTTCGCTTGTCTAGTATCTTCCTCACTGTGAAGCGACTGAAAAAGTTCAGGTACTGCCGAAGAGGAGATGCGTGACTCGCGATGGGGTTGTACGTTCGATCGGAGAAACTAAAATGAAACTGCCTGATGCTTCTGGCTCATGCGGTGTTGTTAAGAGGTGGGAAACCTGTGCCGTACTTAGAAAGAGCGGACGGTAGCCAGGGCAGGCGTGGGCCTCGTGGTGTGGTGTGGTGGGATCCCCACGGGAAACCCGAGGCGGCGACACCTGCGGCTCCCACGCCACGCCACGCCAGGCAGCCACCTCACCTCACCTCACCTCACCTCGCCGCGCCTCACGGTAAGGCGAGAACTCCGCGGACGCTCCGATCTACGACGCTCCGGCTTCAATTAGGTCGGCGATCCGCGTGGGGAAAAAATACAGCGACAGGCGGCTGGAGGCGGTGCAATCGTTTTGTCCTTACGCACCGCTTGTAGTTACCGTATTTCACCCCAATTCAGCTACTCGTAAGTACTTTGCTCCTTCACATTTTGTCGTTCACATGCAATATTTATATTTATGGCAGCAGACCATATCTTGCCATTTGGTATGTCATCATTGTCTGCTATTTTCCAATATCGGAAAACTGTCTGTTCAGGCGGTAGTTTCGTTGCCACCTCCGAAACAACTTAAACTGGCAGGAACACATAGAAAATGTTGTGGGGAAGGCTAATCAAAGATTGCGTTTTATTGTCAGGACACTTAGAAAATGTAACAGATCTACTAAAGAGACTGCCTACACTACGCTTGTCCGCCCTCTATTAGAATCCTGGGATCCTTACCAGATAAGATTGACAGAGTACATCGAGAAAGTTCAAATAAGCCGGCCGGTGTGGCCGAGCGGTTCTAGGCGCTTCAGTCTGCAACCGCGCGGCAGCTACGCTCGCAGTTTCGAATCTTGTCTCGGGCACGGATGTGTGTGCTGTCCTTGGGTTACTTAGGTGTAAGTAGTTATAGGGGACTGTGCAGAGCCATTTGAACCATTTGAAGTTCAAAGAAGGACACCACGTTTTGTATTATCGCGAAATAGGGGAGAGAGTATCACTGAAGTGACACAGGATTTGGGGTGCACAAAATCAAACACGTTTTCCATTGCAGCGGAATCTTCTCACGAAATTTCAGTCACCAACTTTCTCTTCCGAATGCAAAAATATTTTGTTGACGCCGAGCTACATAGGGAGAAACGATCACCATAATAAAATAACGGAAATCAGAGGTCGCAGCGAAAAATATGTGTTCGTTTTTTCCTTGCTGTGTACGGAATTGGAATAACAGAGAATTTTTGTGAAGGTGGTCCGATGTACTTTCTGCCGGGCACTCAAATGTGATTTTCAGAGTATCCATGTAGATGTAGAACACGTATTATACAGCGTCAATGGAACTCTGTTGGAAAACTCGTTTCACAATTTTTCTCAGGTGCGTTTCAAATGGTTCAAATGACTCTGAGCACTATGGGACTTAACTTCTGAGGTCATCAGTCCCCTAGAACTTAGAACTACTTAAACCTAACTAACCTGAGGACATCTTACACATCCATGCCCGAGGCAGGATTCGAATCTGCGACCGTACAGGTGCCTTTCGTTTGCGACTTTCCTTGTGGACATTAACTTCGCGAATACTGTCAGTTCGCACTCGATGGAAGTCCTTAAGGTGCAAGTGAACAGCATACTTGCAGTTAAGAACAGATACAGATCTGTGATGATACGATGGAGAAACAGAAAGAAGTTGCCATCGCAGAACTGCTAAATCAGAAATCAGACTGAGGAAATAAAATGTGGTCGTGTTCGTTCGTATTAATATGTATATAATAATCTGAAGGAAGGTATGTTAAGAAATCGCGCTAATAGAAGTGGTTTGTCAGGACAGAAAATACACATTATACCGTTTGCTGATGATACAAATGCAGAATGCAATGGAACGTGTGCTACCGGAAACCAGTAACATGTTCATGAACAAAAAGAAAACTAAGGTAATGGAGATCGTAGCAGGACTTTCTGGAAGGATAAATGTTAAACTTGAACCAGAAATTGTCTGAGGTGGGTGAATTTTGCTGTCTCCGAAGTCAAATAGATGAAGATGCGAAATGAAATATGGATAATGGAAAAGACAGAAACATAGTGTCGCTGGAGATCGTTAATCATATGACTTGATCGAATATTGAATGAAGACGTCCTGCAACGAATCAACGATGGGAAGGGCTTATGGAGGACATAATGAAACAGAGACAGAATGGCTCGGCACACATTATGACAGGGGCCGTTGCTGAAAACGGGATTTAACGATAGCTGGCAAGGGCAAGAATAGCACCTAACCAAGAAACCTTCAGATTGATGATCGAAGCTATTCATGATGCGTGAACGTCGTAGTCATACAGGAAGAAGCATTATTTCTTTTTGGGTAAGGATGGGGGAAGAATATCGGTCATAGTCCTGTGAAAAGAGCTATCTTGGTATTTGCCTCAGAGATTAACAAAAAAAAAAAAAAAAAAAAAAAAAAAAGCTTCAGGATGTGAAGCCTGTTCTTCTTGAACGGGAGTCTAATGTTCAGCTTTTAAACTGAAGCGCTATCTTACGTGGTACTCGTCTACTACCCAATTGTGACAAGTGAACAAAATATGAGTATCTATATATATGTGCGAAAAGTAAGGGCCGGCCGCGGTGGTCTCGCGGTTCTAGGCGCTTCAGTCCGCAACCGCGTGACTGCTGCGGTCGCAGGTTCGAATCCTGCCTCGGGCATGGATGTGTGTGATGTCCTTAGGTTAGTTAGGTTTAGGTAGTTCTCAGTCCTAGGGGACTGATGACCATAGATGTTAAGTCCCATAGTGCTCAGAGCCACCTGAGGCTGAGTGTGTATGCTAGTGCCGAGTAACGAGCTAAGAACTAGAAATGAGATAGAAGGGCGACGCGTTGTTAACTAGAAAGATAACAACTACCTCACACTGTCCCATAAGTAGTTCGCTATAAGAAGAGCCTTCCTGACAACGAAATACGAAGTGCCACGTTCATCAGTCGGCTGTTTCTCAGGGAATGACAAATTTATGTCAGTAAAGCACCTAAAAATACATTTTAAGACCTTCCTCGAGTTTCACAGACTGCATTATTAATTGCATCCGAAGCATTTTCGACCATCAGACTTCTTTCAGTCCGTCGCAAAGGAAATCACAGCTTTCTCATTAAAAGGTAGTATGACGAAGTAATGGATGCGTGGAACAGGTGAAACGTGACACTGAGATAGTGATTTACGAATAATATATTACTGTAGTACCTCAACGATGCCCTAGCGTACACGCACTCTGCAGTCGTTTGGTTCTGTTTTCAGCCTAAATGGCTTGTCTCATTATGTAATAGGTCGCGCTACGAACATTCTAAATGGCGATTTAGTGAGACAGTTGTATTTCTGACACACATGTAGTAAATCACTTATTTCCCAAACTGACGTCACTGTTCTAACGTTTTAGTAATATCTGTAACTCGCGCCAGACAGCATCTCACAGACTCTCAAGATCTCAAAGATATTAATTTCAAACGTCATTTGTTTTCATTGTAAATGTGAGCCCTTAGGCATTGTGATCGTATTATTGATAGTTTCTTCCACTGGGTTTAAATAGAGTAATTATTTTTTATTAATAACCATTGAAGTAACGTTTAAATCTATAGTAATACATTTGATAATGTCAGAATGTGTGAAATTTGTGAATAGTCGTTTGGAGGGCACTATTTTGTGTGCTGGTATCGTGGCGCAAGCAGTTAAGGTTTTGAGGGCTCAGGCACATGTTGCCAACAGTGCTGGCGTCCAGTAATGATCGAAATAAAGCGAAGTGTATCTTTTAACGATGATATTTCTTCCCCATCCGGCTGCATGCGTTTTAATGAGAGGTGATATAACGAAAAAACTGGGTTTTGCAAAGTGGCAAAGAAATGAATGTTAAATCGTCCCTTAGAGAGCCAAATAAACAGTAACCTTTTACGCTAGCAGTATTGGTTAGCGTTATACTTAGAGTCCAGAAAGAGTTCTTACAAAGAGGCTTCTAGCTTATTTTCGTTACACCTCACATAATCTCAAAAAAAAAATTCCAAGCTAATCACCTTCCTCAAGATAGTCGTATATTTGAGAAACGGTGACCTGGCGAAGTCATAAATTGGAGTGAAACTGTAAATTGTCTGCATCTGACTCGTAACTGCCGATTCGAGAAATACTCGTGGCATCTCAGTGGCTAGGCAGTCGACAAAGTCAAAGTAAGAATCCGTCAATTTGCGAAGGTCAGTGACGCAGTACGTAAATGAACGGTATTTGAAAAATATAGATAAACCACTCACTCTGCAATTGAGTCAGACTCTTCTTCGCTTAGCCCAGTCCACAAAAGAACGAATGGTGGAACTTCTGGACTTCATGACGGGACTTGTAGCAACAACGGACTCTGTCGTAGACTTAGGACACTGAACAAGTATTTAGAACAACTCCCGTCCGATCAGCATGATTAATTTCTTTCCATGGTTTCCGTAAATCATTTCAAAATTAATGTAACCTTAAATAATGGTCACTTTCCCCCTCTTGCTCCAACTGAATCGGTGCTCTGTGCCTGAGGTGTCGTCACGGTAATTATTCTTCCTCCGTTCCCTTATCAAGCATGACCTATAACGGCAGCGCGCGTGGGCAGAGCTGCAGAAACAGAGATGTGGTTAAACAGCCGGAAGCAGAAAATGCAAGAGCACAGCATCGCAACACGCTTCTTGATCCTTGTATATACGTATATGTGACTTTTAGTACTTGATAGAGGTACTATGAGATAACGTCATAGTTGCGGCGGCAAAACAGTCAGTGCGCAAGCGGCTGTCGCACTTAGAAGTGTCTTCAGCGCCTGGAGACAAAAAAATTTAGCTGTTTGTTGGCGATTATTTTCGTACATATAATTCTGACCGAGGGAAAGTGTTATTGATTGAAAGATAAAATGATTCTCATGTCCGACGCTTCAATGGTGTGGTTTCCAGCATAAGTTCGATTTAACGGCAAGTTTACGTTCTTTTTAGATTGACCTGCTGTGAAATTTCTGGTGTAACTGTAATACCTACTGTTCATTTAGTTTGTTAAAATTTATTACTAATGTAATTATATTTAGTTAAATAACTGTGTGTGCTCCTAGCAATCCCTCATTCATAACTCCTCCCATTAAAGGGCTTTATGTGTAAATTACATGCTTTCTCGTATCTGAATACTTGTCTTTAGCGATACATGTCCAGAAAAACGAGGAATAACCTGGCAGCTTCGTACTGCGTCCCCCCTAAGTATGAGTAATTCTATACGGCCTCTGCAGCACCAGTCACGACAAGCGCACCGTAACGTGGGAAACACTTCCTGGCGCTCGTACACGGCAACCTTGCCGCTTCGGTCGCAGTGCTAGTTACAGCCACAAGATGAAACAGGTAGAACAAAACTTACCATCGGCAACTACTCGCAGGAACTTTCTGCTACAGTCGTAGTACAGTTACACATTACATATATTGTAGAATTTGCAAAACGTGGACAAATTCTTCTCGCACTGGAGCAGTCTTTGTAATTTATTTATTTATTTTTCGAGTCATCAGCCTCCCGACTGACGTGATGTAGCCCGCCACTAATTCCTCCCCTTTTCATCTCGGAGTAGCAACTGCAACCAACGTCTTCAATTATTTGCTGGTTGCGTTCTAATCTCTACCCTCTACACCTCCCTCCTAGTACCATGGAAGTTATTACCTGATATCTTAACAAATATCTTGTCAGCCTGTTGTGACATACCTGGTCATATATCAGCTTGTAGTTCCTCGGTGACAGCAATCACGACAAAAATTTGGCTGTAAATATGGGTAGGTACAGCACTATCTACAGCCAATAATGTGGTTCACACATACACACACACACACACACACACACACACACACACACACACACACATATTTGGTCTCACAGGTTTTACTTCCATAAACGTCAGACCCACCTCACTGAATTCGTTGTGGCCTGTCCGTGTCTTAATTACATAATGAAGTCTCATTTACCAGAAATCCACAACTGCATCTTAAGACAATAGTCACTGTGCAGTACAAACTAACCACCTAACAACCGTGTTACTCAGATTAAGAACACGTTTGGCACTTTTATATTGAAGTTAATCAGCAATCATTGTTAACTGTCCTACTTCACTGTGCGTCTTCTTATTCACGACGACACATCATTCCACCATTACATTATGAAGGTTCAGACTGACACGAGTTCCACGGTCTGTCTTTCATATTCAAGTTAATCCGCAATGTTATAAACAATTTTAATTCACAGTCCTGTTCCATATTAAGTTACACATTATTGCACAAGTGCACTATCGCTGTTTTGACTGACACGGGTTCCCCGCTGGAACTGTCTGAACAGACTGACTTAAATTGGCTACAGGCCCAGTGCTTACATGGCTTTGCAAAAATGGCTAATAAAGTTTCAGATTGTTAAATACGCAATTTTGATAATTTACTTTTGGAATTTTACAACTGAAATTAATTGAATAGTGCGGAAAAATTGGTTTTGGTGTGAATTTTGTTTTAATAAGAGTTTTGACTGAAGTAAGGATTCTTGATGACGAAAATGCAAAAATGGTGAAATAAACAATACCATACAGAAAAGTGTTAATTAGCTGGAAACTAATTAAGTGCTGATATTCGTACTATGTTTTGGAAATTAGCTACATGATTACTTTAAGGATTTTATGGGATATTTTCCTAAATTTATCAGTGATAGACTTGTTACATATCTTCACGTGTCAACAGTGTGACTGGAATAGAAATAATTACTGTTAGTTAATTGAACCGAGCTTTAGCAACACTAGTTACTTCATATCGTTCAAATTAATTACGAAATTATTCTGACAAAATTGGGCCTGGTCTTATACTCGGAATTATACAATGACAGCATCGTCTTATGGCACATGTCTCACTAACACTAATGATAATTAAGAAAGTAAAAAAATCATTTAAGAAGGAAAATAACGAAACAAAATGGGAATGGGTCCCGGCTCGCTTTTTTACATTGTCCCTTCTTCTTGTCAGCGTTTTCCATAGTTTTCATGTCTTCCCTCGCCGCTTCTGAGCAGAACCACCTAATTTTCAACATTCTTCTGTAGTACCACCTCTCAAATGCTTCGATTCTCTTCTCTTCCGGTTTTCACACAGTCCACGTCTCTCTGTGCTCCAGCAGTTACTGCCGGTACTCGGCGTTCTTCTGCTTCCGCCGAGTAGACGACCCCGTGCGGGAACCTTGAGACATCCGCAGCCGCGAAACCGCGGCGCACAAAGCACTGCTAACGGGAAACTCTCCAGCGCGGCGTGAAAACGCGTCCTTGACCTACGTGGGCAGCGGCTCCTTCTCTGCACTCCGGAACAGGTAGCGCAAGGCTGGCGGTAGCCTTGCCTAAATCGTCCTCCGTGTCCTACCTGCACCGTCCTCACTTGGCTGTACACTACGCTGACGGAAAGTACTACAACATGAAAAACCAGTCCGATATTTAGCGAACTTCGTGCAGCCGTTCCTCACATAACGCGTATTAAATGATTAAACTTCTAGTCCCATCGGCACATACGTCCATCATTATTGGGTGTGATCGCCACGGGCACAAATACACTCTGATATTTGTTATAGTATGCAATCAAAGAGCGTCGGAAAGCCATCCTGAGGAATTTCTTGCCGACCTTGAAACACACGCCGTGTCACCACAACAAGGTCGCTGACTGGAGGCTTCCCATCACATCCCACGCTTGCTCTGGGGTTGATAAATCAGGTGGCCACGGAGGACAATCAGGGATTCGTGCATTCAAAAAATGTTCAAATGTGTGTGTGAATTCCTAAGGAACAAACTGCTGTGGTCATCGGTCCCTAGACTTAAACACTACTCGTGCTAAGAACAACACACACACACACACACACACACACACACACACACACACACACACACACACACACACACCCTCATGCCAGAGGGAGGACTTGAACCTCCGGCGGGAGGGGCCGCGCAGTCCGTGACATGACGCCTCTAACCACGCGGGCACTCCGCGCGGCGATTCATGGATCCCTTAGGCGTTGGTGGTGTAGTGTGAACTGTGCGATTTGTCGGTATGTTGCTCTAATGTCCATCATGCAAATGATTCGACCTTTCCAAAGTTGGAAACATGCTGATAATGTGACCTTACTTCGGGCATGCTGCCTTGCGATCTCCGCATAAAAAGTTCCAGTCTCGTCAACCACACTGCATTACCGTTAGAATGGACAGGAGACAATAATTTTGGGCTGGCTCCTTCTCAGCACCATAAAACACGAGGGGGAGTAGAAACCCTCTTCGGTTACTTAGGACAGGTGACTGGAACAGATTGTTATACTGCATAGCATTCTGTACTTCAGGTAGATGTTGTTTAAAGAGTTCAGCTGCTCATTTCACATGTAAATAATATCGTACATTTTTTTCTCGTAACATATTTATTCATAAAGTTACAGTTCGGTGAAAATATAAATCATCGAGTATTTTACATACACTGCTTTTCTACGTAGTCTCTATCACGTTCGATGGCCTTACGCTAACGTTCTGTAAGAGAGTATATCACCTGTAGGGAAAAGCTCTTTGCAGGCCGGAGTGGCCGAGCGATTCTAGGCGCTACAGTGTGGAACCGCGCGACCGCTACGGTCGCAGGTTCGAATCCTGCCTCGGGCATGGATGTGTGTGATGTCCTTACGTTAGTTAGGTTTAAGTAGTTCTAAGTTCTAGCGGACTGATGACCTCAGAAGTTAAGTCCCATAGTGCTCAGAGCCATTGGAAAAGCTCTTTCTTTGCGCTCGTAGCCGTGTCTGCAATGCATGTGATCCAGGGACACCGAGCCTGGACTATACGATAAATTAAGCAATGACGTCTGACCCAGTTTGGCGACGTGTTTCCAGATTTTGAGACTCAAAAGGCTCTGAGCACTATGCCACTTAACTTCTGAAGTCATCAGTCCCCTAGAACTTAAACCTAACTAACCTAAGGACATCACACACATCCATGCCCGAGACAGGATTCGAACCTGCGTCCGTAGAGGTCGCGCGGTTCCAAACTGTAGCGCCTAGAACCACTCGGCCACCGCGGCCGGCTTATGAGACCCGCTTGAGGGCGCGCATTGTTTTGTTGAAACAAGATTTCTTTTGGATTTTTGTCGGAAGCGGTTCTTGAATTTTTTTCAGCGTCTCTGGACTGATACAGTTAGTGGCCCTTTTACCAACACATTAAAGAGAACGAAACCATTACTATCCCAAAAAACTGTCCCCATGACTTTGCTAGCACACATAGATGCAGTGAATTTCCTCTTTTTTCGTGGTTGCTGATCGCGCCACTCCTCTGAATACCTGCTTGTTTCTGGCTTAATGACACAATCAAGTCTCGTCACGTGTTAACATCTGTGGCAAAAGGTCCATTCATTAGCCTCAAACTGCTTCAACAGTTCAGATGAAATGGCTTTTCTTTGAATCTTGTGGTCTGTTGTGATCATTCGTGGATTCCACCATGAGCACATTTTTGAATATCCAAGAGACTCAGTCATTGCAACCGCGCTTCCAATGTCCACCAATAGTTGTAGGGCCAGTTGTCGAATTGCGAGGCGCTGGTCTGCACGTATAGCGGCATCCGTGCTCTTCATCACGTCGTGACCAGTGGCTGTGACGGAACCTTTCGAACGTGGCCGATCACGGAGCTCAGTTCCCGCCCTTCTTGGCACTCTGACTCTCTTTGCCAAGACTCCAACAGTACTCCTATCATATGCATCATTACCACACAATGCATACACTATGAATGCTCACCAAAGTTTCTCTCCCCGCTACAAAGAATTCAATTACATTACGTTACTTGTAACGTGTGTCTTGCGTAGACGCTGCTTTTGCTTTGTCATCTGTTGAAATTACTCGAAACTTCGCTTACACGTGCAGAAGAAATAGCAGGTTTGAAGCATCTCAAAGGACTTTTCACATCATTTTAACGGCTATAAAAACTGGCGTTATTTGTTGAACAGTCCTTGTACGTTACCGGGACAGGTGTTTTTCACGGTCTTTACTCTTACAGCGCGCTAACCTAACTCGTTCGCGAGCAATGAAAACTTTTTGATTATTCTAACAATATTGCTTCCTAGTCTACAGAGACGAGCACTGATCCATGGCCGGTGCTGCTTTCTTATAGGGAATACATAAATTTCACTCCGTCCTCTTACCTGCTTTGCCTTGTCAGAGACGAGTACTGTGCCACAACTCAAGATAGGTCTTGACAGAAACACGTACGCACGTCACTAGTAGACGAAATTGCAGACTGCTCTTGTTTTTCTTCTGTCTGACGCACAGACACACACCCAACATTTCTGTTGCTCTGTACTGATCGAGCTCAGTTGCTCTCCAGAAAGGTATACAGTCTTCCTCGCAGTGTTATTACTGCTGCGTGGCACTCAGCACTGTGACGTCTATGCTTCGCTTGTAAGCTCCGTGGCCTATAGGTACGCCTTAGACTCAGACTGCTCCAGTACTGCAACAGCTGCCATACTACTGCTCATGCTTGTTATGGCCTCTTATTTATATCAAGCCAAGGACTGTTAGTTTTGTGGGCTCAACTTGTTTCATCACGTAACTTCTACTTCTCCTTACTGCTATCCTAAATTCAGCAAGCTTCTAATACCGTTACCGCAGTGCAGTGACCACCATGCTGAAGCCGCAGGCGCACCGCTTGCCGCTTGACACTGCTTCGTTTGATCGTCGAAAATACTATTGCCAATCCTGTATAATATGCATATATGGAGGACCTCCCTCACGTCAGTAAAGAGCATTATTTTATACTTAATAAGAGTCTGAATGAAATTTGATATCTACGATAACAACCAACAGCCAGCGTTTACTCAATCCGCTCTTCACCTGCAGGCATAGCTTTTTCCTCTGCTGAAAATAAGAATGCGTAATCATGAAATTTTATTTAACGAATCTCACAGTCATGGAAGTACTGGAGTACGTTTGGTTGCTTTTGGCAAAGGTGTTCACGGTGTACCACATTAAATTTCAATCAATGTATTTAGCCTTCCCCTTTGTTTGCTTGTGTTAATCTTCCCTCCTCTACCTAGTGCATTCACCTGCCTCGACGGCCTGTCTTACATATTCTTTACCTTTCCCCTCTCCTCCTCTTCCACTCCAGGATATATTAACTCTTGTCTGATTTAACTGTCCCTTTCCTTACTTACTCTGTCTAATACCTCTCCATACAATACTTTATCTGTATACTAAATGTTCAGCATTCTTCTGTAGTACTGAGCCAAGTTATGCGGTGGTTCAGACACTGTACTGGCATTCGAAAGAGCACAACTCAAATCGTCCTCCGGCCCTCCATGTTTAATTTTTGAATAGTTTCTTTCAATACGTCACTGCAATTTTTTTTCCAATACTTTACCTAGTGGTCTTGTTCCGTCTCTTACGATTCCAATGGCGACGGGACGATAAAGTTAAACCTGTCTTCCTTAGCCTAAGTTGAAATGCTTCGTTTATTTTTGTCCGTTTTTAGAACGGCCGGCATTTCGCTGGCCCTTTCTGATTTGACACTAAATATGCTAGTTCATGCGCATAAGCTATCTTCGAGGTGATCGTCTTCTGTGGAGATAAGGCCTTGGTCTTGAGGACTGGCAGGATAATTCTGTGAGCTATTCTAACGTACCACCATCATTGAAACACCTTTTCTCTATAAAAGCAGTTCCCAATCCATTCTTGACGCGCTCTCGCGTCGTTTATCATCGTCCTGAAGTGAGAATCTTCCTGAAGTGAGAATTCACATCCATCTGATAACATTCATTGACTAACTTCGCGGTCTCCGTAAATCTTTACGGTTTGTCAGTACACGACCACTACTCACATTGCACACATTCAAAAGACGCCACAGTAGAAGTAATTGAACACAGGCTGCCATAACTGTTTTATGTTGCCGGATGATGATGGTCACTTCGTTTTATTTGCAGCTCTTGATTTTACTTTATTTATATTTTTACGATCTATATGGTACAGCTTGTGCAAAATGTACTGAAAAGCCAAAGAAACTGATACACCTACATAATATCGTGTATTGCCCCGCGATTACGCAGAAGTGCCGCAACACGACGTGGCATGGACTCTACTAATGTCTGAAGCAGTGCTGGAGGGAATTGATGCCATGAATCTTGCAGGGCTGTCCATAAATCCATGAGAGTACGAGGGAAGTGGAGATCTCTTCTGACAGCACGTTGCAAGGCATCCCAGGAATGCTCCATAATGTTAATGTCTGGGGAGTTTGGTAATTAGCGGAAGTGTTTAAACTCAGAGTGTTACTGGAGCCACTCTGTAGCAATTCTGGACGTGTGGGGTGTCGAATTGTCCTGCTGGAATTGCCCAAGACCGTAGGAATGCACAATGTCCTGTCAGACAGGATGCTTACGCACGTCTCACCTGTCAGACTCGTATCTAGACGTACCGGGGGTACCATATCACTCCAACTGCACACGTCCCACACTATTACAGAGCCTCCACCAGCTTGTCAGTTCCCTGCTGACATGCAGAGTCCATGGATTCATGAGGTTATCTCCATATCCGTACGCGTCCATCCATTCGACACAGTTTGAAACGAGGCTCGTCGGACCAGGCAACATGTTTCCAGTCATCAACAGCTCAATGTCGGTGTTGACGGGGACAGTCGTGGCGTACATTTTTCTTTCGTGCAGTCATCCAGTGGACCTTCGGCTCCAAAAGCCCATATCAATGATGTTTCGTTGAATGGCTCGCACTCTGACACTTGCTGACGGCTCAGCATTGAAATATGCAGGAATTTGCGGTACTGTTGCACTTCTGTCACGTTGAACGATTCTCTGCAATCGTTGTTGGTCCCGTTCTTGCGAGATCTTTCTCCGGGCTCAGCGATGTCGGAGATCTAATGTTTTATCGGATTCCTCGTATCTACAGTACACTCGTGAAATGATCGAACGGGAAAATCCGTACTTCATTGCTCGTGCGCCGACTATAAGACCATGTTCAAACTCACTTAAATCATGACAACCTGCCATTGTAGCAGCAGTAACCGATCTAACAACTACACCAGACATTTGTTGTCTTATATAGGCTTTGCTGACAGCAGCGGCATATTCTGCCTTTTTACACATCTCTGTATTTGAATATGCATACCAGTTTTTTCGGCGCTTCACTGTATATTGACATACAACAAACTGTTCGTTTCGAAAGCGGCAAACTATACAGGATGGTTTGTGGTCTCACTAAGAGGTCAGTGAGTACATCACATTAGGATTTTAATAGATTTCGTACGTCTATCATAAGGCTCAGGTCATCTCAGACGTTGAAAGTTTGTTAGCTGAGTTAGCCTACCTTGACTTTACGTTTTGGCAGGATGGATGCAGGGAGAAGCAGATGACGACCAACCGTGAATCGAGTGAATGATGAAAATCATGTCGTAGCCCTCAGTATGCAATGTTTTTGGTGCACGCAGGTAGTATCGTCAAGATTGAACATATTATAAAAATACACTGTGTGAAGTGTGTGTTTCGACCATCATCTAAGACTGGAACCCTTCCAGGATCTGTAAAGGGCGATCTTCTTTTGTGTAAGACGCGTGTCTCAATGTATCCTCTGCAATTAAGGCATTTCATACTTCGGTCAGACCATCAGGACCTTCAGGACTCAGTGTTTGTAACATAAACGTTACACACTCTTAACGCAATCGGCAAAATTTGCTGTTTCGGAACGTTGCCTAGGTACTGGTCATCCGATGGAATATGACGACACAGAGATTCTGGTATCATTCCATATACTGAAATAATGTTATTAAGAAAGGTATTGAAATTAAATTAGGAACGTACCTTGTAAATAAAGACGGATATTTTTTGCTTAAATTCTGGTCAATCCCGCCGTATCTCTTTAGCCAAGCAACGAGGTGCAGGATTCCGATTACTTGCTAAACCGTTGTTGGTTCACTGTCGACTACGACTGACATTGCTCATCTTTGGTTGTGAGGTGGCCTTAGGTGTGGACGACATGCCGTATTACGGTTTCTTGGGTGGCGCAGGACCATCCGCCGAGGGCTTCAATTGTAGTGCACAGCAATCTCTCGTCCACGTGTGTATTGAAAATGATCAGCGACGTTACCCGGCTGTATTCCTATAAGTTGGTATGGCAGATATATTCGACCCTGTTCGGAACCACTGCGACAGTCCGATAACTCAAAAACTTAACCATTACATGACCCATGTTGATAAAAGTTTATCTTCTACGTGAGGCACCCGATCCCTAAATACTGTCCACTTTTTCGATACAGCCTGAACACAGAGCGGGTTGGTGCAGCGATTAAGTCAGTGGACTCTTATTCGGGAAGGTCGGGGCTCAAATCTCTCTCCGTCGGACGCTGGTTGTCATGGTTGCCTTAATTAACTTACAGCGTCCGTTCCAGGCTCGTCTAAAACGACCACCACAGATTTCTGAACCCATATCTTTCCTGTGTGCCTGTCTTCAATGACCACCTCATCGACGGGACATTAACCACTCTCCTGTCTTGGGCGTTCTTTTATGAGATTGTTTATCGCATTTTGGTTTTATTATGCTTTTCTAGAATTGGTGACAGTAGTACACCTACACGAAAGCAAGAGGACCGATCGTGCTCGGAGTCAAGGATTTCGTCCTAAATTAAGATATAAGCAAGGCTTAGCCAGAAATGGAAGAAGTGGAACCTGCAGACGGCCAATCGCTTAGAAAATCTAGCATATTTGGCGCGAGTTGGACGAGGCACAACAAATTTGTGTTAGCTTAGTTTCCAGCTAGTGGGTGGCACAGTGGAAAGAGTACAACGTCGTAACCCGAGGGTCCTGGGACTCTATGTGAAGCTTTTTCTTCTTTTTCAGTTTTTACGTTACTTACACTGCAAATAAACGGAAGTAATGCCCAGTATATTGTATTTATTAATATTTTCGTAAGAGACAGGCAAAAGACAGGTCAACGAATATCTGGGACTAAAAATAAAAACTAGAAGTTTGTAACAAATATAGATACTCTTATTATTTTAAAGTTTATTTACATGTGCTGGGTTGACATACATCGTAAAAACAGAAGGAGCAAGAATCTGCTTCGCATCTTCCACGCGTTATAAACGCCACACTTTTACAATTACGTGGTGGTTTTAAAGTCACTATAAGAAGACAAATTTGGTTTAAATCCAAAAAATGTTGTGTCTCATAACACAGTGTGGCAGCAATCCACGCGTAGCGCGTCATTTCCCAAAACATTGGCCATGAAATAAATTTGATGCCCTCTTCTCGGGATGAGATAAGAGCATTTTGTAGATTTTTGATCAAAATCTTTACCTAATGATAAAAATCGTCACTATCCGAGTTTCATCTTGAAAAATCTCGTCGTGTGTTTGTGGATTTATTCGGCCTCCCCAGGAGTCAATTGACAGAAGAAATTTGTCATCCTGCACGCAAGGCTTCATCACATCAAACAATTTTTGAATGATGTGGGTGTAAGTTTCCCAAGTTTTGATGAGGTAATGACGCTATTCCTATATTTTGCCGCGTACTCATTCATCAAATTTTCCTTTGTCTTTCCTTTCCATGCGTGTTATGGGGTTGGGCTGGGTTGTTTGGGGAAGGAGACCAGACAGCGAGGTCATCGGTCTCATCGGATTAGGGAAGGACGGGGAAGGAAGTCGGCCGTGCACTTGGAAAGGAACCATCCCGGCATTTGCCTGAAGCGATTTAGGGAAATCACGGAAAACCTAAATCAGGATGGCCGGACATGCGTGTTATGGTTCAAGTGACTCTGAGCACTATGGGACTTAACATCTGTGGTCATCAGTCCCCTAGAACTTAGAACTACTTAAACCTAACTAAGCTAAGGACATCACACAACACCCAGTCATAACGAGGCAGAGAAAATCCCTGACCCAGCCGGGAATCGAACCCGGGAACTCGGGCGTGGGAAGCGAGAACGCTACCGCACGACCCATGCGTGTTATGAAAACATTAATAAATACTATATGTTGAGCATTATTTCGGTTCATTTTCAGTGTAAGTAACGCAAAAATTGAAAATTAAAAAAATGTTTCCGCATAAGGACTCGACCTCACGACCTGTGCGTTATCATTTTGTGCTCCTTCCGCTGTGCCAACCACTAACGGTAAACTACGCCAACACTAATGACTCGTGGTCACCCGACCCGCTCCAAAAATGCTATTTTTTCATACCTTTGGCCATCTGGAGCCCTCACTTACATTCCCGTGGATTCATACACATTACAAAAAAGTAAGTATGTTTGTTCCACATCTCCTGCTAAACCACTGGACCAATGTCCAGTAAACTTGATACACGTATGACTTACTATCTGGAAAGAGTCGCTCTTTTCCTCGCTAACTGCCCCCCCCCCCTCCCCCGCCCCCATAAAATGAAGAAGGAAAAGAAGTTGATTGATTACTACATTTTTAGTTATTCATGCAGTAAAACTGCCGCATCAGGCATGAGCTTTAAATGTGTTACTTCTTTGGTACTAAGTCTGTTCGCAACGCATTTCGCAGACAGTATCCATGTATGCCACTGAAATTACCTACAGAATTATATCATTGCACGACACTTAGTTTAGGATGGGGCCGACGAGATATAAGACTCCTGTGGGCTGCGTCACAGCATTTGACACTAGAGGTTTTACGAGCTCAATCTACCGTCTCTGGCGGATAAAGAATTGCTATTTCAGAACTTTCATACTTCCTAACTGCGCGTTTAAGCACATGCAAGCTCCCGATTCATAGTTAAAACCGTTAGTGAGGACCTTTTCACTGGCATACTATAGTGCGATCCACGAACGATGGCGGTTCGCGCAGTCCGAGACGACGGGAATTGCATTGTTGCCGTTTCAAAGCGACGGCTGCGGTAAGCACATACTCATGGATTGCGCTTGAAGAAAGCACGTGTACCGCAAATTATCTCTCTCGCTTGCTTGTGCAGTATCTGTCGCTTCCCACCACCGTCAACTGCGACAGTGCGCAACAAATAGAATAAAAATTAACTGAATAACTACGATCTCGTTTAACGCTCGCATTGGCTACGACATTCACAGCAGAGCGCTGAGAACACTATTGAACGCTCATTGGTCGTCGGATCACTCTGACGTAGATGCACAGAACAAGCCTACACTCGACCGCCATCGTTCGTGATTCCAACTATAGTTTCCTGTGAACCCTGGACAGGGCCGAACGTCCGTTATGTATGTCGGGCAAGGCAACAGGTCTGACGTCACAAGTTCGTTGCAGGGACCGTATTTCTCATGGGGTCCAGTTCAAGAGATGTGACGTCATAAATACTGAGCTGGCTGAAACGGAAACTATAGTCGAAATTCGCTAGGGTGTCTGTGAATTACGTGTACGAATACGTGAGAAATATGTTATATTTGAAATCTGTGTGACCTGTGCGTATTCCGACAAAGAAACGGATAAAAAGCTCTCCCTAAACCCCTGAATCGATTTCAGCAAGATTAAGAACACATTCGAGTTACTAATTACTAGAAATACTATGGGGATAAGAACCAGCAACATCCCATCGGGATAGGAGTGATAACTTGGGGAGAGAAGGGGTGAGGAGAAGATGAATAGACACAGGAGGAGAAGGAGGAAATGGACACAGATAGGTGGCGGAGGAAATGGATAGAGAGCAGGGAATGGGGGAAAGGACAGAAAGGGAAGAGGAGGAGATGGACAGAAAGAGGGGAGGAAATGGACGGAGGGAGGGAGGAAGAGGAGTGGAAAGAGAGAGGGGGAAGAGGAGATGGACTAATAGAAGATTGGAATAAATATATACCCGTGTAAGGCCGGATACTCAGCTACTATGCTATAGGTTCGGACGGAAGTCGTGATGACGAATAGGAGAGGTCCACTTGTAAGTGCGTAATGGCTATACTATGGAGCCAGAAAGAGACACCGGAACGAAGCGCAGTTTTGAATGATACCGCAGCAGGTGCCTCCTCCGGGCGGTACATCTGGCAGTCTTCCCGAAAACAAGTCTTCTCTTCCGCGAAATGGTAAAGTGCCACCACCTCTTTTACACGACTGCGAAAAATAAAAACGTCGTTGAGTCCTATCTCGTTGGTCGGAGCACTGTTCGTGTATTTTCGTCGCTGCCTTGAACTGCAGCCTCTCAGGTTCTTCTCTTTTTCTCCCTTAGAGTTATTCATTAGGCTGTCGTAGCGAACTGTAGCGCTTCAGAAGCAAACACCCCTATGCAAAATGGAGTCTTCTCAACGGACTAAAAAATGAAGGCTCCGTCTTACTATTTCCGTCATGTAAGCATCTGTCTCTCCTCGTATACTGCATTCTGGCTCCCTTCTAGTTGAATGTCGTTCGCAGAATTTTGGAACAGAGTATATGTATTTCACAAGCCACTTCACGGTGTGTGGCTGTGGGTACTCTACATTTAACTGTCACTAGCATTTCCCACCGCCCGCTTTCGTAGTTAAATTCTTGAAGAATCCGCCGTAAGACTCATGAATTCGAATTTCTCTGATTTTCTCAATCTCAGTCATTTCACAAGACGTAAGTGAGACAAAATAATATTTTTAAGAATCATGATTTGGCACACTAGTTCTCACTTCTGTAGTAAATCTGCCAGTTTTGGTCAAACAACTGGTCATTCTCAGGCAAATGTGACCAGTGATCTATTTTGGTTTGTGCTCGTTGTGCCTAAGGACGACCAGTTACTTGACAGAACCTGCTAAATAAATATGTAACTGCTGTTAAGGCAAATGAGTTTCTCCAGAAATATTTGGAAGGTATAAATCATTTCTCTTCAGAATAGTATGCTGTCTGCCACATCTTGAAGTGTCCGCTCTTGGAATTTTATCTGTAAACCTCTAAGTTACACAATGCATCTCCTGTAACGCTTCTTGATTTCTGTTAGTCTTGCTATTGTGTATTTTAATTTCTTTTGCTCCTCTGTACGTTTTAGTATAATAATAATCGGACTTTGAAAAAATTACGATATCACAGAATCGAATTTGGTGACTCCCTTTTCCCAGTTTATGTTCTGCTACTGCTGATTTGTCAGTATTGTCCAGACGACAAATGGTGTTGTGTTTTCGTTGAGAACTGAAATGAGACAAGTTGTGCGTCTCAGTGTTAAATAAAACAAATAGCACCAACACTTCTAAAGTGCATGTTGCATAACACACATCGGAGCAGTTTTAATTCATTCTCCTTACATAATTAAATTTTCACTCTGCAGAGGAGTGTGCGCTGATGTGAAACTTCCTGGTACATTAAAGTCTCGAAGGTAGCAGACGAGGTACTGTCGGAAGTACAATTGAGAGCACGGGTTGTGAGTCGTGCTTGGGTGGCTCAGCCGGTAAAGCACTTGCTCGCGAAAAGGAAAGGTCCCGAGTTCGAGTCTCGGTCCGACACACAGTTTTAATCTGCCAGCAAGTTTCGTTCTCTTCACATGTTTGTGCAGTTATTTTGATATCCGTCTACTAAGTATTTTCACATCTGCTGCAAATGTCTGTTTGCCCTAGAGACTATTTGCCTCATTCCTTTCTGATTTCAAATCATCGTTTGGATCAGTCATTTAAAGTACATACGGAAGTCATTGTAATTCTTGCATCTTGGAGTTTTCCTTATTCTCTTTCATTACGTGTGGAACACCCACGTTTGGAAAATTTTTATTTTGCTCCTAAAATCCCTCGCAATGTCCTAAATGTTATTAACGTATTCTGAAGAGGATATTCATAATTTAAAGTTATTTTGGTTCGGTTAGTAAAGTATGAGTCACATAAAAATCTTGCAATTGGCATCTTGTACCAGCAAACAAGCCTTGCAGTAGAAATACCGAGTGTGACTGTGCAGGGGTTCAGACACGTGACTCGCACTCTTACTGCCTTAGGTGGCCGCACTGGTAACGCAACGTCCTCGAGGCCACCCAGTCGAGTGGGGACTAATTCGATTTTGAAGTCTGACTACTACGTTGTGACCACAAATCTGGAAAGTGTGACCCGTCACATGTTGGCTGGACAAACTGGGAACTAACTCCGGCGTGCTGAGCGAAAGGACAGACGACAACGACTACACACAGTGGACGCAAATTCGGGAGGAGCGGGTTTCAAATGATCCTCCAGCCATCGAATAAATGACATTGAGACAGAAGAATACAGTCTCGCGTTAAACTGTAAAAACTGGACTTACAGTCTTTTGCCCAAAGAAGAGTGAGTCAGAGTTCTACTGCATCGACAAGTGGAAAAGTCACCTGTGAACTATTTTCTTCTCGTATTGGAAATATAGCTTTCTGTCACGAAGTATCATTCAGTGCAAGCTTGTTATACACAACACTCTTAAAATTTCACTCGCTTGCTACATCCAAGCAGCTTCCTGAAATTGTTCTGCGTCCAGACCTGTCAGCCAACTCATGGTGGTCCTCTGTAGTGTCCTGCTTCCTGTAGGCCTTTCTCAAAGATTTATCTCCATCATGCGTTGTAAAATACCTCCCTTTATGAGAAATTCACTGCTCCTGAGTGCCTAGCTCGGCTCTGGTGTAAGCGAGTTCGAACCGTGGTGGTGGATGAAATTTTGACTGCCAGTATTTGGCCGGAAAGGAGGGGACAAGTGATTGCGTAAAGTTCCTGTTCATCAGTCCTGGATTAAACTAAAAGCGCCTCTCTCCTTCTCTCTCTCTCTCTCTCTCTCTCTCTCTCTCTCTCTCTCTCTCTCTCTCTCTCTCTATTCCCGTCATAGATAACAACGCAAAACCGCAAAACCAACCCTTGACACTTCAATGTATGTCGAACGAAGACAACAGCAAATCACCCAGACTCAGACCTCGGCTAGAACAGCGGTGCAGGATTCCTTCGTCTGCTCCCATACGCTCATTCCTCAGTATGGGACTAATTCGACTTTGAAGTCTGACTATTACATTGTGACCACAAATCACTTTAAGTCGGTTATGGAAAGTCTGACCCATCACATGTTGACTGGACAAAGCCCCCTTTCCATCAGATACTGGGAACTAACTCCGGCGTTCACAGTAGCCGAGGGCGTTAACCCACGGTCGTGGCCGTGAATGATGATAAAATATGCCAAAATGCATAGAAATATTGAAACTTCCTAGCGTATTAAAATTGTGTGCCAGACCGGTGCGGCGGCGCTGTTCTTTCCGTCCCTTTACGACGAACCTGCACCTACCTGTGAACATTGTCTCAGCAGATCAGTAGGGAAGCCGAGTGAAACCTACTGTACTTCGTCGTGAACCAGGCTGTAATTAAAGTCACTAATCTACGTTTTGGGAGAAAATTTTCATATGAAATGGAAGGCTAGAAATTTTGTCCTCAATTAATATATTCTGAAACTTAGGTGAACAAGTATCACTGCCAAGCCCGTGCTAGTCTTAACACAGTCACTCACAATCCCTTTCACTCACGTTAGCGAGTTTATGGTGTTGCATTTCCCGGAAACGTAATAGCTACAAAAATACTGATTGTTTTAGATCGATAATGCTCGCCAAATATTAAGTCTGTCGGTACCAAATGCATTCACATTTTTTAGCCACCGACCTGCTCAATACGCCACGCGGAATATATGTCTTATCTCCTCACAAAATTCACTTAAAAATTCCGAAATTTCTACACACACATCGGAATAATTATGCCGTCACTTTCCAAAACTTCTGATGTATGAAACATTGCTAGATCCGGCAACTTATCATTTCCATCGGAACTACTACTGCACACGTCCCATCTCTTCCATGGCTAGGCTTCGACTCCTCTCTAGAACACTCTAATAAGTCTTCTCTACAAGCAGAGAAAGGCGCGCGAAGAATATTGCTTTACCATTGGTCAGTTTACTCAACAGCCAATAGCAAAACAACATTCTCCCGCGTCAGTCCGCGCTTTTCATCAATAACCAATGGCAAAATAGTAAACCTAACGACTGCACCTTTTACCGACGTAATTATCTAATATGCTGAAGTTTTGTTTATGCATAAAGTTATTTACTATTGTTATTTATACCTGAATTAACTTTCCATTTACCATAAACTTACTTTAAAAATCCATTCTACAAAAATGCCCTGTGTTCATATCCATACTTCTTCGAAATGTTCACACACTAAATCCTACTATAACTCGTTAAACAATTATCTTCATATTAACATTAATCCACACTCACGCATCATTCATACTGCTAAAACACATTTATAACATTTTACATACACAAAAGACATAATAACACTTTATGAAAATACTAGAACAGTTTATGAAAACCATCTATTACTTTAGTGCGCTCTACTGGGCAGAATCGAAACTAAATCACAGTCCCTCTATCTAATATTTTCCTCTATCGGCTGATACATAAACTACGTGCGCGTCCAGTCTCGCGTCACCATCTGTCACTATCCAGCTCTGAGAAACATCTCCCACTTAACCGCCTCCAAGGCAGGATCGTTATACGGCGCTACGCCTCACCGGGACTCGAACATATAACCTTTTGTGGGAAAATGCCGCGCAAACTGAGCTATCCAGGAGTGACTAATGACCCGCTCTCTGCAGTATTCTTTCTTCGAGAAGTGATAATCTCGAAAGGTATGCAGGAGAATGTATGTGAAGTTTGGGAAGTAGCGGATGATGGTAAGTGAAGTACGGCAGTGAGGACGGGTCATGAAATGTGGTGGACAGCTCAGTCGGTAGAGCACTAGTCTGCGAAAGGCAAAGGTTCGAGTCGCACCTCGGCACACAGTTTTAATCTGCCCCGAGGTTTAAGATCAGCCCACAATCCACAGTAGACTGAAAAGTTATTCCGCTGTAGAAACATTGCCAGCGTATACACGGTCCAGTCACATTAATGTGACCGCCTGTCAAACCCCTGCATAACCACTTTCTGCAGCGGGGATGTGCAGGAAGACGATCAATCTGGTTCAGGATGGTACCGACAGGGATGTGGAGCCACTCCGAGTCCAGTGCACCAGGTTTCTCAGTTGACGACCAATAGGTCGAACAGTCCGATCGACGTGCTCCACAGATTCTCGATTGGGCGTAGCTCCGCGGAATTTGGTGGCGAGTTTAGTATGGTCAACTCGTCTTGGAGCTCTCAGAACCACAGTCGTACGCTGCGAGCTGTGTGACACATTTCATTGTCCTGCTTGTTGATGCCATCGTGCCGAGGAAAAACAAATTACATGTTGTGGTGATACGGTCCCCAAAGATAGTCACACTTTTGTTGATCCGTTGTGACTTCTAGAATGACTGCATTATCCAGGGAATGCCACGAAAAGATTTCGTAGACCAAATGCTCCCTCCTCCAGTATGGACCATTCAGACGATTGTTGCAGCGTGTTTTCTTTCAGTCCGATGAAACGTAAAACGTGACCCATCTGAAAAGGTTACCTGTCGCCCCTATGTGGACGACCATTTGTGGTACTGGATTGCAAACTGAGGCCCTTGGTACCGATGAAGAGCAGTCAGCACGGGAGGCTCGTACAGAGATCCATATGCTGGAATGTTTGCTGAACTATCGTTAAGGAGACACCGTTGGTAGCCCCTTGCTTTATCTGGGCCGTCAGTTGCTCAACAGATGCACTTCTCTTCGGCCGTGCAAGTCTCGACGGCCGTCATTCATCCCTGTCATAAATGGCCCGTGTACACAACAGTTGCTTTGGCGCCGATTTTCGATAGCTCTTTAACCACGGCGGCACGAGAACAATTTACAAAGTCTTTTAAGAAATGCTTCCACGCTTGGCTCGAATTCCAGTGACCATGCTCCTTTGGACATCAGATAAATCGGTCCGCTTCCGCATTACAACGACCTGCAGTGTCTTCCACGCCATCCTCACCTCGCCCCTACACGCTTTATATATCCTCCACTGCTCCTGCTGCCACCTGCTGTCTGGGTGTTTATACCACGCGGACGTAAAACTTAGGTAGAGGTCACAGTTATATGACTGGACCGTGTAGCTACACTACTGGCCATTAAAATTGCTACACCACGAAGATGCCGTGCTACAGACGCGAAATTTAAGCGACAGGAAGATGATGCTGTGATATGCAAATGATTAGCTTTTCAGAGCATTCACACAAGGTTGGCGCCGGTGGCGACACCTACAACGTGCTGACATGACGAAAGTTTCCAACCGATTTCTCATACACAAACAGCAGCTGACCGGCGTTGCCTGGTGAAACGTTGTTGTGATGCATCGTGTAAGGAGGAGAAATGTGTACCATCACGTTTCCGACTTTGAAGGTCGGATTGTAGCTTATCGCGATTGCGGTTTATCGTATCGCGACATTGCTGCTCTCCTTGGTCGAGATCCAATGACTGTTAGCAGAATATGGAATCGGTGGGTTCAGGAGGGTAATACGAAACGCCGTGCTGGATCCCAACGGTCTCGTATCACTAGCAGTCGAGATGACAGGCATCTTATCCGCATGGCTGTAACGGATCGTGCAGCCACGTCTCGATCCCTGAGTCAACAGATGGGGACGTTTGCAAGACAACAACCATCTGCACGAACAGTTCGACGACGTTTGCAGCAGCATGGACTATCAGCTCGGAGACCATGGCTACGATTGCCCTTGACGCTGCATCACAGACAGGAGCGCCTGCGATGGTGTACTCAATGACGAACCTGGGTGCACGAATGGCAAAACTGAACGCATCTTGGAAGCGCGTATTCGTCATCGCCATACTGGCGTATCACGCGGCTTGATGTTATGGGGTGCCATCGGTCACCTCTAGGTCGCATTGACGGCACTTTGTTTGTGGACGTTACATTTCAGATGTGTTACGACCCGTGGCTCTACCATTCATTCGATCCCTGCGAAACCCTACATTTCAGCAGGATAATGCACGACCGCATGTTGCAGGTCCTGTACGGGCCTTTCTCGATACAGAAAATGTTCGACTGCTACCCTGGTGAGCACATTCTCCAGATCTCTCAGCAATTGAAAACGTATGGTCAGGGTGGCTGAGCAACTGGCTCATCACAATACGCCAGTCACTACTCTTGATGAACTGTGGTATCGTGTTGAAGCTGCATGGGCAGCTGTAGCTGTACACGCCATCCAAGCTCTGTTTGACTCAATGTCCAGGCGTATCAAGGCCGTTATTACGGCCAGAGGTGGTTGTTCTGGATACTGATGTCTCAGGATCTATGCACCCAATTTGCGTGAAAATGTAATTACATGTCAGTTCTAGTATAATATATTTGTCCAATGAATACCCGTTTATCATCTGCATTTCTTCTTGGTGTAGCAATTTTAATGGCCAGTAGTGTAGTTACAGAGAACGGAACTGTTTTCAGTGAATGTGTTGTCTATTCTATTTGCGATATTTTCAGGGAAAACAGTGAAAAAACGGTGATGACGCATTGCCTAAATTAATATTTGGATTAAGAATGACGAGGAAATCAGTAAATGCAGCTTGCGTCAACGCCCTTTAGAAAGATGGAGAAGTGTTACGGTGAGTGAAATGCTACTTCAGCTGTCAGGCTGCCAGCTGACTTGCTCGCCCATTCTTGTCGCAGAGTCGTTCGCTTTCTAACGCCGGCGTCGTGCTGTGTATGGCCGGCCGTCCAGACAAGCGCCGGCGCACACGCGGCTGGCCGGCGTTTATTCGCTGCCGGCTGCGCGCGGCGACAACCGCAAGGCTCACGCACAGTTCACCGCGCGCCTTTTCTCTCTGCTACTGACGCACTTAGTATGCTTATAGAGGTCAGTCAGATTATATCAGCATTATCACGAAGGGGTTGGCCAAGGCGCAAACAGTGCGTAGGCTTTGCCGTTGCGTCACGCCTCTCTTGTGGAGTATACGAGCTGAGTAAACACTACGATCGCTGTCGATGTAGCCGCACTTTCATTAATTATGTGTCCGCAGTCGATTATTTCAGTCACGAGAGTGACTTGTGGAGCTGTTGTCTTCATCACTTGTTAACTCAACCTCTTTAGATCAACGGGCCAGTGCGTATGAAGGCGCACGCCCGGGCTACATTCCCGGTACTGCACAACATCGATAATTTTGTGTTCGATTCAATTTGTTCAAGTGATGGCGTACGATATACGATCGCTGGGAAATGGGAAGAAATCGTGAAAGCTGCTGTGAAATTGAGAATAAATACACGATGCGGTTGATGTGGTTTTATTAAAACACCGATCCTCTGGTAATTAAAAGTTGCAGCTGCAACAACGAACCATCATGGACGAGATAATACAAAAACAAAACACATTTAGTTTCCTACAGGTAGTTCAGTTAGCGGTGACATTCTACTACCTTACAATAGCGGTACGAGGATAAAGCTGGAATTTTGGAACTGCTGTGGATAGATGAAGTGCTGTCATGGAACATATATGTTCACTACGTTCTTCACAAATTGTATGCAGCTCCTTTACGATCAAAATATCGTTCATCCTCAACAGATAAGTCAGGTACAAAGATTATTTTAATAAAAAAAAGTGGCCCCTTGTGTGATGCTGATTTGCCAATCTTACTTGGATAATATGTGACGTTGCTCATGGATTGAGACACGGTTTTGGCATCGGAGAGGCGGTGTTCGACCATCTGCAATCACGCTGATCTAGGTTTCCTGTGGTTTCCGCGTGATTTTGTATCGCTGCGGGACAACTGAAACTACTCTGAAGAGATACTAATTGGAAAGCGAATGAAACATGTGAACCACTCCTGTTCGTTGTTTTTTTATTTAGTATACTAAAATGGTTCAAATGGCTCTGAGCACTATGGGACTTAACATCTATGGTCATCAGTCCCCTAGAACTTAGAACTACTTAAACCTAACTAACCTAAGGACATCACACACATCCATGCCCGAGGCAGGATTCGAACCTGCGACCGTAGCGGTCACGTGGTTCCAGACTGAAGCGCCTAAAACCGCACGGCCACACAAGGCGGCCAAGCCCTGACCCTGTGTAGTTTTCGATCCTGTCTGAAGTAACCAAAGGCTGATTGCTCGGAACTGTTTCCGTACGTGTCACAGCAGCTTGAAACTGATGGAATTGGAACTTCGACATAGACTTCTAAAATGATTTCGCGAAACCAAGGAATAACGGTACAATAATTTTTTATGTCAAAGATAAATAAAAAAAATTCGGTTTGCGATGTGCTTAATCCAAAAAAAGCTTCGTCCAGACATACAAATATACTTAGGCACTTTGAACATCATGAAGATATTTAACATTTCAATGAATGTGCGTATCGTCACACGACAAAAGACTGCAATTACAGTAGCGACTTGCGCAGAATAAGAAAGAGAGGGAGGATAACAGCGTACTTTGTAGCTTCTTATCTTTTCTGTGGTCAGTTAAGTAAAACTGGTATTAAAAAAAAACGACGTAAAAAACGTGAATTAAAGTTAATAGACATTTTCTATGAAAAATTAAAGGCATATACGAACATTGACGACCGGCATATCTTAAAGTCATGCAACATATATAAAATTCGTACTTACAAAAACAATGACGTGTGTGTAACTAAATGATTAACAGAACCATGATGATTTTTTTTTAATTTATTGACTTCCATCCCAATAGTGGAAAGACGATACGACAGTGTGTTTAAGGCGACTTCTGAGTCAGTAATGACCATACGAATCTAACGACACCACAACACAGTCCCCGAGAGGAGAAAATCTCCGATCCGACCGGGAAATCGAACCCGTGACGCTTTATGATGAAGTACATTTGATAAAAACATGTATCATTAATGAAGAAAATAAGCACGCAAAGACCATTACTACAAGAAATACAAACGTTGTCCCTATGATAAAATGAATGCAAATAAATGTCACTGAAAACTGTTAAAATGAAATTGTAATAAAATATTATAATGATATTAAAACAGCAGTACCTTCTACTACGTCATTCGTTGGTGTTGCATTGCAGCTGCCGTCGCCATCTCTGTGTTTAGTGCCGTGTTTTCAGAGGCGCGCAATGGGTTTCGGCACGGTAGCCTCATCCCACATGGTCGCTGCGTCCGTCAGCTGCCAGTCTTCTCCAAGTCTGTCCTCCTACACTTCACGGGAGGATCGGATCGTCGAAAACACTGAAAAACCAACTCAGGGAGGAACCACTGTGATCATTCAGCACATTTAAGGACATATTGTGTGCCTGAATTTAAAGTTCTTCCAATATATCTAGGGTCGCTCCCTTATCCACTCCATATAAAATTTTAAGATTTATTTGTGGGTATTCATCAAAGTGTTTACTTTCAACCAAGGAATACGTCCCAAAATGTTGATCTGGCTTGCATGCTAGAAACTCCATTACGTATTTGTTATGTTATTTTACTTCCTTTACTTCTAGCGGTGATGATGTATTTCCAGATAAAAATTCATAAGTTGGGTTCACTCTTACACGTATACTGGAGTAAGAAAACATAGCTACCTCGAAAAAGCTGAAACTTCCATCATAAAACTTTGTGACGGTGTTAATCCTTCCCATATATTCACCCTTTTGTACTGTACAATTCTCCTATCCATCGATGACATGTCAGAGAGATGGATTGTAGATGTCAGCGTTTTGGCTGTACGGGAAGCGTTCCACCTCGATGATCACCTCTTCGTCATCCTGGAAATGCCCGTCACGGAATGGTTAGCACCATACCACGGCAGCCCGAAGAAACAGCACCACATTGCCCGATGGTGGCAGCGTCTTCGTCTTTTTCGGTGGCTGTGAATCCACGTGTTTCCACGGCTTGCTTTGCTCCTTCGTCTTAGAGCCATAGCGATAAAGCCAACGCTCGTCCGTAGTGACTACAAGGCTAAAGAAGTCATCTGGACTGACCTGACATATTTGCAATAATTGCGCTGCTGCCTCGGTTAGGCGAGCTTTTTTCATGGAGATAACGATTCGCGAGGGTTGGTGACGACGCGATGCTCAAAATGTCGTGCAAGATGTTTAAAACTGATCCAAGACTTATTTTCTGACTATCACCGCGATCTGATATGCCGGTTTTGCAGCACCAGGACTGCCACTTTTGCGATTCCCAGTTCTCCTGAGAAGGATGGTCTACCGACTTAGTTGTTCGTAGTTCAGACTTGTTCGACACTCTGGAAGCGTTGAGGCACATGACCACCTTATCGCAGTACGCTTCCACAGTCCATTTAGATGTAGAAGACTAATTACCGTACGACTCTCCACGATATGAGATAGATGCGCCATCTTGTTTCGGTTCTTTCTATGGCGTGTCCTGGTATTGTGGTGCGGGGATTTCAATGTGTACCACGACTGCGGACGTATACATGGAAACAAACAAAAAATTAATTACGTAACTAATTTTCCGAGGTGATAATTGAACTTTACGACCTCTGGGTCAGTGATCCGCAGTGGTGCGGCCACCCAGCGAGGGGCGGGCAGAGCCGGTAGCGTGGCGGGCGCGGCGCCCTGCTGGGCCGCCGTGTTTGCGGAGGCCGGCGTGCGCAGGGTGTTTGCGCTGCTGGTTTGGACGCCGTGGTTTTCGGGGAAGCTCACTTGTTTCATGTCGGCAGGGAGGGGAGCAACAACAGACACCTGTGCCAACAGCATCACCGACCCGGCGAGCCACTCTGGCTGGCGCGGGGCCCACGTAAGCAGCCCGGAGACAGCAAAAGTTAGTGGCTTTTGGCTACACTGCTCATCAGTAACCAATCGGACGGTAATACCATAAAATATTCTTAGAAGGGAACCTCCCCATCGCACCCTCCCTCAGATTTAGTTATAAGTTGGCACAGTGGGTAGGCATTGAAATACTGAACACAGATCAATCGAGAAAACAGGAAGAAGTTGTGTGGAACTATGAAAAAAATAAGCAAAATATACAAACTGAGTAGTCCATACGCAAGATAGGCAACATCAAGGATAAAGTGAGCTCAGGAGCGCCGTGGTCCCGTGGTTAGCGTGAGCAGCTGCGGGACGCGAGGTCCTTGGTTCAAGTCTTCCCTCGAGTAAAAAGTTTATTTTTTTTATTTTCAGACAATTATTATCTGTCCGTCCGATGCGAGGTAACTGCGCCATAGTATGAAGACGCTACACCTAAACAAACATCGAAACACACGACGTAGCGAACAGTCAACTGCCAGCCAGGGAGCCTTGTTAGCAGGAATACTCTCTCTTCCGTGCGCTGTAATCGACTGACGCCGTGTGTTTCGATGTTTGTTTAGGTGTAGCGTCCCCATACTACGGCGCAGTTACCTCGCATCGGACGGACGAACGGACAGATAATAATTGTCTGAAAATAAAAAATTAAAATTTTCATTCTAGGGAAGACTTGAACCAAGGACCTCTCATTCCGCAGTTGCTCACGCTAACCACGCGACCACGGCGCTCGTGAGTTTTGCACTGTCCTTGATGTTGCCTATCTTGCGCATGGACTATTCAGTTTGTATATTTTGTTTATTTTTTTCAGTTCCACACAACTTCTTCCTGTGTTCTCGATTGATCTGTGTTCAGTTTTTCAAGGCCTACCCACTGTGCCGACTTATAACTAAATCTGAAGGGGGTGCGATGGGGGGAGGTTCCCTGGTTAGAAGTTGCACTGTGTCGAGTATCAAGTAGCACGATCACAGGAACTCTACTGCGTGTGGAATTATTGAAACAATATATTGGAAGAAAGAGTTTCTACAATGATATATAGAATAAAATGTTTCCATTTCTAGGCAGTGTGGGATTAGGTCAACTGAACCAGCCATCTTAATAGTCAGCTTCGTCCCGTGACGTAACAATATTATGGTGTGTGACAATAGCCCCCATGGCACTATGGAATCCCTATCAGATTCTACACTGAATTTCCCACCGAGTTAGCCCCTCTTCAACTAGAATCTATCGTAGGTCCCTCGAACAAAAGACGGCGCGTAGTAGTTGGAGTTAAGGACAGGTCATACCTGCGTGCAACAAGGATAGCAGAAGTGCTCCACAAAGCCACCGTCCATGCCAACCAGCATGGATTCCGAAAACATCCATCATCTGATATACAACTCTCAGTTTTCTCACAAGACACTCTGCAAACCATGACTCAAACCAGTCAAGTGGCTGCGGTTTTTATCGGTTTCCAAGAATCATTTGACTCAGTACACCGTCTACGGCTATTATCTGTGGAGTATCGAGCGAAATTTGAGTGCACAGAATTTTTTGGTAGGCAAGACGTCAAACTTGATTGCGCATAAGCGTCATTGCATACTGATTGTGAAGCTAAAGTAGCACGCATTACACCAATGGCAGCAATAATAGTGTGGCATCCCTGAAGAATTCGCAATTGTTCAACAGATTTACAGCATCCTAGATCGTCGTTAGTCACGACGTGTCTGATAAGGGACTTAAAGTCGTGTGAAATCTTCTGCGAGAGGGACACAACTACACGAGACGCAAGGTAGGTTCACAGGACCTATGCGACATGTGTCCAGTAGCAGCATGCACGTGAAATACCTGGCTATTAGGACCGGCGCCGGCCGCAGTGGCCGAGCGGCTCTAGGCGCTTCAGTCTGGAACCGAGCGACCGCTACGGTCGCAGGTTCGAATCCTGTCTTCGGCATGGATGTGTGTGATGTTCTTAGGTTAGATAGGTTTAACTAGTTCTAAGTTCTAGGGAACTGATGACCTCAGATGTTAAGTCTCATAGTGCTCAGAGCCACTTGAACCATTTTGAACAACCGGTCCACATCATAACGTTTCCGAAAGTATTGGTTCAAATGGCTCTAAGCACTATGGGACTTAACATCTGAGGTCATCAGTCCCGTAGACTTAGAACTACTTAAACCTAACTAACCTAAGGACATCACGCACATCCATGACCGAGGCAGGATTCGAACCTGCGACCGTAGCTGCAGCGCGGTTTCTGACAGAAGCGCCTAGAACCGCTCAGTCAAAGCGGCCGGCTCCGAAAGTACTGACTCGGTGAATTTCCACAAGTTTAATAAACACAACAGATACACATAACACAGACTTTAGTCATCAATAATATACTCTCCTTGACTGTTTACAACAGTCACCAATGATGGGATAATTTTTCGATTCCGCGGCTATAGAGACCACGGGTTTCTGAGGCGAAGAACTAGCCGAACCACATTCGGAGCTCATTTTCATTTGTAAAAGAAGTTCCTTGAAGGCTGTTCGATAGAGAGCGGAAAAGGTGAAAATCTGAAAGTAAAGATAAGGCGATTAAGGAGGGCACGGAATAGCTTCCTATCTCAACTACTGAGAGTGTTTTTTGCCGATCTAGCATAATACGGGTGGGTATTATCGTGGAGTAGCATTACTTCACGCAGTCTCCCTGGTGGCTGTTCTTGTATTGTACCTGCAAGACGTCTCAGTTGTTGGCAACAAATATCAGCAGTGATGGTTACACTTCGGGGGAAGCAATTCGTAGTACACCACAGCGTCGCTGTTCCACCAGATGCGTTAACATTGTCCTCATTGATAAGTGCGTAGGTCTTTGTACGGGGAGTTACTGCTTTGTTTGTGCTCTACCATTCCTTTATTTTCCTTGTGTCAGCATAAAGTCACCATTTCAAGTCACCAGCAACGATATAAGCTAAGAAAGGTCGGTGTTGTTCAGGAGCCATTTGGTAATGAGCAAGCAGAGATGCACGTACGGGCATTCGCTGATCTTTGTGATTTTGGTTTAGAGCATTAATGTCAAAACGACTAATAATTTCGAGTGGAGAGGTTAAAAGTAGTCAATAAAGATGGAATGGCTTTAGATGACAAAATGAGGCAAATGGTATAGCAGGGTCGCTCATTGTCACCAATCACATTTGATTTGTGTAGAGAAGAATCTGCAGGCCGCGGTGGTCTAGCGGTTCTAGGCGCTCAGTCCGGAACCGCGCGACTGCTACGGCCGCAGGTTCGAATCGTGCCTCGGGCATGGATGTGTGTGATGTCCTTAGGTTAGTTAGGTTTAACTAGTTCTAAGTTCTAGGGGACTGATGACCACAGATGTTAAGTCCCTTACTGCTCAGAGCCATTTGAACCATTTTGAACAGAAGAATCTGTTCGCCACGCGCAGAAGATCGGCGTAGTACGGTTCGCTGAAAATGAAAAGGAACTGCGTCGGGTTCATAATGAAACTGATTGTATGCTATTTGACCATCATACTCAGCAAACAAAAAGAAATGAATCAAATCAGCGGTCTGTGCAACAGGTGGATTTGCTGAATGGCGCCCGCATCTCGTGGTCGTGCGGTAGCGTTCTCGCTTCTCACGCCCGGGTTCAAGGGTTCGATTCCCGGCGGGGTCACGGATTTTCTCTGCCTCGTGATGGCTGGGTGTTGTGTGCTGTCCTTAGGTTAGTTAGGTTTAAGTAGTTCTAAGTTCTAGGGGACTGATGACCTCAGAAGTTAAGTCTCACAGTGCTCAGAGCCATTTGAACTACATGGTCGAAGTTACGGAGCTGTGAAACGATGTGTCAATCTAAGAAAAGCAGAAACACAAGAAAAGTTGCGTTAACCTCTCTGGCAATAGCGAAAAGGACTGTTCCAACAAAGCTTCAAAATATACTGTGCGCGAGAGGTCTGGTCTTTGGCCTTAGCAGCTGCAGGCATGATTCTGCCATTTGAACTGCTGCTAACGGTGGGTAGTGGAAATAATGACTAAAAAGATGGCTCGCCAACCACCTACACAGTCAGCTCTTTGCGCTGGTCAAAGAATTCAAATGAATTTATCCCCAGCTCCATCTATGCCCCTTGAAGTGCAGTTTCCATCAAGACATTCAAAGACAATACTGCACTTGTTGAATATGAGAGGAAGTCAAATGAACTTAAGTCATGATATCCGTAACGTGCTTTGAACTCGGTATACCTTTCTTGCAGCACAGGCTCTCCCGGTCAGTCGATCGAATGCCTGATTCACATACCTTAATTTGGTTTTCCTACTTGACTATCTTCCAAAATTCCTTTGTTAATTTGTTTTCTTGAAAAATATAGAAGTATCAAATTAATCTCTGCTGCTGTGACTAAAGGACGATAAAAATCATGAAAACGGAAGATAACACAGAGTAACAGTAATATGAAAATATTATCGATCGCTTCGCCAGACTCAGCCGCTTAGTTATGTGAATTAATGGAAGAAGTGTTCATAGGATCAATGATGATCGTTAATGCTTCCTGTAACCGAGCCGAAAGCGTCACAAAAGCTCCAGACGAACTCGTTTCGAAGAAGCTACAAGAAGTTGTTCATCACAAAGGTTTACTTCCTCGCACAAGACCTTGCAACGACTATAAAAGTAAAAATTAGATAATTTATGACTTTTAGAGCTGCGTATTGCCAGTCCTCCAAACCGAGCATTCAAAGCGAAAGGAGTAGTGGTAAGAAAAGAAAGGAACCTGAAGGATCGAGCCGACAGCTAGGTCATTAATTCCTGTGCTACTTAATCTTTAGCCACTTAGCTTCATTCATTATGCGTTAAGGGTCTTTCTACACCAAGTTCATTAGAGACGATTTAGTTAACTGTAGTGACACCACTCGTAAAACGGAACACAGAGAATTATATTACATCGATATTAAGTAGGACTATCGTTAGCTTCTGTAAAAGAAGAACACGCATCACATTTTTACAGTGACGGCTATTTTCAGAAGTCTACGAAGCTCGTTATCGACAGGAAACCAAAAGCATATTAGACTGACTGGACGTAATTAAAATTTCTGTAGAAAGAAATTAGCCTAGACACAGCGCCATTTGTTCTCGTTTTATCAGACAACGGAGAGTTAATGGAAAAGGGAAAGCGGCATCATTTACATTCCTACGTCAACGCGTATCTCAGAGAAAGCGGGAGGAATATAGCTCGCTTCCTCAGTTCTGAGCACGCCGCTACGGCAACAGAGACTTGCAATGAATAAACCTGTGGAAACCTTTATTTACAATACTGCTTACATGAAAGGAGATTAAGTAAAACTAATTAGAGCTACGAAAGGAATAAAAGAATGTCAGGATTTAACGTCTCGTCGACGACGAGACCATTAGAGTCGTGGAACGAAGTCGGACTGGAGAAGGCTGATGTAATATGTCGCCCGTTGCCTTATCGAAGAAATTTTCCCAGTATTTCCGCTGAGCGATTTAGTGACACCGCAAAAGCCTGCGTTCTGGTGTTGGGACCGTTATTTTGAGAAGGTACGGCTGACCTATTTCTCCACCCTTCAGTAGTCAGAGCTTCTGTTCCATTTCTAACGACTTTTCCGTTGAGCGGACTATAAAAGCTAATCTTCCTTACTTTCATAATTTTCTGATACAATCTTCAACAGTTAATTTATTTATACTGGCATATGAAGGTGCAAGAAAAATCCAATTGCTTGAAGTTGTATATAATAATCCTCCAAAAACTTAAAAACTTATTTCACTGAAAAAGGTCTGGATTAATTAAAATCTCGTAAGATATGATTAAGATATTTTCAACATCAAACGAAATGTTTCCACTCACGGCCGTATGTGCAAACGTGAATTAGTTGTCATATAGATATCAAATCCGCCTGCTTACCATCTCGTTCGCTGTATAAGTACAGAACACACAGCTAGATCACGACAATTTCATTTTGGCAACGTTATTTCTTAGATACTTGGTGGCAACGGTATTTCTTAAATACTTACCGACATGAAAAGGTCAGTCTGATTCGCCACCACATGTGACTACAAGGTGTCCCCCTGAATTTCGCTGCCGCAATCTTAGCGGATTATCGGCGATGTAACTCATCGTCTTGGTGCTGCACTTCGATTATTTTCTAATTCTCATCTTCTGCAGTGTATGCGTTACATCGAGACGCCGTTGTTTGACGATTTTTTGAGCAGACTTCGAAGCCATGGTACGTAACGAAAGTGACAGAACGTAGATTCCGTCCAGTTCTAACAAATCATCTGTTTTTCCTTTCCACGTATTCCGTAATTGGAATTAAACGTTGATTTATTAAAGTGTAAATCTTTATTGGCTTGCAGAATAATAATGCATCTTTACAGAATATGACAGTGTGTTTATCTCTGACCTGCCTGTATTCAAAAAAGCCTGAAGAACCAAATAAATGATAAAAAAGTGAAATGATTTATCTTGATCTCAGTGATAACTTTTGACGTAAACTCAGCTTCATTTGTAAATAAACTGTTAATACTGTAGTAAAGACAGAATTTGAGAAATGAGAAGTAAGGTCACCCACATTGGGCGCCAAAATAAAGTGGAACAAGTTAATTGGAGGATTCAAACACAGAAACATTATGTTTATTATTCCATCAATATAAATATCAGGACCATTTTCAATGGGATAAGACATTGTAATTGGAAAGGAAGGGGAAATAAATTGTCTGATATCAGCAATTTGACGGTGTAAGTTTTGCATGAAAGCATGTTGGCAGATGTGAGGTCGGGAGAATGCGTCGCTCCTGGTTGACAACCGGCAGCTTTTATGTTCTGCGGCTTTTCGGCGACCTCCTTCTCCCAAGCTGGCTGATTTAATGGTTCAAATGGCTCTGAGCACTATGGGACTCAACTGCTGAGGTCAGTAGTCCCCTAGAACTTAGAACTAGTTAAACCTAACTAACCTAAGGACATCACAAACATCCATGCCCGAGGCAGGATTCGAACCTGCGACCGTAGCGGTCTTGCGGTTCCAGACTGCAGCGCCTTTAACCGCACGGCCACTTCGGCCGGCGGCTGACTTAATCTCTCAAGTACAGTGCACTTGGCGGTTGAGCGATGTTGGTGTGCTTGCTCTCTCGGTGACTATTGTTTGTAGTGATTATCTGGCAGAGGTGGCGCTAGAGTAATATTTAGAGGCGGACGTAGGATAAGAAATATAGTCAGGTGCTTAAAGATTCGTGGATCGGGTCACAAGGGAGGTTCATTCAAAACGGAGCAGTGAATTAGTATGTCACAAAGTGACAATATACATCGTAATAAATGTACGAATATGAAAGTGCGAAGACCGAGTCAACAATAGGTTGGCATGCCTATGAATGACATTCCCTCTTCCTCTTTCGCTCAGAATGGTTCAAATGGCTCTGAGCACTAATGGACTTAACTTCTGAGGTCATCTGTCCTCTAGAACTTAGAACTACTTAAACCTAACTAACCTAACGACATCACACACATCCATGCCCGAAGTAGGATTCGAACCTGCGACCGTAGCGGTCGCGCGGTTCCAGACTGTAGCGACTACAACCACTCGGCCACCCCGGCTGGTCCCTCTTTCGCCCTGTCTGCTTCCTCTCTCTCAGCACTCCTAAATACTGACTGCCTGACTTCTCACTCTGATTATTCAATGTCCTCTCTCTTCATCTCACTTACCGCTGACTGCCCCTGTCCATTAGCTGTCCTCTCACTGTCTGCTCCTGCCTAACAGTTTTCACTACTGGTATCCTACACTCAGTGCTCCATGCACCTAATTTTCCATTGCACTGCCTTTATTGCTGGTGGGGTCAATTTACAAAGCCTGAGACTCTGTAACCACACCTCCAAGTCTTCATACACGATGAAAATTTTCGATCTTGTTGCGTTTGTCACGTAACGCGGGTGTTCCTTGAAACTGTACTTCACGATGTGGGGTGTGGCTCCCTAGCATATTGCATTTTTCAGCATTTCTGAACTGTCAAGAAAGTAGCCACTCAACAACATACCTGCTAGTTAGTAACGGGTGTGCCTGCGCTTTGCTCAAATGTCCCCAGGTGCTAGTGACCTAGTGGCGTCCCTCTTGCTGTCCATCAGACTAGTAGGGCAACCATTTCTGAGCAAGTCAAACAGTTATACTGTCCTTGTCTGGCGTTTGGAAAAGTCTCGCATACTAGTTGCAGTTGAAGTGCCCGGTTAAGAAGTATTACTAGTTCTATTGATCCAAATTGGCAAGTTCGCAAAGTCTCTCTCCGTCTGAACGGGTCTTGGAAGGCCCGGTGAGAACGACCGACTGCCGCGTCACCCTCAGTCCAAAGGCGTCATCAGGTGCGGCGCAGGGTAAGCACACCGCACATGTGGCCGTCGTCAGTTTTCGTGGCCTAGAGCGGCTACTATTCGGTCAAGTAGTTCTTCAATTGGCTTTGCAAGGGCTGAGAGTACCTCGCTTGCCAACAGCGCATGGCAGACCCAGCTAGTCACCCATGCAAGTTCAAAAATGGTTCAAATGGCTGTAAGCGCTATGGGACTTAACATCTGAGGTCATCAGTCCCCTAGACTTAGAACTACTTAAACCTGACTAACCTAAGGACATCACACACATCCATTCCCGAGGCAGGATTCGAACCAGCGACCGTAGCAGGCGCGCGGTTCCGGACTGAAGCCCCTAGAACCGCTCGGCCACATCGGCCGGCTCCTATGCAAGTGCTAGCCATGCCTGACTGTGCTTAAGTTCGGGTATCTGACGGGAACTGCTGTATCCACCGCGGCAACGTAGTTGGGCAAGTTCACAAAATTCATAAATAAATATGGTAGTACATATAAATGTCTTTGTCACATTGAGTCTAAACACCGACCACTACTTTGCAATTGTACGTAGTATGGGCTTAAATGGTGACACTTTTAAACATTTGGCTCTTTGATAATTTCTAACATTTCAATTTTTTGCAGTAATAACTAGCATTGGCCGGCCGGTGTGGCCGTGCGGTTAAGGGCGCTTCAGCCTGGAGCCGCGTGACCGCTACGGTCGCAGGTTCGAATCCTGCCTCGGGCATGGATGTGTGGGATGTCCCTAGGTTAGTTAGGTTTAATTAGTTCTAAGTTCTAGGCGACTGATGACCTCAGAAGTTAAGTCGCATAGTGCTCAGAGCCAATAACTAGCATTCCAAAGTCTTGTATTTGTAGATTTATGTATTCACGTAATTTTAATATAAATATAATTTCATACGAATTTTGTTATTGTGACGTAAACTGGACTCATGCCAACTTTGTCAGATGAGGATAATAACATTAAGAGAAGTTTAATTGTTTTGTTCCACAGAGTAAGATTAACACTTTCTGAAAGTGCAAAAGAAACAACTGTACGTCAAATAACGAAAATATTAGGTTTAAAAAGTGTGCAACAATAACAAGGATCAGCTAATTTTTGAACAACGTATTACTTAATATTTCGCATTTAAAAATTTGTAAGCAGAAAGGGCGGTAATTTCTATCAGTTGTTTTAATGGTCTCTAAATTTATTGGGAATGTTATTCTAAGAATCTGAATTACGTACGTAGAATTTTAAACTATAAAATGTGAAAGGCTTGTATGCAGAATAATTATTATGGAATACTCCAGACGAAACAGTATTTTCGTACAGTTGAAGACGTGAGTTCAACACAAATCATAAATTTACATCAAATATTCGAGATTGACGTTAAAATTTCATTTTTACTCCTACATAAAGATGGTACGTAACCCAGTTGCATCAGGTAGTTCAACACATGTTATTTTCGTAGTATATTTTACTCATTAACAGCTGGATTTAACTGCTCATAAATCCTGACGCCGTTGCTAAATTTTGACTTCGCGTTGTGTAAATAATAGTGTCTACATGCCTCCAGTGTTGTATTTAGTTATTCTTCCCCCCAGCAAGATATCTGCACAGTGTTCCCACGCCGTTCCATGAATAAATTAATTAGCTATTCACGCGGAGCGCACGTTTTGTTAACGGTGCAGAAGAAACGGGCGCTACTTCGCGCTAACGCCGCCAGGCCATTCCGGACTGGCGCGCGCGCGCCTGCAGCTGCAGCGCTGCGCGGGAGCCGATATCGCGAACGAGGTGCGGAACAAATGCGTTTAATTGAATTCGGGGATCAGCTGAGGCACGGACCGGCTCCGGACTCGACTCGATTCGCTTCCAGCTGGATTAATTATTTCGTAACGACTTGCTGGTCCGTAAAAAACTCGTCGGGCGAGGGCGTGGCGAACAAAGGGCCGCCATTAAACGTCTTTTCGGCGAAGGCGGACGCCTCGGTGGAGCTTGCAGAGGAGCGCAGGGCGGCGCTGGTCCCGGCGGGAGGGAGGGGCGACAGCGGCGGCGGCGAGGCGGCCGGCGTCGCAAAGTACGACTGCAAGTTGTAAATTCTCTCTCCGCCAAAAACGTCTAACATCAACGTTTCTATAAAACACCACGTTGGCAAACATTTTTAGGACGAATTCGGGGTGTCGTGTCGATTGAACCTACCGACAGCAGACGTCAGCTTTGACGCCTGACGTAATTACACGGTAGAGCCAAAGAACCTGGTAGACCTGCCTAATGTCGTGTAGGACCCCCGCGAGCACGCAGAAGCGCCGCAACAGGACGTGGCGTGGACTCAACTAATGTCTGAAGTAGTGATGGAGGGTTCTGAACAGCACGTTTCAAGGCATTCCAGATATGCTCAATAATGTTCATGTCTAGGGAGTTTGGTGGCCAGCGGATGTGTTTAAAATGGTTCAAATGGCTCTAAGCACTATGGAACATCTGAGGTCTTCAGTCCCCTAGACTTAGAACTACTTAAACCTAACTAACCTGAGGACATCACACACATCCATGCCCGAGGCAGGATTCGAACCTGCGACCGTAGCAGCAGCGCGGTTCCGGACTGAAACGTTTAGAACCGTTCGGCGGTGGTGTTCAAACTGAGAAGGATGTTCCTGGTGCCACTCTGTAGCAATTATGGACGTGTGAAGTGTCACATTGTTCTGCTGGAATTGCTCAAGTCCGTCGGCATGCACAATGGTCTTGAATTGATACAGGTGATCAGACAGGATGCTTACGTACGTGTCACAGGACAGAGTCGTCTCTAGAGGTATCAGGGGTCCCATATCACTCCAACTGCACACGCCCCACACCATTACAGAGCCTCCACCAACTTGAGCAGTCCCCTGCTGACATGCAGGGTCCATGGATTCATGAGGTTGCCTCCATACCGTTTCCGCTCGATACACTTTGAAACGAGACTCGTCCGACCAGGTAACAAATTTCCAGTCACCAACGGTCCTATGTCGGTGATGACTGCCCCAGGCGAGGCGTAAAGCTTTGTTCAAAAATGGTTCAAATGGCTCTGAGCACTATGGGACTTAACTTCTGAGGTCACCAGCCCCCTAGAACTTAGAACTACTTAAACCTAACTAACCTAAGGACATCACACACATCCATGCCCGAGGCAGGATTGGAACCTGCGACCGTAGCGAAACCTTTGTATTGTGTAGTTATCAAGGGTATACAGTGGGACTTCAGCTCCGACAGCCAAAATCGATGATGTTTTTTTGAATGGTTCGCTCTCTGAGACTTGTTGATGGCCCAGCGTTGAAATCTGCAGCAATTTGCACCTCTGTCACGATGAACGATTCTCTTCAGTCGTCGTTGATCCAGTTCTTGCAGGATCTTTTTCCGGCCGCAGCAGTGTCGGAGATATGATGATATACTGGTTTCCTGATATTCACTATACACTCGTGATAAGGTCGTACGGGAAAATCCCCACTTCAGCGCTACCTCTGAAGTACTGTTTCCCATCGCTCGTGCGCTGACTGTAAGACCACGTTCAAACTCCCTGATCCTGATCCTGATAACCTACCATTTTAGCAGCAGTAACCTATCTAACAACTGCGCCAGACCATTGTCGTCATATATGCGTTGCCGACCGCAGCACTGTATGCTGCCTGTTTACATATCTCTCTGTTTGAATACGCATGCCTATACCAGTTTTTTGGCGCTTTAGTATATACTGTGTATTGTGGCGGAACTGTGCAGCTAATTTACTGAAATGAGTTGCAAACGATGAAAATATGTATGACGAAATAAATAATGAAAAACTGCGCCAGATACTTATTGTTTCATGCTTAGCACAACGTGTTCCGAGAATTTATTCTCATTTTCAAGTGCATTTGTTTATTTGCTATTTTTGTACCTTTGGAATCCGTTATTTTCATCTTCTCTCGCATTGTAGTTGTCATATTGAGGTTATACTGCAATCGGAAAATATTAATCTTGGGATGTTTTTATATGCTATGATGAAGATGATATTCTTGTTTTCCTACTTGCAAGTATTGTGCCTCCTCTGTTACACAGAATATCACAACAGGTAGCCATAATGTCGTAATATCGCTATAACACGTTTTGATTACAAAAACAAATAGTATAAGTGCTGATTTGCCTGTGTATGATTTTCTGTTTATTAGTGGAGGAGGCATGATACTTGTAAGTGGACAAAAAAAAACACCATCTCCAACATATAAAAACATTCCAAAGTTAATTTTGTCCGATTGCAATATAATCTAAGAGAGAGAGAGAGAGAGAGAGAGAGAGAGAGAGAGGGAGAGAGAGAGAGAGAGAGAGAGAGAGAGAGAAAGCCAACTACGATGCAAGAGAGGCACAGAAACACAAATCTAAACGTTACAAAAACATGTAAACCAATACACTTGAAAATGATAATAAATTATCGAAACGCTTTATGCATGACAACGTAAGTAACCCGTGCAGTTTGTCATTATTTTTTGAATTGTGGATAACGCAGTTACAGGCTTTCTAAAATCATCGATTATGATCAATGAAATTTTTCAAAAAATGTATTTTTTTGTTTTACAGTAACATGAAAATGACTAGCAAATGATAACACTTTTCAGTCGCAAAATTGATTTATCTTAAACAGTGAAAAAGTTACACAATGCCAGTTCTACCTGAAATGTCTCATTAACAAACGAAGTAACTAACACGCATCAACCACTGTAAAAACAAGGCTCACTAATAGTTTCCAAAGAATTTCAAAAGATTAATTACTGCTAGAAGAACATACTTAAAAATCAGAGCACCCCTACAAACACAATGACAGTAAAGCAACATTTAAAACGATACTACAAAAAAATCGAACGTTTAGTTCAGCAGGTTCCCTTCAATAATTCTTCATTGGTCTGTAGTCTCACACAATGACGCTGCTATTAATGCCCACATGGATCGAATTCATGTGCCGACGGCCAAACAATCAAACCTCATCAGCATATATATAGGGTGACTCCGTGATGATGTTACAAACTTTCAACGATGACTGAGAAAGTTAAATGTATCTATCTGACGTAAGGGGCCCCAGTCCAAAATGACAGAGTGGAAAGTTATAAGAGCCGGCCGCGGTGGTCTAGCGGTTCTAGGCGCTCAGTCCGGAACCGCGCGACTGCTACGGTCGCAGGTTCGAATCCTGCCTCGGGCATGGATGTGTGTGATGTCCTTAGGTTAGTTAGATTTAAGTAGTTCTAAGTTCTAGGGGACTGATGACCACAGATGTTAAGTCCCATTTGAACCATTTTGAAAATTATAAGAGGAAATCGTTCTGATACCTCTGACCATTGAATACATGCACCACTATTGTTTTTGCTAAGATTTTAGGATACACAAAAGTGGTAATATGGACCAAAACAACAAAAAATATGTAGTAGGCATGGGCTCTAAGATACATACCTCACGAGTTATGGACACTTGTTCAGCAGAAGAGAAGCGTTTGAAAGTAGCGAAGATTAACAAGTGTTCATAGCCGTTAAGGCATACATTTGGGAGCCCGTGCTTACTATCCATTTTTTATTGTCTTGGTCCACATTACCCCTCCCCCCCTCTGAAAGTTCTTCTCCAACTTACAATCATAGCAACAACAGTACTGGCACATGTATACCGTAGTCAGAGGAATTAGAACGAGTTACGCTTGTAACTTTCGACTCTGACGTTTTGGAACCGGGATCCCTTACCTCAGATTGATACAGTTACCCTTCTCTTCCATCCCTGACAGTTTGTAACGTCATCACGGACTCACTCTGTATAGTTTCTTTTTATTGGCTTTTGGGGACGTGTCCTTAGAGCCATCTCGAGTGTAGAGTTTACTTGCGGACCTCGCAGTAACATAGGATGTCCAACAAGTCAGAAACCACAGCCACAACCGCCCACACAAACCAGCGAGCCACACGTTCCACAGCGCCCCGTCAGTTCTCGGACCCACAGGCCACAGGCGTGTCCCTACTGCTGTGACGCGCGCTGCCGCTCGCACTTCGTGGTCAACGACACTCCACCCGCTCACAGCAAAGCCTCTGCCACCGCCGGTAGCCGCGATATATAAAATTTCCAGCAGAAGGAGAAAACACAATCTCTGTCCAGCGATCCAAAGAATCAGAGTGGTGCGAACCTTCTTACCAAAACAAAAACCGTGCCGCAGTGTGTAAGCCAAGGTGTAACATATCTACACTGCTTCGGGAAGAGGTAGTGAGGAACTTGAACATTTGTTTAAATTCTTTATTTCAGTCTCAGGTCACAGAAGTCATTGCGGTTTTCGACTTACTACCAAATCATCAGATGATCTGCTTACAGAAAGGGTAAGTAAAATATTTGGAAACTAAACTACAAATTCAACTAATTTTAATACACAACTGGATGTCCTTGAAAGCACTATCTGATCTGATGTATCTAGACACCTATCGGTTGATATAAATGTGGTGTCTCATCACGCTTCCCCTTTATGACGGCTTGAGGCGAGCTGGGGACAATTGAAATGGGGCGTCCGGATGTATTTGGAGGAACGGAAGCCCACTCTGCCTCAAGAGCCGAAACTAGACAATGTACTGATCTTGTACGCTGGGATTTGGAGCCAAGTCGACGTCCTAAATCCCTGAGGTGTTCTACTGGGCTCTGTGAATACTCTCGTACTCGTTCTCATGTCGAAATTGGCGCAATATTAGTGAACAAGATATCTGAAGGAACTGTTTGTATTAGTTTACGCTTTTAGGTAATAACCAATGAAACCAAATGTATAAATATAAATAGTTATTGTTTCTCTTCAGAGTGGTTAAAACTCTTTTCTCTGTTGCAGGTAACGTGTCATGGCACGACCTTCGTACTTTCGGCGTTTGATAGCAGCAACTAACAGCTGACCATCCACCTTTTGTAGATGTAAGTGATTTCTTCATTTTATTTCTTTCAACATGACGAGTCAGATGAATGTGGTCTTTCATACATGTTTCGGAACTTAGATAAGCTTTGTTCCCCTGAACTTCCTTTGATTAACCGGGCGTTTGCGTTGACGTCAAAGGATTCATGTTTTTGTAGTAGAGAATAGAAACAGTATATAAACTTCGTTCTTGAGTGAACTAACAACTTACATAAGAAGTACGTAAGAAAACGGATCACCTCATCTAATAGACGAAGCGTGTGACATCCCCCGTCGCGCCTCCTCTCCCGCTCCTCCCCTCTTGTCAGCTAGAGCAAAAGGGATTCGTGTAAAATGATGGAGTTAATAAGTAAATTCAAAGCCAAGATCGTATAAATATTAATTTATTTGAAACAGTCCATTTCGACAGCCCTTCTTGTCATCTTCAGGTCTTAAAAAAATCTTTTTGTTCTGAAACTTATTCATTTTAAGTTCGACCTCACACCAAGTTGTCATGTGGATAAAAGGATGAAAAACCACAGCACCCAAATTTTACACACACGAAATAAGAGTTAAACTAAAAAACTACAAAGAACGAAACTTGTCAAGCTTCAAGGGGGAAACAAGATGGCGCTATGGTTGGCCCGCTAGATGGTGCTGCTATAGGTCAAAAGCATATCAACTGCGTTTTTTAAATAGGATCCTCCATTTTTTATTGCATATACGGGTAGTACATAAAGAAATATGAATGTTTTAGTTGGACCACTTTTTTCTCTTTGTGATAGATGGCGCTGTAATAGACACAAACATATGGCTCACAATTTTAGACTAACAGTTGGTAACAGGTAGGTTTCTAAATTAAAATACAGAACGTAGGTACGTTTGAACATTTTATTTCGGTTGTTCCAATGTGATACATGTACCTTTTTGAGCTTACCATTTCTGAGAACGCATGCTGTTACAGCGTGATTATCTGTAAATACCACATTAATGCAATAAATTCTCAAAATGATGTCCGTCAACCTCAGTCCATTTGGCAATACGTGTAACGACATTCCTCTCACAGCGAGTAGTTCGCCTTCCGTAATGTTCGCACATGCATTGACAATGCGCTGACGCATGTTGTCAGGCGTTATCTGTGGATCACGATGGCAAATATCCTTCAACTTTCCCCACAGAAAGAAATTCGAGGACGTCAGATCCGGTGAACGTGCGACGACCAATCCACCTGTCATGAAATATGCTATTCAATACCGCTTCAACCATTTGCGAGCTATGTGCCGGACATCCATCATGTTGGAAGTACATCGCCATTCTGTCATGCAGTGAAACATGTTGTAATAACATCGGTAGACCATTACGTGGGAAATCAGCATACATTGCACCATTTAGATTACCATCGATAAAATGGGGGCCAGTTATCCTTGCTCCCATAATGCCGCACCATACATTAACCCGCCATGGTCGTTGATGCTCCACTTGTAGCAGCCATCGTGGATTTTTCGTTGCCCAATAGTGCCTATTATATTTTGCCGGTTTGCGTTACCGCCGTTGGTGAATGAGGCTTCGTCGCTAAATAGAACGCGTGTAAATAATCTGTCATCGTCCCGTAATTTCTCTTGTGCCCAGTGGCAGAACTGAACACAACGTTCAAAGTCGTCGCCATGCAATTAATGGTGCATAGAAACATGGTCCGGGTGCAGTCGATGTTGATGTAGCATTCTCAACACCGACGTTTTTGAGATTCCAGATTGTCGCGCAATTTGTCTGCTACTGATGTGCGAATTACCCGCGACAGCAGCTAAAACACCTACTTGGGCATCATCATTTGTTGCAGGTGGTTGCTGACGTGTCACGTGTGGCCGAACACTTTCTGTTTGCTTAAATAACGTAACTATCCGGCGAACGGTCCGGATACTTGGATGATGTCGTCCAGGATACCGACCAGCATACATAGCACACGCCCGTTGGGCATTTTGATCACAATAGCCATACATCAACACGATATCGACCTTTTTCGCAATTGGTAAATGGTCCATTTTAACACGGGTAATGTATCACGAAGCAAATACCGTCCGCAGTGTCGCAATGTTACTTGATACCACGTACTTACACGTTTGTGACTATTACAGCGCCATCTATCACAAAGCGAAAAAAGTAGTCCACCTAAAATATTCATATTTCTTTACGTACTACACGAGTATGTAATAAAAATGGTGGTTCCTATTAAAAAAAAAACGCAGTTGATATCCGTTTGACCAATGGCAGCGACATCTAGCGGGCCAACCATAGCGCCATCTGGTTTCCCGCTTCAAGCTAGACGAGATTCGTTCTTCGTAGTTTTTTCGTTTGACGCTTATTTCGTGAGATATTTGGCCCAGTCACGATGAATGGACCACCCTCTATATACCGTTCACAGGTGATTGATGTGCTACAGTGCACTGTGTTCTTATGACGTAACATTCATCTGTGAGCGGACTGAAGCGTCATCCGTTCTTCCAGATTAGGTTCAAAAAATGGCTCTGAGCACTATGGGACTTAAAATCTACGGTCATCAGTCCCCTAGAACTTAGAACTACTTAAACCTAACTAACCTAAGGACAGCACGAGGCAGAGAAAATCCCTGACCCCGCCGAGAATCGAACCCGGGAACCCGGGCGTGGGAAGCGAGAACGCTACCGCACGACCACGAGCTGCGGACTCCAGATTAGGTTTTCCGTGTTTACCATGAAGCATTTAAGTTGAATGCCAGGATGGTTCCTTTGCAAAGTACATGGTCAGTTCCATTCCCCGCTACTGTGATAGTAATTCTACCAAAATTTCAACGAATCGAAGAGCAAGTTAAATTATTAAGCGGCAGGCAGGGTGGTGTCCCACCGCTGTCTCCAGAAACGTCTTCGCTTGTCATTTGGGATCAGTCCAGTGTGGAACTCAGCACTGAAGACAATCTGCTCCAGTCAGTGAAGTTCCAGACGTTTCTGGAAACGCCCCGGACAGCGGTCGCATATCAGCCTGACTGCCGCTCCGCGTACTGCCCGACAAGCGGGAGCGATAGTGTGAGTTACCATTTCTTTCCATAGCAGGATCCCTTTGGTTTTCATCCCTGTCTTGGCCAGCAAGTTCCTCAGATCTCTCCACAACTGAGAACAATGGGAGCATTATGGGTACGGCCCTCAAACCATATCAGGATTTTGACTATCTTATGCGCCATCTGGACAACTTCACACGGCAGTCCTTAGGAAGACATCCAACAACTCTATCAATCAATACAAATCCCAGTAACTACTTGCATAAGGGCCAGAGGTGGACCAACGCGTTGCTGACTTGCTTCATTTGTGTAGCTCTTTCTCGTGAATAAATCACACAACTTTTATGAGACTGTAATTATTTGTTTGGATGTACGAGGGCGTCTCCAGGCACGTGTGGAACTTCACTGACTGGAGCACAATTGCCTTCAGTGCTCAGTACCACACTGGACTGATCCCAGATGACAAGCGAATACGTGTCTGGAGACAGCGGTGGGATACCAACCTGCCTGCCGCTTAATAATTTAACTTGCTCTTCGATGCGTTGAAATTTTGGCATATATGTGATTGATGTGCTACAGTGTACTGTGTTTTTATCACGTAACATTCATCTGTGAACGTAAAATTCTATGTATCGACTTGACAGAAAATCCTAGGAAGTTCTGGTCTTACGTTAAATCAGTAAGTGGCTCGAAAAACAGCATATCCAGACACTCTGGGATGATGATATTGAAACATATGATGACACGCGTATAGCTGAAATACTAAACACCTTTTTCCAAAGCTGTTTCACAGAGGAAGACCGCACTGCAGTTCCATCTCGAAATCCTCGCACAGACGAAAAAATGGCTGACATCGAAATAAGTGTCCAAGGAATAGAAAAGCAACTGAAGTCACTCAACAGAGGAAAGTCCACTGGACCTAACGGGATACCAATTCGATTCTACACAGAGTACGCGAAAGAACATGCCCCCCTTCTAACAGCCGTGTGCCGCAAGTCTCTAGAGGAACGGAAGGTTCCAAATGATTGGAAAAGAGCACAGGTAGTCCCAGTCTTGGTCGTCGAGCAGGTGCGCAAAACTATAGGCCTATATCTCTGACATCGATCTGTTGTAGAATTTTAGAACATGTTTTTTGCTCGCGTATCATGTCATTACCGGAAACCCAGAATCTACTCTGTAGGAATGAACATGGATTCCAGAAACAGCGATCGTGTGAGACCCAACTCGCTTTATTTGTTCATGAGACCCAGGAAAAATTAGATACAGGCTCCCAGATAGATGCCATTTTCCTTGACTTCCGGAAGGCGTTCGATACAGTTCCGCACTGTCGCTTGATAAACAAAGAGCCTACGGAATTTCAGACCAGCTGTATGGCTGGATTGAAGAGTTTTTAGCAAACAGAACACGGCACGTTGTTCTCAATGGAGAGACCTCTACAGATGTTAGAGTAACCTCTGGCGTGCCACAGGGGAGTGTTATGGGACCATTGCTTTACACAATACGCAATATATATATAAATGACCTAGTAGATAGTGTCGGAAGTTCGATGCCGCTTTTCGCGGATGATGCTATAGTATACAGAGAAGTTGCAGCATTAGAAAATTACAGCGAAATGCAGGATGATCTGCAGCGGATAGGCACTTGGTGCGGGGAGTGTCAACTGACCCTTAACATAGACAAATGTGATGTATTGCGAATACATAGAAAAAAGGATCCTTTATTGTATGATTATATGATAGCGGAACAAACACGGGTAGCAGTTACTTCTGTATAATATCTGGGAGTATGCGTTCGGAACGATTTGAAGTAGAATGATCATATAAAATCAATTGTTGGTAAGGCGGGTGCCAAGTTGAGATTCATTGGGAGAGTCCTTGGAAAATGTAGTCCATCAACAAAGGAGGTGGCTTACAAAACACTCGTTCGACCTATACTTGAGTATTACTCATCAGTGTGGGATTCTTACCAGGTCGGGTTGACGGAAGAGATAGAGAGGATCCAAAGAAGAGCGGCGCGTTTCGTCACAGGGTTATTTGGTAAGTGTGATAGCGTTACGGAGATGTTTAGCAAACTCAAGTGGCAGACTCTGCAAGAGAGGCGCTCTGCATCGCGGTGTAGCTTGCTGTCCAGGTTTCGAGAGGATGCGTTTCTGGATGAGGTATCGAATATATTGCTTCCCCCTACTTATACCTCCCGAGGAGATCACGAATGTAAAGTTAGAGATTCGAGCGCGCACGGAGGCTTTCCGGCAGTCGTTCTTCCCGCGAACCAACCATACGCGACTGGAACAGGAAAGGGAGGTAATGACAGTGGCACGTAAAGTGCCCTCCACCACACTCCGTTGGGTGGCTTGCGGAGTATAAATGTAGATGTAGAGTCAAATGAAAACCTTTAATTTGTAATAAGAAATCGAAATTTCGCTCCGTTATCCTGTAAGTTGGTAAGCATGTTACAAACAGCGTGCAGAATGGCCTGTAGGTGGCAGCGTAGTGCAGATGCACACATACCGTCGCAGTATCAATATAAAGATGTCCGCCCCACTTGCGACTTGCACCAGGGAAGAACAGCGTTATGTTATTTTTGCGTAGTGAAGGTGTGAAACCTACTGACATTCATCGACGAATGAAGGTTCAGTACGGTGATGCATGTTTGTCACAGCAGCAAGTCTACGAATGGAGTAGGAAGTTCGCAAATGGTGTGACTTCAGTGGAAGATGCTCCTCGTCCAGGTCAGGCTCAACGAGTTGTGACTCCACAGAACACTGCAGCAGTTGAAGCCATAGTGAAGGAAAACCGCCGAGTGACACTGAGTGACATTGCAGGACGTTAACAGATTAGTCATGGGTCAGCACACCACATTGTGCGTGATGTGCTCCAGTTTCACAAAGTGTCTGCAAGGTGGGTGCCACGGGAGAACGACGTGTTGATGCTTGTGAAGAACTTCTTCGGCGCTTTGAACGAGAAGGTGATGGCCTCCTTGCAAGAATCGTTACTGGGGACTAAACCTGGGTTCACTTCCAACAACCTGGAACGAAGAGAGCTAGCAAGGAATGGCGCCATGCCTCATCACCAAAACCAAAGAAGTTTCGAACAGAACCATCAGCAGGGAAGGTTATGCTGACTCTCTTTTGCGACGAAAAAGGCGTCATTTTGGAACATTACTTGCCTAGAGGGAGCACTGTCACCAGTGCATCATACATAGATCTCCTAAAAAATCCTCTGCGGCCTGCTGACAGGTGTCCTTTTGCAACATGACAATGCAAGGCCCCACACTGCCCGTACAACAGTTGCAACAATCACAGATCTACATTTTGAGTGTCTTCCTCATCCACCATAGTCATCAGACATTGCCCCAACTGATTTCCATATGTTTGGACCACTCAAAGACGCAATGGGACCAAAGAAGTTCCGGTCTGATGAAGAGGTACGCCACACGGTGGATGAGTGGTTGCGCGGACTACCGAAAGAATTTTTTTCTAAAGGAATTTATGCACTTTGTAAGCGCTGGAGGACTTGCATTGAGCGTGAGGGAGATTGTATTGAAAAGTGATACAGCTTTGTACCACTTCTGCACAAAAAATATTTAAAAAATATTTAAGGTTTTCATTTGACTCACCATCGTATATCACATTACCGATTTCCGTTGACGTCGAATAATTCCTTCGTGGTGCGCCATTTTTCTTTTCTTAGAGTGTATTTTCGACAATCCATACTTGTTAGATGTTTGTACATGAAAATATGGATAAAAATTCTTCATTGGTGTGGGTGCTCACAATCGAACAAACAACTTTAAAAATATAATTTCTTATTTCTATCGCGCTATTCCTGATTCTTCATGCCTTTTTCAGTATATCGTCTCTTTGTCAATCTTTGAGTGAGCTTTTATTTCCGCAAGTCTGTGATAATCATCGTATTGTTCTTGGCTTTAAATATAACATTTACGTGGTAAATAAGACGGATGCACAACACGCCTAGCCCACTAAACATAACTGCCTGTAAGAGAACAGAATTTTCTAAAGCTATTTGCAGATTTGTTCGCAAAGAAACAATAACATGGAAGCCAAATACTGTTCCACTGTTACTGCTTAAGGGGGAGCTATTACACGAAGGATATAACGCGATACCGCAGTAAGAGCCACGCCTCTCCATCAGACACAAGCACTTCTGTAAATTATCTAACATGACAGGTTATATTTTATCAGAAGTATAACGAGGTAGTTCTGAATTAATTCTGTTTTTAGAACACTCGTAAACATGTCAGAAAAAGGTGTGGTACGGTAGCTGTAGAAAAGAAATAAGATCGATAAACTGTTTGTAGTACGTGATGGGCTTACTTCTAAAATAGCACTGATAGGTTATGCTGCCGTACATTTTGATCTATCGGTTACATTTACGAATGTTTAAACTCGAGTCATTGTTATTAACATGCTATGAGGCAATAACACATTAAAATAATTATTATCAGTAAATCTATTCAATTACTAGTTAACAAACGACTTGTAGATTATGTGGTATAATATTTAACTTCTGGATGACGCACCAAACGATTCATTTCAATCGAAATATGTAAAACTGAAACGTCACATGTTTTATAGTTAAGTAAGGTTTCATTTTCTACAAGGGCGTTATCGTGTACAGTAATTTCTTTAATACTGGTGCATACGGTCTTAATTCGACGACACAAATCCTAGGTTAATTTTTTAATGTTTGTGAAATCTTATGGGACTTAATTGCTAAGGTAATCAGTCCCTAAGCTTACACACTACTTAACCTAAACTATCCTAAGGACAAACACACACACCCACGCCCGAGGGAGGACTCGAACCTCCGCCAGGACCAGCCGTACGGTCCATGACTGCGGAACGCTCGGCTAATCCCGAGCGGCAAACCCTAGGTTATCTCAATACAATCGTTACAAGCCTCCATTACTGGAACTCCCAATTTGATGATAAGGCGTGGGATGTTTTCTTTCTGTCAGAAAATGTCAGCAAGAAATCAAGAGAATGCGAGTCAAAACTGTCTAGATGGGAGTTGAAAGGTGGTGGTGGTGGTGGTGGTGGTGGTGGTGGTGGTGGTGGTGGTAGTGGGTATACAGCGCTCAACAGCGAGGTCAGCGCCCTTACTCAACCAACTGGATAAAAATGTGGGTTGATTTTGTGGAGAGTATGGACCAAATAGTAAAATATAAAGTGTAATATCCCTCACTCTCACGTTCACGCAACCACCAAAAGTCGAAATACAATTTTCAGCCACTGGCCATCCAATGGATTGCAGGAAAGTTAAGATACTAGGCACAGGGCATCCTACTGGGATTCAACATCAAGGAAGCTGACGATTAGCAGACAACCTGAACTAAGGCGAGGGTTTACAGCTAGAAAAATGTTGGAAACCCCTCATTTCACGTCTGCGCTCTCTAAGGAAATATGCTAACTCTTCGTGCCATCTATAATTATCAACAAGACACTGTGTAAGCGCTGCGGATTCGCTCATTCTGAGCTTACTTTGTTTTACTGTTAGGCACATCAGATTTAATCTATGATCGATGCTCTTCTCACGAACAGTGTTATCTCTTACGCGTGCACGTTTACTCCAGTGTGTAAAGCAATTTAAAAACTTGCATGCCACTCGCCTTGAGACTGGCTGAAAAGTTGTCAGCAGAAATATACCAACACAAATTAAAAATATTGCGGATGCACGTCCAAAAAATTACGGAATAAAACAAACGTCATAACATTCTATATCTTTACTCTTCTAGTCTAGATATTTATTTCTCAACATAGTCACTCAGGTGACGAACGCATTTCTCCCAACGAGAGACCAGTTAGTTGATGCCGTCGCTGTAGAATGTTTGACTTTGTTGACGGAGCCACAGGGTCACCTCTGCTTGCACTGCTTCGTCACTATCGAAGTGTTGTCCTCGCAGGTGTTCTTTAAGTTTTGCAGACAGATGGAAATCGGATGGGGCCAAGTCGGAACTATGTGGAAGATGATCGACGACAGTGAACCCAAGACGTCAGCTTGTTGCAGATGCCGCAGCTCTCGTCTGTAGTCGGGCAGTGCCAAACTTAAGGATAGGGTGTTCCAAGTGTGGACGAACTCTTCGAATTCGAAACTCGATTGAGGCACGCTACTTCTCACTCACCATTACGTTACACGCCGTCACGTTACGCACTACAATTCGGAAGCCTGTAGCGGTACAGGGTTCCACGTACATGTACATATAAATTTTACACTTTTCAAAATATCCACGTGTGTACTGCCAGTCTACAGTTCAAATGGTTCAAATGGCTCTGAGCACTATCGGACTTAACATCTATGGTCATCAGTCCCCTAGAACTTAGAACTACTTAAACCTAACTAACCTAAGGACATCACACAACACCCAGCCATCACGAGGCTGAGGAAATCCCTGACCCCGCCGGGAATCGAACCCGGGAACCCGGGCGTGGGAAGCGAGAACGCTACCGCACGACCACGAGATGCGGGCACCGGTCTACAGTGTCCAACGGGCACAATATTTCGGCGATCATACATGTTGCCATCATCAGGTGAACTGATGGACTGAGCTCCTGTGAACGTGCCGGCACGGAGATCCGTACGCTATGGCTGCTCAGAGGGAACTGGGTTCGGTCGCGGTGGCGGCCGATTTAAATACCCTCCGCCCGCGGCGCACTCCCCCCGCCGTCCACGCCCCGCGCCACGGTCGCGCGGTGGAACAGATTGCGACGGCGTCTGAGATGACGTCGGTGTGATGGCTCTGTCCGCCGTGGTCGACACAACTATACGTTTGCTCGATTTACTCTTGATTAAACCGAATCGCTGGTAGCCAAGCCTTGCTAATATTATAGCCACAGTCACGGTTTATGAGGTCGTCATTGGTGCGAATTTCGATGGCCTCTCTAACAACGCTGTCCCAGTATCTCGACCTCTGTACCAGAATCCTCGTGCGTTCATACTCCATAGCGTGATTTTCCGACAAACAATGTTCAACGACCGCCAACTTGCTCGGATACATCAGTCGAGTGTGCCTCTTGTGTTCACGGCATCGATCCTCGAAGGTACGCATCGTTTGACCAATATACGACTTGCCACATTGACACGGAATCTAGTACACGCCAGCCTTCCTCAAACCGAGGTCATCTTTGGCGCTCCCCACCAGTACACGAGTTTTATTCGGAGGACAAAACACAGTTCCGACCCGGTGTTTCCTCAAAATGCGGGCGATTTTCCCCGAGAGTGCGCCTGTATATGGAATAAACGCAGTGCCTACCTCCTCCCTCGTGATTTCATCCATCTCCACAGGTTGTGCTGTAATGGTTGGGCGGAGAGCACGTTGAATCTGCCACTCTGAGTACCCATTTTTTCGAAATACAGTTCTCAGATGTTCCAGTTCCTGGGGTAGACTCTCTGCGTCAGAGATAGTGCGCGCCCTATGTACTAAGTACCCCATTCCTCTGTGAGGGGTGGTGGCAGCTGTCTGCGTGCAAATACAGATCAGTGTGCGTTGTCTTCCGATACACCCCATGACCTAGGGTGCCGTCAGCCCTTCTCTTAAATCGGCCGCCGCCGCGACCGAACCCAGTTCCCTCTGAGCAGCCATAGCGTACGGATCTCCGTGCCGCCACGTTCACAGGAGCTCAGTCCGTCAGTTCACCTGATGATGGCGACATGTATCATCGCCGAAATATTGTGCCCGTTGGACACTGTAGACCGGCAGTACACCTGTGGATATTTTGATTATCAAATACACCGGGAGAAACTCAAGAATCACATTACACTTTTCATTCATCAAAAGGACGTGTGTCATTACACGATATTCAAGAGTCCAGTTTCGTTTGTCAACGACCGTCTCTCAACACGGCTATTGCCAAAGTTAAGTAGAGGTTGTTGCTAACATAACAGCGTAACAGAGCGTCAGTGGGCTCTGACCTGGTGGGCCGAGATGCCACTGCTTCCCTCTGAACAGACAACGAATTCAACCGGCAAGTTGTAGGCGGAACTACATTTTAAGGCAGCAAGACTGGTGGCAGGTTCGTGTGACCCGTGGGAGATGCTGGAAATGTCTGCACTGCCAGACATCTGGAGACAGTTGTCAAGTACTCCCCCCCTCCTCCCAGAGCCTATTTAGAGACCATGACAATCAGTATTCAGTGAAGAATATACGGCAGTCCCCTGCGAATTGCTCCCTTAGGGTCCGCGAATCACTTAATCAGTGATTCTTCCCGCGCGTCGTACAGAATGGAACAGTAAGGAACAGCAGTATGTGGTGGAGTGGGAAGCGCCCTCTGCAATGCACTTTAGTGGTTTGTATACTTGTAGCGACGTTGTGCTGTCTATTTAGTATTTATGTAACTCCTCCCTCAGACATTCTTACGGCTGTGTAAATAAATGCATGCAGTATCTGAAATAGTGTACACAGAGTCGATCCGTTATCTAAAGAAGTAACGGTACAAGCAGACAACTCAAGAAGACACTAACGACAGCTTTTCTGTCATCGAGCCACATACACCTCTACCACAGACATGAAGGCCATCAATAGACATCTGGGTGTATTAATAATGTGCCTGTTTTTTTCATTTTTTTCGCATATAGAAAGCATTTAGAGGTCAAAATCAAGTTGAATAAAATGTGAAAAAAGGGTAGTGAAATGAGACATATCTATCTGTTGTGTGGCGCATGGACAGCCACCAAGTTTGCTGTGGGCCTGTTTGAGAAGATACAAAATGGCTCTGAGCACTATGGGACTTAACATCTGAGGTCATCAATCCCCTAGACTTAGAACTACTTAAACCTAAGGACATCACACACATCCATGCCCGAGGCAGGATTCGTAGCAGCAGCGGGTTGCAGGACTCAAGCGCCTACAACCTCTCGGCCACAACAGTCGGCTTGAGAAGATGCACAAGAACGCATTAAAGCAAGCAATGAAATATGGACACACAGAATGTGCCATAATTAGTAGCGAAAATTGAAGCAAGTAGAATTACACAATAATAAAAGGAAAAATATTCCAGTAAACATGTGTGATAATTGCGAATGAATGCCACTGACTTCATTGCACAGGCCGAACAGAACTCCACGGACAGCCTTTCACAGGATGTTGCTGGAAACCTTAGTATTTTGCGGTGCACGGGACACACGGTCTCCGGCGGCTCGTTACAGAGTAATAGTTTAATTAAGATTTATTCGCTTTCTTAGCCCTATTACCTTTGTTTATGGGAAAGTACACGAGTATAACGGAAAATGACTGTAATATGCAATCATTCTAATACGGAAGTGACTGGTTTATCGTTGGCACTCGTGTAAAGACTCAAAAGTCTGATAAGATTGCCGTCCGTCTAGGAATAGTCCAACATAGTGCCGTTGTGCTGCTCTCAATTACGTTAATCGAATCCATCCGCAAGGCCTACTCTTCATCACTAAATCTATCTTTAGCGTTGTATATATCGCAGTTAACGTTCAACCAATACTGCCAGAAAAACAAACACGAGACATAACCCAGCAGTGCTGAATTCAAGCTCGAGGACATAGCCTAAGTGGGTATTGCTGGTGTCAACAGCAAGGGGCGTGAGTGAATGGAAAAACTTTGTTTGTCAAACAAGACGAAAACCACGCGCCTGCATCATCTGCAATGTTTACGTGAAAATACACGAGCATCGAGCATCACGGCATCCAGAAAGACTCGTTCCGTGTCTGGTATGACTCCACCCAGTATGCACAAATCTACATCTACATCTATATCTACATGGGTACTCTGCAAATCACATTTAAGTGCCTGGCAGATGGTTCATCGAACCACCTTTACAATTCTCTATTATTCCAATCTCGTATAGCGCGCGGAAAGAACGAACACACAGAGTGCACACTGGCTTTCTTCCCTATGATGGAGCAATAGCACGTTTTGCTGACGATGTGAGATGACATCTAAGGCGCCACTGTGATCCAAGATCGATAAATTGGGCAAGAATTGTAACTTGGCCTCCAAGATGAACTGACTTCACACCTCTGGATATTTCTGTCTACGCTCACCTCAAAAGTGAAGATTAGGTCAGTTCTGCTCGTATGGTTGAAGAACCGGAACAGCGACTTTAACAGTCTTGCGAAGTTTTACGGCGATGTTTGAATGAATTCGTTACTGAGTGCAGAGACGACTGCCGTTTCGCACCCATATACGAGGACGACACGTGGAACACCTTTATTAACAAGTGTGGCTTCATATCCTGGAACACCGCAAAATTTTACTTACACACACTCTTAATTTTTACTATGTAAATTAATATTTGAATATCCATGGGTTTAATTCTTAAGTTACAAATTACCGTGACAAAAGGAATCGTTCAAATAAATGTTGTTGTCGTCAGACTGTGACGTAAGAAATACATATTTTGATTGTGTGAACCCTTGCGTGGTCTTTATGTGATCAGAGCTTGCAGGGAGGTGGAGACACCATGCTAAAGGCGTGCTAGCGGGGCAGCCGGAGATGGCGACGATCAAATAAGAACTGAACAGGCGTATGTGCCAGAAAGGCGGCAGTATCTCTTTCCTTCCTTCTTACTGATTTCGCCTGTTCTCACTGTCACTATCTCTTTCCTCTTTGCCATTGTCATATACTGTCTCTCAGTATCACTGGCACTCACCCTCTGCCTCTGTCTCTTTATTCCTCCCCACCTGGCACTGTCTCCTTCACTCCTTTCCTAGCACTGCTCTGTCACTGTCAACTATGTTGCACTGCCACTGTGTCTGTCTTTTTCTCACTCTGCCATTGTCTCCTATGCTTATTCTGTAACACAACCACTGCCTACTATCTTTCAGTACTTATCACTTTTCTGTCTCTTTGCCACTGCCATTGTCTTCATCTCTCTGAGCATAAAAAATGGCAAATATGTTCGCATGCCAAAATATTTGGGAAATATTTTAAAGGTGCTGAGGAAGGTAGAATGATGCAGCTGGTAGCCCACTATTCAGTCATAGTGTTTCAAATAAACAGAAACATACTGGCATTTTTTGTGCTCAGACAGGAGCATTTTTCCGCCGTGACTCTTCTTTGCCCTGCTGCAGTAGGGCATGTCCTCGTATGAAACGAAATATATTCGTCAGAAAAATTCAAATAGTTCACTGATTTGAAATTGAAATATCGCAAAACTAATTGTATACCTCAGACTGGATCATATGTTCAAAAAAAAATTGTGTATGGTTCAATACTAGAACATGGGATTCCCAGATAAAAACGGAGTCACGTTTTCGCCACACGGGATTTTACGTATACAAGTGGGGTAACTCTGAAACGATATATATCGCAAAGGCATGAAGATGTCAAGAACATTTTCAAGGCTGTTCGGGATCTGAGGAATATATCGTCACAATTTGAGCCATTTGCTGTGCATAGCCGTCTTGGAATCCTCGGCTGGGTTTTGGTCTATTGGTGACGGCAAAACTATAGTAAAAAGAACCTTTAGTGGGGTTTTCCGAGGAAAGCTGTTTCACAGAGGAAGACTGCACTGTAGTTCCTTCTCTGCATTGTCACACAGATGACAAAATGGTAGATATCGAAATAGACGACAGAGGGATAGAGAAGCAATTAAAATCGCTCAAAAGAGGAAAGGTCACTGGACCTGATGGGATATCAGTTCGATTTTACACAGAGTAAGCGAAGGAACATGCTCCCCTTCTTGCAGCGGTGTACCGTAGGTCTCTAGAAGAGCGTAGCCTGCCAAAGGATTGGAAAAGGGCACAGGTCATCCCCGTTTTCAAGAAGGGACGTCGAACAGATGTGCAGGACTATAGACCTATATCTCTAACGTCTATCAGTTGAAGAATTTTGGAACACGTATTATGTTCGAGTATAATGACTTTTCTGGAGACTAGAAATCTACTCTGTAGGAATCAGCATGGGTTTCGAGAAAGACGATCGTGTGAATGCCAGCTCGCACTATTCGTCCACGAGACTCAGAGGGCCATAGACACGGGTTCCCAGATAGATGCCGTGTTTCTTGACTTCCGCAAGGCGTTCGATACAGTTCCCCACAGTCGCTTAATGAACAAAGTAAGAGCATATGGACTATCAGACCAATTGTGTAATTGGATTGTAGAGTTCCTAAATAACAGAACGCAGCATGTCATTCTCAGTAGAGAGAAGTCTTCCGAAGTAAGAGTGATTTCAGGTGTGCCGCAGGGGTGTGTCATGGGACCGTTGCTATTCACAATATACACAAATGACCTTGTGTATAACATCGGACGTTCACTGAGGCTTTTTCGCATGATGCTGTGGTATATCGGGATGTCGTAACAATGGAAAATTGTACTGAAATGCAGGAGGATCTGCAGCGAATTGACGCATGGTGCAGGGAATGGCAATTGAATCCCAATGTAGACAAGTGTAATGTGCTGCGAATACATAGAAAGAAAGATCCCTTATCATTTAGCTACAATATACCAGGTCAGGAACTGGAAGCAGTTAATTCCATAAATTATCTGGGAGTACGCATTAGGAGTCATTTAAAATGGAATGATCATATAAAGTTGATCGTCGGTAAGACAGATGCCAGACTGAGATTCATTGGAAGAATCCTAAGGAAATGCAATCCGAAAACAAAGGAAGTAGGTTACAGTACGCGTGTTCGCACAGTGCTTGAATATTGCTCAGCAGTGTTGTATCCGTACCAGATAGGGTTGATAGAAGAGGTAGAGAGGATCCAACGCAGAGCAGTGGGCTTCGTTACAGGGTCATTTAGTAATAGCGAAAGCGTTACGGAGATGATAGATAAACTCCAGTGGAAGACTGCAGGAGAGACGCTCAGTAGCTCGGTACGCGCTTTTGTTGAAGTTTCGAAAACATACCTTCACCGAGGAGTCACGCAGTATATTGCTCCCTCCTACGTATATCTCGCGAAGAGACCATGAGGATAAAATTAGAGAGATTAGAGCTCAGACAGAGGCATAACGACAATCCTTCATTCCACGAACAATACGTGACTGGAATAGAAGGGAGAACCGATAGAGGCACTGAAGGCACCCTCCACCACACACCGTCAGGTGGCTTGCGGAGTATGGATGTAGATGTAGATCCGCCAATGAACTGATGGTGCCTACATAAGTCCCATCAAGCCGACCGTAGACCAGAAGGAATACAGAAAGAAACAACCGATTTTCTCCATTTTGCCTAAGCAGGAGGAAGTGTGTAGTATTCATACGTGGAGCCTGTACTGTAGCAGAGTGACACTAAGACATCTGTTGGGTATGCAAATGAGTTCTAGCCCAGGGCTATCCAAAACACTTAACCCTGCCTTTTTTTATCTCGAATAGAACTCGAGGCATGAGCACCCGAAAATCCAGTTTTTATTTGTGGCGTTTTGGAATATATTGGTAAGCACGTCGTCGCGTGCATAGCGATACATCTTTCTACACACACACACACACACACACACACACACACACACACACTGTCGCCTTTACTAAGCGTGACGTGCCATCGCGATGAACGTAGCAGGGGAGATGAAGTGCGGCGCCGCTTATAAATAGGGAGACGGCGACAGAGCGAGAGGTCGGCGTCGTTTGTGGCTGTGGCAGCGGGGTGACATGGGTGGGTAGGGCGCGGAGGGGTGGAGGGGGGGGAGGGGGGGGGACGACAGTAAAAATACGCGGCCGCGCGCTGAATGGCGCGGCTGGCGACTGGCGGCGTCTGCGTCCATTGAGCGCGGCTGCGACAGGACGGGAGCGGACGGGAATACCCGCAGGCGGCGCGGCTGGACAGGTGGCGGTCGCCGAGCTCTGCCGGCTTCCGTCCTGCTCTCCACGAGCGCCGCCTCCCGACATCAGCCGCCTCCATCGGCAGCACTCCAAAAGTGCGAATTGTAACATTATGTGATTGCCTTATCATTTTAAATCATTCACTAATCGAGCAGTCGCTCGGCAACAGCTACAGTTAGCAAATAACGTTGTGAGAATGTAAAAGGTGAACTACCTGTGACGTAACTTGTTTATTGTCGAAGCGCCGTCAGAGATGCTCTGAGTTATTGACTTTGAAAACCGCGGCGCGAAAAATGGACACAAGAAGAACGCTTTTACACATTCTTTTGATGTACGAGATATTCTGGATGAACAGTTACTCATTTTTCTCTTGTCTTTTGTAACTTGTGTCGGACGTGCGTGTCTTGCCGCCGTATTATTCTCGTTAAACATAATGTTATTTTAGTGTAAAGTAAAAGTGCAATACTGCATAGCAGTAGATTTATTGAGCGACGTGTATGTGAAAACGTCAAAGGAATTATTTTCGTTACGAGAAGAGAAGTGCCAGTCAAAACGGCATCCATGTTAAATCCTTCATTGCAGTGTAAGTTCATTTATTAATTGCCATAAATTCAGAGTTAAATGGAACTGGTGTAGGGACTATTTATTTAATATAGAATCTATGTCTCGCTCCTTCACGAAGTTATTTAATTTTCTTTATGTTCCTGCCAAATAAAGAGTTCACAGTCACGAATTCTTTCGTCGAAATCGGACGGAAGTTGCATGCGGCGAAATATTTTCTCCGCGCCATATTCTACTGGTTAATGCATAATAAACCACGGTCCCTTAGGAAATTCATGTTGAGCTATCCAAAAATAATTATACACTCCTGGAAATGGAAAAAAGAACACATTGACACCGGTGTGTCAGACCCACCATACTTGCTCCGGACACTGCGAGAGGGCTGTACAAGCAATGATCACACGCACGGCACAGCGGACACACCACGAACCGCGGTGTTGGCCGTCGAATAGCGCTAGCTGCGCAGCATTTGTGCACCGCCGCCGTCAGTGTCAGCCAGTTTGCCGTGGCATACGGAGCTCCATCGCAGTCTTTAACACTGGTAGCATGCCGCGACAGCGTGGACGTGAACCGTATGTGCAGTTGACGGACTTTGAGCGAGGGCGTATAGTGGGCATGCGGGAGGCCGGGTGGACGTACCGCCGAATTGCTCAACACGTGGGGCGTGAGGTCTCCACAGTACATCGATGTTGTCGCCAGTGGTCGGCGGAAGGTGCACGTGCCCGTCGACCTGGGACCGGACCGCAGCGACGCACGGATGCACGCCAAGACCGTAGGATCCTACGCAGTGCCGTAGGGGACCGCACCGCCACTTCCCAGCATATTAGGGACACTGTTGCTCCTGGGGCATCGGCGAGGACCATTCGCAACCGTCTCCATGAAGCTGGGCTACGGTCCCGCACACCGTTAGGCCGTCTTCCGCTCACGCCCCAACATCGTGCAGCCCGCCTCCAGTGGTGTCGCGACAGGCGTGAATGGAGGGACGAATGGAGACGTGTCGTCTTCAGCGATGAGAGTCGCTTCAGCCTTGGTGCCAATGATGGTCGTATGCGTGTTTGGCGCCGTGCAGGTGAGCGCCACAATCAGGACTGCATACGACCGAGGCACACAGGGCCAACACCCGGCATCATGGTGTGGGGAGCGATCTCGTACACTGGCCGTACACCACTGGTGATCGTCGAGGGGACACTGAATAGTGCACGGTACATCCAAACCGTCATCGAACCCATCGTTCTGCCATTCCTAGACCGGCAAGGGAACTTGCTGTTCCAACAGGACAATGCACGTCCGCATGTATCCCGTGCCACCCAACGTGCTCTAGAAGGTGTAAGTCAGCTTCCCTGGCCAGCAACATCTCCGGATCTGTCCCCCATTGAGCATGTTTGGGACTGGATGAAGCGTCGTCTCACGCGGTCTGCACGTCCAGCACGAACGCTGGTCCAACTGAGGCGCCAGGTGGAAATGGCATGGCAAGCCGTTCCACAGGACTACATCCAGCATCTCTACGATCATCTCCATGGGAGAATAGCAGTCTGCATTGCTGCGAAAGGTGGATATACACTGTACTAGTGCCGACATTGTGCATGCTCTGTTGCCTGTGTCTATGTGCCTGTGGTTCTGTCAGTGTGATCATGTGATGTATCTGACCCCAGGAATGTGTCAATAAAGTTTCCCCTTCCTGGGACAAGAATTCACGGTGTTCTTATTTCAATTTCCAGGAGTGTATTTTGAGTAGGCATTTACCCTCCTCTGCAATGCAACTTCCGACTGATCAGACGATCCAACAAGAAACAGCCGCACACGGTCGGCGTTCGCAAATATGTTTCCACCGCTGATTATAGCTATATGTTACAGCACAAAAGTAAACATATTGTTATAATTAGCGACTACGAACGGGGACATTTATAACTGTATGTTTATGTATACACATTACGTAAACATATCGTTACAGGGGGGAGGAAGAGGGCAAAAAGGGCATTCAGACCAGCCCTTAAGGCCATATTACCGAACGCTTTTACATTATACAGACAAAACAGCACACAATTTGATTTTATAACCGGACTCAACAGTCATCACCGGGCAGAACAAGATAAGTAAAAAAATTAGACTACTTAAGAACGGTATTAGATAAATTATGAGGGGCGTTCAATGACATCTACATGTACATGGATACTCTGCAAATCACATTTAAGTGCCTGCCAGAGGGTTCATCGAAAAACCTTCACGATTCTCTATTACTCCAATCTCGTATAGCGCGCGGAAAGAATAAACACCTATATCTTTCCGTACGAGCTCTGATTTCCCTTATTTTGTCGTGGTGATCGTTCCTTCCTATGCAGGTCGGTGTGCCGGCCGGATTGGCCGTGCGGTTCTAGGCGCTTCACTCTGGAACCGCGTGACCGCTACGGTCGCAGGTTTGATTCCTTCCTCGGGCATGGATGTGTGTGGTGTTCTCAGGTTAGTTAGGTTTAAGTAGTTCTAAGTTCTAGGGGACTGATGACCTCAGAAGTTAAGTCCCATAGTGCTCAGAGCCATTTGAACCATTTTTCAGGCCGGTGTCAACAAAATATTTTCGCATTCGGAGGAGAAACTTGGTGATTGGAATTTCGTGAGAAGATTCCGTCGCAACGAAAAACGTCTTTCTTCTAATGATGTCCAGCCCAAATCCTGTATCATTTCTGTGACACCCTCTCCCATATTTCGCGAGAATACAAAACGTGCTGCCTTTCTTTGAACTTTTTCGATGTACTCCGTCAGTCCTATCTGGTAAGGATCCCACACCTCGCAGAAGTATTCTAAAAGAGGACGGACAAGTGTAGTGTAGGCAGTCTCCTTAGTAGGTCTATTAAATTTTCTAAGTGTCCTGCCAAAAAAAAGGCAGTCTTTGGTTAGCCTTCCCCACAACATTTTCTATGTGTTACTTCCAATTCAAGTGGTTCGTAATTGTAATACCTACATATTTAGTAGAAATTACGGCCTTTAGATTTGATTGATCCATTCGTGTAACGGAAGTTTAACGAGTTTCTTTTAGCACTCATGTGGATGACCTCACACTTTTCGTAATTTAGGGTCAACTGCCACTTTTCGCACCATTCCGATATTTTTTCTAAATCGTTTTGCAGTTTGTTTTGATCTTCTGATGACTTTATTAGTCGATAAACGACAGCGTCATCTGCGAACAAGCGAAGACGACTGCTCAGATTGTCTCCCAAATCGTTTATATAGATAAGGAACAACAGAGGGCCTACAACACTACCTTGGGCAACGCCAGAAATCACTTCTGTTTTACTCGACGATTTTCCGTCAATTACTACGAACTGTGACCTCTCTGACAGGAAATCACAAATCCAGTCACATAACTGAGACGATATTACGTAAGTACGCAATTTCACTACGAGCCGCTTGTGTGGTACAGTGTCAAAAGCCTTCTGGAAAACCAGGAATACGGAATCGATCTGAAATCCCTTGTCAGTAGCACTCAACACTTCATGTGAATAAAGAGCGAGTTGTGTTTCACAGGAACGATGCTTTCTAAACCCATGTTGACTGTGTGTCAATAGACCGTTTTCTTCGAGGTAATTCATAATGTTCGAACATACTATATGTTCCAAAATCTGCTGCATATCGACGTTAACCATATGGACCTGTAATTTAGTGCATTACTCCTACTACCTTTCTTGAATATTGGTGTGACCTGTGCAACTTTCCAGTCCTTGGGTACGGATCTTTCGTCGAGCGAACGGTTGTATATAATTGTTAAGTATGGTGCTAATGCATCAGTATATTCCGGAAGGCACTTAATTGGTATACAGTCTGCACCAGGACACTTGCTTTTATTAAGTGATTTAGGTTGGTTCACTACTCCGAGGATATTTACTTCTACGTTACTCATGTTGGCAACTGTTCTCGATTCGAATTCTGGAATATTTACTTCGTCTTCTTTTGTAAAGGCATTTCGGAAGGCTGTGTTTAGTAACTCTGCTTTGGCAGCACTGTCTTCGACAGTATCTCGATGCTATCGCGCAGAGAACGCATTGATTGTTTCTTGCCGTTAACATACTTCAAATACGACCAGAATCTCTTTGAATTTTCTGTCAGGTGCTATACAATGAGGTTTACAACACATTTTTTGTCGGCCAATTTCGGTTGAAAAAAAGCCCGAACTTGCTGTGGGACAGCGTGAGATATTCCCGTTGAGCCCCTATGGTTCCGATAGGTGGCGGCGCCATTTGCAGCCTTCAAAATTATCATTGAGTTTATTTTGGCGGAAAAAAATGGTTCAAATGGCTCTGAGCACTATGGGACTTAACTTCTGAGGTCAGCAGTCCCCTAGAACTTAGAACTATTTAAACCTGCTGTAAGCTTCCGCTTCTGTTTTGCTCTTTTCTGCTGATGGTTAAGCCTGAGAGCCGAAAGTATAAGTGAAAAATTTTGCACAACGGATTTTATAACGCTAATTTGTCGCCCTGACACTTATACGCTCTCCAGAAGGGTAAGCTTATCCTTTGCTCTATATGTGACGTTAACTAGTCGTATGCAAATCTGATTAGTTTATAACCGTATCCTCAGTATACGCTAGAATATTCAGATGTGCGGACCTACAAACACTGCCTCCACCAGGTGGTTGCAAACATGAAATACACAAATACGGACATAATAAAGTGACAAAGGAAAGTACTAGCTATGAAATGATACACTCAGTAGTGTTAAATTCTTTACTCTTCTGCAATTCACTCTATTCAAGATTACACAGTACGAGCAACATTATAGTTCTGCCTATTCACATTTGGTAATCGCTCTCTCTGGTACTGTCCTGTGATATATAATCGCGGTCGTTGATTCGAATGCGGAATACTGACATCAGCTATGGCAATTGCAATTATATGTAGAACTACACTCGCGACTAGCAACGTGAAGCCTCAGCATAGAACGAAAAAGACACGTGATCAGCAATTTACTTTACTTCCCTCGCACGACCACTACAGTGATCTGACGCTTATCGCTGCAAATGTTCTCGGCTCAGAGAGATAACATAAATTCTACTTCACCAAAAGCTTCCGTGGGCACCTCCACGGCTGCTGTGGAACACCAGACGATCCTCAGGCTCTCGCTACAAGTACTCTGTCCCAGTAACGAGGTCGCACACCTCGCCAGAACCAACCTCTCTCCTCGACGCTCCAGGAACAAGTGTTTCTCAGTCGCTACGCTTTTTCGTAGCTCCTGTTCTTTTTTCTTCCCTCTTTTAATGTGTGTGGCCAGTCATGTTGCTGGAAGGCGTTCGTTTCCGAGCGCCGATCAATCTCATTTTTGCAACCGACCTAAGCTTCTAGAAGCTTCCAGACTGTTCCAGAAGCTTCCGCTCCGGCCGTTGGGAAAACCACCTACACGCCGCCACGCGTTTTGTGAGCGACCCCCCGTGTCTTCTCCTTGTCCTCGGCACGTGGCTCCCGCTAAGCCGCGGTCCACCCGCCTGGGGTTTCCAGAGTAGCTTACGGTCGCTGTTGTATTCAGCTCTCAGGCCTGCCTGCCACGCTTGTGTCTTTCCCGTTCTCCTGCCGGCCTCCCGTCTCCGTCCGCTTCACTATCGCCCAACGTGCAGATATTTTGCTACCAATTAAGATCCCTAGCCGATGTCAGTATCGTTAATGGTTTCCTGTCTCGATGTTTGTACTTCCGGAGTGGTAGTTGTAATGTCGCTCAAAATGATGCCACCTTACACTGCCTAACCTAAGGACATCACACACATCCATGCGCGAGGCAGGATTCGAACCTGCGACCGTAGCGGTCGCGCGGTTCCAGACTGCAGCGCCTAGAACCGCTCGGCCACTCCGGCCTGCCCCGACGCAGGATTCAAACCTACGACCGTAGCGGTTGGGCGGTTCCAGACTGTAGAGCCTAGAACCGCTCGTCCACTTAGCGGAAAACCACAACAGCGTCGTAGATATTCATAGGCGCTTGCAGAATGTCTACAGAGACCTATCAGCTAACAAAAGCAGAGAGAGTCGTAGGGCAGGCGTCTGTCGTCATGGCAACAATGTCGCGCAAACCTGTCTGATCTCCCGCGTACCGGCCGGTGACACACAACTTTGACTCTTACCATCCTGGAACGTGCGTGCCCACCGCTCATTCAAGGTGATCGTGGATCCCGGTAAACTCATAGTGACTGTCTTCTGGGACTCTGAAGGGTTTATTCTCTTTGACGTCCTCCCTGATGGTGCAACGATCAACTCTGGAATGTAATATACTACCGTCAGGACACTGAAGAAACGATTTCAGCGTTTTCGTCGCCACAAAAATGCAAACGAACTATTTCGCCATGACAACGCAAGGCCTCACACAATGCGCACCCGAGAGGACCACACACAACTTCTCTGGACTGTTTTTCCTTATCCACGCTACAGCTCGGATCTCACTCCTTCCGAATTCCATCCGTTTCATCCAACGTAGGATGCAGTCTGCGGGAAGCGGTACTTGGATGACGGGGAGGCTGTTGATGCGGCACGCCGCTGGCTCCGACATCGACGTCGACCTGGCGGGCACACAGACCCTCCCAATAAGGTGGCGTAAGGCTGTCGCATTGAACGGAGAGTGTGGCGAAAAATAGGTTTTCATAGACAGAAGAGTGGGGAATGATATGATGTGTTTAAATCCTGAATAAAACCAACCTGCCCTTTACACACACACACACACACACACACACACACACACAAACAAACAAAAAAAAAAAAGCCTCTCGTATTTCACGAAAAGCCATCTCACTGAAAATCGTAGTAACTGAAAATCGTTGCCATGATGGCAACACGTTAAGAGTTAAAAGTATCGTTTGGTGCTACATACACAAGGTGTTGTGCTTTGGATACCCAATGTGACTATAGGTTCATAGATCTGGTGTGGTAAAAACAGTCAAATGTCGTAGTTTCCAAAGTTGTACTTTGAACATAGCAGTCATATCGATGGGCACAAACCATATACTCGCATAATCTTCTATGACACCTCATTAAATAAGCGCAATAATCCGTTCAAACTGAACTCACTTTACACAATTGTATTTGCTTTGGAATTACAGTCTGCTTGATTTTTGTAAATGACGTCATAGTTGCCGTCGACTACACTGTTTACTATAATTTCTACTGTTGTAACTTCGATCCTGACTAATTTTCAAGTGGTTAGTACGCTGAAAACACAGCAGCTGTCAACATTGATAAAATAAGTAAAAAGGATGTGAGCCCATATGACTCATGTCAACATTTACCGTATAAGACATGGTATCTACAAATATTACTTAACAAATATTCAGTCATAAGTATTTAGTAAACATAACATTGTATTTTTAACTACTAAATCACTTGAAAATGACAGTACTTACATTAAATTAAAATTTGGCCCAAAAATGCGAAATTTTTCTAATACAATATTACTTTACTGGTAGACGCTGAACAGTTTTTTTTTACCTGCATAATTTAGTTTAATTTCGCATATCTGTATCAGATTTTGAAATGAAAGGAAAGAAATGTCAAAATAGGAAGACTGGAAGCCCGCATCTCGTGGTCGTGCGGTAGCGTTCTCGCTTCCCACGCCCGGGTTCCCGGGTTCGATTCCCGGCGGGGTCAGGGATTTTCTCTGCCTCGTGATGGCTGGGTGTTGTGTGCTGTCCTTAGGGTAGTTAGGTTTAAGTAGTTCTAAGTTCTAGGGGACTTATGACCACAGCAGTTGAGTCCCATAGTGCTCAGAGCCATTTGAACCATTTTTTTGAAGACTGGAACCAGCGAGTATACTCGTATTATCGGTATTTCACGCTACGCGATCGGCTACAGAAAACTGTGTTAATTATTTACTATTGTTCTGTAGTTAACAGCGTTCGGAAATCTTCTAATCTTCAAAATCAATTTTTTTAAATTATTTATAGAACTGATATGTTTTGTTTTTGGAAGCTGGTATCGGGAGAATGAGCTTCAGATTTAATAAATATGAAGAAAGCCATTCCTTAAGGTTTCCCAGTTCAACGTCGAGTCTGTAAAGCAGTATTTCTCGATGTTTCCTCAATCACTGACCATTTCGAACGGATTAGTGCTCCTTTAATTTAGTCTATCTACGATAACGCTGGTTTATATCGGTAGCTGTGGATTTAATTACTTGGTGAAATACAGCAACCAAGCACTTCGCCCGCCGTGGTGGCCAAGCGGTTCTAGGCGCTTCAGTTCGGAACTGCGCGACTGCTACGGTCGCAGGTTCGAATCCTGCCTCGGGCATGGATGTGTGTGATGTCCTTAGGTTGGTTATGTTTAAGTAGTTCTAAGTTCTAGGGGACTGATGACCACAGATGTTAAGTCCCATAGTGCTAAGAGCCATTTGAACCATTTGTTAAGTCCCATAGTGCTCAGAATCATTTTTTAACCAAACACTTCTTTCCTATCAGTGTATCATATATCCATTTTGCTGACAAAAAAATGTTTCAAATGGCTCTGAGCACTATGGGACTTAACTTCTGAGGTCATCAGTCCCGTAGAACGTAGAACTACTTAAACCTAATTAACCTAAGGACATTGCACACATCCATGCCTTAGGCAGGATTCGAACCTGCGACCGTACCAGTCGCGCGGTTCCAGACTGTAGCGCCTCGAACAGGCCGGTCGGCCGGCTTTTGCTGACAAATACCGACTACTTCAACTTGTATCTTTCCATTTTCCTCCTTCACATACACCACCTGCTTCGCAAGCTAATTTTTTTCGCCTCCATAGCAAGAAAAGAAAGGTCGCAGTAAGGCGCTAGCACCTGATAAAATATTACGTCCCGGAGCGCAAGTGCATCCATTATTGTGGTAAACATCCGTGTGCAGTCACCGGACGCTTTTTCCTTTTAATGCCCTGCAGAGCATCAACAGTGCTTTAATCTCCGTAAATAAAGCTTCTCCGTCTGCTGCGAGGTTGCATGCGAATATGAACTAGAACGAAGCGCTTGTGTATTCAGTATCGCGTTTGAAAACACACGCTTTTTGTCGCGGCAGTTCCTAGGAGCGCGATGTCCCTCGCTGCTGGCGTTACCGAGAATCTTGCAGACAAACACGGACGTGCAATGCCTGGCGCACATACACTCGTGCTTCCGCAAATAAGTACTTATGCTGTTTTAGTTGAACTCCTCTCCATCAGTAGCAATGAGTAAATTGTATCCAGTATGTAAACACATTACTCCATCGCTTCTTGGTAGAACAATTTCATATTTAAGGGTAAAAAGTAAACAGATAGCAATTGTTCCACAAAGATTAGAGCAACAAAGAAGAAGGTCTTGCTTTTCCAGTTGCTTCATTTTATGATGCGGAGTGTGAACGAAAATACGAAGAAGCACCCGTAACCTACTCAACACATTCCACCTTTCGTAACAATAGATAGAAAATTTTCAGCTATGAACAATAACAGGAGAAATTAATGGAGAATTGAAATTTAAATATTTGTTCATTATGAATCTTCCTGGCAGACTACAACTTCGTGCCCGACCGGGACTCGAAGCTGCGACCTCTTCTTTTCGCGGGCAATTTGTAATGGCGCAAGTGAAGCTGTGAGAGCGGTCCGTGAGACGGTAGAGCACTCGCACACGAAAGGCAACATTCTCAGGTTCGAGTCCCGGTGCGGCACACAGTTTTAAGTGGCAAATCAGAGCACATTGCTGCAGATGAAAATTCATTCTTGAAATTTATTCCGGATCACTTCACTCTACTAGTTAACAATCATCCCATTTAACACGAAGAGGCTGACGAGAGAACTTGTATGCCGAGAAAATATGAAATAGATTATCTGAGTAGTGCGTGACGATTCAGATGTTAGCACCCGTCTCTTGTTTGCCTAAAATGTGTTGGTCTACACAGACACCATTTTCGGCCCCGGTCCCCCTGTTCAGAAGGGACTGTAACATGACGCGATTTGGTTTACGGATCTTCCCGGATTCACTGACTGTCTTTTGTCGGTTTTATGCAGATAAAGGGATACGAACCACGCCCCGTTATCAATAGACTTGTGCCCCTCCTTCGTTTGATGTACTGCAGGTCTTTGCTTCAGAGTACGCCTGAGAACAACAGGCATCAGAAGTAGTTTCTTCAACGTCCTTATCCCTTTCACATTGCACCTGCCCTCCAGGACCACCTGTGTCCTCGTTCTGCAACCAGTAGGATCCAGCTCTGTGCTTGACGATTACATCGGTAGGACCCGTTCTGAAAGCTCCAATAGGGTGGTACCCAGGGCTGCTTTAACACCTTGAAGCCAGCATGTACCACTGTTGGCTCACTGTAGATGCTACCGTCAGGTGGTGTGTGTGTGTGTGTGTGTGTGTGTCTGTGTTTGAGTACTACCGGTGGCTCACGCTCGGTTCTACCAATTATGGTTCCAGCAATACACTAACGTATGATGAATCACTTATCGGCCTGGCGCAGCGAACAGGTGTTAACAGTTTTGAATGACCCTTGAACGGCAGTGCTTTCTGAACAGATGAGGTATCGTATAAATGTTTATTTGACATTACAATATTGAAGTCAAAGTCACAGTACATGAAATTTGTCTTAAAAAAAAAGGTTTAAATTGCCTGTTTCAGCGAACTACGTCGTCATTTTCTAATGTAAAACATGAGATGGATGCAATCGTTTTTTTTTTAAGAAAAATTTTATATACTGTGACTATGGCTTCACTATCGCAGTGTCAAATAAATATTTAACTTATATTTAGTCACACTCCTTACGACAATTATGTCTGAATATAGATGGTATCATATAATTTGTGATTAATCTAGTGCATAAATAATTTTTTGTGATCCATCGATGGAGTTAAGACTACTTTCAAAAAAAAAAAAAAAAAAAAAAAAAAGAAAAGAAAAGAAAAGAAAAGAAACAGGCAAGTTAATATATTACCTCCAGATGAAGGGAATCGTAAATACGCTCGCTGCCCCACAGTTAGAAGCACAATGTTGGCGTGAACGTGTCGAGGTTGCAGGGGACCTGCAGCAGTGACGAACCGGAGGGCCTCCATTCAGCAATATTCACTCGCGTTTTTTAAATGTTCTATTTTACTTTTTTGTAATACGTTAACGTATCGTTTAGCAAAATTTTATTTCAGTGATTCAAACATTAACATACACTGTGGACTTCGAATTTTGGACCATTACTTGACCAACATAATGAGCATTATTCAAGCCATTAAAACCACCCATCATATTTGATTATTGTTAGCTCCAGTCATATAGCAAGGAAAAACAACTGCCGGACAAGTAAATAGTTAAATGTCAATGTGTTTTGTCCATTACCAATTAGAAAATGGTTGATCCATTGTGGTGGCTAGGCCGTAACATGTCAAGACTGTCAGGTGAACTTGACTATTGCTGTCTCAGTTTCACCGCATGTATTTCCGAAACGAGTCTGTCGGTCAGGCTGAATGTGGTTTTCAGGCGGTTGCTCACTCATTTAGGCACTGGAGGAGAGGGCTGTCTCGTTAAGCTTTGCGCAGGTAGGGAGCATATGAACATTCATAAGAACAATTTGCAAATAAACAAGCTCCTTGTAGATTCAACCATTAGTCATCTCCTTTAGGAAAAAACGTGCAAATGAGGATGTTTATACTAAAAACAGGAATACGACTACAGCGTATTCTGTACCTCTGCAGTTTGCGTCATTGATCTCAGTACTCTCACCAGGAAGAAGCCCTCTCTCTCATTAAGTTTAAGCTTATGGATAGGAAAATAATTGTGACATATTTCACAGGGTTATATCATACGCTAAAGAGATGCGACACAGCAACTATGATATGCATTGTTCCTAACAGTGCAAGGCACGACGTGTAGCGAGAAAGAATTGACACTCTGGCCCATCAGATTACATTAATCGTTAAAGCAAGCATCCGAGTTATAGGGTAATGAGTTCAAATAGACAAACGTAAAGGCACAATGGGAAGTAACTTAAAATTGGCAAGCGAAATGCAAAAACTGATCACGAACCCCGCAAAGTGAGCTAGTTTATCGCTTACTTTAACTTAATTTAAGAGCTATCAGACTTTAGGAGTATTCGGGCTGTCTGATTATTTCGCTTAAAGACATTAGATCTTTTGGTCTGAGTGCGTATCAAAAACCATTTTTCCGGTGAGATATGTTAAGAATATAAAACAAGCAATATCTGTAAGTAATTTGTTGGTAATAATCTACGAATGATTAAAGTGGAGCGAAACATGTAGATAATATTCTACTGCCAATTTGTAATAGGTAAAATGCCGGTTAATAAGGCAGAAGTACCAGGAATATGTTCTTCAAACTTTAGAAAATATCGATAGTTTTATGCCAGTGATCTATTATTTCCTGTACTTTAAAAAAACGCACAATCATTATCACATAATCCTAAACAATTTTATTATTTTCACTGAAAACTAATGGCATGTCATTTCCTCCCCCCCCCCCCTTCCTCCTTCCACCAGAAGAAACTGAGTTTGCGTGGTGGTCCCTAATAGTTCGAGATCCATAGCAAGCGCTACATTGCTATGTGGACAAACTGCCTCTCATTGTAGCAAATTCTCCTGTTAAGCTCATATGTTGTTGCATAGACCTACGTCCTAGATGTGCTTGTGTGCGTTGAAAAACAGCTAGAGGGAACACAGACTTGCTGTGGATAAACAATGGGAACAAAGAAGGCACTACGGTATTGCCTCACTGCTGGCAGTATTAATTTATGCAGCGTGTTTCAGGAGGAATAATGAATATTTGTAGGGAATGATAGTACAAACTAATTCGAATAAAACAATCCATATAAGGTGTTCTATTATTATTGTATTATTGATTACAGAGAAAGGACTGTTAGAATTTAACCCTCTCGAAATAAATAAAATAAAATAAAAACATTTTGGAGGATGTTTCGTTGATATTCACAAATTCCACCTCTAGCTGCAATGCACTTTAGAATTATTTGACAACACCTGGGGGGAAAGGGGTGGGGGCGGAGGGAGCAGCTATGGGGGCGACACTACTTACATTCGGAACGATCAGTTCGTCTCTTGCGTTTACTTTTCCTTTATACACTACACCTTTCAGCCATCCTCAGAGACAAATATGTAAAGGAATAAGGTCCGGGGATCCTGAAGGCCAAGAAACATTACCATTTCTACCGCGCCGCATTTCGGGGGATGTTTAACCTACATATGTGTCACCTGGCGCCTAGAATGTGCAGGAGCCCCGCCAAGCTGGGGGAACATACCAATGCTTGTTATTCAAAGGAAATTCTATTAGTATTGATGGAAGCGCGGTTTCGGCAAAGACTACGGGGTCCCGTAAGACGATGCCGTAACACAACAGGCCCAGTGAACTAATTGTCTATAATAATACGCCCTACATTTTACAGATAAACTTCCTTGAAAATATCTCCACAGAGGCAAGTGAGTTTTTGTCGGACCACCGATGTGAGTTAACGAAAGCCGGCCGAAGTGGCCGTGCGGTTCTAGGCGCTGCAGTCTGAAACCGCGAGACCGCTACGGTCGCAGGTTCGAATCCTACCTCGGGTTTGGATGTGCGTGATGTCCTGATGTTAGTTAGGTTTAAGTAGTTCTAAGTTCTAGGGGACTGATGACCTCAGATGTTAAGTCCCATAGTGCTCAGAGCCATTTGAACCATTTTGAGTTTACGAATCTTATTGACATCGTCACTAGAGAAAGTGGGTTTATCGGTAAACAGAATTAATAGGATGAGTCGGCGATTTGCAGTTAGCCACGGACAAAATTCCAGTAGTCTGACTTCATCTCCTTCTGAAAGGTATTGAACCCGCTACATACGTAATATCCACCATGTTCTTGTGGCTGGAACACCGCTACGTGTACAGATTCTGCGTGTGCCTGTTGAAGAACTTCTACTTTGGCTCTGAGCACTATGGGACTCAACTGCTGTGGTCATATGTCCCATAGAACTTAGAACTACCTAAACCTAACTAACCTAAGGACAGCACACAACACCCAGCCATCACGAGGCAGAGAAAATCCCTGACCCCGCCGGGAATCGAACCCGGGAACCCGGGTGTGGGAAGCGAGAATGCGGGCGAACTTCTACTTTATCGACACTCCTTTTTAGTAGCACGTTCAGATGAAATGAGACTGCCGGGCACTGCAGTAGTCTCAGGATGTTAGCTGAAAACAAGAGTTAACTCTCTCGAATCTCATATTTTGCGATTAGGAAGTTGTCTAAAAGCAGCTGCAGCGTTTCTGTTACAAACACATCGGCATACTCAGCATGTATAAATGCGTGCGACATGCTTGAACAGTACGATAGAATTAGTCAACAGATCAGTCACAGTGAAACATTTCAATTACGTGAATTCTATCAGAACTTTACAACTTCAAAACAAAAGTGACAGTCGATAAATAAACCCATAGAAACTGGCGTTACAAAATGCGAAATGAAAACTTCTGTCTATAATCACCTGTATATCTGTAATCAATAAAAATTGCACTCATGTTACATGGAATGTTCTATTCGAATTAATCTGTTTTATCAGCTCTTAAAATATTTAATACTAGCTGGAAAACCTGGCGTTGCCCGGCTGATTATTTATTAGTCCATCTCCTCCTTCCTGCTCTCTCCTTCAATTTGTTCGTTCCCCCTTTGTCCACCTTATCCTCTCCCCTCTCTCATTCAAACCGCTCCTCTTCCTTTCTCTGTCTGCTTCCTCCTCTCCCTCTGTCTGTTCATTTCCTCCTCCCTCAATTCTCTGCCTGTCCCTTCCTCCCCTGTCACCCCTTCCTCTTTTCTATCATTGTTTAACTCCTCCTTTTTCTTTTCTCTATCTTCTCCTCTCCCTTCTCTCTTTCCATTTCCTCCTCCATATCTCTGTCCATCTCCTCCCTCCTCCTCCTATCAGTGCCTATCTCCTCCTTCCTCCTCGCTACTTGTCAGTCTCCACGTCGTCCCTTCTCACTCAACGTAATCGCACTCACCCAAGTGGAGGCTGGTGGTTCTTAACCTTACAGTATTTCTTTCCAGACTGTAAGTGATGTGTGTCCCAAATTAGACTAAAATCGTTGCCGGGGTTTAGGACGAGCTTTTTACTCGTGGTTTTGCTCGCATACGGGCATGTCATATATATTTCACCTATTCTTAACGTATTTCGCTTGTATTTGACACACATCTCACCTTTCTGTGCAGCGAATTTCGCCCTGCAGTTTCATTTTCACGCAAATTAATGTTTATGACGTCCTATCTCAAGAACTATGTCCTGTACAATGATATAATTTTGCAGGTACATCCAACGTGATATGTCCGTTCTGCCTACGAAATGTATTGTGTATACAGTTAGTAGTAACGAAGCAATAATCTGAAACGTCATGTATGACGAGGCACTTTGTCACGCATGTCAGAGTTTACGACGTCGTGTCTATTGCACTATGTGTCATAATGACATATTTTTGTAGCTACAAAAATGGTTCAAATGGCTCTGAGAACTATGGGACTTAACTGCTGTTGTCATCAGTCCCCTAGAACTTAGAACTACTTAAACCTAACTAACCTAAGGACATCACACACATCCATGCCCGAGGCAGGATTCGAACCTGCGACAGTAGCGGTCGCGCGGTTCCAGACTGTAGCGCCTAGAACCGCTCGGCCACTCCGTCCGGCTTGTAGCTACATTCAGCAATAAATGTGGATACTGTCTACTGAAAGTGTTGCAAATAGAGTTACTAGCAACAAAGTAATAAATTTCAACGTCTTGTATAATGCAATAGTACTCATTCAATGTTTATGACGTCGTACAAAGATATAAACTTTCTGCTACATTCAGTGGTATATGTGAACACTGCGTGTTAAATTCGTAAGGAATACAGCTAGTAGCAAAAAAGTAATAAATTAAAACGTCATGTTTCATGCTGTATGAACAGCGAAAATGTAGTAAGCGACATTTCTTTTCCTTTCATTATCTTGTTGGGGGGGGGGGGGGGGGGGGCGGGGGCGGTCAACTGCTGTTTGTGTATGAGAAATCGGTTGGAAACTTTCCTCATGTCAGCACTTTGTAGGTGTCGCCACCGGCGCCAACCCTGTGTGAATGCTCTGACAAGCTAATCATTTGCATATCACAGCATCTTCTTCCTCTAGGTTAAATTTCGCGTCTGTAGCACGTCATCTTCGTGGTGTAGCAATTTTAATGGCCGGTAGTGTACATACATATGTACATCTACTTACATAATTTGTCTGGGTATGGAGTCCTCCTGAACCATACTGTACGTCACAGCTTACGGTTATAGACACAAGTATTACAGTGATAGTGTCACAGGACGTCGGTACAGCCACTACGGGCCGTGCTGAGGCCGGACATTCCTGGAGCAGTGACGCGGTGCAGTGCAGTGAGGAGGTGGCGGCGGTATCAGCTGCCGCCTCTTCCCGTGAGAGTGTTGCTGGCCGCGTTCCAGCAGCCGCGCGCCCTGCCCTGCCCTGCCCGTGATACGCACTCTGCGAGGCTGCCGTCTCCACTCCACACCACGGTACGCTTCACGTCTGCTCCGGGATACTTCAGTGTTCCCTGCGTTACGCCAGTAGTACTTCATGCTGCTAGTCTTTCCGAGAAGCACGTTCGACGGTTTAATATTCATTCACGGGCCAATGAGAACACATGTTTATCATTACAAATGAGAAAAAGTTCCACCACAGCTGTATCTTGAGAATGTCTTTATTCGCCGGCCGGGTGGCCGAACGGTTCTAGGCGTTACAGTCTGGAACCGCGCGACCGCGACGGTCGCAGGTTAGAATCCTGCCTTGGACATGGGTGTGTGTGATGTCCTTACGTTAGTTAGGTTTAAGTAGTTCTAAGTTCTAGGGGACTGATGACCTCAGAAGTTAAGTCCCATAGTGCTCAGAGCCATTTGAACCATTTGTCTTTATTCTATCACACGACCGCCATCCTCAGGCCCCATCACTGCTGAAAGAGTATTTGATTTCCTTGGCGCGCATTTACTCTGTGACCCCTGTTACTAGCACACGTTGGCTAGCTTTCAACAGGTGTCTATCATTGACACGGTGATGTTTCCAGTGGCATTCGATCCCACTGTAAATGCGCCAAGGAAATCAAATATTCTTTTAGCAGTGATGGGGCTTGAGGATATCGGTAATGTGCAGCCGAAACTAGTCGTGCAATAGAATAAAGATATTCTCAAGATACAGTTGTAGTGGTACTTTTTCTTATAGATATCATCCGCTGAAGACGCTCGTCCATGCAATAAGATGGACATCCATAAATTTATCATTACATTTTGAGGGTAGGTTAATCCAAAGACTTTTTAGGCACTGAATCCAAATAAGTTCCGTAGGACCAAATTCAGGAGCAAATCTCCAAGGTAATGGAATGCGTCAGTACATGAAATTACAACATAAAAGTAATAACAGATGAAAATAAATGTTTATGAACCCGAAAAAAGTCGGTCCATAAGTTTAAGTAAACTCAATCAACAATACAATAAAAATCAGCTTGATTTTTCAAGGAACTCCTCGACAGAATAGGAGTGACCCATGAGGAAGCTCTTCAGTTTAGATTTGAAAGCGTGTGGACTACTGCTAACAATTTTGAATTCGAGTGGTAGCTTGTTGAAAATGTATGCATCAGTATACTGCAACACCTATTTGCACAAGAGTTTCGGAAGTCCAATCCAGATGCAGGTTTTATTTCCGCCGAGTATTAACCGAGTGAAATCTGCTTATTCTTGGGAATAAGCTAATATTGTTAACAAGAAATGACAGTAAGGAATATATATGTTGAGAGACCAATGTCAAAATACCCAGATTCGTGAACAGGGGTCGACAAGAGGTTCGTGAACTTACACCACTTATTGCCCTAATCGCCCGTTTCTGAGCCAAAAATATCCTTTTACAATGGGAAGAGCTACCCCAAAATATAATACCATACGACATAAACGAATGAAAATAAGCAAAGTAGACTTTTCGTGTCGAACGATCACTCACTTCAGATACCGTTCGTATAGTAAAAATTGCAGCACTAAGTCTTTGAACAAGATCCTGAACGTGGGCTTTGCACGACAGATTACTATCTATCTGAACACCTAGAAATCTGAACTGTTCAGTTACACTAATCATATGCCCGTTCTATGAAATTATAACGTCAGGTTTTGTTGAATTGTGTGTTAGAAACTGTAAAAACTGAGTCTTACTGTGATTTAGCGTTAGTTTATTTTCTATAAGCCATGAACTTAGGTCATGTACTGCACTATCTGAAACCGAGCCAATGTTGCACACAACATCCTTTACTACCAAGCTAGTGTCATCAGCAAACAGAAATATTTTAGAATTACCCATAATACTAGAGGGCATATCATCTATATAAATAAGGAACAGGAGTGGCCCCAACACTGATACCTGGGGCACCCCCCCCCCCCACATGACAGTACTCCACTCAGACCCCACATCACATCCGTTTTCAACATTGTGAATAATGACCTTTTGCTGCCTGTTGCTAAAGTATGAGGTGAACCAATTGTGAGCTACTCCCCGTATTCTGTAATGGTCCAACTTCTGGAGCAATCTTTTGTGATCAACACAATCAAATGCCTTAGTTAAATTAAAAAGTATGCCAAGCGTTCGAAACCTTTTGTTTAGCCCATCCAGTACCACACAGAAGAAAGAGACTATAGCATTTTCAGTTGTTAAACGACTTCTAAAGCCGAACTGTACATTTGATAGCAAATCATGTAACATATAATGATTAATTATCCTTACATACACAGCCTTTTCAATAACTTTTGCAAACACCAATAGCATAGAAATAGGTCTAAAATTATCTACGTTATCCCTTTCTCCCTTCTTATAAAGCAGCTTTACTACTGAGTACTTTAATCACCCAGGAAACTGACCATTCCTAAAGGAAAAATTACAAATATGGCTAAATACAGGGCTAACATGTGCAGCACAGTACTTTAATATTCTGCTAGACACTCCATCATAACCATGAGGGTCCTCAGTCTCCAGTGACTTAGCTATTGACTCAGTCTCCCTCTTGTCTATATCACAGAGGAGTATTTCAGACATAAATCTCCGAAAGGCATTTGCCAAGAAAGTTATGATTTCATGTAGAAACTAAATTTTTATTTAATTCACCAGCAATCCTCAGAAAATGATTGTTAAATACTGTACATATATCAGATTTATCAGTAACAGAAATATTTTTACTATGAAGCGACTTTATATCGTCGACCTTGCGCTGCTGACCAGAGACTTTCTTCACAACTGACCATACGTTTTTAATTTTATCTGGCTTTAATCTATGAATACCGCTACTTCGTTATTTACCATGACGCATACATCTACATCTACATGGATACTCTGCAAACCATTCGTAAGTGCCTGGCAGACGGTTCATGGAACCACCTTCACAAAAGTTCTTTATTATCCCAGTCTGCAACAGCGCGCGGTTTAAGCGAACACGAATATCTTTCCGTGTGAGCTCTTGTTTCCCTCATTTTATTACGATTATCGTTTCTCACTGTGTAGGTCGCATGCGGAGGAGAAAGTTGGTGATTGAAATTTCTTGAGAAGATCCAGCCGCAACAAGATACGCCTTTGTCTTAATGATGTCCATCCCAAATCCTGTATCACGTCTGTGACACTTTCTTCCCTATTTCTCGATAATACAAAACGCGCTGCCTTTCTTTGAACTTTCTCGATGTACTTTATTAATTCTGTGTGGTTATGATTCCACACCGCGCAGCATTACTCCAAAAAGAGGACGGACAAGCGTAGTGTGAGCTATTTCTTTCGTAGATCTGTTGCATCTTCTAATTGTTCTGCCAATAAAACGCAGATTTTGTTTCGCTTTCCCCACAACATTTTCTACGTCTTCTTTCCAGTTTAAGTTGTTTGTAATTGTAATTCCTACATATTTAATAGAAATTACTGCCTTTAGATTTCATTGATCTATTCGTGTAACGGAAGTTTAATGGATTCTTTTTAGCGCTCATGTGGATGATCTCACACTTTTCGTTATTTACGGTCAGTTGCCAGTTTTCACAGCATACAGATATCTTTTCTAAATCGTTTTGCAATTTGTTTTGATCTTCTGATGACTCTATTGGACAATAAAAGTCACCATAATCTGCAAACAACCTAAGACGACTGCTTAGATTGTCACCTAAATCGTTTATATAAATAAAGAACAGCAGAGGACGTTTAACATTACCTTGGAGGATGCCAGAGATCACTTTTGTTTTACTCGACGCATTCCCCTCAGTTATTACGAACTATGACCTCTCTGACAGAAAAAAACGAGTCCAGTCGCATATCTGAGACGATATTCCACACGCACGCAGTTTGATTACAAGCCGCTTGTGAGATGTGGTGTTAAAAGGCTACTGTAAATCTGAAAATACGGAATCAAATTGAAATCCGTAGTCGATGGCGGTTACTACTTCATGTGAGTACTAGCTGTGTTTCACGTGACCGACGTTTTCTAAATCCGTGTTGACTTTGTGTCAAGAGACCGTTCCCTTCGAGGTAATTCGTAATGTTCGAACACAATATATGTTCCAAAATCCTGCTGCGTATCGACGTTAATAACACGGGCTCGTACTTTAGTGGATTACTCCTATTATAAGAACTCCGTCTTCAGGCCACAAATGGCCCATCGCGACCATCCGACCGCCGTGTCATAGGGATAGGAGGGGCGTGTGGTCAGCACACCGCTCTCTCGGTCGATCAAGTAGCTCCTCAATTGTTATCACGAGGCTGAGTGCACCCCGAAAAATGCCAACAGCGCATGGCGGCCTGGATGGTCACCCATCCAAGTGCTGGCTTAACTTCGGTGATCTCACGGGAACCGGTGTATCCACTGCGGCAAGGCCGTTGCCTGGATTACTCCTATTGCCTTTTTGAATATTTGTGTGACTTGAGCGACTTTCCATTCTTTGGGTGCAGGTCTTTCGTCGAGAGATAGTTGCATACGGCTGTTAAGTATGGAGATGTTGAAGGTCATCGCGGAGAGTACTTAGCATCGTTCCACATGTTATGGTTTCTTTCAGTTCCATTCACGTATGGACCGCGGGAACACCGCCTGCTTAAATACCTCTCTGCGTCCTGCAATTAGTCTAGTTTCGTCATTGCCATGATTACTGGAGTGATACCTATCGGCCATATAAAGAGTCAGAGGCCAGCGTTATGATTTTTAGAAAATTCCAGGATATTCGTTTGACGAACAGGCATAAACTGTCTTGCTTGTGAAGAAATTACCAGGTATGCGTCCCCTGTTTGTGACGAGAGCTTACAAGCCCTTCATGCTACGTACAGAAAAACTGATAGATATTGTAGAAAACTCGTCGCATAACGGAAATCACAAATCTTCTAATTTGTTCTACCACGAACTGAAATAAATATTGAATCAACAGAACTTATCAAGTGTTCGTATCCTATTTAACTTAGATTTAAATGAAGATCATTTTTCTTGCATTCTCTTCTGGGTGCGTGTCTGCGCGTCTTCAATAAATTACATAAAATTGGCGACCCGTAATAAATAAATAAATGTCGTATGTCATGATTTGCCCAAATACGGTGACAAAACAGAAGTATTCCATACAATACTGTAAGCTAAGGGAAATTAAATTCTTCTCATCGGATTCCATAGGCAGTCAACTAAAGCGCGGGGCACCAGAAAAAACAATGCGTTTAATGGTGGAGCTTGTAATGCTCCACGCTCAGAATGGTGGAGGATGGGCGGCACGAGTGTAAAAGTAGCAGTAGTTTCGTGGCTCAACGTTGGTTGGAGTCGCGGCTGTACTGTGTAAGTTCTGATGGTACTATCACCTTCCTGCTCTCAGACGTCGCCCAGTCAACGTGCTTCTCTGTCGTCTTCTTGTCCGTTTAGATCTGTCTGTGGGTTGGGGCTAAGATAAGAGTATACACGGCTGTCACGGGATGAGCTGCCTCATACGCTGTGTCTGTTCGATGGTTACGTAGTCGGCGGTTCCTTGCGTGACATCGATAAGAGTGCCTGTGAAACAAGAGCTCATTCTATCCTAGTGACAGAGTAAATACCGCTCGCGTGACTCGACGATGCGGGAAGTCATCTGGGAGACAGCTCGGAACTCCAGGTGGTGTGCGGCAGCGGGTGCTTTCTCCGCACTGACAGCTCAGTTTCCCTGTCAAGCTGCCCGTCACATCCAGAGTCCTGACTCTGCTGTAATCTCCAGACTCCTTGCACTAAGCCGGCAGCTTTCACAGGCGATAACTTTACTTCTCTTTCTCGGTCATCTAGAAAACGGAAGCATTTAAGCTTCTTGAGAGTTGAGTCTAACCTAGTTGTCTTTCGGCAACTATCATCTCTCGACGTCTCTTGACAGATTTTACTAAATAAGGCAGCCTAGGAGTTCAGAAGACATCTGTTGGAGAAAGTTTCGTTTATGGCTCATGGAAACTGCTCAGAAGAATTGTGAGAACATGACTTTGGGCGTCTACCACACTCCAATAATTGAGGGCTGGGTATGTTACCAAGTTATACCTTTATCTTTTAAAAATTAAGTACCCAAGAAAGAATCATTACATCCTTGATCTACATCTACATCTGCGTGATTACTCTGCTATTCACAATAAAGTGCCTGGCAGAGGGTTCAATGAACCACCTTCAAGCTGTCTCTCTACCGTTCCACTCTCTAACGGCACGCGGGAAAGACGAGCACTTAAATTTTTCTGTGCCAGCCCTGATTTCTCTTATTTTATCGTGATGATCATTTCTCCTGTGTAGGTGGGTGCCAACAAAATGTTTTCGCAATCAGAGGAGAAAACTGGTGATTGAAATTTCATGAGAAGATCCCGTCGCAACGAAAAACGCCTTTGTTTTAATGGTTTTTTCTTTTTTTTTTTTTTTGTTTGCTCTGAGTACTATGGGACTTAACTTCTGAGGTCATCAGTCCCCTAGAACTTAGAACTACTTAAACCTAACTAACCTAAGGACATCACACACATCCATGCCCGAGGCAGGATTCGAACCTGCGACCGTAGCGGTCGTGCGGTTCCTGAGTGTAGCGCCTAGAACCGCTCGGCTACCCCAGCCGGTTTTTAATGATAGCCACTCCAATTCACGTATCGTGTCTGTGACACTACCTCCCCCATTTCACGATAGTACAAAACGAGCTGCTCTTCTTTGTACTTTCTTGACGTGATCCGTCAGTCACACCTGATGCGGATGCCACACCGCACAGCAATATTCCAGAATAGGGTGGACAAGCGTGGTGTAAGCAGTCACTGTAGTAGACCTGTTGCACCTTCGAAATGCTCTGCCGATGAATCGCAGTCTTTGGTTTGCTCTACCCATAATATTATCTATGTGATCTTCCAATTTAGGTTAATTGTAATTGTAATCCCTAAGTATTAAGCTGAATTTACAGCCTTCAGATTTGTGTGACATATCGTGTAATCGAAATTTAGCTAATGTATTTTAGTACTCATGTAAATAACTTCACACTTTTCCTTATTCACGGTCAATTGCCACTTTTCGCACCATACAGATGTCTTATCTAAATCATTTTGTAAGTCGTTTTGATCATCTGATGACTTTACGGTACATGACAGCATCATCTGCAAACAATCTAAGAGGGCTACTCAAATTGTCTCCTATGATTGGTTGCATAAAGTGTCCGACAGGTGTCGAAATAAAAGTGGAAACAACAATTCATCCTGTCATTCTTGATGCTTTTCATCTTACTTTGAGAGCTTCAGTAGCGTGTACGCCCTCTGTGTGCATTTGGCACTGCCTGACACTGCGTGGTATGCTTCGTATAAGTTTACGGAGGTCACCCTAAGGTACCGTTACCATTCTCTAATGAGAACACATGAGAGTTCTTGGAGAGTCTGTGGCAGAACAGGACGGCCACGAACACGTCTGTGAAGCATGTTCCGCATATGAACAACGGGGTTTAGGTCGGATCTCTCAGCCTGGCATTCCATTACGTCAACGTTCAAGCTTTGCAAGGCATCCTTGCTGACTCCTGCCGCATGGGCCCTGACGTTAGAAGGAATTCAGGGCCACCACGGTATGCAGCAGCCACCACATGGTCCAACAGGATCTGTTCGACGTATGTCCTGGTGGTAAGGTGACCATGGACAACGACGAGATCCGTATGTCTGTCAACATTGAAGTGTCCCCACAACATCACAGAACCTTGGAAATCCGTCGATTTCCTGGACAACATTTAGGAGGTAACGCTCATCACAGACGAATATGGCCATTGCCTTGCTTCGGAGGATATCTGGAGGTGACTATGAATAACACGTTTCGGCAGTGTCGAAGATGCCAGTTGACATAGGAACTGCAGAACTGCAGAACTGAAGGCGAGCTGTAAGAGGTTGTCGTGTCAGTCGGGGTAATCGAACAGGACGACTGGGTTGTACGGTTCTTCCTCGTAACCTCTTCATTACAGTCTATCGGACACAGCGGCTCCATTGGCCCCTCTGAGATCGTCTCGCAGTGCTTCGGCAGTATCCGTGCGACGCCGCAACGCAGAGATGGCCGGATATCGGTCTTCACGTTGTAATGCGTCGGCTACATTATCCAACTTGCCTTGTGTACTTACGTGTCCCCCGTGGACCTACGGTTAACAGATGGAGATACATTGACATTGCAGCAGCACATTGGGAAACCCATCCTTGTGGATCAAACAGATCGCCGTCGCAACTTGCGTTGAATTAAGATGTCGCATTGTATGCGCTGGGTTGAATACAACGTCCATAAATGACGACTGTCATCTGTGTACCTCACTAGAAAACACTGGGACACCGGTGCTCACTTCCTTCCGAGAGGCCACCCGCCACTGTAATGTGTAATACAGCCCACAAAGACCGACTGATTTTAAGTGTGGCATACACTGCAAGGGAATACCTCAGGCCGTGACCACAGGTACCATTTGTACCAAAGCAGATTTAACATCCCGGACGTTGAATCCCGTTTTCCTCTAATTCTTTTGAACACTGACATAAGCGGCTTTGAGAAAGGATAGACTCTTATGATCAGTTGCCAGGGAGCGAGCATCTCTGAAACGGCGTAGATAGTCGGCTGTTCGCATACTACTGTCGTGAGCATAAGTGGAAAGTGATTGAAGGATTGCGAAATCTCGAAGAGGCGACAAGGTGTTGAACGTTCACGCCTCAGCACAGAACTCACACGTCGGAGGCTTCTTCGATATGTACAGCGACACAGGCGGCGGGAGACCTGTTGAGGATTTTTAATGACAGAGTACAATACCGGAGCAGGCACAAGTGTTTTGGAGTACACCATTCACCACACACAACTGAACGTGAAGCTGCGCAATAGAGGACCTCATGGTTCAAATGGTTCAAATGGCTCTGAGCACTATGGGACTTAACATCTGAGGTCATCAGTCCCCTAGAACTTAGAACTACTTAAACCTAACTAACCTAAGGACATCACACACATCCATGCCCGAGGCAGGATTCGAACCTGCCACCGTAGCAGTCCCGCGGTTCCGGACAGCAGCGCCTAGAACCGCACGGCCACCGCGGCCGGCGACCTCATGGTGATCCAATGACATTGTCGGTTAAGAATTCCGCGGGCACAGGAGAATTCAGATTGGACCGTGGAACAACAGAAACGTGACGCCTGTAAGCTGAATCACGTTTCTTGTTACACCAGGTCGATGGCCGTGTCCGGGTACACCGTTATTCAGGCGAACTGCTGCCCGAAACTTGCCGGTGTGGGCAACATTATGCTACGGAGGACATGCACCTATGCTTCCATTGGATCTGTGTTAGAAATGAAAGGTGTAAACTAGGTGAATATTACTGCGGATCACCTGCGTCCCTTCATCGTTGAGGAGATATTCCAGTAGGAATCGTTCTATTGTGGTTTGAGCAGTATGGTAGTAAACCAACGTTGATGTCTTGACCACCAAATTTCCCTTATCTGAACTCCGGCAAACAGTCACCAGCATTTGATTTACGGCAACTGCGTTACGTGTGCATAGACACATGTTCGGATATACCTCCGGAATGCTGGTAAGGGCTTGTCGGATCCATGCCATCCGTAGCATCGCCGCTGTATTGCGTTCCAAATATTGGCCAACACAATGTTAAGCAGGTGGTCGTTATGTTTTGGCTCATCAGCGTACTTTGCTACTGGGCTTGCAAAATGATACTTCATACTGTATTTTTTTGTGTAACACTTCAGTCTTTCCTTCTGTCTACAACATACAACTTTGCAGTAAAAATACTATTCTAAGTGGCCATTGTCCTGTCGTATGGGACGACAAAAATAAATACACTGAACTGCGACTTTTACCGCGATGTTACTAGCGGTTTCTCAAACAGCAATGGTGAGTCGCATAAACCAATCATCATAAATGTGACTGAAATAATTTCTTCTTTATATAACTATTAAACAAATCAAAAGAACATGAAACGAAGTATTATAAAAATAAATGTAAAATAGGTGCAGACCATACTTGTTTCCTTGGGACCACTCTGAAAGAAGTAAGGAACTTCGTGCGACTACAGATAATTCAATACCTAATGCACTAGCACTGTCACTGAGCACTACTTCATGGCCAGTTCTCCTGCTCAGGAATATTGACGATATATTACGTGTTTGTTTGTTGTTGTTGTTGTTGGGGGCCTGAGTTCAAAGACTGGTTCTGCAGCTCTCCGTGCTAGTCTGTGCCAGGGCGTCTATGTAGCTACTGCAGCGTACATCTGTTTGAACCTGGCTCCCCATACACTTCCTTCCATAGAAAGGTTTGTTGTTGTTGTTGTTGTTGGGGGTCTGAGTTCAAAGACTGGTTGCTGCAGCTCTCCATGCTAGTCTGTGCCAGGACGTCTATGTAGCTACTGCATCGTACTGCTCCCCATACACTTCCTTCCATAGAAAAGTTACAAGATGTCTGGCTTGCCCTCTTCCAGTATCTTCTCCTTATCATGCCTGGAGATCTGCGGGACACTTCATTTCTCTCTGATAATCGTTCTTGATTCTGCGTATTGTATTTGATAAAAATGCAGGGGTTGTCCGCCTGAATTCAAGTTGCATTGGCCCAGGGAATTAATGGGAACCTCGAAATTCGTTTCCCCAGAAGTTGGGGAATGGCCGAGACATCCGCAATGCCGGGAACAACGGAACAGTCTGCTCGCCATTCAGAGAATTAAGTCGCTGGCTTACTAGGGCGGCAGGGGCACTTTGCGGGACCCTCGTGGCATTCTAAGGACGGGATTTTCGGTGTAATGGCGTACGGTACCGTCCGATACCCGGCTAGCGGGTTGAGGTCCTAAGGGCTGACCAGTCACCTGATAACATCTGGAGAGGACTCACTATTATTGAGGAGACCAGGCCTGCAGCTGTGGGACGGGACCTCGTGGAGTTGCAGTCACGTTCGTGGCGTGTTAAAAATTTTGAGTTATATTAACAACGCTCTGATTCACCTACCGTCTCTTGACGACAGACAGGAATTTCCGCAACGAACTTTGAGAGTAGAGTGTGTCCTGATTTACCCTTTATTTGATATAGTCCGTGGTGGGAAATTGGTTAGCACTGCAATTTCACGCCATTGGACGGAAGTAAATAACATTTGGTCTGGTTGGGGCTTGCTGTGTGCAGGGGGATTGTCGTGCAGGGACGCATGGTCGGGGACACACCTGGACCGGTAGTGCGAGAGGCGGTTTCACGATCTAAATAGCTCAGGGACGATTGTTCTCGTGTTCTGCAGAGTCCGGGAAAAATCTCGGCTCACGTCGGCAGTGCCTGTCTTCAAATTAGAAGCGCGTCACTGAGTAACGTGGGACGACAGTACGCTCATACTTATCAGCAGATCGTATCTTTTGGTCAAGTTGTGCTATAAACTTATTTCCTTCCCGATTCGATGTAGTACCTTTCACTAGTTTCCTGTCTACCCGTCTTATATTCAGCATTATTCTGTAACTCCACACTTCAAATGTTTCTAATGTTCCCCTTACCTGTACAGCTTGCCTGAAAGCCGGAAAATCAAGATTTCGCTTGAAAATTGTAGGTACTCTAAAATTTCAGGGAAATCACAGGAAATTAATTTCTGTGAGACTGCAGGAGGAGCTGGACGGTTCATTGACGGAAAGAAGCATTTGTTGCAGACAACTGAGTGTCGTAAGGGGAACAGAAGAGCTACTTTGCGGGGAGGTAAGGACACCAGTATTTGAAGCCAACTTGATGACAGGGAGAGTGACAGGTTGATGAAGACTCGAATATTCTAGTCCAATGCCAATGCCTTGCACAAAGGAGGCATCAAATGTTAGTCGGCAGGCAAATGATCTACTTTAATGGGGTATTGACTAGTGTTTACACTCCAGGATGGAATCATTATACTACTTCTTGAAAATGCACTATTAGCTTACTGAGTAATAAGTAGCAGCGTTATAACCTTGTCTCTTGTTTCTCCTTTTGTATTTGTGGTTCAGAAAATATTGGTACCTGACGTTCGAATCGTAGCTTCCTCTCAAATCATCACAAACTGGGACTTGTACGTGATACATCCCGAAAACTCGCATATTTAGCTATAATTGTGAAATGCAAATCGATTAGTCGAAGCAGAAAATAACGAAATATAATGATATGGAAAAGTCTAGAATGTAGGAATATACAGGGTGGTCCATTGATAGTGACCGGGCCAAACATCTCACGAAATAAGCGTCAAACGAAAAAGTACAAAGAACGAAACTCGTCTAGTTTGAAGGGCGAAACCAGAAGCCGCTATGGTTGGCCCGCTAGATGGCGCTGCCATAGGTCAAACGGATATCAACTGTGTTTTTTTAAATAGGAAGCCCCATTTTTATTACATATTCCTGTAGTACGTAAAGAAATATGAATGTTTTAGTTGGACCACTTTTTTCGCTTTGTGATAGATGGCGCTGTAATAGTCACAAACGTGTAAGTACGTGGTATCATGTCACATTCCGCCAGTGCGGACGGTATTTGCTTCGTGATACATTAGCCATGTTGAAATGGACCATTTACCAATTGCAGAAAAGGTCGATATCGTGTTGATGTGCGGCTATTGTGATCAAAATGACCAACGGGCGTATGCTATGTATGCTGCTCGGTATCCTGGACGACATCATCCAAGTGTACGGACAGCTCGCCGGGTAGTTCAAGGAACAGGAAGTGTTCAGCCACATGTGAAACGTCAACCACGACTTGTAAGAAATGATGGTGCCCAAGCAGGAGTTTTAGCTGCTCTCGCAGCTAATCCGCACATCAGTAGCAGACAAACTGCGAAAGAATCGGGAATCTCAAAAAATGGCTCTGAGCACTATGGGACTCAACTGCTGTGGTCATAAGTCCCCTAGAACTTAGAACTACTTAAACCTAACTAACCTAAGGACAGCACACAACACCCAGCCATCACGAGGCAGAGAAAATCCCTGACCCCGCCGGGAATCGAACCCGGGAACCCGGGCGCGGGAAGCGAGAACGCTACCGCACGACCACGAGATGCGGGCTCGGGAATCTCAAAAATGTCGGTGTTGAGAATGCTACATCAATATCGATTGCACCCGTACTATATTTCTATGCACCATGAATTGCATGGCGACGACTTTGAACGTCGTGTACAGGTCTGCCACAGGGCACAAGAGAAATTACGGGACGATGACAGATTTTTTTGCACGCGTTCTATTTAGCGACGAAGCATCATTCACCAACAGCGGCCGGCCGCGGTGGTCTAGCGGTTCTGGCGCTGCAGTCCGGAACCGCGGGACTGCTGCGGTCGCAGGTTCGAATCCTGCATCGGGCATGGGTGTGTGTGGTGTCCTTAGGTTAGTTAGGTTTAAGTAGTTCTAAGTTCTAGGGAACGTATGACCTAAGATGTTGAGTCCCATAGTGCTCAGAGCCATTTTTGAACCAACAGCGGTGACGTAAACCGGGATAATATGCACTATTGGGCAACGGAAAATCCACGATGGCTGCGACAGGTGGAACAATTAGCGACCTTGGCGGGTTAATGTATGGTGCGGCGTTATGGGAGGAAGGATAATTGGCCCCCATTTTATCGATGGCAATCTAAATGGTGCAATGTATGCTGATTGCGTACGTAATGTTCTACCGATGTTACTACAAGATGTTTGCGATGTACTTCCAACATGATGGATGTCCGGCACATAGCTCGCATGTGGTTGAAGCGGTATTGAATAGCATATTTCATGACGGGTAGATGGCCCGCACGTTCACCGGATCTGACGTCTCCGAATTTCTTTCCGTGGGGAAAGTTGAAGGATGTTTGGTATCGTCATCCGCCGACAACGCCTGACAACATGCGTCAGCGCGTTGTCAATGCATTTGCGAACATTACGGAAGGCGAACTATTCGCTGTTGAGAGGAATGTCGTTACACGTATTGCCAGATGCATTGAGGTTGACGTACATAATTTTGAGCATTTACTACATTAATGTGGTATTACAGGTAATCACGCTGTAACAACATGCGTTTTCAGAAATAAGTTCACAAAGGCACATGTATCACATTGGAACAACCGAAATAAAATGTTCAAACGTGCCTACGTTCTGTATTTTAATTAAAAAAAAGAAACTACCTGTTACAAACTGTTCGTCTAAAATTGTGAGCCGTATGTTTGTGACTATTACAGCGCCATCTATCACAAAGCGAAAAAAGTGGTCCAACTAAAACATTCATATTTCTTTACGTACTACACGAATATGTAATAAAAAATGGGGGGTTCCTATTAAAAAAACGCAGTTGATACCCGTTTGACCTATGGCAGCGCCATCTAGCGGGCCAACCATAGCGGCATCTAGTTTCCCCCTTCAAGCTAGACAAGTTTCGTTCTTTGTAGTTCTTTCGTTTGTCGCTTATTTCTTGAGATATTTGGCCCGATGACGATCATGGACCACCCTGTATAATTGCACTTATTCCTACAGCAAAATTTGCTCTGATAGGGGACGTACAGTATGAATTATACTTTCCAGGAAACGTTGAGGATCTGTGTATTTCATGTGTTTACTATAGAACCAAGAGAACGAAGAAAATATACAATTATGTAATGAAGACATAATTATGTTTTATCTTAAAACAGGAACACTAATTGGAAAAGGGTTGAGCAATAAGACGATCAGGCGAAATGAAATAGTGACGTGCCACGTGAAAAAGGAAAAAGCGTAGCTTTAGTAGTAAAAAGTTGTTCAAAGACAGCTTCACATATACCCCTATCTACATACCGACTGTAACATGGAATGAGAAGTGACAGAGTTGGAAGTTAAACACGTTAGCACGATGCCTTTAACGACAAGCTACGACCAGCGGACATCCGTGGTGGGTCTCTGAGGCAACCGGTTAGCTAGTTTATTTGGTTATTCTCGCAATTATCGAGCTTCAAACGTCGTCTTACATGTTGGAGTATCACGTGAGACGACGATCTACGGAGAGGAAGCCCCGTAATGGCAGACACACGCCGTAATCACAGCGGCCGTGCCCGGCATGAGCGATGAGAGGACCCTGTGGGCCTGCGTGGAGACGAGACGAGTGGAGGCGCCGTGAAAGTGGGCTAATAGGTTATTTGCCGGACGGCGCAGCGTCTATTGGCGCTGGCTGTTAGGAACCTGCTCCTAAGCAGGCGCCGTAATTCCTTGTTTACCGCGCTGCGCGCCGCCAAAGGAGCCGCTTGTTTGCCGCTGCTGTTTCCGAGCGCGGCGCGCGTTAATTGCGAGTCGCCGGCACTGACGCATTCTGCGGCCGTGTGTACAGGGGAGAGGCAAAAAGCAGTGCTGTCGTACTCCGAAAGTCACGCACGTGACGCTGTGAAACGAGTCAGGCTGTAGCCAGCCTCCTGTTTCATTGTTTTTCTCTCAGAACTCTAAATTCATCGATACGATGCGTCTAATTCAGGGGTCTCCAAACTACGGCCAACAGGCCGAAACCGGCCCGCGAGGTCCGGCAAACCAGCCCGCGTTAGCTGGCCGGACATCCCCGGTATCCGGCCCGCCAAATATTTGAGGTGGTACCTATACTGCCAACAATTGAGTTTCGAGGCCTATCGCGACCAATACACCGCGACATTGGCTCTGCTACTCGCTACAAGACTACATAACTAAATTTATTGTTGCATCGCTTGAAATGTCAATGCGTTGACATACTCTACCCCTGTTACGCCTTGCAGTAATAGTGTTGCTAACAATGATTTTGAGATTTCGTTAACTTTGCAGGACGCTTTCGTGAAGAATGTGCAGTGACATACTTTTTTGTCTGTGAAATTCGAATCCTGCCTCGGGCATGGATGAGTGTGATGTCCTTAGGTTAGTTAGGTTTAAGTAGTTCTAAGTTCTAGGGGACTGATGACCACAGCAGTTAAGTCCCATAGTGCTCAGAGCCATTTTTTTTTTTTTTTTTGTGAAATTCGCCAGAATAAAATACGCCAGAATCTCGGTCAGGTACGTCCACCAATCAAAATTATGTAATTAAATAAAAATCGTAGTTTGTTTCGGTGCTAGCTATTCCCACAACCTTAGATTTTTGCGATTTCATCTTTCCTTTAGCCTTACATTACGGTGATCGTGGAGTGCTAGGGTGCTTTAATCCCACTAGGTAGATTTTGGCCCTTATGACTTCGTGGAGGAGTCAATGTGGCCCGCGGACTAAAAAGTTTGGAGACCGCTGGTTTAATTAATGCGTAAAGTCAGATGTGTGAGCGAAGAACGGTTTTATCTGTCTGCTTGCGTGACGATGTTAGAGGTTTTCCTTTAATTTCTCTTAATTCTAAATCGCTTGTTGAATTCATGGGGCTGGTAGTTAGCGGGAAATGAAAGCATGGCTCGCGCTGTTTCCGCTCGTCCCGGCCTGCCCTCAGCGAACGGGCCGAGTCATCGGACGCGTGCAGTGGGTGGTAAACACAGGCCGCCGGAGCTGCTGCGAGCAGCCACCCGCTGCCGCACTCACTGCGGCAGAGGGTGGCGTGCGTCTTTGACAAGAGTAGCAATGCTCGAGGGCGGAAGTGTGCGTGCTGAGTTCAGTGGAGTCGCCCAGGTCCCGCCGTGGTGCTGAGTATGAATATGGGGTTTTCTTCAAAGAAACAGACCATCCACAGAAATGGCGTGTCCTGTATGATAACAACGCACTTTTGTGAAGTAGCAACAGTGCGCCTCCACAGCTGAGTCTTTCGCCTCGTGCCGGTGGCCCACCGGCTCCGCAAACATAAACATTGAGACGGCAAAGTTACAGAAAGCTTAGACGGGACGCCGTATGATACGTCAGAGCTTGAAATCTTTGGGAGCTACGATTTGCAGCAAGAATTTGGACGGAAGAGTCGGGATAGATCAGTGTTCACAATATTCCGAAATGAAATGAAATGTCGTGTGGCTAGGGCCTCCCGTCCGGTAGACCGTGAATCAATCGTCCTGCATCACCAAGAGCTGTTGCAGGACGATTGATTCACGGATCAAGTTATATGGCTCCTTCTGTGTATAGCGATTTTACGACTATGACGAGTGGGGCCTGAAGATGGCTTAAATGTAATGCCAAAACTGGTAGCACATAGAAGTTCATAAAATAAAATAAATTTCTACAATACATACGGCTGTTGGTAAAGTATTGCGTCAAGAAGTTCATGCCAGCCATCGTTCCACGATCCATAATGGATTAATACCACACTCAGCCCCTTACCGGAGAAAAATCTCCGACCCAGCCGGGAATCGAACCCGGGCCCCTTTGCCCAGCTTTCGGCCGCGCTGACCACTTTTTTTTATATTGAACAACCGGAGAGTACATATATATACAAAAAGTAACAGTTCTTCAAGGTTCCAGATAAAACATATACAAATGAGTGTTAGGTAAACAAATTATTAGAATAACATTAAATACAACAAATTATAACATATCCTGTTTTTTTCCTTTTTTTCGTTATTTTTTTAAACTAATTTTTATTTAACAAACTAAAAGTACATACACTCCTGGAAATGGAAAAAAGAACACATTGACACCGGTGTGTCAGACCCACCATACTTGCTCCGGACACTGCGAGAGGGCTGTACAAGCAATGATCACACGCACGGCACAGCGGACACACCAGGAACCGCGGTGTTGGCCGTCGAATGGCGCTAGCTGCGCAGCATTTGTGCACCGCCGCCGTCAGTGTCAGCCAGTTTGCCGTGGCATACGGAGCTCCATCGCAGTCTTTAACACTGGTAGCATGCCGCGACAGCGTGGACGTGAACCGTATGTGCAGTTGACGGACTTTGAGCGAGGGCGTATAGTGGGCATGCGGGAGGCCGGGTGGACGTACCGCCGAATTGCTCAACACGTGGGGCGTGAGGTCTCCACAGTACATCGATGTTGTCGCCAGTGGTCGGCGGAAGGTGCACGTGCCCGTCGACCTGGGACCGGACCGCAGCGACGCACGGATGCACGCCAAGACCGTAGGATCCTACGCAGTGCCGTAGGGGACCGCACCGCCACTTCCCAGCAAATTAGGGACACTGTTGCTCCTGGGGTATCGTCCTGGACCATTCGCAACCGTTTCCATGAAGCTGGGCTACGGTCCCGCACACCGTTAGGCCGTCTTCCGCTCACGCCCCAACATCGTGCAGCCCGCCTCCAGTGGTGTCGCGACAGGCGTGAATGGAGGGACGAATGGAGACGTGTCGTCTTCAGCGATGAGAGTCGCTTCTGCCTTGGTGCCAATGATGGTCGTATGCGTGTTTGGCGCCGTGCAGGTGAGCGCCACAATCAGGACTGCATACGACCGAGGCACACAGGGCCAACACCCGGCATCATGGTGTGGGGAGCGATCTCCTACACTGGCCGTACACCACTGGTGATCGTCGAGGGGACACTGAACAGTGCACGGTACATCCAAACCGTCATAGAACCCATCGTTCTACCATTCCTAGACCGGCAAGGGAACTTGCTGTTCCAACAGGACAATGTACGTCCGCATGTATCCCGTGCCACCCAACGTGCTCTAGAAGGTGTAAGTCAACTACCCTGGCCGGCAAGATCTCCGGATCTGTCCCCCATTGAGCATGTTTGGGACTGGATGAAGCGTCGTCTCACGCGGTCTGCACGTCCAGCACGAACGCTGGTCCAACTGAGGCGCCAGGTGGAAATGGCATGGCAAGCCGTTCCACAGGACTACATCCAGTATCCCTACGATCGTCTCCATGGGAGAATAGCAGCCTGCATTGCTGCGAAAGGTGGATATACACTGTACTAGTGCCGACATTGTGCATGCTCTGTTGCCTGTGTCTATGTGCCTGTGGTTCTGTCAGTGTGATCATGTGATGTATCTGACCCCAGGAATGTGTCAATAAAGTTTCCCCTTCCTGCGACAATGAATTCACGGTGTTCTTATTTCAATTTCCAGGAGTGTATATATTCACTATGCAAGAGTTGTTCAAGGTTCCATTTAAACATATGCATATGACTGTTAGTTAAAAAAAATTAAAAAAACATTAAATACAACAAAATATAACATTCTGTCTTCTTCGTTTTTTTTCTTTTTTTCTTTAATTTGTTGTTTGGTCGATGCATGAGAACGTGGATAAAGGTGTTGCATCATGTGACAGGTAGGCATGGCACACCCCAACTTTGAGGGGGGTCAAGGAAGACGCTGCGGAGATAACCGGCAAAAGTTTGTCGGTAAGATGGTTTTCGGGTGAGGGTGCTATGTGCGGTCACAACTTTGTACCAAAAGTCAAGGACTGTATGCGGACCACTCTGAAAGAGGTATTCGAAAGCCTGTCCTCGAAACCAGATTAGGGTGTGGTGCTTAGCAAGAGGGTAGTGAAATGTCTGTGGCAACAACAGGAAATCCGGGGTTACCGTCGTTGGCGGGGCACGGAGGTAAAAGCCCACGATTCGTTGGATGAGGCGCCATACGTATTGTTTCAGGGGGCACGTAAGACGGTGTTCGTCGGTGTCTTCGAGCTGACAGTCAGGACAGAGTGGGGAGGTGGCCAGTCCTATGCGATAAAGTCGATTATTAGTTGGGAATTTTCCATAGACTAAAACGTACCAGAGTGCAGACACAGACGACGGTAAAAAGGATGCATGCACACACCCCCAAACCGTTCGCCAGTTAATGTCAGGGTGCTGTAGCACCATGGGGTCGCAAGGGTTGGACAGCATAAACAAACGATAATAATCTTTTGTACGGGGAGGGCGGGTAACTGGAAGATCGGCCCGAACGTAGCTGAGTTCTATGAAACAATTTACGACGTGGTATAATAATGGAGAAATAGGCGCCACATTGATCGGTTGATCGAGAGAAGCTGGTTGGAGGATACCTAAGAGACTGCGTGTTAAGGACGGGACCGGCCCCTGCCAGTGCCGCAACAGTGTGGACAAAGAGTGCAGAAGATCGTGCCCGCACGTTGACGAGTCCGAGGCCACCATTTGCAGGAGGCAGTGTTAGAGTGTTGCAGCTGACTTTGAAAAGTGCCCCTGCTGACACGAAACATCCAAAAGCTGATTGGATGCGGCGGCCAAGGAGTAACGGCATTGGGAGGATCTGGGCGACGTGTACCATTTTAGGGGTGACATACATGTTGACATAGGAGTTGGAGTTGGTTTAAATTACGGTGCACTTCACCGCGGACATGGTGCCGAATCGACTGCAAAAGCCGTCGGTAAGCCAAGGCCACTGTGCGGTGTGTGGAGCTCGTAAATTCGATACCCAAGTAACGAAGGGTGGCACTGACTGGGAGTGCGGTCGGCACCATAGCCGGGAGGCCGCACCCAATGTGCATCATAGTCGATTTACGGAATTTAAAAATGCTACCAGAAAAACGTCCATACTGGTGGATCCATTGGATGGCGTCATTGAGTTCCGTGGAGGAGCAGGTGTGAAAGAGGAGGTCGTCCGCGCAAGCCCTACAGTGAAAGGTGTAGTCACTTAAAGCGAGACCATGCAGTATAGAGGTAAGACCAGTGATGAGGGGCTCAAGTGCAATGGCATATAGTAAAGTACACATAAGGCATCCTTGACGCACAGAGCGGCGTATAGGAATCGGTCCTACAAGCCTCCCATTGACTTGTACCATCGAGACCGCGGGAAGTAGTAACCGGCGAATGGCATCGACAAAAAGTAATTGGAACCCCATACGTGTCGCCACCATGAGGAGGAATGGGTGTCGAACGCGATCAAAGGCACTCGTGAAATCGACGGATACCAGTGCTGCACGAAGGCGACAAACCGACGCCAGTGCGATGAGGTCACGGCATTCTCCTAGGGCTGTTTGTAAGGTGGCCCCACAACCACGTGCAGTCTGCTCCGGTGAAAGGACCGTAGGTAATACGGTGCGTATGCGCGCTGCTAAGAGGCGTGCATAGATTTTATAGTCTGCATTCAGTAGTGTAAGGGGGCGATATGCAGAGACATGAGACCCTCCCTTCGGCTTAGGCACAGGTAGAAGAATGCCAGTGACGAATTCAGGTGGAATTGGGAAGGACGGAGTAAAGAGTTCCTGCATCATTTCCGTCCAGCGAGGAAGCATTAACGTAGTGAACGCCCGGTAAAACTCCACTGGGAGACCATCTGGTCCCGGTAATTTGTTCTTGGCCCCTTTGTTGATCGCATCTACCACCTCTTCTGCGGTGATTGCAGACGTCATGGACGTTGACTCCGCGACGGTGAGGGTCCGATCAGGGGAAGGACGGAGATCATCAGGAATTGGCGTTGCTATCGGTTCATCATCATAAAATTGGCGATAATGTTCAGCAAAGGCAGACACCACTGGCGCCTGTGTTGTGTGGTGAACACCATCGGAGGTCGTGATGTTAGGGACGAAAAGTCGACGTCGACGACTATGGTCGGATGCGGCATGAATTGTGGATGGGGTTTCGTCGTGGAGGAGGTCTTGTCGTCGGGAACGCACCACGACACCATGCAGTCGTGTTCGTTGGAGAGAGAGGAGACGAGCTTTAGTACGCTGTCGTTCCCTATGAGTTTCAGGGGATGAAGGGAGCGCATCGAGCTCACGGAGGACGGCGTAGTGAAAATTTGTGGTGTCTCGATGCCATGCTGCTGCTTCCTTGCCACATTGTATGAAGACCTTTCCGATCGCAGGTGTGGCACATTTGAGCCACCAATGGAACGTGGATGTGTACTGCGGAAGGCGTCTTTCGCAAGACGCCCATTTAGTGGCAATACATTGTCGGCAGTGTGGATCATTAAGGAGGGAAGTATTAAGCTTCCAGTAACCTCTGCTGCGCCACACTGACTGAGGTGGCAGAGCCAGGGAGCAAATTACGGCGCAGTGGTCCGAAAATGCAAGGGGCCATCGTTCAGCTTGGGCGACTTCATTGCCAAGGTGGGCAGAGACATAAAACCGGTCCAGTCTGCTCGCAGAATGTGCTGTATAATGGGTAAAACCGGGGGTATTGCCATGAATGTTCTCCCAAACGTCCACTAGATGAAAATCTTCGATTAAAGTGAGCAGCGCCGGGCATGGCGAATAACCAGGCATTTGGTCCTGCGGATGGAGGACGCAGTTGAAATCGCCTCCCATGATAAGGCGATCATAGCGTCCAGAAAACAGGGGCGCCACGTCATGTCCGAAGAAAGTGGACCGCTGGATTAAGTTTTGCACCGTATGTGTTCTGTGTTGTCTACCTGTTACAAAGTGTTCGTTACTTTCCTCGCGGAACATGTTCACCCTCAGAACACGATCACTGTGCGCCATCTGTCTATGTGTAGGTGTGAGAAGGCCTTCTAAATTTTTGTGTGGCGCGTTTCTGAGGCGAGACGTGGGTGTCAGCTCGTCATTCGCCTAGTGGGAGCCGGCCGTTGTGGCCGAGCGGTTCTAGGCGCTTCAGTCCGGAACCACGCGGCTGCTACGGTCGCAGGTTCGAATCCAGCCTCGGGCAGATTTAAGTAGTTCTAAGTCTAGGGAGCTGATGACCTCAGTTGTTAAGTCTTAGTGCTTAGAACCATTTAAACCATTTGAACCTAGTGGGATGTGAGAAACCGCTTAAAATCCAGATCCAGGCTGGCCGGCACGCAGACCATCGTCATTGATCCATCGGGTGGATTCGAACCGAGGCTGGCGCTGCTGTAGACGTGTGTACGCGTCCTTGTACGCCTTTCCGAGGCGTTGTGGACGTATATACGTACGCCGCTTGGGTTTTCTTGCAGTGATATGGACGTCCGTATGCGACCTGATTCACCGACTTCTCAGTACTGCGGACCATTTGCTTCCATTCTCTGTGAATAAAAACGTTTCCAGTATTTATCATACAGCATATATACCTCATTGCGTGCTAACACTGACAAAACATCTCGTTTCGATATCTTGTATCGTTTATGAGATACGACAGTTGAAACGTCCCCTTAGAACAATTTATACGAGACTGTGCTTAACCTGACACACAATATTATTTAGCGCAACGCAATCTGACTATCAAAGATCCCTGCAAAGGAATGGCCCTGAGTAACATTAAACTATACCTTTCACAAATAACTTACCTCACAAAAATCTTCATTACTGGAACTACTGCCATACAGCGAGCGCCACTACTGCCAGCTAAATAAAAGATTCAAACTACTGAAGGCACTAACTACTGATAGGGATAGTTAGCAAATGAAAGATATTAATAGAGAACAAACAATGTATTTACCTTAATATTCATAATTGACATCCAGTATTACAAAACTCCGCCATCTCTCTCCCCACATCCACCACTGCTGGCGGCTCACCGTCAACTGCGCAACGCTACGCGCTGTTCACATTCAGCTATAGCAGTTCATGACAACAATGGCAGGCAACAATGCAAACTAGCCACAGACTGCACACAGCACAGCCAGTGATTTTCATACAGAGCGCTACGTAACGTTGCCAATAAGAAAACATAAACAGCAAACTTACATAAAGAAAACATAAACAGCCTACTTACATAGCCCCCATGCTCCCCACAAAAAATTTTACAAATTTTTTTGGCCAGTGGCCAATACAGGTTTGAAAAATTTTTTCATAATTACAGAATTTTTTCTTCTAATATTAAGCTACATTCACTATGATGAGGAATACTGTTCTCCTCAAATATAATTGGCATTAATAATATGTTATTTTCTTTGTAAAGATGCTTAGACATTATTTATTCTGTTTTGTTTTAATGCTCATGTGTGAAGTTGACGTTTCAAAAGTGATTCTGATCTTTTATTTTTGTACTCATGTCATAATTTCTGTAACACTGATGTATATGTTTATTTCTATTGTTTTGTAGAGCCTATATTACTACAAATGTTATCTGTATTGTTATGTTTTTAATGATGTATTTTGTACCTTTGTAATTGTATTCTTATGTTATATAATTGTAATTGACACCAGTTCATCATATTAGTAACTTGTAAGCATTCATTTCACTGCACACATTTATGTTGGTCATAGTATATGGACAATATGTAAGAAGTAGGGACTGATAGTGTTTGCACGTGTGTTAATAATTCAGCAAGGGACTGGATAACAGCATTGCTGGTTCTAAGGACAATTCCCAAAAACTTTGTGCGTGCACAAGTGGTGGTTTATGGACTTGCTATCTTCTCTGCAAGACTCTTCGATGGTGATTGTGCACCTGCACAGTCGCAGCAGATGGCTGCTGGCCATCTCTACAAGGACTACAGTGGGTCTGCATCTCTGGTGGCCCACCAATACCACAATCTCTACCAGGACTACAGTGGGCCTGTCCACAATCTCTACAAGGACTGCAGTGGGTCTACACCTATGATGACTCACCAATACCACAATTTCTACAAGGACTACAGTGGGTCTGCTCTGTGATGACCTACCTACCAATATTCATCAACTTCGACTGACTCTGCTGTGGGTTTGCTCTGTTGTGGCCCATTACCTGTCAGCATTTCAAGAGTCAGCACTGTCTTTCCGTTGGAAGGACACCACTACTTCTTCAAGACTGCATGGAAATCCACTACTTCTGTGTGCAATTTTTTTTACTAATGAGACTTTGTGAAAAACAAAAACTGTAATTACTATTATGATGAATGATCAGGACTGTCTTTATTGACTGTGAGAAAATTTTAGCTGTTGACCAACATTGTATTAATAAGTGTGTGCATTTGATATCTTTGTGATTGTAATTATGAAAAATTTTTTCAAATCTGTATTGGCCAGTGCCCAACACCATTTGTAAAATTTTTTGTGGGGAGCATGGGGGCTATGTAAGTAGGCTGTTTAGATTTTTATATGGGTAATGCCAAAGTAGGCTGTTTAGATTTTTATATGGGTAATGCCACGTAGCGCTATATATGAAAATCACTGGCTGTGCTGTGTGCAGTCTGTGGCTAGTTTGCATTGTTGTCTGCCATTGTTGTCATGAACTGCTATAGCTGAATGTGAACAGCGCGTAGCGTTGCGCAGTTGAAGGTGAGCCGCCAGCAGTGGTGGATGTGGGGAGAGAGATGGCGGAGTTTTGAAAAATGTCATGAACTGCTGTATATATTATGAATATTGAGGTAAATACAGTGTTTGTTCTCTATTGATATCTTTCATTTGCTAACTATCCCTATCAGTAGTTAGTGCCTTCAGTAGTTTGAATCTTTTATTTAGCTGGCAGTAGTGGCGCTCGCTGTATTGCAGTAGTTCCAGTAACGAAGATTTTTGTGAGGTAAGTGATTTGTGAAAGGTATAGTGTAATGTTACTCAGGGCCATTCCTTTGCAGGGATCTTTGATAGTCAGATTGCGTTGCGCTAAAAAACATGGTGTGTCAGGTTAAGCACAGTCGTGTATAAGTTGTTCTAAGGGGACGTTTCACAATTATTACGATCACGATTCGCGATGCGCAAGGACGCGAATGGGCGGATTTAAAACCCAATAACTCGAGAACGAAATAAGATATCGTTTGCTTCAATTTCAAAATAAAATTTCGGTATCTTATCTACATTTCGTTCTCTGTAATGCATCAGCTCAAGTCAACCATACACAAAGTTTACGGAATGCATTTTTATCTCTGCAAACTTTTGAAAATTTCGTGCATATTTTACTTAATGACGGGTAACGAAAAGAAATTCATTTCTTTATCGGGAAAAGATATCAGACTGTAGCATGTGCGAAAATAAACTTTTTCCACCCAACAGATTTCGTAATGACAGTTTTTAAGTTTTTCATATCGACCAGAACGGCGCCTGTCAGTACGGGCACCAGCAGGAAGCGAACCCCTTGCCACAGGTAACCGTACCGAGCGAGGTGGTGCAGTGGTTAGCACGCTGGACTCGCATTCGGAATGACGACGGTTTGAACCCGCGTCCGGCCATCTTGATTTAAGTTTTCCGTGATTTCCCTAAAACGCTCCAGGCAAATGCCGGGATGGTTCCTTTGAAAAGGGCACGGCGGTTTTCCTTCCCAATCCTTCCCTAATCCAAGCTTGTGCTCCGTCTTTAATGACCTCGTTGTCGATGGGACGTCAAACGTTAATCTCCTCCTTCTCCACTGATACCTTTAGCTAAATGGAAGTGGTCTGCTTGCACGCTAACTACAAATTCTTTAAAAGATAATACATCTAAAACAGAGTCACTAGACAATACCTGAAAAGCAGTAACAATCATTTATTGAAAGAAGGTATGTCAAAGTACACTCAGATGTTGCCTTCAGAGAAGCCATGGCACTGATGTACATTGCCGGCCGAAGTGGCCGTGCGGTTAAAGGCGCTGCAGTCTGGAACCGCAAGACCGCTACGGTCGCAGGTTCGAATCCTGCCTCGGGCATGGATGTTTGTGATGTCCTTAGGTTAGTTAGGTTTAACTAGTTCTAAGTTCTAGGGGACTAATGACCTCAGAAGTTGAGTCCCATAGTGCTCAGAGCCATTTGAGCCACTGATGTAGATTTCTGCACCTAATAGTAGATGATTACTAACTAATCTAATTGAAGCTCGGACGGACTACAGTTTCGCCGGTCGGAGTGGCCGAGCGGTTAAAGGCGCTACAGTCTGGAACCGCACGACCGCTACGGTCGCAGGTTCGAATCCTGCCTCGGGCATGGATGTGTGTGATGTCCTTAGGTTAGTTAGGTTTAAGTAGTTCTAAGTTCTAGGGGACTTATGACCACAGCAGTTGAGTCCCATAGTGCTCAGAGCCATTTTGGCTGGCGGACTACAGTTTAGAGAGTTTGAGTTACGTCTTTCAGTAAGTAAACACTTTGATATCACTTTAATTAATGTTAGACACTCACCCTAAACTGTTCTACGCCTAGACTGTTCGGCACTGCAGAGATACCTTGTAGGCCGCTGCAGAACTGAAGAACTGCTGGAACTGGCCGACGGCCGACGGCCTGCGGACCCCCAAATCATGCGCTCGTCGTATCGTCCCGTGAACTATTTGGCGGGTACTACCGGGTTTCAGTGCCCACTGTGCGTGCATACGTAGCGGATAAACGAGCTATTTGAATGTCTTGTGAGGAAGCACAACATAGTTTCTAGTATGAGCGCCATCCAGGAGGCGACTAACCGTCGCCTCGTTGAGATCACACCAATTGTGTGTGTCGCGCTCTGATACTACCGCTGTGTGCAGCTGCTGGCGCAACATAGCAGCAGGTAGGTAGGCAAGTCGATTTTTTTTCCCCCAAACATTCTTTAGGCTTTTCTCAAACTGAATAAGAACTGTCGACATAAATATCACTTTCCTTTGTTTTCTAACTCTTCTCTCAAATAAATAAATAAATAAATATATGAAGTTTCCTTCTTTTCAGTTCTACATAATGAGCAAATGCACTAAATCACCGTTAATGTGAACTCAGACGAACAGCATAAGGAGTCGTTCTAAAATGGAAGTTACCTCTCCACTCACCCCATATGACAATTTAATTTTGTAATCAAACACAGCAAGGAAAGCGTTTCTGAAGAAGATGAATTTGTTAACATCGAGTATAGATTTAAGTGTCAGGAAGTCGTTTCTGTAAGTATTTGTATGGAGTGTAGCCATGTATGGAACTGAAACGTGGACGATAAATAGTTTAGACAAGAAGAGAATAGGAGCTTTCGAAATGTGGTGCTACAGAAGAATGCTGAAGATTAGATGGGTAGATTACATAACTAATGAGGAGGCATTGAACAGAATTGGGGAGAAGAGAAATTTGTGGCACAACTTGACTAGAATAAGGGATCGGTTGGTAGGACATATTCTGAGGCATCAAGGGATCACCAATTTAGCATTGGAGGGCAGCGTGGAGGGTAAAAATCGTAGAGGGAGACCAAGAGATGAATACACTAAACAGATTCAAAAGGATGTAGGTTGCAGTAGGTACTGGGAGATGAAGAAGCTTGCACAGGATAGAGTAGCATGGAGAGCTGCATCAAACCAGTCTCAGGACTGAAGAGCACAACAACAACAATCAGACACAACATTTTGTAAGCAGCGTAGACAGGCCGAACAAGGTGGTGTGGGGGACTATTCCTACGCATGTCACTCACGGCATTTACTGCTATAGTGGAACGGTTCTGGGAGTAACGAGTAGTGCCAACTCTTTGCGAGTCTGACGCGAATTGCGTGCAGAAAAAAAATGGCTCCCCTAAGAATAACCAAATGGAGGAATACGAAAACTACAGACTCTGTCCATTCAAACATAAATGCTCGCAGGGAAGAAAAAAAATACGATAACGAAATGGTATTTAAAATATTGGGGAATATTTCTTAGTAACGAAGACATATGATATGCGAGAACCCTACGACCAGAGTCCACATACTTTCACTTGTCAGCGCTGTAACAGAGAGGCGGCTGTAACTGGCTCTTTCCTTCCTGTTCTCGTTTCCCAGTGTCTGCATGTGCCGCTCACTGGCCTATTCTGTATGTACCATTCTGTATTATCCTGTTAACGCATTGTCACTAAACCTAAGATGAGGTGTCGTATTACCGTCTACCTGGAAACGATCATTTTTTTGTCTATATTTTCGTGTTTTAGCTGTTTGTGTAAGCTACAGTGTTTGGGCAAGAGTGTGTTGGGATTTTGACTATGTGGGTATGAGAAACGGCGTTCCGCTCAGTTACAAACTACTGCATGTAACAGAACTCCAACTCTTACTCAAATCTCCACCACCAGAGAGCAACAACTCTGGATTTGCCGCATTACGGTGTAAAATTATTCCTCGGTGTCACTGCAATAATAATAAAAGCTGTGTGCAGCCGTCCGCACATCCTTGCTGCAGGTGCAACGGCGTGTTTCCGGCTAGCGAGACTGTAAGGTGAACACCATGAAACCAGACTTCGCGTGGTCATAGTTTTCTGGACCATCCTTTGCAATGCATACAAGAAAATTTTGCATTCCGCGAAGTAGATATTTAAATGAATTTAGAAGCTAGAATGGTCGATTGGAGCTCTGAACTCCGGAATTTCCATTCTAGAAATTCAAAAACTGCCTCGAAACTGAAGATATTGCCTAACGTAGTACGCAGGGCTATTTAAAAAAAAAATCGTGTCCAACAAATCGTCAAATAAGTCATTATAAAAGCGTGCATCAAAAATCGAAATTAAAATATGTCGCAAAAATCCTACGTAACACAGTACAAAAACGCCGATTAGCAAGTAACAAACAAGTATAATGAACTGCGTGTATATTTCACGAGTTCTACCCCCTGCCAACTTGAAAAATGTTGTTAGAAAAAGTTTAACTTTTAGTCGGCAGTGCCAGCCAGCACTGTACAGTTGGCTTTTTTTTTAGCTATGTCTAGACACACTCATTTTGACAAGACTATGTCTATGAACTGGCATCCACTTACCAATAGAAGCATCTTTGCACGATTCGGGTTACTTTTCGAAAATTTTCTGTTAGTTTATATAGAATTTTTGTTGTTGTTTTCTGGTTATCTAGTTTTACTTCGTATAAAAAAAACAAGCGAAATGACAAACAGACACGAGACAAGCACATGGTTTCAGACTGTTTACCGCAAACATATCGTGTTACGAAGAGAAATCTAGTTGGGAATAGTATTTTAGTTGATGCTAATGACCTCTATCCTACTATCTGAAACTAATAGCACACCTATTTCGATGGTAACTATTATAGTATTTGCAACAATTGCATTCGAGTGCTCGGATGCGCCAGACCCCATTCCAGTGAATCGCAGTTTTAATACACACTGCCTGAAGAAAGTAATACGCTTGGAAAGACGACGTCGATTTTCATCCGATGGCGGCATGTGGCATATGTGGGATAGAAGACGTACTGATAATGGTCTCAGTGTCGTCCGCCAATAGATAGTACAGTGGCATAGCTATCAGGGCGTCATATGTGTCTACCCTTTATAGCGAATGTTCGCAGCCAAAAGGCTCCAACAAACCCCACTCACACTGATACCTCTTCCTATTGTCGCACCTGCCTCACCTCCATGTCCAGTAAAGTCTTAGAGTCCATTCTCTCCCGCTGTATTCATCACCACCTTAACCAGCAGCACCTCCTTCCCCTTACCCAATGTGGCTTTCGTCCCTCCTTCTCAACCGACGATTGGCTCCTTAACCTTACTAATCTTATTTTCCTCCAACTTAACTCCCATTGCTCCGCTATCTTTGTTTCCCTCGAACTCCAGAACGTCTACGACGATGTCTGCCATCGCGGGCTCCTCTCCAAACTTGAGACCTTGCTCTCTCCATCAATTTCGTCCGTCTCGTTGCTTCCTTCCTCTCCTATCCTTCCTCCTATGTCAATATCCACAGTTCCAACTCCCATACGTTCTATCCCACCGCCGGCGTGCCCCAAGGCTTCGTCCTTTCCCGTCTCCTCTACCTCCTGTACACTGCCGACATGCCCAGTCCTCTTCCTCCCCCTCCTGTTCACCTCATCCAATTTGCTGATGACACCGCCTTCCTGGCCCTTTATCCTACCGTTCAACGGTCTCAACACACCCTTCAAACCCATATCGACCAGTTCACCACCTGGTGCAACCAGCAGCTCTTTCGCATCAACCCTTCTAAGACCCAGGCAATCATCATAGATTGTACCACCCGCTCCTTCCGGCTGCACGATTGTTACCTCACCATTTATGATTGTCTTACCCACCTCACTCCTACCCTGAAGTACCTTCGCTTCACCCTCGACTGTTACCTCACCTAGATTGTCCTTTCGAGCCAACACTAAGCCCACAAAAGACTTCACCTCCAGAAACTCCCGTCTGGCTGGACATGAGGCTGCACATGAGGCTGCATCCTTCACACCTACAAATCCTTGATGCACCCCATCCTTTGTTATGCCAGTGTTGTTTGTATTTTTGCCCCTCCCAGATTCTATAAAGCTTTCCAAATCCTAGAACGCCATGCACTCTGCCTCGCCTTCCATCCCCCATGTGAATCCTCTATGACCTCATTCCTTTCTTCCATCTCCTTCGTTTCCTCGATCACATCCACACCCTGTACGTAGTCTGCAGACTCAATCCCCCACACCCCCTGGTGTCTTCCCTCCTCTCCACCCCCAGCCCATTGCCGCATCTTCACCATTGTGTCCCGCCCTCTCTCCATCTCCACACACTCCACCTCCTTTCCCAATTCAACTTCCAGCACTTACCCCTCCCAGACGATGATCTTCACCCTCATATCTACCCCTCGTACCAACTCTTAACCCCCACTCCTTTCCCCTTCCCCTTCCCTTCCCCTGAGCGGTTTTCTCCCTCCTCCACCCCTTCCCTTTCCTGTGCTCCCCCCTCTGTCTCTCTGCACTCCTACCTTGTCTTCTCTCTTTACCTCCCACCCCTGTCTCTTGGTGTGTCCCTGCCCCCTTCTTCTTCTTCTTCTTCTTCTTCTTCTTCTCCTTCTCACCCCTACAGCCCCTCCCTCCCATTGAACCTTCCTCCCCTCTTTCTCCCTCCTCTCAGGTGTCTCATCCCTCGACGGGTCCCTACCAGCAGGTTTTATTCTTTGTGGGTGCTCCATCGTTTACAGTGGTTTTTGAAGTGTCTCTCACACTGTGTTTTTATATTGTGTGCCTCGAGTGTATTTTAAGTGACGCAAAAATTGCTAACTGTGTTCTTTTAACTTTATGTCGACTTTTTTTTTAACAGCTCCAGTGAATGTCCTAGTGTTAGTGTATATTTTAACTTCAATATCTCCATTTACTGTGTTTTTATATCCTCCTTTTTATGTATGAGTTCCACTTTTTATATATTTTGTAAAGCCACTCGGCTGAGAGTGGTGGACTGTGCCACTGCCAGCATGAAATTACAATAAAGAAAAAAAAAAAAAACAGAAAACTCGGTGTGGTGGAAACGGGTGAAGTAAGCAGACAACCATGCCACGGAGACTCATTCATGATCCCTACAGCCAACTGAGCGAGACTGAAAGTGATCTAATTGCGACTTTTCGAGTGGCAGGATGGTCCTTTCGAAGAACTGCCACACAAGTTGGATGTGCTGCGTCTGTTCCACAACGTTGCTGGTGTCAATGGTCAACTGAACATTCTCACACCTGTAGAGAGGCTCTGAACGTTCACACAGCACAGACGCCCGTCAGGATAGTCATACCATAAGGGCAGCAGTGGCAGATTGTACAGCTACATGGAACAGATAAGAGGCCTTGTGAGCCCAGACACGTAAATGCGAAGTGTTGCGAACCATTTATTAGCAGTGGACCTATGTGCATGCACACCTCTAGCTCGTCTTCCACTCACTCCAGAGCATCGACGCGCACGGCTCAACTAGTACCGTAGAAAGGTCGCTTGGAAGACAGAATGTCGCTGTGGTCTTTAGCGATGAAAGCAGATTCTGCTGCACGCAGGTGACGGTCGTACGACGTAGACCTGGTAAGCGCCGTCTCGCACAGTGCATTCGCCCGAGACACGCCCCATCCCAGGCCTTACGGTCTGGGGTGCGATAAGCTACACCCATGTTCATCTGTGGTGTTTCTGGATGGGACGCTAAGCAGTGCTCGGTATGTGCAGAATGTCATTAGACCCAGTCTTTTGCATAATGAAGATGATTTGTTGTTGCAACCGAATGATGCTCGCACACACGCTGCCTGTCAAACACTGTGTACTGTGCAAGATGTGCACCACTTCCCTGGCCAGCACGATTTCGAGAGTGGGATATGTGGGATATGAAACTTCCTGGCAGATTAAAACTGTGTGCCGGACTGAGACTCGAACTCGGGACCTTTGCCTTTCGCGGAGTAAAGCTGTGAGGACGGTGCCTGAGACGTGCTTGGGTAGCTCATTTGGTAGAGCACTTGCTCGTGAAAGGCAAATGTCCCGAGTTCGAGTCTCGGTCCGGCACACAGTTTTAATCTACCAGGAAGTTTCATATCAGCGCACACTCCGCTGGAGAGTGAAAATCTCATTCTGGTATGTGGGCTATGTGGAACGAGATGTGACTTGTGCGATTCGTCAACAGACAAGTCAGTCTTACAGATATACGTGAAAAGAGATCGAGGAGGCGTGTGATAATGCACCCCAAAACAGCATTCGCCACCTGTACGATTGACTGGATGCTAGAGTCAGTACCTGCACAACCGCCCACCACTTGCTAATATGGTGTTCCAGCATGGGTGGTACCTCAGAACCTCTTATGCTATTTATCTGTGAATGTAATCATTTCATGTAGTCTATATGAACTGTTCCAAGAATAAATCTTAAGTGAACTGGAAACTTCTAACAGGGTGTACTAATTTTTTCCGGTGGTGGGTTTTAACTTTTATAGCACACTTTATATGAATGAATCTTAAAAATAGACTCTCTAGAGAACATTTTAAGGCAATGAAAACATTAGGCTAAAACTGAATTTCCACGCTGGTCGCACGCAGATTGATACCGCCACCAGTGAGATGACAGAGACGCTGGTTACATGTAGAGTGCTGTGCTTAATCTGTGGCGTAAGCAAAGCAGTTCTTACTTCTACACTGTCGATACTGGAAAACGGAGCGTCTTTGACGGGCTGAACTATCGTCTGCTAGTGCCTGAGCGGCAATGATGCACTAAGGGTGACTGCTACAGCCAACTCTCAAAATATCTGTGTAAGATGGAGTACTAATGGTGCTTTATTTATGTATCACTTACGCTTTGTGGTAAGCGACCAACGTCGAAGCATTCTCACACAGAATACATTCTTGTTTATTGGGAGTATCACATAACTGAAACACATTTGGAACAAATTATGTTCGCACTGGTTCAAAATTCGAATGATATACCCTGCTGTCAGTGGCATAAGATAGATGTGTGGGCCGCGCGGAGTGGCCGCGCGGTTCGAGGCACCGTGTGATGGATTGCACGGCCCCTCCCGTCGGAGATTCGAGTCCTCCCTCTGTCATGGGTGTGTTGTTCTTACCATAAGTTGGTTTAAGTAGTGTGTAATTCTAGGGACCGATGGCCTCGGCAGTTTCGAATTCACACACATTTGAACATTGAACAGATGCATGTGGTGAATAACTATGTATATAGTTGTTTTAATTTCGACATGCCGATGCATCAGTCTTCTAGTCTGTTATGTACCTGCTGCTATTTTAAGAAATATGAAATAACCTGTCTGTCGAGACCTGAAGATGCTAACATTGATTACCGAAACCGACTATCGAGAATAAAGGTTATTATTAGAGATAGTGGCAAAGAAGTTTGTCTTCCATAATCTCACCGAAATAATAGAAATAGAGAAAGAAGTGGAGCAGCCATGCTGCTTTTCGTCGCCTGACTGAGGTCTTCGGTGGAGCCGAGTTAGTCTGCGATGTATGGAGGACAGCCGTATCACTAGTGAAGCCTTGGCGCCAGCCGACCCTTCAGACGACAAAGGCGGCGGCGGCTGCGGCGGCGGCTGAGCGCCAGATACACGGGGCCGTCTCGACGACAAGCGGGGCGACGGCTTAAGCCGGAGGCCTGGGGAGGCCCCTGCCGCGCCGATCAAACGGCTGCAGTGGGTCGAGGCGCGCCTGCCGTCTCACGCCTGAACAGCGCGCACTAAATCCAAATGCTGCGAGGCTTCTCTCGAGAAACCGAGTAAATGTTTGGTTTACTGGCAACGTTTCCTGCCGCGAGGGCTGTGGCAGTATTAGTCAATACGAACATTCTCCCTATGCTAATTGTCGGTCTCCTACTGATAATGAGATATATGTCTAGTCACATAATTATTTCATCATTTTTTACTGTCATTTTATGCTCATTTCAGGGAAGTTGCAGTATTATGAGAGGATCGCTATTCAGGTGCCTGCTTTAGGCTATAAATGTCCAGCTGTGATGTAAATAAAGGATTAGAACTATCGACCGATGCGAACCGTTTATTGTCAAATTTATGATTAGTTGCAGCAATGCAACTATATACTAGAGAACTCACTGTCTTCTCTGGTTATTTATATTCGGCTTTTCTCCTACACGACTCCACGACTGATCTGCTGAAACGGTCATTTCGTAGTAAGGAAACGGTAAATTTCGAACTTTGCTCAAATGGCTCTAAGCACTATAGGGCTTAACATCTGAGGTCAGCAGTCCACTAGGCATAGAACTACTTAAACCTAACTAACCTGAGGACATCACACACACATCCATGCCCGAGGCAGGATTCGAACCTGCGACCGTAGCAGCACCGCGGTTCCGGACTGAAGCTCCTTGAACCGCTCGACCACAGTGGTCGGCGGTAAATTTCGAAATCTGTTTCCTATTCAAAAAAATACTTTCTCGTCTTTATAACATGCCGCAAGCTAAGTAATTTCTGTTTAAAAACACTCCGTAGATGTCAAATTTGCTGTGTTTGTCCAACGTTATGTTTCTATTGCAAGTGTGGCTTCCAGATAGCTCTGCTCCCACAAAAAGGCTGCGAAAGCTATAGAATAGTACATTTGTTGATTGCTGTGGAACAATTACGAGAGCGTACATCCCAAGAAGTCTCGGCCAACACATAATGACACGATATAACAACGCACAGAAAAAAGACTAACTGGAGCGCCTTCGGAAGCTTAATGACTGTCGTCTTCCCCACCAGCAGTCACGAATGGAACAGGCAAGAACTGAAAGTCATAGCTGCAGGTACTGTGAATGCCCTCCACCAGACCGCTTGCGGAGTGCGTATATGGATGTAGGAATGAAATGCGTATACACAACGGGACACTCCAGTAGGATGCCCTTTTCAAACTTTTTCGAGAAACTGAGGTTCAAAGTCTTACGAACCTGTTCAACACCGAAAGCTGTCGTCATTCATCACGCAGCGGCGCTAACGCAACCAGTTACGACTGCAGACAGGTGAAACACTTGTACTGTTGTGAGGAATCATGTTCCTTAGAAAAGGAATTGTACTAATACTACTGCTCATAACAGTTATTATTGTTATTATTATTTTGGAAGAGTATTTGAACGGGTTGGATAACTTATTCAGAAGACATTATGATGTCGACATCAACAAAAGTAAAATGATAGTAATGAAATGTAGTAGAGCTGAATCAGGCTAAGCTGAGGGTATTAGATTGGGAACTGAGAGTGCGATGTGCAGTGATATGTACGAGGTGCATTAAAGTTCTACGGTCTCCGATTTTTTTTCTAATTGACTACTCACCCGAAATCGATGAAACTGGCGTTACTTCTCGACGTAATCGCCCTGCAGACGTACACATTTTTCGCAACGCTGACGCCATGATTCCATGGCCGCGGCGAAGGCTTCTTTAGGAGTCTGTTTTGACCACTGGAAAATCGCTGAGGCAATAGCAGCACGGCTGGTGAATGTGCGGCCACGGAGAGTGTCTTTCATTGTTGGAAAAAGCCAAAAGTCACTAGGAGCTAGGTCAGGTGAGTAGGGAGTATGAGGAATCACTTCAAAGTTATCACGATGAAACTGTTGCGTAACGTTAACTCTATGTGCGGGTGTGTTGTCTTGGTGAAACAGCACACGCGCAGCCCTTCCCGGACGTTTTTGTTGCAGTGCAGGAAGGAATTTGTTCTTCAAACCATTTTCGTAGGATGCACCTGTTACCGTAGTGCCCTTTGGAACACAATGGGTAAGGATTACGCCCTCGCTGTCCTAGAACATGGACACCATCATTTTTTCAGCACTGGCGGTTACCCAAAATTTTTTGGTGGCGGTGAATCTGTGTGCTCCCATTGAGCTAACTGGCGCTTTGTTTCTGGATTGAAAAATGGCATCCACGTCTCATCCATTGTCACAATCGACGAAAAGAAAATCCCATTTATGCTGTCGTTGCGCGTCAACATTGCTTGGCAACATGCCACACGGGCAGCCATGTCGTCGTCCGTCAGCATTCGTGGCACCCACCTGGATGACACTTTTCGCATTTTCAGGTCGTCATGCAGGATTGTGTGCACAGAAACCACAGAAATGCCAACTCTGGAGGCGATCTGTTCAACAGTCATTTGGCGATCCCCCAAAACAATTCTCTCCACTTTCTCGATCATATCGTCAGACCGGCTTGTGCGAGCCCGAGGTTGTTTCGGTTTGTTGTCACATGATGTTCTGCCTTCATTAAACTGTCGCACCCACGAACGCACTTTCGACACATCCATAACTCCATCACCACATGTCTCCTTCAACTGTCGATGAATTTCAATTGGTTTCACACCAAGCAAATTCAGAAAATGAATGATTGCACGCTGTTCAAGTAAGGAAAACGTCGCCATTTTAAGTATTTAAAACAGTTCTCATTCTCGCCGCTGGCGGTAAAATTCCATCTGCCGTACGGTGCTGCCATCTCTGGGACGTATTGACAATGAACGCGGTCTCATTTTAAAACAATGCGCATGTTTCTATCTCTTTCCAGTCCGGAGAAAAAAAATCGGAGGCCTTAGAACTTGAATGCACCTCGTATTATCAGCTATCTTGCTCAATGCCGAAGTACTTGTTTCTCTAAACATAAGAATTGAGAAAAGGGAAAAAGAAGTTGCAACAGAAGATGTATGGGTGGAGTTGTTTATTTAAGAACGTTTGGTAAAAACTGCATGGTAATCAGAGTTGTGGATCCCCAGATATTGTAGTTAAGTATAGAAATTATAAATAGTGGCAACGCATGCGGGCAGAAGGCAACCAATGTCGCGAGTTGGGCCAATTCGTCATGACGCAGTTTAGAGTCCGCAGCTCGTGGTTGTGCGGTAGCGTTCTCGCTTCCCACGCCCGGGTTTCCGGGTTCGATTCCCGGCGGGGTCAGGGATTTTCTCTGCCTCGTGATGACTGGGTGTTGTGTGATGTCCATAGGTTAGTTAGGTTTCAGTAGTTCTAAGTTCTAGGAGACTGATGACCATAGATGTTACGTCCCATAGTGCTCAGAGCCATTTGAACGGAGTTTAGAGCACGGTGACCGGAAGTTTGCGGCAAGCCAGCATAAGATTACGAATGTCAGAAAGTAAAAGTTGGACGCAGTTTCCGTGGCAGACTGTCCTTAGCAAGAAGCAGTTAGACGAGGCTTGGACGACCGAGGAAAGACAAATAGTCCATTCAAAAAACGCGTTATATGAGAGCAACAATGAACGGTGAATGATTTCAGTTAGCGTTCTGGAGGAGTTACCACTGGAGGAACAGACACTAAAATTTTGATGGGAAATTATTAGTAAAGTGGCTTGTTTATGTCGCAGAAGTCCAAAAATTACAAGTAAGGGTGACAGACCATTGCGTATAGGTGAACACGTCGCGGCTTGCCTGTGTCAGATAGCTAGTTCTTTCTCTTGGTGTAAACGTGTATATGTACAATGCTGAAGTAATTTATCAGTGAAGTTCTGTGTACGACACGTTTTATCCTAATTAACCTCAAATTGCCAAACCATATTAATTTTATTATTTATCAATACGTTCATACACGTGTCGCAGTATAGCAATACTGTAGAACATCGGTATATGCAATAGGCACGTGGATGTACCGATAAATAAATGTTTATTTCGTCGAGACTCCTCATCACCTCGACTGTACCTCGCAACAAATGTTCCACAATAATTGTGATTCAAATGGCTCCAAGCACTATGGGACTTAACATCTGAGGTCATCAGCCCCGTAGACTGAGAACTACTTAAACCTAACTAACCTAAGGACATCACACACGTCCATGCCCGAAGCAGGGTTCGAACCTGCGACCGTAGCAGTAGCGCGGTTCCGGACTGAAGCGCCTAGAACAGCTCGGCCACAGCGACCGGCACAATAATTATGATTATTACTGTTATTATTATTATTATTATTATTATTATTATTATTATTACTATTATTATTTTGCGGGGAAACACTACACGTTGTAGAGATACAACAGTTTGGTGAAGGAATAACGAGAAAGAGAGAAACAAAAAATTGTTCAAATGTGTGTAAATACCTAAGGGACCAAACTGCTGAGGTCCTCGATTCCTAGACTTAGACACTACTTAAACTAACTTATGCTAAGAACAACACACACACACACACACACACATACACACACACACACACACACACACACACACACACACACACACACACACACACACACACACACACATGCCCGTTCCGGCCGCGGTGGCGGAGCGGTTCTAGGCGCTTCAGTCCGGAACCGCGCGACTACTACGGTCGCAGATTCGAATCCTGCCTCGGGTATGGATGTGTGTGATGTTCTTAGGTTAGTTACCTTTAAGTAGTTCTAAGTTCTAGGGGACTGATGATCTCAGATGTTAAGTCCCATAGTGCTCAGAGCCATTTGAACCTGTGCTCGGGAGAGGACTCGAACCTCCGGCGGGAGGGACAGCGCAATCCGTGACATGCCGCCTCAAACTGGGCGCGAGAAAAAAAAAAAATAAATAAATAAAAATAAATAAATAAATAAAAATGAACCAACGTTTCTGTTCGACGGCTGCCGCACTCATATGGTATTCAACATTCTCATAAAAATTTGAATCTCGATTTCTCGAAACCGCTTCAGAAACGGATCGTACTCGAGCAGAATTTCTTACATGTATGTAAAACAGCCTACGAAAGGTGAGAAAATTCTGTGACCCGTGGCGTAAATGCTTGCCTTGAAATGAAACGAATTGAAATGTGCGTATAAAATTATCTACATCTACATTTATACTCCGCAAGCCACCCGACGGTGTGTGGCGGAGGGCACTTTATGTGCCACTGTCATTACTTCCCTTTCCTGTTCCAGCCGCGTATGGTTCGCGGGAAGAACGACTGCCGGAAAGCCTCCGTGCGCGCTCGAATCTCTCTAATTTTACATTCGTGATCTCCTCGGCAGGTATAAGTAGGGGGAAGCAATATATTCGATACGTCATCCAGAAACGCACCCTCTCGAAACCTGGACAGCAAGCTACACCGCGATGCAGAGCGCCTCTCTTGCAGAGTCTGCCATTTGAGTTTACTAAACATCTCCGTAACGCTATCACGCTTACCAAATAACCCTGTGACGAAACGCGCCGTTCTTCTTTGGATCTTCTCTATCTCCTCTGTCAACACGACCTGGTACGGATCCCACACCGATGAGCAATACTCAAGTACAGGTCGAACGAGTGTTTTGTAAGCCATCTCCTTTGTTGATGGACTACAGTTTCTAAGAACTCTCCCAATGAATCTCAAACTGGCACCCACCTTACCAACAATTAATTTTATATGATCATCCCACTGCAAACTGTTCCGTACGCATACTCCCAGATTCTTTACAGAAGCAACTGCTACCAGTGTTTGTTCCGCTATCATATAATCATACAATAAACGATCCTTCTTTCTATGTATTTGCAATACATTACATTTGTCTATGTTAAGGGTCAGTTGCCATTCCCTGCACCAAGTGCCTATCCGCTGCAGATCTTCCTGCATTTCGCTGCAATTTTATTGGCGGAGGCATGTTCGGCCGGCTGGTACAAGCCTTTCTATTGGACGCCACTTTTGCACCTTGTGCCCGTCGATGAAATGACAACAATAACAACAACAACAACAACAACAACACACACACACACACACACACACACACACACACACAGTACCAAGTGAAATTCCCCACCCGGCTGGAAAACGAACCAGAGGACCTATGATCGAGAGTCGGCAACGACAGCCGCAAGACCACGAGCTGCTGACTGTGTTCTCCTTGCAAAGCTAGGAATGAGGACAGGCTGCGGTCACCGGTAGCACGTCGGACAGGCGGAGATCCTGCACTCATCAGCCGGTTAGGTGGCGCCGCGGATCTTCTAGCTGCCCACGGCTGGCGTCCGCGCCGAAGACAACCGCCTCCGGCAGCCCCGTGATCCCTGCTGGCCCTCAGCTGCCGACCAGCGCGCCGTAGTCGTGTGCGAGCAACAGGTTGCAGGCAGCCGCCGTTACCTGCTGCACGGCTATTGGTGACGACGTTCTTCACCGTTACGGCCGATCCTCACTTGACGTAACGGAACGTAAAGGCACATCAAGACAGTCCACAACGCATTTTAAATGGCGGCAATGAGACAGGCAGTCGGCGGCATGGACAGTCACGTCAGTTTACGTCTCCGTCAAGGACACTTACAAGGGAACATCCCCATCGCACCCCCCTCAGATTTAGTTATAAGTTGGCACAGTGGATAGGCCTTGAAAAACTGAACACAGATCGATCGAGAAAACACGAAGAAGTTGTGTGGAACTATGAAAAAATAAGCAAAATATACAAACTGGGTCGTCCATGCGTAAGATAGGCAATATTAAGCGCAATGTGAGGCGAGGAGCTCTGTGGTCCCGTGGTTAGCGTGAACAGCTGCGGAATGAGACGTCCTTGGTTCAAATCTTCCCTCGACCGAAAATTTTAACTTTTTATTTTCAGTTTATGTGAAAAACTCTTATGTTTTCATCACTTTTTTTGGAGTGATTATTACATCCACAAGAAAACCTAAATCGGGCAAGGTAGAAGGAACTTTTCACCCATTCGCCAAGTGTACTAGTTAGGTGGGTCGACAACATATTCTTGTCATGTGACGCACATGCTGTCACCAGTGTCGTATACAAAATATCAGACGTGTTTTCCTGTGGAGGAATCGGTTGACCTATGACCTTGCGATCAAATGTTTTCGGTTCCCATTGGAGAGGCACGTCCTTTCGTCAATTAATCACACGGTTTTGCGGTGCGGTCGCAAAACACAGACACTAAACTTATTACAGTGAACAGAGACGTCAATGAACGAACTGACAGATCATAACTTTGCGAAAATAAAGAAAGCAAAATTTTCAGTGGAGGGCAGATTTGAAGCAAGGACCTCTCGTTCCGCAGCTGTTCACGCTAACCACTGGACCACGGCGCTCCTCGCCTCACATTGCCCTTAATATTGCCTATCTTACGCATGGACGACCCAGTTTGTATATTTTGCTTATTTTTTCATAGTTCCACACAACTTCTTCCTGTTTTCTCGATTGATCTGTGTTCAGTTTTTCAAGGCCTATCCACTGTGCCAACTTATAACTAAATCTGAGGGGGGTGCTATGGGGATGTTCCCTTGTTAGGAAGAGTGTTTTGATGTTGACTTTGGTGGCGGGGAATAAGTCACCGTCTGCTAAAACCAGAACCTATTCTCTCCGTGCTCACTTACTTTATAAAACTGGATTTTCTACTTTTGCACCTTCTTCATTTTATTCATTGCTTTGTTTTCGTTACAAATTGCAGATGTTGCAAAATGAAAAAAAAAAACGTATGGCATTGTTGACTGGGAGGCCCCATTCGGGAGAGTTCGGCCGCCGTATTGCAAGTCCTTTTTAGGTGACGCCACATTTTTTAACGTTTATAAACTTTAACTTACAAAATAACAATTTTCGTTTTACAAAAACAGTTTACATTTTACTTGTGCCGATAAGACAATTCGTTCTGTGCTTCTATTTTTTCTGTTACTGTCCAGATAATTATTTCCTTTGGTCTTCTATATTTTTCGAGTGTCTGTCAGACTGAGTTCGTTAGTAGTTTCTTGCGTTTTTATTATTTCTGTTTAGCGTGTTCTGATGTTTGATACACTACATTTGTACATGTGGCAGAAGGAATTTGGAAGAAAGCATTGATTGCAAGATCTAGTTAGTTACACACAAATAATTGAGAAATAAAATTATTTTAAAGTCTTTTTACTTATTACTAGTTGTGTTACTATTTTTTTGTATATTTAGAATTGTGGATGTTTTCCATCCAGTTTAAAATCATGTTGTATTTTAACTATTTTCTTATTAATTTAGTGTTGGGAAGCAAAGGGGCAAGCATTTTACGTTGGGCCTTGAAAACCAGACCGTAGTGGAATATACACTAGACATGAATTCAACTTGACAGAAATAGCAGCGAATGTATCAACCGAGAGCCGTTATTTTGTGAGCAAAGTGCTATCCAAAGGAAAACACTCACGAATAAATATCTTAACATAGAAGACAAACCATGATTAAAAAAGAACATTGCCATTATAGCGAATTTTTAAAACAATTTTGTCAGATTGAGCGAAGAATAATACACTAGGAAGCAGTGGACGGTGCAATCGTAGAGCCAGTTTGTTACGGGTGGTGAGTGAGAGTATAGGAGACTGAAAAGTGTGGAAGGAAGCTAGTCATGGTGGAAGGAGAGGCATATATAAACACGTGAAACACTACTCTGTTGCATTGATACAACTGTAATGATATTGAGGTGCTCACTGTTGGGCACACCCCTCGATTGCACACGAGGAAGGTAGAAAACACTCAAAGCAAGGGTTACACTGGCACGCAGTGATGATGAAAATGATGATGGACACACAACACCCAGTCCCATGCCGGGAATCGAATCCGGGCCCCCTGCGGGGTAGGCGGTAACGCTACCGCTACGCTACGGAGGCGGACGTTGCAGAACGACTTAGATATTTTTTTCAGTGGAACCACCGATTGCTCTTTCGTGAACGAGACCACATACCAAAGCGAAAAATGATTTAGGTATTACAATAACAGAACGGAGCTGACGAACATAATTTAATGAAGCAATTTTAATGAAATAACCTTTTAATAAATTATAAGGTCAGTTCTATTAAAGGAGAAAAGTACAGTTGTTTAGGACGTTATTTGCTACGTAGGAAAAAATCTATAATGGGTAAGGGAAACAGGGTCTATGTATTCACTTGTAGAAATTGTGTGATGTGCTTGTGTGTATATACCGGGTGATCAAAAAGTCGGTATAAATTTGAAAACTTAATGAACCACGGAATAATGTAGATAGAGAGGTAAAAATTGACACACATGCTTGGAATGACGTGGGGATTTATTAGAACCGCCCCATATTGCTAGACGCGTGAAAGATCTCTTGCGCGCGTCGTTTGGTGATGATCGTGTGCTCAGCTGCCACTTTCGTCATGCGTGGCCTTCCAAGTCCCCAGACCTAAGTGCGTGCGGTTATTGGCTTTAGGGTTACATGAAGTCGCAAGTGTATCGTGATCGACCGACATCTCTAGGGATGCTGAAAGACAACATCCGACGCCAATGCCTCACCATTACTCCGGACATGCTTTACAGTGCTGTTCACAACATTATTCCTCGACTACAGCTATTGTTGAGGAATGATGGTGGACATATTGAGCATTTCCTGTAAAGAACATCATCTTTACTTTGTCCTGTTAATTATTGCTATTCTGATCAGATGAAGCGCCATCTGTCAGACATTTTCTGAACTTTTTTTGTTCTAATAAAGCCCCATGTCATTCCAAGCATGTGTGTCAATTTGTACCTCTCTATCTACATTATTCCGTGATTTATTCAGTTTTCAAATTTATACTGACTTTTTGATCACCCTGTATATTCACTAGCTAATATCTATCGATGTTTTGAAATGTTCTTTCACTTCTCAGCTATTTACCATACAAAATTAATCAAGAATATCTGCTACGAAGTTTGCTTTGAATGTTAATAAACTTTATTGTTGTTAGTTTCTCAGTTTCGACACTATACTCAGCGTTTCCGTATCACCGATCATATCTCATAACTTAAATTTCACCCCCTTTGCTTCGGTGACTGCGCGATCAGTGCACGGATTGCCTGGGTTCGATTCCCGGTCCAGTCGGAGGTTTTATCCCCTCGGGTTCTGGGTGTAGTGCTGTCCTCACGTTCGTATTGTCATAACTGACATTCCACTATTGAGATGGCTATATGAGCGTGTTTCGAAAAAAATAATAAAGTAAAAAAAAAGAAACTTTTATCGTTCAGTGTTGTACTCTGTCGAGTGACGTCGTGTTGAAGTTACTTGTAGTGTGAACTCTCCATCATTTCATAGTGACGTGACATGACAGTCCATTCCGTTCACATTTAGTGTGAATGAGTTCGCGACACCCCGGTAACACAGTATCCCATACGCCGTCCTGTCCCTCGTAACGAAGGTGTCAGAATGTCGACTTAGTCAGTCTGTAATTTCTGAAGACACTTTGACCCTTACCTTTTTGAAGAACTGTTCAGATAAGAGTAACAGGTACTTTTTGTATTATGATGAAGTTTATATGTTCAGGAATATTTTCTAAGCTCTTCAGTATAAGGGTCACATGGTCTCTGGTGGTATGTAAATAAATGTGGGACGTACGACAAACGTGTGCGTTTGGACAGTGCGGAGAAATATGGCTCTAACGTGCTATGGCAGCAGACGACCGATTGGCTAGCAGCACGACATCACCTGCAGCGCCTCTCCTGGTCTATCGACCATATCGGTTGGAACCTAAACGCCTGGAAAACCGTGACCTGTTCAGATGAGTCCTGATTTCAGTTAGTAAGAGGTGATGGTAGGGTTCGAGTGTGGCGGCAACCCCACGAAACCACGGACCCACTGTGCAAGATGGCGGTGGCTCCACAATGGTGTCGGCCGTGTTTAGATGAAATGGACTGAGTCCTCTGGACCAAAAAATGGTTCGGATGGCTCTGACCACTATGGGACTTGATATCTGTGGTCATCAGTCCCCTAGAACTTAGAACTACTTAAACCTAACTAACCCAAGGACATCACACAACACCCAGTCATCACGACTCAGAGAAAATCCCTGACCCCGCCGGGAATCGAACCCGGGAACCCGGGCGTGGGAAGCGAGAACGCTACCGCACAACCACGAGCTGCGGGCCCTCTGGACCAACTGAACCGACGATTGACTGGAAATGGGTTCGGCTACTTCGAGACCGTTCGCAGACTCTCTTGTGCTTCATGTTCCCGAACAACGATGCGCCGTGTCACCGGGCCAAAGTTGTCCGCAATTGTTTCGAAGAAAATTCTGGAAATTCGAGAGAAAGATTTGGCCATGCAGACTGCCCGAGATGAATCCCATCGAGCATTTGTGAGACATAATCAGCAGGTCATTTCGTGCACAAAATCCTGCACCGTTGTGGACGACTCTAGAGGCTGCATGGCTCAGTATTTCTGCAGGGTTCTTCCAACGAGGTGTTGAGTCCATGCCACGTCGAGTTGCTGTGTTACGCCGGGCCAAAGGAGGTCCGACAAGATGCTAGGAGGTATCCCATTACTTTTGTCACCTCAGTCTACTTACCAACAGCAATCTGTCATCGGTGATGGCCACTGAATTAATGGAACAATCCGAATATACTGCACCGAATTTGTCCCAACTGAAACTTCCCTGCTGCTGTAGAAATGCATGCGCCATATCCGCGCCGGCCGCGGTGGTCTAGCGGTTCTGGCGCTGCAGTCCGGAACCGCGGGACTGCTACGGTCGCAGGTTCGAATCCTGCCTCGGGCATGGGTGTGTGTGATGTCCTTAGGTTAGTTAGGTTTAAGTAGTTCTAAGTTCTAGGGCACTTATGACCTAAGATGTTGAGTCCCATAGTGCTCAGAGCCATTTGAACCATATCCGTGGTTTACTCTGAAGAGCTGACGAAAGGCAGCGATACTTCTCATCATCCCAGTATGACACATACTACGGAACGTGAAGAAAATCAGCACATGAATTCTGGGAATTGAGCGAGGTAGTTACTGCGACTGAAGATAAATAAAATGTGTAGTTCTCTGTGAATACCTTATACAAGACAATAACTATACGCAGGTACGCCCGAGAGAGATGTGATATTTGCTGTGTCTGTCAACTGCTCATAAACGTACGGATATCTGGAGCAAGGTCATTTAGATGCTCCGAGAAAAGAAGATACGGAGTGTTTAAAAATTCCCCAGCTGTTCTTTGTACTCGCAGCGCGATTGTTGCATCAGCTGTGAATTCCTAAGAACGACACCCAAAGAGCACGTGACACACCGTTCTGAGAGCTAAGAACACAAAAGTGTTGCGCGAAGTTCATATCGCAAGAATATCTGAGTACTTTCCGAGCCGACAAAGAGCGAGCGGGTTGCATATCGCCTTGTTCCAGCTCCACAGTGCGAAGGAAGGAAAGAGCCATTGCGAAAGCGGAGCTGTGTTTGTAGCGACAAGGCCTCTGGCGGGTCGTGAGCGCTCGGGCGCTGAGTCACTGGCCGGGCAGCGCAGTCGCTGGCGATCGCGGCACCCAGGGAGCTGCAGGTGCCGTCACTGTTAACACGCACACTGCGCTCGCGACCGGGAGGAGCCGTGTTCACATCACCGCACTACCATCCTCGTGTGGTCGTTCCACGCTTTCGTCCGCCGCTCGTGGTCTCGCGGTAGCGTTCTCGCTTCCCGAGCACGGGGTCCCGGGTTCGATTCCCGGCGGGGTCAGGGATTTTCACCTGCCTCGAGATGACTGGGTGTTTGTGTTGTCCTCATCATTTCATCATCATCCAGGAAAGTGGCGAAATTGGACTGAGCAAAGATTGGGTAGTTGTACGGGCGCTGATAACCACGCAGTTGAGCGCCCCACAAACCAAACATCATCATCATCATCATCATCATCCACGCTTTCCCCTACGCTGTTGCTAACGGATAGTGGATTGTTTTGAACCAATTCCTGGTTTGTAAAATGAGGGAATATTTCTGCCACTACACATTTCCCCTGTAGTTGTTCCCTACGTTTAGCTGCACACGGAGGGCTACATGGGATAACATGCAAGAGGAAACCTTAACTACGGTACAATGCAGAGATAGCGGTGCCACGCCAAAGTTGGCAACGTGAATCGTTACCACAACATTGGCGAGGGCTCGCTGCAATCCGCAACGATGTATGGGAGGGGCGTTCCAAGACCACGACTCCTCCCTGAGCACAGCAGCGCCCTCACACTGAGCTCAATATAGTGTCGAGCTAGCGGGAGCTCCGCCAGTTCGTGACCTAAAATGAAGGAGCCAACAGTAGGAAGTGCGGTGTTTAAAATAGGCTTAGGGATATGCTATAAATTTTTATCCCGGAATTTATGTCGGCGCAGAAAAATGGCTCTGAGCACTATGGGACTTAACATCTGAGGTCATCAGTCCCCTAGAACTTAGAACTACTTAAACCTAACTAACATAAGGACATCACAGGATTCGAACCTGCGACCGTAGCAGTCGCGCGGTTCCGGACTGCAGCGCCTAGAACCACTCGGCCACAGCGGCCGGCTGTCGGCACAGAAAAACACCCTCCAAACCATCACCTATAATCTGTGTGCAACATAATTAAATGCTAATTATTGTATGTCCATGCTCATTGATTGGAGTATTTCACATCTCTTTCTCAAATTATCAAATTAATCAAATTCTTTCCCCCAATAACACGACATCTCAAAAACAATAATGTCAGGATATTAACTGCTTGAATTATACACCTTATTAAGGATCACGTAAATATTTGTTTCCAATCAAAGACAAATTTGGATAATGATAAACTTAACTAGTGATAGTGAAACTTAACTAGCGTACTCCGAGTAAAATTAGTTATGGTTGGCAAAGTGGAGGGAGGATTCCTCGACTTTCCCCTTGATGAAATGAACGAATAATGGAACCTAACACATTAATACAAAAGTGGAACTATTTGGACCTCACGTGTTGGTGGCCACCTAAACTTGCAGGTACCGTAGCTCTCGCTGTTAAAAAAGACTCAGATTTAAGTATAAACAGACTTCTGTGTGAAATTACTCCGCTTAGGCTGCGAGGATCTCACCTGCACCCAACGCAAGCCGCAAGACGGCTAATACAATGCGCGGTGCATTCCCTCACACGTAATCTCGAATGGAAAGCTGGCAGCTCCGGGACCCGCCAAAGAGGCTTCCGTAGCGACGTCTTTGCTCGGTGGCTTATGGTTGCCGTTTTACGTTCACTCCGTAAAATTTCGACGTTACCCCACTTGGAGCAGTCAGAAAAACATGTTAGAACACCAATGAGAGAATTATTCCGCGTTTCTGCACCAATCACACGCTTTCGAGCGTCAGAAAATGCCCCTCCGCACAATTTTATAGCATAGGTTCTAACATATCGTAGTGAGTACCAAATCGCAGGCCGTCCCGTCTGTATTTTTTAGAGGGACGCTAGCTAGAGTCGGCGGTCTATTCTTCTAACCGGCAGTTCACACGGCAGACGCCACAAACAACTTTTACGTGCATTCACGTATCTTTTAGCTAATTTTTTCTCAAGAACTGTCGCCCAGCTAAAGGGGCAGGACGCGTGATCACCGTCTCGCTTCGGGATGTTCGCCCTGTGTTCAGGCCACAAAATTTCTCTGGCGACGCTCTGCCGGCATCCCAAACTTCGTTTGACAGATTCCGCCGAACATAACAGAATAGCTTCGCACTGTGCTGGCTGCCCGAAAGGCGCCATGCTAGTGCAAACATCATACCGTGCCAGACGCAACGCCTGCTCTCACCCCTCCCTCCAGCGAGACCCTCTTGATTTTAGAATGTGTGGCGGAAGGATTCCCTGTGCCTGGCTGCAGGAGCGCCGCCGTCTACACTAAGTGTTGTCAATGCTTTCCTCTCCCTGGTGATGCAAAATACCTCTATTCGTGCCAAGGCTCTTCCCAGAAAGCGATATTACGTTCAGCAAAATGCCTTCATCCACCAACCACATCTAGTAATCAACCATTGTCAATGCATACGCACCTAATCATGCAGCACAATTAATTACCGAATTAACAGGTCGCATAATAGCGTGTAATAACCCGATTATGATCTTAATGAAACAAAAGCAAATTTAAATCTCTTACTACATGCTATAGGACTAATGTGGAGGGGGATTCTTTGACTTTCCCCTTTAGAAAACAACCGGTTCTGTAGAGCTGGACATCACTGATTCCAGTTTGCGATAAAGATTATTGGCAAAGTGTGCGTCTCATAACTTGGGGACTTGTTCATCTCACAAGTGGAGATATTCTTGCAAGGAACTACGCATTCCATGCTCGCTGTCTCTGATCCTAAGGAAACACTGGGCACGGTGGCACAGTGCTCTAGATGTTGGACGCACATCCGGGAAGACCAGATTTACGTTTCCCGTCATTTTCCAGATCGTTTACCGTACATGCCGCGACGGTTACTTGGAAAAATATTCAGCAAATTTTCATCCCGGACCGTTTAGTCTGTCTCTAGTAAATCTTGTCACCGTCGATATGTTGAAAGTTAAAGTTTTCATCTTTCGTTTTTTAATATGGATGCGGCCCTTTTTCTTCACTATATGTTTCCAGTTAGGGTTAGTGATCCGCCTCTAAGGCTATCGTTGCAAAAATTCTTCAAACAATAAAGTATAATAATACTTGTCGTGGTGAGCTTTGCATTCTACACAAGTCGCCAATCCGCTATTCCATCTCCTCCCGTATTTCAACGCACACTTCGCAGTAGAATGGAATACCATTCAGGGAGTATTCCAGTGAGTGGCCAAAAGTCATGGGATCGCATCGGACTTGTCGTTAATAGCGAGTTAGCGAGTCGCTCGTTCGTGAGTCCTAAAATTATAGTAACACGCCGAAGGGTTGGAAGCGTTCTGAAGAGATATCCATGATCGCATCTCACACCGCTACCCAGAATTGTTCTTATATCGTTGGTGATGGATCGTCTTGCGTATACGGCTGTCTACGGCGCTACATAAATTCTCGATTGGGGTAAGACCGAATAACCTGGGAGACCAATCCACGGAAACGAATAAACTCGCTTGTTCATCAAGCCACCTGCTTGCGACCAAGGAGCATTGCCGTGCCACACTGTCCTTTTAGAACATGGCATTTCTGCCAGGACGATCCAATGCCAGAAAGAGATGCAGGTGGTGTGCAACAATTTTCGCACACTATACACCTATCATTGTCCGGCAGATGGGGCTGTCTGTCTTGACACAACTTTGTCGACAAGCAGGATACATAGGTTCACGGAGCTTGTGCCACTCTCTCACGTGCCCATCAGACCGATGCAAGTGGAACCAGAATTCGCTGGACGATGCTACACGCCGCCACTGTTCCACTGTCGCGTGACGATGTTCGTGGGCTCATCCCAGTCGTTGAGTAGTGGGTTGAGCCCTACTGAGCACGTCTTTAACACGGCTTTAAGGCGCTAAATAACAAGAATCCATTTACTTTTAACAGTGTCTGAAGAAACAGGCATTGGTCGCGATCTTGCACCTTTGTTAAATTTACGAAATTTACTCGCAATTGCGGAATCATACTGACATTAGCTGCATTAGGTACGAATGTTTTATGAACTGGCGACCCATGGAACTTTTTGCCTCTAATGTCAGAAAGATTCCGCAATTGCGAACAAATTTCAAGAATTCATTTGTTACAAAAACTGCATTGACACGTTTCAGGCACGGCCAACAATCAGCGTATCAGATGCAAACTTGATACAGTCATGCCAGGTGGCAATCGTTTTAACATAGATGCCAAGTTGGAAGTTACGGTAAGCGATCGAGGTGTCAGCAAAGGTCACGTGCAGATCGTCCGCTGCTGAAACCTATGCAGTGCATTTGTCCCCGTACAGTGCTGGTGGTAACAGGTTCCCCACGCTCGTCATTCAAACTGGCGGCGATTTGGCGCACAGGAGACAGTCGATGGCCCCGTATACTCCTGCGGAGAAAACGTGGCGTCCGTTCCTCAAACACTTATGGTCTCCCTGTGCGCTGCTTGACGTGTGTTAAAATATTATCTGGCGTAAAACACAAGTCGTGGCATTGCTTAAACCAGGCAAGGAACCGAATAACCCCAATAATAGGATGATCATTCAAGACCAGTTCAGGTTTTGGACCAGGAGAGTCATGTACAAGTCGAACACTTTATTTAACCCAGCACATCGTGGAAAAGATGAAAAAAAAGCCTATTAAAGAAGTCGCTTTCAGCGTATCGAGGAAGGGATAAAAGAAAGCCCATTATCGAAGTCGCTTTTATCGAACTTACTACTGCTTATCGTGAGTCATAAGAAATTAACAGAGAAGCTGTACACGACAACTAAGGACTACCGACTGACTACAAAGAGAATCGGTGGCGAATGCAAAAAATGGTCTTCCCCAGAGAAGTTTGCTGGCTCCAAAATTATATAACATACATATACTAATGATCAGCCACACAACACTGGAACCCGGTCCTTTATTTATAAAAATGAAATAACTCTCGCTGCTCAGGGAGCAACATTCGAAGAAGTAAAAGCCAAGTTAACAAATGGTTCAAATGGCTCTGAGCACTATGGGACTTAACTTCTGAGGTCATCAGTCGCCTAGAACTTAGAACTACTTAAACCTAACTAACCTAAGGACATCACACACATCCATGCCCGAGGCATGATTAGAACCTGCGACCGTAGCAGTCGCGCGGTTCCAGACTGTAACGCCTAGAACCGCTCGGCCAGCCAAGCTAACATCTGCTCCCGAAGAATTTGCTGTCTGCTATGACGACAACCACGTGAAGCCCCACCCGGATAAACCTCGAGGATCTGCGCTCCACCTACGCTGTTAAGGAGGCAAGAAGAAAGCTGAACATCTCCTGGAAACGACGTAATCTAAATCACTGTGTCCACCCCAGCCACATAGGGTAAAAGTTAGATTGTGCCTTAATACTGTATAGAGCCGCGCGGGATTAGCCGAGCGGTCTGGGCGTTGCAGTTATGGACTGTGTGGCTGGTCTCGGCGGAGGTTCGAGTCCTCCCTCGGGCATGGGTGTGTGTGTTCGTCCTTAGGATAATTTAGGTTAAGTAGTGTGTAAGCTTAGGGACTGATGACCTTAGCAGTTAAGTCCCGTAAGATTTCACACACATTTTAAATACTGTATAGATAACAGATAGAAGGTACACACGAGGAACAACCGTATCCCTAAAGTGACAAACATCACATGTGGAGTGCAGCCCAACGTCCTCCGCACGTCCGCAGATGCTCTGTGTTTCTCTGTTGCAGCTGGCCGCAGTGACCGAGCGGTTCTAGGCGCTTCAGTCTGGAAACGCACCACCGCTACGGTCGCAGGTTCGAATCCTGCCTCGGGCATGGATGTGTGTGATGTCCTTAGGTTAGTTAGGTTTAAGTAGTTCTAAGTTCTAGGGGACTGATGACCTCAGATGTTAAGTCCCATAGCGCTCAGAGCCATGTGAACCATTTGCTCTTTTGCAGAGTATGCCGAACCAGTCTGGAGGAACTTTGCACATGCTAACCAGATTGATGTTGCTCTTCATGAGACAGGTGGCGTAGTCACTGGGTGCCCAAGACCAATCCCATTCAACGAAATCCTTCCACTCATAGGACTAGCACCTCCAGACATAAAAAGACAAGTATCAGCAGAGAACGAAAAGAAAAAGCAAGAAACAGATCTAAGGTGTCCATTGTTCGCTTTTAGTGTTCTTTGGACTTGGATAAAAACATAAAATAATTGTGCGTTACTGACAATCCACCCAAGACACTGTCGGCACCCTAATCTCGCATTAGTCAGTACTCTTGTAACAACGCGTGTTACGAACTCTCCCAAGACCACCTCGTGCCGTAATGTGCGCGTGGGCGGCCGCGCAAGACCGAAAACAAAAGAGGAGTTGTGTGGGAATTAATAAGCAATATATCACGTGACAGTCATGACCCTTTCGTGTGGGACAATGCGCTAGTGTACCCACAATTTCCCCGTCAATTTTATTTCGAGGTATTTAAAAATTCATTCACGAATTAAACCATTAAAGGAATTTCCGAGACAAAAGAAGCTGTATGGTAACGATTACTAGGCTGCCGTCATTTTGAGGAGTTAACAATTTACTCAAGATGGCGGCAACCATTGTTCCCAATGTTGGGACAGCGCCATTGCATGAAACCCATTGTGAGAAAAAGATATTGGCAATCAGTATGTCTCAGCAGCCAGACTTCTGTCTCTGGCCTTGCCACATAAATGGCAATGTCGCTAGTTTTTGAAGTCGGAAGACCGCCTGTTAAACGTCTGGCTGACGGCAAGTGCGCCCAATCTGTCTGAACTCCGAGACAGACCAGCAGCTACGGCCAGCGTCACCGTTCGCTACCGCGTCTGTGGTCAAGGCGGCGTAAGAGTATCCCTGACACCTCGCGGCACTGTTGTCAGTTTTCAACAGCGTCTGTCGGCGAAAGCAACGGCCGTCCATAGAGCTATGACAACACCGAGGCGTTGCCATAGAGCCGTTCACGAAATCGGGTTATGTGAAGCTGCCGCGCCCAGCCTACTGCAGCTTTCAGGGATCAGTTTAACGTCGACTCAACTATAGCTGTAGACATTTGCCGCCAAGCAGTAGTAGTAGTAGTTCAGGGTCCAGTGAAGCAGGGGATACAACCCGTCGGCTTTGACCGATGACGTCATATTTTAGTCGTAGAAAGTAATGTCTTCACTTCCAGGCGTAGATAGTAGTAAAACAGTTCTGTGTTCCGGATAAGCGGTATCATTGTACATTAAAATAATTGAATGTGATTCTAAAAGCGATCATTCCGTATTGCTGAAAATATTCTTCGTGTGATTTAATAAATTAATTAATTGCTTCTAATTCATTCGGTACTTAATTTCATTCACAGTGGTATTGAGGTAATTTGGACTATTAGTTTCTTATTGTAGAACGACTTTTAGTATCTTACTTTCGTTTGTAGGAATGAATTTGTCCGTTGCGATGAACCTTGATGATTTACGACAAGCTATGAGTGAAGACATGTTGACCACTATTTGTTTCTTGCAAATGTATGGTCTTATTGCTGAGTAAGTTCGATGTCGTGAGTGCGGCAAACATATGCGCCTCACCAGTGTATATCGTCGCCGTACTCATGACATGTTTGTATGGCGGTACAGAAGAGATAGGTTGTGGCGATCCATTAGAAGGGTTCTAGAAATCTAAGCTCGCCCTGACAGACTTTATGAAAAATCACTTACTGTTGGTGTTTGAGATATCCTGTGTGGCTGTGTGTGCATGAATGTCGCGTGAGTAAGCGTACAGTAGTGGATCGGTACTCTTTTTGTAGAAATGTTTGTGGGGAATACATGAAACACAGGGGCCGTTACGGGGGGGGGAGGGAATGTGGGGTGTTACGACGAAATTGACGAATCACAGTTTGGCAAAAGGAAGTACAACAGAGGGGAACATCCGGTGGAATTATGGGTTTGTGGGGCAGTAGTTTCAGGTCAGCAGTGTGACGATGTAGTGTTCAAAGTAGTACCGAATAGAAGTAAGGAAGTTTTTGTTAGCTTAATTGAAGATCACGTTGCAGAGGGTTCTATTGTTATTTCAGACGGGTTTTCTTCATATAGTGATTTAGGGGATAGGGGTTATCAACATCTTGTAGTAAATCACAACATAGAGTTAGGTCATTATCCACAGGGGCTTGCACAAATAGCATATAGCATAGAGGGTTATTGGTCAGCTGTGAAATCTCTTGTAGGGGAAGGGAAACGCCAGATTTCCACACTTCAAAGTCACCTAGGCGAGTATTCGTGGAGACACAGTATTCCGGGAACATATTGCCCATTTAAATATTTTATTAAACATGTTGGTAAAATGTACCGTCCCAAATATCTCAGCTAATTTCACATTAGGGTGGGGGGGCTGAATGTGTGTGTGTGTGTGTGTGTGTGTGTGTGTGTGTGTGTGTGTGTGAGAGAGAGAGAGAGAGAGAGAGAGAGAGAGAGAGAGAGAGAGACTGTGTTTTCGTAATGTTGCGTTTGTTGTGAATGTGGGTATGTGATTTTTGTTGATGTCTTTCTAGGCGAGCTTCGGTTATTTCAGGTCGTTCCCGTCTGGTAAGTTCACTTTTCCATTTGCTTCTTTTACTGTATTTGACTATTTTGACTTATTTCATTGTTTTATTACACCAACATGTATATTTTCGTGTAGTCAAGTACGTAATAGAAATTTCTCAGCTGTCGTTCTTCTTTCGTTTCCCAGCACTAGTATCAGTACAATATCTTCGAATCTGTACTTGCTACTAAGGCGAAACCCCCGACACAACTAAAATTTGCATCCCGTCCTTCACTTCAGCTTTACAATGACACTATATATGTTAATTGGAGAGCAGGTTACAAATGTTGTGTATAGCTATATAGCTCAAGTAAAGAATGGGATAATATTAGCGTAGAAGGCGAAAAAAAATGTACCCCATAGTGAAGTACGGGATACAGATTGTATATGTGTCGTCTTACTGCCTCTTCCAGTAGTTCAACTGAGGTACAGGGTGCAAATGTAATGTACGTCCATTTCCACGTTTTCGTTAGCAGTGTACATATATAAAAGTCAACGCAAGTATCGTATACAAATATTACGTACGTAGCTCGTTCTGTCATCAGTAGTACTAATATGTACGCAATCAGAGACTGTGTAGTGACAGCGGAGACGAAATAAACAACACATCTAAAATTTGTGTCCCATGTTTCATTTAGGGTTTAGTAAAGCAGTGGATAAATGGTTCAACTGAACAACAGAACAGTAATGCTAATGAAAACGATAAATCGGCGTACGCCAAACTTGTATCCCGTAATGCACTTAAGCAATACAGTTCGAATGAGCTTCAAGATACACCTCATATATATGCGACGTGATGTATTCTTTGCTACTAATACATTCCATTCATATTTTCCATTTTATTTTCCGGAGAAATAATAAGATACAAACACGCTATATCGCTAACGTGAAAATACTGCTGGCCCTTATATATGTCAACTGCAATTTTTCGTCTCTCGTATTCCTTTGTTTCTGAACATCATCTCAGCTCTTTCATCTGTGTAATAAATGCGCTCTGGCCAATTCTGACGTCATTGGTCAAAGCCGACGGGTTGTATCCCCTGCTTCACTAGGCCCGTAGTTCAGCTGTTCATTACTTTGAACAGAACACAGCAGTGTCGTTTGTTTTCACACCACGTTTCGTTCTCTCGATGAGCGGAAATATCTCGGATTACGACTGCCGACCACCGACGTCACTCGTGTGGTTTCACTAAACTCTCCCCCTCCACTTCTTTAAGTTTTAGTTGTTTGTGTCTAGTTTTGTTTCAGTACGTGTTCTCTCAGTCCTTTTGTCGTTGTGTAAGGTCAGTGAAGACTGCCCTCGGCTTCTATTCTTCTGTTCCATTCTGGTTTCAGAATATATCTCTGTTTTCATTCCCTTAAATCTTTTCCTTGCTGTCGTTATTGCTGTTGTTGTGGTTGTGGTCTTTAGCCCAAAGACCGGTTTAATGTAGCTCTCCATGCTACTCTGTTCTGAGCAAGCCTCTTCTGAATAACTACTGCAACCTACATCCTTCCGAATCTACTTACTGAATTCACATCTTGGTCACCTCCTACGATTTTTACCTACCGCATTTTTCTCTAGCACCAAACTGGTGATCCTTAATGTCTCAGAATGAGTCCTACCAACCGATCCCTTCTTCTAGTCAGGTTGCACCACAAATTTCTTTCCTCTCCAATTCCGTTCAGTTCCTCCTCATTAGTTACGTGATCTACCCATCATATCTTCATCATTTTTCTGTAGCACGACGTTTTGAAATCTTCTATTCACTTCCATACATGACTACACTCCATTCAGCTGCTTTAAGAAAAGACTTCCTAACACTTAATTCTATATTCGATGTTAATAAATTCCTTTTCTTCAGAAACGCATTGATAGCATACATTTTATATCCTCTCCAATTCGGCCATAATCAGTTATTTTGCTGCCCAGATAAAAAAAACTCAAGTATTACTTAGTGTCTCGTTTTCCTCAGCATCACCTGATTTAATTCGATGCCATTTCCTTGTTTAAGTTGCGAAATAGTCCCATCTTTTCCTGCCATCCAAACAAATCGCGGGCTCACTGCAAATAGGAACTTTCTCGACACCTCGCACGGTCAGACGCTACGTAGGAAACCAACCCAAAATACCTGCGGCCTTTTTATATTTATCTCTCCGGCGAACTGTGTCAAATTCTTTTCATTTACGCTGCTTGGGATTACGAGAGCTGTGCCAGACATCTAGGATGTGGTGGTGAAGCTTCACAAATGCTCTGACCCATATTTATTACACCGGTTATCACCCCACGTTCGAAGTTTTAACTTGCGAAGTGCTGCCAAATTCGCTACACACCTGTTTATAACTGGCTACTCAGATATCGTGTTTGCTTTGGCACCTAAGCCGCAGCTATCTCAACATTCTGGGGTCATATGCGCTACATCATCGAATAGGTGGACCCTCCCGATGACTACTCGATGATTACACGTTCCGATCACCTTCAGCAGTGTACTTGGCTCACCCTGGTGTCTCGCTAGCACTGTAGCCTGTTCTACTGTTGTTGTTGTTGTGGTCTTCAGTCCAGAGACTGGTTTGATGCAGCTCTCCATGCTACTCTATCCTGTGCAAGTTTTTTCATCTCCCAGGACCTACTGCAGCCTACATCCTTCTGAATCTGCTTAGTGTATTCATCTCTTGTTCTCACTCTACGATTTTTACCCTCCACGCTGCCCTCCAGTACTAAATTGGTGATCCCTCAATGCCTCAGAACATGTCCTACCAACCGCTCCCTTCTTCTAGTCAAGTTGTGCCACAAGCTCCTCTACTCCCCGGTTCTATTCAATACCTCCTCATTAGTTATGTGATCTACCCATCTAATCTTCAGCATTCTTCTATAGCACCACGTTTCGAAAGCTTCTGTTCTCTTCTTGTCTAAACTATTTATGGTCCACGTTTCACTTCCATACATGGCTACACTCCATACAAATACTTTCAGAAATGACTTCCTGACACTTAAATCTACACTCGATGTTAACAAATTTCTCTTCTTCAGAAACTGTTTCCTTGCCATTGCCAGTCTACATTTTACATCCCCTCTACTTCGACCATCATCAGTTATTTTGCTCCCCAAGTAGCAAAACTACTACTTTAAGTGTCTCATTTCCTAATCTAATTCCCTCAGCATCACCCGACTTAATTTGACTACATTCTGTTATCCTCGTTTTGCTTTTGTTGATGTTCATCTTATATCCTCCTTTCAAGACACTGTCCATTCCGTTCAGCTGCCTTTCCAAGTCCTTTGCTGTCTCTGACAGAATTACAATCTCATCGGCGAACCTCAAAAACGGGCTAACACCGCCGTTTCCAGTTAAGAGAAAGTGTCTCCATCGTGAAGGCAGACGGCAGTGTGTGACAGCCGGCATTGTGTGAACGCACCGGTGCGACCCACTGCGGGATGGAGGCAGCGCAGCCCAGCAGAAGAGAACAGCGCGGAGCAGCGACGGCGGGTCCTTGTAGAGAGGCGGCGAAAGTGCAGCCGGTGCCGCGGCCCGGCCACGCCCGCCTCCACAACAGGTGTGCGGTATCGCGTTTCACGGAGCGGAGCGCCAGTGGGAAACGGGTTCCCCGGACCGCCTGCCCATAGCCGCCACAGAGCGAGCCGCGGCCCTGTCGGTAAGCGGGGAAGGCCTCAGCGTTCTTACGTTAGCTACCGCACTACTAACACTGTGGAACAAAGCTGCACACTTCAGGAGAATGTCCAGTTCGATTCACGTCAATGTAGTAATTGCGAAATGCACCAAGTGCTGCAGCTCAGCCTGCCGGGGTGGCCGATCGGTTCTGGGCGCTACAGCTTGGAACCGCACGACCGCTACGGTCGCAGGTTCGAATCCTAGCTCGGCCATGGATGTGTTTGATGTCCTTAGGTTAGTTAGGTTTAAGTAGTTCTAAGTTCTAGGGGACTGATGACCTTTGAAGTTCAAATGGTGAAAATGGCTCTGAGCACTATGGAACTTATCTTCTAAGGTCATCAGTCCCCTAGAACTTAGAACTAATTAAACTTAACTAACCTAAGGACATCACACACATCCATGCCCGAGGCAGGATTCGAACCTGCGACCGTAGCGGTCGCGCGGTTCCAGACTGTAGCGCCTAGAACCGCTCGGTCACCTCGGCCGGCCCCTTAGAAGTTAAGTCCCATAGTGCTCAGAGCCATTTGAACCATTAGCTACAGCTCGCCAGGTCATGGTGCAATGACTGGACGACCACAACAAACAATCAAATATAGTGTGTCTCGAAAATACTCATCCTATTTCACGACGCTAACTTCAACATGAATGAAGATAGAAATTCGTGACGAATTTTTGAATTACACTTAGGAATGCGAAGTCTTTATTTTCAACAGATCCGTTTGATTTTTACGAATTATGTATCACTTACTTTAGACCTTGTGAACCGCACTAATCAAAAAGTAAACATTGAATGGAGCGTGATCACAATCGTAGCGCCGCGCGGTCTCAGGCGCCTTGCCACGGTTCGCGCGGCTTTGGCCGTCGGAGTTTAGAGTTCTCCCTCGGGCATGGGTGTGTGTGTGTTGTCCGGAGCAGAAGTTAGTTGAAGTTAGATTAAGTAGTATGGAAGCCTAGGGACCGAGGTCCTCTGCAGTTTGGTCCCATAGGAACTAACCACCACCACAATCGTGAGATATAAAACCAGAAACCTGAATAGACAAATAAGTTTTTATAAAAATTTCTTCTGAAACAGATACCTGCTAGAACGGACTATCCGTATTTATGATTTACTGAGTGTGACTGTCTAAATTCACAATTAGGTTCTCTGTGCGCACAGATTCGGGCATTGACTTCTATTTGTTACCTGTTTTAGAACGAATTTTTATAAAAGAATCATTTATCCTTTTAGCCTTCCACTTTTATATTTGATGACTGTGATTGCACCCCATTCAATGTTTACTTCTGGATTAGTACGGGCCGGCCGGTGTGGCCGTGCGGTTCTAAGCACTTCAGTTTGGAACCGCGTGACCGCTACCGTCGCAGGTTCGAATCCTGCCTCGGGCATGAATGTGTGTGATGTCCTTAGGTTGGTTAGGTTTAAGTAGTTCTAAGTTCTAGGGGACTGATGACCTCAGTAGTTAAGTCCCATAGTGCTCAGAGCCATTTTTTTGATTAGTACGGTTTACTCTGTGTAATGCAAGTTCTTCTTATAAGTCGTTTAAGTCAATACTTACTTATCAGGGATTAGATAGGCTCGTGGTCACAGCTTTATGTAATATACCCGTCATTGTTAATTTATAGACATTCTGAAGATACGGCACTAGTGCGAAAGACGTCAGTTTTAAAACAAATACCTGCAATAGAGAATCCCTTTAAAATTTGAAGATCTTATATTACACAATATAGCAATATCTCTAACTTAAGCAGACAGCATCCTCAGGGACTAAAAATATCAAAGATATTAGTTGCGCATGGTAATTATCTCCACCAGAAGTACTGGCCACTTAAGCCGGCCATAGTGGCCGAGCGGTTCTAGGCGCTGCAGTCCGGAAACGCGCGACCGCTACGGTCGCAGGTTCGAATCCTGCCTCGGGCATGGATGTCTGTGATGTCCTTAAGTTAGTTAGGTTTAAGTAGTTCTAGGTTCTAAGGGGCTGATGTCCTCAGCAGTTAAGTCCCTTAGTGCTCAGAGCCATTTGAACCATTTTTGAACTGGCCACTTAAGGGAACATTGTACGTGAAATTCGTTGAAATCTGACATTTTCTATTCTCTAGTCCATAATGTACTTTGGACTTTCCTGAACATTTTTGTATATAATACATTAAAATCAGACAATAATATTTTGAATGGTGACAAGTGACTGTCAAATTTCGCGGCTACGCATATACTGCCACAGTTGAGCACTCATATCTTGGGAACTGCACAGTCTAGAAGTCTGTGAAATGCTTTGTTTTGTGCCTACTGCTACGTCTCAGAAATTGGCATTACGAATAAACAAATCAATCCTTTGTTTCTGATACTGTCTTATGGCAAGACAATGAAATCTGATGGAAGACTAACGGACAAAGTAACTGATGAATTACAGGAGTATTATGGCAAAGCCATTAGAGATAACTGTCACAATTTAGAGAAGATGAAAAGAGCTGTGTGGAGCACTTTCTTTCATCGAATATCAACCGATGAAAAGCCATGTCATGCTTTGTGTTCACCTCCACCAAACACTTGGTGAAAATACAGGCATGCTGAATTTTCTGGCACCCAGGATGAATTCACCCATAAACATTCTCTTCCTTTAGCAGCAATGGAGGCAATGAAACCTATTTACAGAGATTTGGCAAATCCTGAGCTACTAAAGAAGTGTTTACATGGGGAGACTCTGAATCTGAATGAGTTCTTTAATAATGTTGCGTGTTGCCGTGTGCCTAACAATGTATTTTTTGGCCTTATGACACTAAAGTTAGCAGTGTCTGATGATGCAGTAACTTTTAATGGTGGGAACTATGAAAGACTTAAGGTTCTGGAGAAGTTAGGGATAAGATTTGAACAGAACACAGCTAAAGGACTTAAGGAACTGGATGAGCTTCGTGTACATGAAGCACAGTTAGCTGCTCAGCAATTGACGAAAGACCTCCTGTTTGTAGGGAACCCGGCATAAACTACCCATGATCTTTTTGCTGGAGGCAGTCACGGTACCAATAAAGTACATGTTTTAACTGCTATTTTCTTTTTGCCCAACTGCAAAGTGATATGTCGTGCAGAACGGCGAATCATCTCTTAGATAACCTGAAACTGAGCTAGTTAGCCGTGACATTTTATTTTTTACGTAAGAATTCAACAATTGCCATGCCAGCACAAAGAACGTTGGTGTATTTTTCACAGTTGTGTTTAGCGTCAAGGTTTTAATGTACCTCTCACAAATATTTAGCGTGATCGCCACCGAACGCACAAGAACATTCCGAAGATAGCCAAACTCGTCCTACATTTTTGCGAATATGTATCGACTTAAATAATGCATTCACTGGTGTTACCGTGGCAACACTGCACTCTAGACGAAAATCATGCCGCACAGTTGTAGTTGAATTGCCCCTTTTCAAACAGAGAATGCAAAACACATTCAGTTGTTTATTACTATATCGGTACAACACACTCAGGGTAACGATCGAGCAAGACGCACCACACAGGGCCTTACCGGCAACCATATAAAGCAGAAACTTGTAGCTGGTGCCACAATAAACTTTTAGTTGTGATGCGTAATTGAAAGTCCACCCCAAGTTTCCATCTACATTCATGTACAAGATATAATCTTGTGAAATCCAACGATTTTTGAAATACTATGTAGCATAATGCATGAAATATGCGGAAAGATTTGACTTTGTTTGATATCACCGTTCTCGATTAATGAGTGGAGTTAGTCGCAAATGCCAAATATCTAGGAGAATGTAACTTTCGTTTCTACTAGGATATGATCTGATCTAGAATTGGCCTGTTGTTCCCAAGCTCCGAGATTTACGAACTCTGTTATTTCCATCTTCAGCCAGCTCTATTTACAGTATTGGCCATTTCAGTTACAGTAATGGCAATCGCTTTCAAAGCACAGAAGACTTCATATTCATGCACGTAGCATGGTAAGAGATGCACTACACACCTGCAAGAATAGCGAGTCTTCAGAAGGGAGCACCGTGTTGATCCGGCTACGAAAGCCTTAAGAAGTCAGTGAGTATGGATCCACGGGGGTGCAGCACTGTTATGAATATCGGCAAACACTTCTGACCCTGCAGGTTGGTATACCGTATAGAATCTACTCACAGAACCTACTGCCTCGAGTTCTTTATGCTGAAGTTGCGGTCTGGGATAAAGGACGCATTGGCTCTAGGAGTGCAGTCCATGGGGCATGCCGTTATCTCTAGACCCATATTCTGCAACATACACACCTACACACCGCAGACCACAGTACTGGACGTGTGAGCAGGTACCGTCCGCTCTACTGTCATTTCCGTTCTTTCCTGTACCAGTCACGAATGGTGCGAGAAGAAAGATTGTAGGTAATAATTCGTGTGAGCTCGATTGTTAGTCGTTTTACCTTCATAGTCTTTTCGCGACACATACGTAGGAGGAAGCCATATACAGGGTGTTACAAAAAGGTACGACCAAACTTTCAGGAAACATTCCTCACACACAAAAAAAGAAAAGATGTTATGTGGACATGTGTCTGGAAACGCTTAATTTCCATGTTAGAGCTCATTTTAGTTTCGTCAGAATGTACTGTACTTCCTCTATTCACCACCAATTGGCCTAATTGAAGGAAGGTAATGTTGACTTCGGTGCTTGTGTTGACATGCGACTCATTGCTCTACAGTACTAGCATCAAGCACATCAGTACGTAGCATCAACAGGTTAGTGTTCATCACGAACGTGGTTTTGCAGTCACTGCAATGTTTACAAATGCGGAGTTGACAGAGGCCCATTTGATGTATGGATTAGCACGGGGCAATAGTCGTGGCGCGGTATGTTTGTATCGAGACAGATTTCCAGAACGAAGGTGTCCCGACAAGAAGACGCTCGAAGCAATTGATCGGCGTCTTAGGGAGCACGGAACATTACAGCCTATGACTCGCGACTGGGGAAGACCTAGAACGACGACACCTGCAATGGAGGAGGCAATTCTTCGTGCAGTTGACGATAACCCTAATGTCAGCGTCAGAGAAGTTGCTGCTGTACAAGGTAACGTTGACCACGTCACTGTGTGGAGAGTGCTATGGGAGAACCAGTTGTTTCCGTACCATGTACAGCGTGTGCAGGCACTATCAGCAGCTGATTGGCCTCCACGGGTACACTTCTGCGAATGGTTCATCCAACAATGTGTCAATCCTCATTTCAGTGCAAATGTTCTCTTTACGGATGAGGCTTCATTCCAACGTGATCAGATTGTAAATTTTCACAATCAACATGTGTGGGCTGACGAGAATCCGCACGCAATTGTCCAATCACGTCATCAACACAGATTGTCTGTGAACGTTTTGGCAGGTATTGTTGGTGATGTCTTGATTGGGCCCCATGTTCTTCCACCTACGCTCAATGGAGCACGTTATCATGATTTCATACGGGATACTCTACCTGTGCTGCTAGAACATGTGGCTTTACAAGTACGACACAACATGTGGTTCATGCACGATGGAGCTCCTGCACATTTCAGTCGAAGTGTTCGTACGCTTCTCAACAACAGATTCGGTGACCGATGGATTGGTAGAGGCGGACGAATTCCATGGCCTCCACGCTCACCCTCTTGACTTTCATTTATGGGGGCATTTGAAAGCTCTTGTCTACGCAACCCCGGTACCAAATGTAGAAACGCCTCGTGCTCGTATTGTGGACGGCTGTGATACAGTACGCCATTCTCCAGGGCTGCATCAGCGCATCAGGGATTCCATGCGACGGAGGGTGGATGCATGTATCCTCACTAATGGAGGACATTTTGAACATTTCCTGTAACAATGTGAAGTCACGCTGGTACGTTCTGTTGCTGTATGTTTCCATTCCATGATTAATGTGATTTGAAGAGAAGTAATAAAATGAGCTCTAACATGGAAAGTTAGCATTTCCGGACACATGTCCACATAACATATTTTCTTTCTTTGTGTGTGAGGAATGTTTCCTGAAAATTTGGCCGTACCTTTTTGTAACACCCTGTATTGTTTGACTCCTCTGGCAAAGTACGCTTACGAGTTTTAACAGTAAACCACACCGTGATCATAGCACCTGCGGCTGCACTCTGGTGACCATACATTGAGGCTTCGGCACTTATTAAGTGAGCGTGTCAACGACAGGCGTTGCCCTTCATTTGGATTCTCTATTTGCACTGTCATTCTTTTCGCGTAAGGATCCCAGACTGACGAACGTATTCAAGTATTCAGGGTTTTTGTAATCTACCTGCTTTTTCGGTGGACTGCACTTCCTAAAAATTCTTCCAGCGACTCTCACTCTGGGATCTGCTTTTCCCGTGGCTAGTTTTATGTGAAGTAGTCTAGTAAGGTCATCCAAAGACCAGTATCAGTTGCAAAGCGATTTAGAAAAGATTGCTGTATGGTGTGGCAGGTGGCAGTTGGCGCTAAATAACGAAAAGTGTGAGGTGATCCACATGAGTTCCAAAAGAAACACGTTGGAATTCGATTACTCGATAAATAGTACAATTCTCAAGGCTGTCAGTTCAACTAAGTACCTGGGTGTTAAAATTAGGAACAACTTCAGTTGGAAAGACCACATAGATAATATTGTGGGGAAGGCGAGCCAAAGGTTGCGTTTCATTGGCAGGACACTTAGAAGATGCAACAAGTCCACTAAAGAGACAGCTTACATTACACTCGTTCGTCCTCTGTTACGATATTGCTGCGCGGTGTCGGATCCTTACCAGGTGGGATTGACGGAGGACATCGAAAGGGTGCAAAAAAGGGCAGCTCGTGTTGTATTATCACGTAATAGGGTGTGGCAGATATGATAAGCGAGTTGGGATGGAAGTCATTAAAGCAAAGACGTTTTTCGTCGCGGCGAGATCTATTTACGAAATTTCAGTCGCCAACTTTCTCTTCCGAATACGAAAATATTTTGTTGAGCCCAACCTACATAGGTAGGAATGATCATCAAAATAAAATAAGAGAAATCAGAGCTCCAACAGAAAGGTTTAGGTGTTCGTTTTTCCCGCGCGCTGTTCGGGAGTGGAATGGTAGAGAGATAGTATGATTGTGGTTCGATGAACCCTCTGCCAAGCACTTAAATGTGAATTGCAGAGTAGTCATGTAGATGTAGAAGTAGCAGAAAAGAGAACAGCGAGAAACTTACCATCAGGATTGATGGACACGAAGCAGATGAAGTTAGGGAATTCTGCTACCTAGGCAGCAAAATAACCAATGACGAACGGAGCAAGGCGGACATCAAAAACTGACTAACACTGGCAAAAAGGGCATTCCTGGCCAGGAGAATTCAACTAGCATCAAACATAGCCAGGCATCAAGGTGTAATTAATTTGGCAGTGGAGGGCAGTGTGATGGGTAAAAATTGTTGAGGATACTCATGACGTGAACATGGTAAGCAGTTTAATACGTGTGTAGGTTACGATAGTTTTGCCGAGATGGAGACTTTCAGTTGGTAGACTACGGTCGAATGCTGCGTCAAACCAGTTTTCAGACTGAAGGCCACAACAATGGATTACGGAACTGCTTTTGGAGCTGCTTTTGTAAACAGAGGTGGTGGTGGTGTTCTACATCTATCTACATTTATACTCCGCAAGCCACCCAACGGTGTGTGGCGGAGGGCACTTTACGTGCCACTGTCATTATCTCCCTTTCCTGTTCCAGTCGCGTATGGTTCGCGGGAAGAACGACTGTCTGAAAGCCTCTGTGCGCGCTCTAATCTCTCTAATTTTACATTCGTGATCTCCTCGGGAGGTATAAGTAGGGGGAAGCAATATATTCGATACCTCATCCAGAAACGCACCCTCTCGAAACCTGGCGAGCAAGCTACACCGCGATGCAGAGCGCCTCTCTTGCAGAGTCTGCCACTTGAGTTTGCTAAACATCTCCGTAACGCTATCACGGTTACCAAATAACCCTGTGACGAAACGCGCCGCTCTTCTTTGGATCTTCTCTATCTCCTCCGTCAACCCGATCTGGTACGGATCCCACACTGATGAGCAATACTCAAGTATAGGTCGAACGAGTGTTTTGTAAGCCACCTCCTTTGTTGATGGACTACATTTTCTAAGGACTCTCCCAATGAATCTCAACCTGGTACCCGCCTTACCAACAATTAATTTTATATGATCATTCCACTTCAAATCGTTCCGCACGCATACTCCCAGATATTTTACAGAAGTAACTGCTACCAGTGTTTGTTCCGCTATCATATAATCATACAATAAAGGATCCTTCTTTCTATGTATTCGCAATACATTACATTTGTCTATGTTAAGGGTCAGTTGCCACTCCCTGCACCAAGTGCCTATCCGCTGCAGATCTTCCTGCATTTCGCTACAATTTTCTAATGCTGCAACTTCTCTGTATACTACAGCATCATCCGCGAAAAGCCGCATGGAACTTCCGACACTATCTACTAGGTCATTTATATATATTGTGAAAAGCAATGGTCCCATAACACTCCCCTGTGGCACGCCAGAGGTTACTTTAATATCTGTAGACGTCTCTCCGTTGATAACAACATGCTGTGTTCTGTTTGCTAAAAACTCTTCAATCCAGCCACACAGCTGGTCTGATATTCCGTAGGCTCTTACTTTGTTTATCAGGCGACAGTGCGGAACTGTATCGAACGCCTTCCGGAAGTCAAGAAAAATAGCATCTACCTGGGAGCCTGTATCTAATATTTTCTGGGTCTCATGAACAAATAAAGCGTCATTGCCATGGATAAAGGAAATTGCTTGGGACGGTGGCAGATCGCGTGCCTGCTATCTTCCGATAAGCAAACAGCGAACGTATTCCCCTGCGGCGAAGCCCGCCCTAATTGCAGCTATTTCGGGAGCGTCGATAGGCAGCACCAGGTGATTTATGCGCCCGTTAACCTGCCCTGGCCCGTGCCGCCTCCACAACGGAACACTCGGCCCGCGTTCAAAAGGATCCTAACGAGACCGGCCCGACGGCATGCCGGGCACGTCACCCGGAAGCGCTCGGCGACCAGACGGCTGTTACCCCCCCTTACACTGTCGCCCTGCGGCTTGCGGAGAGGAAAGCCTCACTCTCGTCAAAGAAATTTGATGGTACTCCTGTTTGTTGTTCGCGCCTCCTTTCTCTTGACAAAGGATGATGAACACTTGTCACTGTGAGGCTGTAGGTTATGTGCAGTCCAGCCTCGTTGTGGCTAGTGTTCCACCATTGCTGAGAGAGAGGTAAGTACAGACCTAGACAAATACAACGAGGAAGGAAGATTAGATTCTAGCATAGACCCAGAGACAACGAGAAAGGAAGCTCAGGTTCTAACGGCCGTGGATGTCAGGGTCAACCTCAGGTTGAACAAGAATAGTCTATGGAATCGAGTGAGGTCTTTCTCAGTCGAATCATACTGGCAAATTCACAGTTCCATACATCGCATCATTTAATTTTCGTCTTGCACCCTCCACAGCAATCCAACTTCGTTACAGACCATCTGATTCCGACAATCGGCTATTTCGCCCTGTCAACGCTACACTGCAACAGCAAGATCGTGCACGCAACTTCCATACTAAGTCACGATTAGCATGACACCCCCGAGCGCTTCAGTAAGAGAGAACGAGTAGGCGAGTAGGAAGTGATCACAGCGCCACCCTCCTCAAGCTCATCACGAGAGCCCGGATTTGTGTGCAAAAACAAATGCCAAAATATGCATTCAAACGCGTAAACCATATGCAAAAAAGGTACGATTAACAAATCTTGTCATCAGTTTACCACAATTTAATTGTTTGTACTCAGTTACTGTAGGAAAGCATTGCACTGGTTTACCTAAATCATAGAGGGTAATGAAATAAAGGATATTTGATGTTAGGAATTCCTCCTATTGTCCAATACTGACGGTTGCAGTAGACGAGAAATATCGTCCTGAAGTTTTCTGCAGTCACTTCTTCGTTTGTCACTAAAGAAGGTTGCACGTCTCTTCTTTAGTAAATTCTTCTTGCACTGCAGTCGTTTTCTAGTCCAGATATACACTCCTGGAAATGGAAAAAAGAACACATTGACACCGGTGTGTCAGACCCACCATACTTGCTCCGGACACTGCGAGAGGGCTGTACAAGCAATGATCACACGCACGGCACAGCGGACACACCAGGAACCGCGGTGTTGGCCGTCGAATGGCGCTAGCTGCGCAACATTTGTGCACCGCCGCCGTCAGTGTCAGCCAGTTTGCCGTGGCATACGGAGCTCCATCGCAGTCTTTAACACTGGTAGCATGCCGCGACAGCGTGGACGTGAACCGTATGTGCAGTTGACGGACTTTGAGCGAGGGCGTATAGTGGGCATGCGGGAGGCCGGGTGGACGTACCGCTGAATTGCTCAACACGTGGGGCGTGAGGTCTCCACAGTACATCGATGTTGTCGCCAGCGGTCGGCGGAAGGTGCACGTGCCCGTCGACCTGGGACCGGACCGCAGCGACGCACGGATGCACGCCAAGACCGTAGGATCCTACGCAGTGCCGTAGGGGACCGCACCGCCACTTCCCAGCAAATTAGGGACACTGTTGCTCCTGGGGTATCGGCGAGGACCATTCGCAACCGTCTCCATGAAGCTGGGCTACGGTCCCGCACACCGTTAGGCCGTCTTCCGCTCACGCCCCAACATCGTGCAGCCCGCCTCCAGTGGTGTCGCGACAGGCGTGAATGGAGGGACGAATGGAGACGTGTCGTCTTCAGCGATGAGAGTCGCTTCTGCCTTGGTGCCAATGATGGTCGTATGCGTGTTTGGCGCCGTGCAGGTGAGCGCCACAATCAGGACTGCATACGACCGAAGCACACAGGGCCAACACCCGGCATCATGGTGTGGGGAGCGATCTCCTACACTGGCCGTACACCACTGGTGATCGTCGAGGGGACACTGAATAGTGCACGGTACATCCAAGCCCTCATCGAACCCATCGTTCTACCATTCCTAGACCGGCAAGGGAACTTGCTGTTCCAACAGGACAATGCACGTCCGCATGTATCCCGTGCCACCCAACGTGCTCTAGAAGGTGTAAGTCAACTACCCTGGCCAGCAAGATCTCCGGATCTGTCCCCCATTGAGCATGTTTGGGACTGGATGAAGCGTCGTCTCACGCGGTCTGCACGTCCAGCACGAACGCTGGTCCAACTGAGGCGCCAGGTGGAAATGGCATGGCAAGCCGTTCCACAGGACTACATCCAGCATCTCTACGATCGTCTCCATGGGAGAATAGCAGCCTGCATTGCTGCGAAAGGTGGATATACACTGTACTAGTGCCGACATTGTGCATGCTCTGTTGCCTGTGTCTATGTGCCTGTGGTTCTGTCAGTGTGATCATGTGATGTATCTGACCCCAGGAATGTGTCAATAAAGTTTCCCCTTGCTGGGACAATGAATTCACGGTGTTCATACAATCGCACCAAAAAGTATTGGCACAGTTACATTTTAGTGGTTGTAGGTTAAACGAAACATATATTTCAGAACAGAACCCATACATGTGACACCTTACATTACATAGTTTACAAATATGTCAAAATCACCTGTCCTTAAAGTAACATACAGTGTCATGAAAAAAAACATCGCTCTTCTGCACCCAAAAAAGTATTGGCACACGCATATGAATCGGACAGTGTGTTCGTTTTCTTCATTGATGTTCACCATCTAATAGCTAGTGTGCATCCCTTTAGCATCTATAACAGCACGTAAACGCCTAGGAATGCTTTGTATTAAATTCCGGGTGATATCAGGGGTAATTTTCGACCATTCCTCCAGGAGCACTTTCTCCAAGTCGTTTTTACCGGACGGACGCCTTTTTCTGACTTGTGTGTCAAGATGAGCCCACAGGTTCTCAATGGGGTTCAAATCAGGGCTCTGAGGTGGTGTTAGAACCCTTCTGGGGGCATTGTACAGTAACCACTCCCGGGTTTTCATGGCGGTATGTTTTGGGTCGTTGTCTTGCTGGAACTGAAACACCCCAGTAAGGCCCAATTTCTGTGCACTAGCGTGTAAATTACCTCGCAACACGTCAATGTATCTCATATGATCCATTGTGCCGTGAATTACAGCTAGATTTCCAACGCCGGAAGCCGCCATACAGCCCCAGACCATGATACCGCCCCCACCGTGTTTGACTGTGGGATGCATGTGTTTGATGTCGAGGTGCGTATTCGGCTTGCGCCAAATTTTCTTTCTTGCATCAAATCCGAACACATTGAACTTCGATTCGTCGCTAAATATCACAGTGTTCCAAAACTCCATCGGCTTGCTGATGTAGTCCTTGGCAAACTGCAGGCGTTTCTGCCGGTTAATTTCCGAAATGTATGGCTTCTTCCTGGGAGAACGTCCATGCATGTCAGCCTCATTCAACACATTTCGTATAGTCTGAACACTAACCGTCTTGTCGGACGTTGTCTGAACAATCTCAGCAATAGTTGCTGCACTTGTAGCAGGTTCCTTCCGAGCAAGTGCGATGATATGGCGACGCTCTCGGGTTGTAAGCACTTTTGGACGTCCAGGACGACACTTATTCACTGTTGTTCCAGTCTCTTTATATTTCTGAATGATGGCTCTTACCGTGGTGTAGCTCACAGACACCTCTGCTCCGATTTGTCGATAGCTTCTCCCTTGTGAATGGAGCAATACCACTCTCTCACGCAACGCCACTGAATGTTCCTTCTTCTTCGGCCCCATGCTGACCACTATCGCGCACTACAGCAACATACTGGCGACCGGGCCGTCAACAACACGCAGTGTCTAATGTGTCAGCAGATGGCGTTCCGGTACCTGAAAACCCAGCAATATACCGAGATGCCATGCTCTGTGCCAATACTTTTTGTGTGCAGAGGAGATACGTGTTTGCCCATAACACTGCATTTCTTTGTTAATGGTAGGCACTATGGGCAGAATTGTAATGTCTGGTATGTGAGGTAGCACGTACATTTACTGTGTACCGGAAAGTGCGGCGTTTGTAACCAGCAACGATAAATACGCACGTGTGCCAATACTTTTTGGTGCGATTGTATTTCAATTTCCAGGAGTGTATAAGAAAAGCATTTTTTTTGTTTGTATCTCTTAGATTACGTACACTTCTCTGTTGCCTTAACGAGATTCTACATAACTTTCAAAGCCACTGAATACGAATAATTTCTATGACAATCCAAAATACCCAGTGTACTGAAAGTGCTTGAGCACGGTAGTTACGGACTAAGTCTGCGAGCGATTTCTGGGAAAGAGGCTTTCGGATTTTGCCTCAGGCAGCGATGGGAGCATCAACGTGAAAATGATCGCGACTGTTTCAGGTGCGTCGTGACCACTCGAACGTTATCGTACGGTGATTCTGGATACCCCACGCCACTTCTACGCTGCGCACAGGCGGAATGCGTGTGTTACATACTCGTCTCGTCGTAATTCCACCCGACGCGGCGGCAATATGTGTCACTTCTCCAGGATTCCAAAACGCTCCCGTGGGAAAGTCGTAAGTTTAAGCGCGCCTCTAGGGCGGCCCTGCTCACGTTAAACAGATCAGAACGGGGCAAACGGGCAGGTTCACACGCTGGGCTAAGGCTGTGAGGATCGTCTGTTCTGCAGCTTACGTTCAGGAAACTATCTTGGCAGGTATGATGGATGATAACTAGTATGATTTTTCATGTGCGTAGTCAATTTACCTATCGTCTGCGAATTTAAAAGTTTTTGAAGAAACGATGATTCATCGTGCAGGTAGTGACTGAGTTTTCTAAAGCGTACACTTAATATGTTCTCAGGTGAAATCACAGAAAATGTTTTATTTCGTTAACCCGTATCTGCCACCACTGGCTATTGTGGCGTCTCATAAATAAAATTAATTTTTCTCCTTATTGTATTCCGTTTAAAGATGATGTGAAAGAAGAAATTCTTTTGAAAGCATCGTAATACTTGTTATATTAAAGAAAAAATCCTAAGTACTTCAAGAAGGGTTACATCAGTTGGGCCGTGCACGGCTCGTGTTCATGCCATTTATTGTTTGTCATCTTGTATTACTCTACTGCCACCTCGTTTTCTTATTCCATTTACTGGCGTCACTAACTTCCTGCCTTACTTCCCCGTGAGCGGCAGCAGCAGCGCGTATCGATAAGCGCACTGTAGTACCATCTCTGGAGCGACCGATGGTATTTCCGGGTCGTCGTGTGTCTGGCTGGTCAGTTGGAGAGGAACCAGCTCTGCAGTCGGGACGCAGCAGCAGTGAAGTCGGGGGCGGAGCGCCGGTGAGGCGCCGACCGCTGGCGACACACATTCACTGTCCGACGGAGGGAGATTGGAGCGGGACGACCGCTGGTTGGTCGTTCGGTTGGTCCTCTCATCGACCGACGTACATTTGGTCCTTTCACTGTTTCCGGCCCTGAACAGTTGGTCGGTGACGTGGAGCTGCGAGGAAGTTTCCGTGGCGCGTGTTTGCATTGCTGCGAGGTCCGTGGCTCACCGATCCCGGACACGAAAGTTGAGTTTTTGCTTATCTACCAGCCAGCCCCAACTGTGTCGTGTGAATTTCGTTGTGGGCTGTTGTCATATTCCCGCGAGCAACAACGTGCGTTTTCAAGCTGGCGAAATTCTAGCCGCCCTCCTGTGAAGTTTAACTCGATTATTTTGAATTGAAGTTTACCAGCGGAATCTTCTGCCTTGTGGCCGTTAACGTTCCGGTTACCTGCCCTCGACGTTGACGTAAATTCAGGCAGTGTATTTCCCTCGTCGTGTTGTGGCTGTCCAGCACGGTGTGTAGTTTGACAGCTGAATGTGTAATTCGTTGTGGGCGCCGATACCTTCTGCGTTATTCCATTTAACTTCCTGTTGTGTGCTGGTCGGTTGGAGCGGAAGTTATCCTGTCGCTTGGTCCGTTGACTGTCTGTGTGTTGGGTTGCCGTCGGATTGAGAATTGTTGGGCCGGCTGCCTGTCACATCTAACCGACCGTTAGTGTTTGAATTCCAGGCCGATCCTTGGAAACTTCTGAGCGCCGTTTGATGTGCTGCCTTATTTGTCCTTGTTTGTTTGTGTATGGCTTCTAGCCGATTTTAAAGTAAAGTTGTTTACCGTTAAGGCGTGAGATTGTTTGGGCCGTTAGCCTAATTTAAAGAAATTTTAGGATAAGGCCTTCTGCCTTTAAAATTCTTGTTTTGAGTCTTAAGTGATTGGCCTTCAGCAGGTTTTAAATTAAAGTTGTTTTGCCCTTGAGGCGTGAGATTGAATGGTGCGTATAGCCGGGCATTGAGTTCTAAAATTAATGGTTGGCTTGCTCTGTTTTTAATGTTTTCTTTACTTTTGTAGTGTTTGTCAAATGAATAAAGTAGTATGTTCGAGTGCAACTGACAGCCACTCATTTTGGCCCCTATCTGTCCCGTCCTGCGGGTATAGCAGGGGATCGCATCAGTCTCTATAACGAAGGTAATGCAAATGTGTGTAACAGTGCAGGCTAATTGTAACGATAATACAGATTGTAAATCAATTATACCACTGCCATTTTTACAGCCATTGGTTCTCTACTCTCACAGCTGCTTAGTTCACATCACCCTTTTGAGTTATTTATTTATTTATTTATATTTTAATTGATTCCTTGATTATTTTCATTAAATTATCTGATTAAAATAATAATTACACCTCCTGTCGCGTATTTTAATTCATTGCACAAATAACATAATTCATATAATTTTTCCAGGATGATACAGATTAATCGTTACCTCGACGAGAGACAATACAATAAACGATCGTTATTACGGAAAAACTCTGAATATTCTCGATAAAATGCTAATTAAATTCAGTCAACGGCTTTAGGTCAATAAGTTATTTATACGAGTATAAACAGATCAAAAAAATGGTTCAAATGGCTCTGAGCACCATGGGACTTAACTGCTGAGGTCATCAGTCCCCTAGAACTTAGAACTACTTAAAACTAACTAACCTAAGGACAACACACACATCCATGCCCGAGACAGGATTCGAACCTGCGACCGTAACGGTCGCGCGGCTCCAGACTGTTGCGCCTAGAACAGCTTGGCCACTCCGGCCGGCATCAACAGATCCTTGGAAAACAGTAATAATAATCATGTAAAAATGAGATTCATTTGACATAACACGATCACTACGATGGTTGACCGCAGCATCAAACTGTCTCAAAGTAATGCACTGTCAGAGCCAATACCGGTTAACGAAATAAGATATCTTCTGCGATTGCCTCCCATAAAATACCAAATGTTCACTTACAAGTTTTCGAAGGCATTACGGTGATTGTGGGTTTTACGGGAGTAGCAACAGCCTCACCCTTCCCCGGCCTTGCCCCTTATCCCATACACAGAGTACTAACATTTAACAAAATAGGTTCCATTCCATTCATTATATCCTTTCGTTCTTCTAAAACACTCACCAAACCACTTATCAATGTTTTCTCTGATAGCCGGGTACAGCTGGTCTCCCACGACCGTCGATCGTCCTGTAGAGAATCTGTTGTTGTCTCGTGACTATGGAGAATAAAGCAAAGCCACATGGCACTAGGGCAGGCCTAAGTGGGGAATACGCCAGAAAGCATTAGGCCTAGTTACAAGTTGACCCATATCTGTTTGCAGACCTAGAGCTCAATGCTGTTCTGGACAAATTTACATTATAAACTTTTACTGGGAATTCCGTTGCGCGGTGCTTAAATACGTAGTAGTACAATAAGTAATTTATCCATCTAATTGCTGTTGAGCTCCGTGGCTGTGAATTATACGACTTTAATAAATACAGCAACCATAAATTTTGTTATGTATTTTTATTTAAGTTAATACGCGTTCCGGGCTTCCACCCATCTTCAATTAGCGTAAAACATATTTGATTCTACATTAAGTACATAGTTACAACATCGACAGAAAATTGGATTCTGCAGCTGCGTTTCTACTATGCTTGTTGTTATTTCAACTTGCTTTTAATTTTGTAACAATGTACTGACTGAAGACTCAAATATGCATTACACTAACTGAAGATGGGTGGACGCCAGATGAAACGCGTATTAGGTTAAATAAACATTCATAACAAATTGGCTGGTCGCTGTGTTTATTAAAATAGTACAGCATATGACAATATTTGGATGTCATAAATGTATTTTCCAGTCGTTAGAGCTGACGCTAAAAGAATATCTCGTTCACCTGAAATAGGGTCGCATCGACCATATTTCTGTGAGGACTATAAACGAAATCTTGCCATTATGCTCAGATTTCAAGGTTCTAAACATCCCAAAGATGCACAGGACGGTATTGCAAATACAACTAGAGCCAACAAAATGACACACGCCAAGTCAGCTAGAAAATATTTGAAAGAGAAAATAAATACAATAGCTATTTAATTTTTTTCTTTTAATTCACTTCAACGGTATCGAAAAATTAGCTTGCTTAACTGGAAAATTCTATCTCGTGTTTAGTTAGATCTTCAAACAGCTTTTTGTTTAACTTGTTGTTTAACTTGTTGTTTTTGGATTCGTAAAGTTAGCCGTCCTATTACTTCATCTGAAAAAATTCCGTGCTCGCGAAGTTGTCAAGAAGACCAAACGCTTTGAGAAGGAATAAATGGTATTACATGGACCACTTACAACCGTGGGTACGAACATAACTAGCTCTCTACACTTGGGAGGCACGCTGTGTAGCGGTATAACTTCCTCTACACCTTCTTAAAGGACAGGTTTAATTTATTTAATAAGTATTTTCCATTATGTATGATTAACACGCGCGTGTAACGGGACTTGGAATAAATTTCTAAGGCCAGACGCTCATCCTGACCCCACCACCTACCCCCTTCCCCAGCACCTTTACCCCTCCCCCTCCCCCTTTCCCGACTCCTTCTCCCGTCCCCGCCCCTTTCCCCCCTTGCCCTACAGCGTCATTTCCATCAACGTTAAGACGGAAATTCGTATGCGTCTTCTGTCTGTGAAGCAAGTAAAATATATTGTTTATATTTTATACGAGTATTGTGCGTACACATTTTGCAACTACTACTACTACAGTTCTCAACTGACCAGCCTTCTTGAACGACGTCTTCAAGGATGTCTCGATCGCCTCCACTCTTGGAGCATCGACACCGGCTTCCGTTTTTCTCCCAGTAAGACCGTTTGTGTTAATTTTTGGCGACGTAAGGAGTTTCTTCCGCCCTCCTTACATCTAGGTCCTGTCAACCTTCCGTTTTCAGACGTCGCTAAATTCTTGGGTCTTATGTTTGACAGAAAACTGTGCTGGTCCTCCCACGTTTCCTATCTTTCGGCTCGCTGTCTGCGATCCCTCAACACCCTCCGTGTCCTGAATGGTACCTCCTGGGGAGCGGACCGAGTGGTCCTTCTCCGCCTCTATCGCGCCTTAGTGCGCTCGAAATTGGACTACGGAAGCATAGTCTACTCCTCTGCTCGGCCGTCTATTCTTCGGCGTCTTGACTCTATCCACCACCGTGGATTACGTTTAGTGTCTGGAGCTTTTTACACCAGCCCTGTGGAAAGCCTTTATGCTGAGACTGCTGAACCTCCGCTGTCCAATCGGCGAGCAGTCCTTCTGAGTCGTTATGCAAGCCATCTGTCTTCCATGCCTGCTAATCCAGCCCATGACATTTTTTTCGACGCCTCCTTTGATGTAGGGTCTGCAGGCCGCCCCTCCTCCCTACTACCACCGGGAGTCCGCTTTCGTCAACTGCTCCATTCTCTTTCCTTCCGCTTTCCTAAAACCTTCTTGACAACTTGGGGTACAGCACCGCCTTGGCTCCGTCCCCGGATCTGCCTGCTCCGAGACCTTTGTCGATTTCCCAAGGATGGTACCCCTTCACTTGTTTATCGTCGGGCATTTGCTGCTCTATGTGCACAAATGACGGATGCCACATTTATTTACACCGACGGCTCGAAAACATCGTTAGGTGTAGGGAGTGCCTATATTGTTGGCGACACCCCAAATCACTTTCGGCTTCCAGACCAATGTTCGGTTTATACTGCGGAGCTTTACGCTGTTCTCCAGGCTGTCCACTACGTTATCTGCTCCGATTCTCTCAGCTCTCTCCTCAGTCTCCAAGCTCTTTACCCTGTGCACCCTCTGGTCCACCGGATTCAGGACTGTCTGCGCTTGCTCCACCTGGGGGGCGTCTCGGTGGCGTTCCTCTGGCTCCCGGGACACGTTGGTATCTGCGGAAATGAGGCCGCCGATATTGCAGCCAAGGCTGCAGTCTCTCTTCTTCGGCCAGCAATTCAATCGATTCCCGTCGCCGATCTCCGGAGCGTTTTATGTCGTCGTGTTGTTCATTTATGGCACGCGCATTGGTCGACACTTCCCCAAAATAAATTGCGGGACGTGAAAACTCTCCCTTGTGCTTGGACCTCTTCCTCCCGAACGCGTCGTCGGGAGGAGGTAATTTTAACTAGACTCCGGATAGGGCACTGTCTTTTTAGCCATCGACATCTTTTAAGCGGCGATCCTCCCCCACTCTGTCCCCACTGCTCTCACATGTGGACGGTAAGACACCTTTTAATTGAGTGCCCCTATTTTAATCCGTTACGCGCCCGTCTACAGCTGTCGCCTGATATATCGTCAATTTTAGCAGATGACACGCGCTCGGCCGATCGCGTTCTAGAGTTCATTCGTGCCAGTGAAATGACGTCAGTCATTTGAATTTTTTTTTTTTTTTGGGACAACCAACCCCCTCTGTAGTGGATTTTTAAGCCTTCCTTCTGCTTTTAGTTTCTCCAATTTTATGGCTTTCGTTCCCATTGCTGCTGGTTTCCGTTTTCGGTTTTTTACTGCTTCCTAAGTCACAGTCCGGGCGCTAATGACCATAGCAGTTTTGCGCCCTAAAACAAAAAAAAAAATTTGCAACTCAGGGGGGAGACGAGGGCCAATTCCTGAAATTTGTAGGAGGGAGAGGGGGGGGGGGAAGGAGGCAGCAGTACTTGACAGAGGACGTACATTGGCAAGCGTTGTAGGTAGGCCTCGTACATCTCATGCTCTAAAAATGCTCTTTGCAACAGTAGAGTGGCACATACTGCTCTAATTGGCATAAAACTGACAAAAATGAGCTCAGATTGAGACAGCATTAGTTTCAGCCAACAGTGCGCGAGAGTTAGCAATTCCGTGATTTGTCGTAGTGCAGTGCTAAAATTTAACGTGAACTAGAGTATTCACTGCTGTCGAGAAGCATTTTTTTACCCTTTTGGTGCTCCCTCCACAGAGAAATAGACACCTTAAAAGTGCAAGAAATCAATTAATTGGCCAATACGTCTAAGCTGTAAAGAGATTTTAAGTACTTAAGGGGGAACGACAAGGTGAAGGACGAATATACTGCTCAAATTCAGGATTTTTTTTTTCACCGTACTGGAATGTAGTAGACAAATGGGGTTTGCTGCAATGAATAAAGCATACATGGAAGTTATTATTGGCATTTTTATTGATAAATTTTAATATCTCCTTTGTGTAATAGTATTTTCTCGAGACAGCTCTGAAAGGAGGTAGATCTCTGGTTGTCGCAGTAACTCCGGTTGTGGTTATCGGAAACATGAAATTAAGAGAATTCAGTTTGCTTCAACGGAGACTAAAAATCACTAACATCGGATGAAAATTGTACCGTTGGCTACGACACCCATGCCGAAAAACATGGTTTTGAGAAAAACGCGTTTAAAGTTTGACAAGTATTTATCATATAAAAATGGGACAAAGTTTGAAACTTACGGGATATAATCGATGCGAGGTGGATAGTGACTATCGCCCCAGCTAGTGGATAGCTGCTTTCTGCTATTTTGACCTGATAAGCTCTCATTTTCGTCCTCAAAGCCCTTTTCATCGCTGAGCGCATCGCCCCTGACGTCTCCGTCTTCACAGAATCGGCCCAGTTCATCGCCGATTTTGATTTGAAGGGCATTTGCCACGTGCAGTTATGTAGTGTCGGCTACACTGAATAGACATACGACCAAATCTGAAGGAATGTTGACAATTTCGCCTCTGCTGGATGTTATTTTTGGAGCGTACCTCCAAATGAGAAAAGTGAAAGTCTACTATGTGTTCGAGATATTGGTAAACATTTGCACCATTAGAGTCAGCCCTAAACATCTCACGGACGCAACAAACGCAGCGTGAGCGCGTAACAGGTTCTCTAACGCCGAGGCGTGCCGCTCACGCTCGGCTGAAAACGCTCGCAGAACCGTTACTTTTCAGAGTGCACGCACAGTATTTTGGGGAATAATTATTCAATGTATATACATTCTAGCTCCACAATAAAAAAAGTTTCAAATTTTTTTTCGACAGACACCTTATTACATCTACATTTACGTGATCACTCTGCTATTTACAATAAAGTACCCGGCAGAAGGTTTAATGAACTACGTTCAAGCTGTCTCTCTACCGTTCCACTCTCGAACGACGCGTGGGAAAAACAAGCACTTAAATTTTTCTGTGCGAGCCCTGATTTCTCTTATTTTATCGTGATCATTATTTCTCCCTATGTAAGTGGGTGCCAACAGAATGTTTTCGCAATCGAAGGAGAGAATAGGTGATTGAAATTTCATGAGAAGACCCCGTTGCAACGAAAAACGCCTTTGTTCTAATGATTGCCACTTCATTTCACGTATCATGCCCGTGGCACTGTCTCCCGTATTTCGCGATAATACAATACTAGTCGCCCTTCTTTGAACTTTTTCCATGTCGTCCGTCAGTCCCAGCTCATGCGGATCCCACACCGCACAGCAATACTCCAGAATAGGGCGGACAAGCGTGGTGTACGCAGTCTCTTCAGTAGAGCTGTTGCACCTTCTAAGTGTTCTGCCAATGAATGGCAGTCTTTGGTTTGCTCTACCCACAACTTTATCTATGTGATCGTTCCAATTTAGGTTATTTGTAATTGTAATCCCTAAGTATTTAGTTGAAATTACAGCCTTCAGATTTGTGTGACTTATCGCGTAATCGAAATTTAGCTGATTTCTTTTAGTACTCATGTGAATAACTTCGCACTTTTCTTTATTCAGGGTCAACTGCCACTTTTCGCACCATACAGATATCTTATCTAAATAATTTTGCAATTCGTTTTGGTCATCTGATGACTTTACAAGACGGTAAATGACAGCATCATCTGCAAACAATCCAAGACGGCTACGCAGGTTGTCTCCTATATCGTTAATATAGATCAGGAACAATAGAGAGCCTATAACACTTCCTGTGGAACCGCTGGATATTACTTCTGTTTTACTCAATGACTTTCCGTCTATTACTACCAACTCCAACCTTTCTGACTGGATATCATGAATCCAGTTGCACAACTGAGGCGATATTCCATAGGCACGCTGTTTGGTTAGAAACGCTTGTGAGGAACGGTGTCGGAAGCCTCCTGGAAATCTAAAAATATGGAATCCATTTGACATCCCCTGTCGATAGCACTCATTACTTCATGAGTATAAAGAGCTAGTTGTAATTCACAAGAACGATATTTTCTGAATCCGTGCTATGTGTCAATCATTTTCTTCGAGGTAATTCATAATGTCCGAACACATTGTATCTTCCAAAACACTACTGAAAATCGACATTAGTGATGTGGGCCTGTAATTGAGCGGGTTAGTCCTACTTCCCTTTTTGGGTGTTGTGACTTGAGCAATTTTTCAGTTAGCTTCTGTCTCGGGTTCTTAGGCCGACGTTCGTCTGAAAATTTTACCGACGTTTCGCCAGCACGAGTGGCTGACATTGTCAAAACTCCACCCTCCATTGCTGGTGGTGAACTGGAGCCGATTTCGCGGCTTCAGTCTCAATGTACCTGGCGCACCGCGAGCTCGGCTCCAGTTCACCACCAGCAATGGAGGGTGGATTTTTGACAATGTCAGCCACTCGTGCTGGCGAAACGTCGGTAAAATTTTCAGACGAACGTCGACCTAAGAAACCGAGACAGAAGGCAACAGGCAGTTTTGACAACGAACGAACGAACGAAAACCTGAACAATTTAGCAATTTACAGTCTTTAGGTGCGGAACTTTCTGTGAGCGAGCGGTGCTAATAACTGCTAAATGTGGAGCTATTGTATCAGCATACTTTGAAAGCAACCTGACTGGCTGCATCATATGTCTTTTGTGCTGAACCAAAAGACAATTACAAAATCACACTTTCACTGCAACCGCATTAGAGGACCGTCCTGTCTTCTCATCAGCGTCAAAATGGTTATAAATGCCTCCTCCCCAGACGCTGCAGAGTTCCTTCTCAGTGATATTGTTCGCAGTTAATACTGCAGCTTGTGTCTACAGCGAACCCTGTTTCAAGTTTTAATCGCCACTGCTGCCGTGTTACGTAAGTATCTTCTTCTAAGCCACCAAGCCGGCCGAAGTGGCCGTGCGGTTCTAGGCGCTGCAGTCTGGAACCGCGCGACCGCTACGGTCGCAGGTTCGAATCCTGCCTCGGGCATGGATGTGTGTGATGTCCTTAGGTTAGTTAGGTTTAATTAGTTCTAAGTTCTAGGGGACTAATGACCTCAGAAGTTGAGTCCCATGGTGCTCAGAGCCCTAAGCCACCAAACCTGTTGCTCTCAGCGCTTCAGTCCACGTATTTGCTCTGTGGGTACTAGTTACCACTTAGTTTCTTGCACGAAAGTGTGTTGCCAAACTTCTTGTACTACTTCTTGAAACTCTACGTGCAACCACATCGTCAACATCAGAAAATATTTATATGGAATTCGAAACCTATGATACAAAAGTTCACCAGCGAACTTATGGAACATGTACTTAATCAGTCTGTAAATTATCGTTTAGTGACATTCAAGAATTTTATGAGCAAATATTAATTACTACCAGCTAACAGACTGGTAATCAATCGTGAGACTGAAGTAGCATCAAAGCCAAAGTACTCGTACGTTACGTGCTCAATCACGGTTGCAGGGAGCAATGTATTGAATACACAGAAAGTGTTATAAACACCGCCTTCAGACACAAGGTATGACAGGATTATTTTTATACTTCCAGTGTGTATGAGAGATGTTCTCAAAATAACGTTTCTGTTATTTGACAACACTGACAGACGAGCGAGGTGCCATATCCATTTAGTTACCTGTACATGTGCGTGTCTGGGTGCAGGCTGCCCGACAACCGGTTTGCATTTCAGTGAAGGGGGTCGCCTGAATACGTAGTCGGAGGTCTCTGGCTGGATTGTGTATGTTTACGAGGTTGTGTGTTACTTGCGTCACAAGGCAGCTATTTATATGACCAACACGCTCCGAAGCGATTGCAGAGAAATGACTGTTTTTGTGAGAGATTATAAATTTACGTATCGTTCAAGATATTGTGGACAGGCTCATAGAGTGAACAATTCAAATACTAGAGACGATTAGGAAGCAACATTATAGAAAGATAACTTTCCCATGCCAATACACCTCTGGAAAAAAAAAAAAAAAAATTTGGAACTCGATATTGATGAAGATGTTTCGAATGTCTGAAGAGTGGAAGTTGAGTGTAGACTGGGGTAAAACACTTGCAGTTGTTTCGACAATGGAACAGTCTGGAATGCAGGTTTAACTGTTACATAAGCATACAAGGTGTGAGGTACTAAATAATAAGTACTACAAGAAACAGCTAGAAACAGAAATCTCTAAAAGTATTTCCCACAACTGATAGGGTTGTGGGACGTCTGCAGTGCCATCCAGGAGTGGCTGGGAGGATGTGTAAAGATGAGAAAATGTAGAGCAAACGTCCGAAAATGATACGTGTACATGTGAACATGATTGGCACAACACTAAATTTGCACCACGGCAGTCGTTTTCAAATAGTATTAGTTCGGTCTTGCAGAGTCTGTCTATGATCCACTAACACTACTGAAAACTTCGCCTAGTGTAAATATGCTATTATTCAACGTATGGTGAGGAGGTTCCAGAACACAAACGGCTTCTTGAATTGGGAATAAATTAGTTTTCATTTCCCCACAAATATCTTGCTACTTTGCGTTAAAAAGAAAGCCTATTCATCCCTGCACAACTAATAAAAGCTACATCCATTTTGATTGGCTTACTTGGTCTCCCTCTACAATTTTTAGTCCTTATGCAACTCTCCATTACAACACTTGTAGTCAAGTTGTGCCACATACTCCTTTTCCCTCCTACACAAATACTTCGAATAGTTAAGCGATCTACCCATCGAATCTTCACTATTCCTCTGTAGTGCAGTTTTGTCACATATAGACATGGTTGGAGACGGAGGCTGTTATGTAACATACATTCTTGACGGTGTACACTAAGTAGTCACAAATTGGTTGTAGGTTACTTAATTCAAAAAGTACCGTTACTGGTTTCGAATTGTTTCACAGTTCATCATCAGACGGTTTTTTCATGCTCGCATCAGTACAGATTGTACATTGGTTTCCTGTGAGTTGCCTTGGATAAAGAATAATTTACAAATTATAAAAGTAGAACAAAATGGTTGCGCTACGTATTAGTGTTGGCATGCAACTTATGTGAAATGTCCATCTGGCGCATTTGTATTAGCATTGTTCTTGCAATGAAATACATTCTCAAGGATGTTTGTATTTTTACAGTTACAAACGTTGCACTGCACTGTAAATCAATTTCGTTCGCTCACAAAACGAATTTTCAACTTGCACCACATGTTTTGAATTATCACATACGAAAATAAATGAACAATTTTCCATGTCTTTGTATCATTGCATTGTCCACAATCGAAAAACACAGTAGCCAAAATTTTTCCAGCAGAAAGTGTGGTTTTGAATTTTTTTTTCCTGGGTGAATTTCCATGATGTCACTCCATTGATTGCCTCTTCGTCTCTGGTGAAAGATGATGGAGCCATGTTTCATCACCTGTCACAATTCTCCCAAGAAATTCATCTCCACCATTCTCGTACTGTTCCAAAAATTCGCTGCATACCGTTTTTCTTGTTTCTTTGTGAGCCACTGTCAACATCCTGGGAACCCATCTGCTACAAACCTTTTTTAACGCCAACACTTTCAGTATCCTGGAGACACTTCCTTCCCCTATCCCAGCGTAGCGTGACAATTCGTTCACTGTGATGCGTCTGTCAGCAGTCACCTGTTCGTTAACTCTAAGCACATTGTCTGGAGTGTGTGCAGTACGAGGCCTGCCGCTGCGAAGACAATCCTCAATATTGCCGTGCCCGCTTTCATCACGTAACCTGCTTGCCCAACGACTAACTGTACTGGGATCGACAGTAGCATCTCCACAGACCTCTTTCAACCTCTTGTGGATGTTTCCCACTGTCTCGTTTTCACAGCACAGGAATTCTATGACAGCACGTTGCTTCTGACGAACGTCAAGTGTAGCAGCCATCTTGAAGACATACTGTGACGGCGCCACTCACGGGAACAGGTTGAACTAAGTTTGAAAACAAGCGGGAAGAATGTATGTACACATTGTAAAACTTTCACACATGCAGAATGAAAACAAAAATAGTGTGCATTTCTTTTGGAGTGACCCTCGTACTTTTTTGCCATCTGTCTCGTTTTCATTTGGCTGCTCTTACATAGCCTGTTTAATCGTATCTGATGATGGTAGTAAACCTCAGTCTAGTAGTACAACATTACAAAAAGGTATCACCAAGTAACTGGTAGCAGGCACTTCGTCATAAATATGAAAGTAACGCTAATTTGGAGTGTATCACCAGTGCACGTAATTTTCATGCAGCGGTCGCTTTGTCGACTGTGAGATCGCTGCGAATTACATTGGCCGGAAGAGTGGCTCGGCGCCAGCCACCGCCTGCTCTCCGTTCCCCCTAATTAGCGGAATGTTGTGCGCGCTGTGTCGGCAGCGCGTCTCTTCACAGCTGGCGTCTGGAGTCCCCTAAATCGGTTTACGAGCCGCAGCTCCGCTTTGTAGTGTAAATTGGGCGGCGGCGGCGGCTGCGGCAGCAGCCGCGGAAACGGCGGCCCGCGTTTCTGGGCCGCGCTGCGCCCCGCTACCGGCGCCGACACACGCCTCCGCCCCCGCCCCCGCCAGATTTCCCCGTTTTCCCTTTTCTCCTTGGCTCGTCGCGTGCGCTTTGTCGGCCGCGTGCGTGTCCTGTTACGGACCGTCGAGTCGCTTCCCGCGCGTCGTGACTCCGCGGGCCGCCGTCCCAAACGGTGTCTCGTCTTCCAGCCGGTTACGTAATTCTCGCAGCCGCTTTACGGTACCGTCCACCGCATCTGCGTTCTCCTTCACAACTCTCGCTTTGCCCTGCGTCTGCATTAAAGATGGGCAAACTGAAACACGCAATTGTTTCGAATCAAACGAAACAGTACAATGTATTCCAGAATGAGGTTTTCACTCTGCAGCGGAGTTGTGCTCTGATATGAAACTTCCTGGCAGATTAAAACTGTATGCCCGACCGAGACTCGAACTCGGGACCTTTGCCTTTCGCGAGTAAGTGCTCTACCAACTGAGCTACCCACGCACGACTCTCTAGCTGTCCCCGCACATAGTTTTAATCTGCCAGGAAGTTTCATATCAGCGCACACTCCGCTACAGAGTGAAAATATCATTCTGGAAACATCCCCCAGGCTGTGGCTAAGCCATGTCTCCGCAATATCCTTTCTTTCAGGAGTGCTAGTTCTGCAAGGTTCGCAGGAGAGCTTCTGTAAAGTTTGGAAGGTAGGAGACGAGATACTGGCAGAAGTAAAGCTGTGAGGACCGGGCGTGAGTCGTGCTTCGGTAGCTCAGGTGGTAGAGCACTTGCCCGCGTATGGCAAAGGTCCCGAGTTCGAGTCTCGGTCGGGCACACAGCTTTAATCTGCCAGGAAGTTTCAGTACAATGTATTGTTTCGATACGCTGTTTCGAAACAGTGAAACCTACACATTTTATCATCTTGAATGTCTACTCTTCCCGGCGGGGTTAGGGATTTTCTCTGCCTCGTGATGACTGGGTGTTGTGTGATGTCCTTAGGTTAGTTAGGTTTAAGTAGTTCTAAGTTCTAGGGGACTGATGACCATAGATGTTAAGTCCCATAGTGCTTAGAGCCATTTTTTTGAATGTCTACGGTATAAGTAATTCCATATAAGCACAAATGATAATCATATCGCAGGAAGTATGAAACTATCACTTAGGCGTCTTGGCAGTTTAGTATTTCCTGCAGCAAAGGCGCTGCTTTCGTGTCATGTGACTTTCATACTTTTCAATTGGCTGAGGACAGCCATAGCTGAAGACAGAAGAACCAGCACGAACGGAACTGGAGGTGGGAGCAAACTGCAGAAACAACGAATATGCTACTGGGATTCCCACATTCCGTTAGTATGGGTAATATACCCAACCTGCTAGTTTCCATGCACATAAGGGAATCATTGTGGATAATAGGCACTGTGGCTATAGACTCACAAATAACGCCAAATAATTCGAATAAATAACAAAATATAACAGAAAAAATTTTGTCTTTCAAGGTGTTTCGAACCGTTACTATAAATTCAAAAAATGGTTCAAATGGCTCTGAGCACTATGGGACTTAACATCTGAGGTCATCAGTCCCCTAGAACTTAGAACTACTTAAACCTAACTAACCTAAGGACATCACACACATCCATGCCCGAGGCAGGATTCGAACCTGCGACCGTAGCAGTCTCGCGGTTCCGAACTGAAGCGCCTAGAACCGCACGGCCACCACGGCCGGCCACTATAAATTCACCATGCTTCCCAGCCCTTCCCGTTCACCATCACACTATCAGTGATATATTAAACAGATTGATTGCAATTATACTTACATCAAATTTATGTATATGTCTAATAACGGTCACTCTACGCCTTTTTTTAATCAAAATATTGTAGGCTTACTTGCGTTTCTTAATATGATTACTGTACATGAAGAGAGAAGCGTATATTATAAAAAAACGCGTAATTTAACTGAATGATCTTCACATATTCATCATTATGAATGTGAATAGAATGCGTTGTTTTATTGTTTGGTTAGTGTTTATAAAGCAGATGTTACGCCATTTCGAAATAGGACAGTCAGCTAGAAACGAAGCTTTATTTTCGGATATCTTAACCTTCATGCTATTGCTTGTCAAAAAGATTTCGGCACTCTTGAAAGTGTTTCATGAAGTGGTATGTTGCGTTTCAGTACCTGTGCCGAGCCCGAATCACGTCCGACACGGAGCGGAATGAAACATCACTGTTTCAATACAATCAGTCCGTTCCAAGCACAGGTGGACTGAAACAGCCTTATTTTGAAACAACGATACAGTTTCTGTGTCTGGCTCGAGATCTAATCTGGTCCGGTTATCCGAGACAGGGGCGGAATGAAACACCACTGTTTCGAAACAGTGAACCACAGCCGTTCCGAAACACTGAAACAGTTACACGTATCGATACACTGTATCGAAGCATAGAAACTGTGGCCAAGTCTAGTCTGCATGATGTGTCACCGTATGAAAACGTGTCATGTACTCTGACTTTTCTCCACACCCGTCAACAGCGGTGTTGGACAGCCTCTTCATGATCTAGGATGCAAAGTGGCACCTCTACTTTGAACGATTCAGTGTGTATATCGTGTATCTCGCTAACGTAGCAGCGACTCAGATTCTGACTGCGAAATGACTAAATTAACAGGATTTCCTGCGGAGGACGTTGAGCTAGAGGTCATCACTGCAGCGGTGCACTCACCGATACTACATGGACAATTTCATTGATGGTGGTTCCACGTGCGCTGATCCCGTGATACCAGCAGGACCGCAGCATTGAACCCGCAGCATCTTTGCGGAGGAGAAGCTTGCGCATACATAGGGAAAGAAATCCACTACTGTCCAGCTACACTACTGATGACAAACAGCTGGAGGCAGCGTCTGCCGTAAAATATCTAGGCGTAACTATCCAGAGTGACTAAGTGGTATGATGACATAAAGCAGATAGTGGGAAAAAGCAGTACCAGACTCAGATTCATCGGAAGAATCTTAAGGAAAATGTAACTCATCCATGAAAGAAGTGACTTATAAGGCGATATGTTCTCCCGATTTTGAGTACTGTTCTTCTATCTAGGATCCCTATCAATTAGGACTGGTAGATCAGATAGAGAAGATCCAACGAAGAGCGTCGCGTCACGGAATCGTTTAGCTGGCGATAGAGCGTTACGGAGATGCTAAACAAATTCCACTGGCAGACGTTACAAGAGAGGCGTTGTGCATCACTGAGAGATTTACTATCGAAATTTGGGTTCAAATGGCTCTGAGCACTATGGGACTTAACTTCTGAGATCATCAGTCCCCTAGAGCTTAGAACTAATTAAACCTAATTAACCTAAGGACAACACACACATCCATGCCCGAGGCAGGATTCGAACCTGCGACCGTAGCAGTCGCGCGGTTCCGGACTGCGGCGCCTAGAACCGCTCGACCACCGCTGCCGGCTGAAATTTGGGGACAGCACTTTTCAGTAGGAGTCGGACAACATACTACTTCCCCCGAAATACATCTCGCGTGTTGGCCGCGAGAAATTAGGCTTACCGACAATCATTCTTCCCACGCATTAGTCGCGAGTGGACCAGGGTTGGACGGATCAGATATTCGTACCGAAAGTACACTCCGCCGCATACCATTAGGTGGCTTGCGGAGTATGGTGGAGATATATCTTACTCTCCAGCGCTACGAGGACTGGTCGCGTCGCGTTGGAGTATCAGTCCTTAACGCTGGATCGGACTGTTTACGTGTGTGGTGTGGATGAACTTGACTAGCGTTTGCAGACGTAAGTGGAAACCTTTTTGGGCCACGTCCTGTGCTAGCACCGCTACACTGACAGCATTTGTGTGTGTGTGTGTGTGTGTGTGTGTGTGTGTGTGTGTGTGTGTGTGTGTGAGTGAGAGAGAGAGAGAGAGAGAGAGAGAGAGAATTGTTCTTGTTCTGTGCTAATAGACGCTGCCCGGTACTGTGCTCAGCAAGAAAATCTACGGATTTATCAGTACGCACATGAGTCCTAGAAACGCAGACTGAGGGCGCATCTGAGACGTTCGAGTAACGGATGGATGCCTAAACAAAGACGACTTGTCAAAATTTTTAGCAGTGCGTTTGCTCCATTAACTTGAAGTAGGTTTTGATTTTTGAAAACAACATCATCGATCTTATTAATATATGATAATAAAAACAATAGCGATTTTACGATGTACTTTACCTATAACTCGTCTTCAAATCTTAGTAATATAGACTATTGTAATGCATTTTATGCTAGTAGTACACACTATACTTCTGATTGGTTAACACTGATGTCATACACAGGACGGTGAGTGGGACTAGTGCTATTTAAGACCACTCCCTGCCTATCCATTTAGCAGTCAGTTCAGCGACGTGGATCGGCGCAGCTTGCTCCATGGAAGTCAACCTACCGTTCTGGGTATATGTAGTTTGTAATCTTATTTCAGTGTATATACGTTACTGTAAGGATCCCTCCATCTGTACGTGTGTTATTTCAGAGTCTGAAGATGATCCTAAAGGATTGAAACTGGTGACTCCGATTAAAAGAAATTTTCGATCAAGACTGTTTTTTAATTATGAAGTAGATTTGTCTGCTACAGCCAGTCGAACAGTGGCTGTGTACATTTGGCATAGGTCGGTGGAGTGGTAGGTATCGCATCTAGATTCATTGGACCTGCGTAGGTCTGGCGCTTAAAGAGAGAACTGGAATGGTCATATGGTCATATGGTCATATGGTCATATGTTTTGTGAAAGACGTTGAAAAAGCAAGTGAAATTAATGGGTAAGTGACAATATGTGATACTTGTGGTGTCACCGCCAGACACCACACTTGCTAGGTGGTAGCCTTTAAATCGGCCGCGGTCCGTTAGTATACGTCGGACCCGCGTGTCGCCACTGTCAGTGATTGCAGACAGAGCGCCGCCACACGGCAGGTCTAGAGAGACGTGCTACCACTCGCCCCAGTTGTACAGCCGACTTTGCTAGCGAAGCTACACTGACAAATACGCTCTCATTTGCCGAGGCGATAGTTAGCATAGCCTTCAGCTACGTCATTTGCTACGACCTAGCAAGGCGCCATTACCAGTTTATATTGAGATTGTAAAACATATACCGTCAAGAGTGATGTACACCCATTATGGATTAAAGTTAAGTATTCCAGCAACTACGTTCTTTTCTTACTAGACTCAACTACTTCACATTGTTCCAGACCTCACGCCAGTCTGCGTGAGCTTAAACGCGTGCATTTCGGCTTCCTCCAACTCCGTGAATTGGCTCCTGCCAATTCACAATACTACTGTTAAGTCCCATAGTGCTCAGAGCCATTTGAATCAAATTTTTTTTTTTTTTTTTTCTGAAGCTCGTGACTTGCCCCAAGTGTCGATTTCTGTCGGCTTCGCTGGAGTGTTGCTCGAACGCACAACCTTTTTCCCCGACGTAGGAAGCCGACCAGAACTTTTGCCTTGGCAAATGTAGGACACACGAGCCCTTATAATAAATGTAGTTCCCATTTTCTTCACTAGCACTCTGGTTGCAGAAGCCTTCAACGAAAGAATTGCGCTCATTAGTAAGTAGACTTCCAGAGATACTCTATTAATAGGTTAAGGTTTCAAGCGAATAAGTAGTAACGTTCCGTTTGAATGACTTTTTAAAACTATTAAGTTCTTTTGTAGTCACACAGTATGAAAAAACGTAAAACACTCATCGGCCATTACTAAAATCATCCAGTCAGATAAGCGTACACTCCCTCATACAGTAGCTACGAGTCGTAATTGAATCACCAGTGCGTGAGATTGCATGTGTAATGGTTCCGATGTACACTAACAGATCGAGGATTGTCAAAACTGAACGTGTTTATCATATCCAAATTTAATAGTAGCTCTGATATGGTGTAACAATCCCTTTCTTACTACATATCGTCACCACGTGGCAAATTTCTCACACTTCGCTTGGAAACGAAGTAATGGACCATAGGATATTTTTGCCAAGCATAACAAAACATTGAACGTACAGTGTAATGAGTCTGCTAATCGGCTGAGTATATCGAGATTTAGCGACAGAACGACGTGACTTGGATGTAATTATGGACTTCGTGTGAATGTCGCAGTTTAGAGGATTTTTTGAAGAGCGCGCTAGAGACTTGACATTAGAGAGCGGACTTGGAAGCAGTTTTGTGAATTGGCTGTGCTGAGATTAGACGCCATTTATTCTGTAAAACAATTCGCTTAGTTGAAAACCAAAGCCCAAAAAGTAGAAAGAACTTTCAGCTATATAATTGTATGGTCAATGGACACATGAAATGCAGTCGCAGCTTTTCACGGATTTTCTTGCCTGATTAACTTTACGTGCCGCAGTGGATGTGGCAGTGGAATGTGTGCAGTGAGACCGCCTCTTACAGCATCGCAGCCACATGACGTTCACAAAAGCCGCGCCGCCGCCAATCTTTCACAGAATAGCAGAGCACGATCTCTCCACGTCGTCATCAACGTTCAGACGACTGTTAAGCATCAGAGTCATTTTTGGCCGTCGCCTATGAGACCAGCTTCGTACTGCTGGTGACCCGCTCTTTCACTGGAGATTCTGGAAAGTTACGTAATACGACGTACGATTTTTAACTTAACCAATGTGTCCAAAAGGCAAGATCTTAGGGACCTTCTATAGACGACGTATTACGTTGTGTGTTCTCACAAATGGCGTCTGTCAGACCGTCACCGGCGGCGGCAGCACTTGAGCGATGCGTCAGCCTGTCGGGATGGATTGTAGCGTCACGCCTGCTAAGAGGACGGTACTTCCCGACGCGTCTACTTAACACGGCAAGTGGCTCACAAAGCGCTGCTAATACAACGGCAAATCACCACTCCGGGCCGCGTTATCCAGTGGTTAAGACACTGTGCTCAAGCTCAGGAGGAGAGAAGTTCAAACTTCCCGGCTGGTCAACAGCACTCAAGTTTCCTGCGGCTCCCTTAAATCTCTTCGGTCAATCTCGAACTGCTTCCTTCAGAAACGAGCCTAACATTATCGAACTGAACGCGTGTCCTGTGTCTGTTGAGATCGCTCTGGACTGGACGTTTGTTTTCCGCAACCCGTGTTGCAGAGGGCCAATCGACGGTGTAGCCTTTGTAAAGTTTCTCAGAAATAACCAGAGATACGAGCAACATTCATTACGCATTCCTGTCAACAAATATTGTAAAGAAAGTAATTGATTGTACACATCATAAAACAGCTTGAAATGAGCCCTTGTGCTCACAGACGAATAAGTTCTTAATATATGGATTCCTTCTGAATACAAGTGCAGTTTTCATTTGACGTTCCATTTGTGTGTTATGACAAATGAAACCCACAGTCAGTGCTCGCAAATGGATCTTTGACTAGAAACGTGAATAATTGTTTTTTCTTACTTACAGAATTCCAAAATTCTGCCAATGCTGGAACAATACGCAAACTCTTTCGCAGCAGCCAGCTTACAGACGGCAGTCTAACGGCAGTGCCGTATGAACATTGCTCATTATTTGTACAATGTTTCTTGGTGCAGTTATTTAACTGTCTGAAACACAGACACACATACACACAGAGTATGAAAAGGAAAGGATACTTCATATAGGATAATGCTGAATTTAAACCTCGGACTTAGGCAACAAAAATTGTTAATATGTTTTTGTACTATTAAATTGCGTAACATTTTACAGATCTGAACCTGACCTGATGATGTCTGATGGACGTAGGTGTTTTGAGTATAAGAAACCTCTTGTGATAATTGTTATTTTTTCTCTTTTCTTTTGTGTTTTTTTCATTCATTTACTCTTGTTTTTACTTGTGTTTTCCTCGTTCTCCGTATTCAGTTCGATGAATTATCTGTAAGCAACGAGTCCAGGCAGACCACCTCATCGCCGGGGTTGTTACGTGAATCATCAGTGGCTGTGTAACAGACACTTATATCCTCCGTGGACGATTCTATACAGTGCTGCCTATTGCCAAAGTGTTTCGGTGCTGTATCCGTGTGTAGTGCGGTACACAGAGAACAGCAGGAAGGGAGGTGGAGGTTCAAATGGCTCTGAGCACTATGGGACTTAACATCTGAGGTCATCAGTCCCCTACAACTTAGAACTACTTAAACGTAACTAACATAAGGACATCACACACATCCATTCCCGAGGCAGGATTCGAACCTGCGACCGTAGCGGTCGCGCGGTTCCAGCCTGTAGCGCCTAGAACACTCGTCCATCCCGGCCGGCCACATGGGTGTGTTGTAGGTCTACTCACTTCCGTTTTCGAGGTCAGTAACGCACCAGTGTTTTGTTGTCTGAGATGGAAGCAGCCAGTTGGAATCCTGGTAGTCAAATATGCATTAGACCTGTTTTAATGTCCTAATAAAATGACGTTATATTTTTATATTGCCGATTTCAGCCGTGTCAAATAGTCATGTTCCAATAAGTGTGCAGTATAGTAGTCCTAGCGTCGTAGAGGATCACGCATTGTCATCAACAGACCTCATCAGTGACAACGAGACTGACGCTGAGACCACTGTCATGGACATTGATCCAAAGATGGCCATACGAATCCGATACACACATCCTTAACTGCCAGGCAATAAACGCTGTGGAGTAAGAACCTCCTACATTAGCTCAGGAGATATGACGTCATAAACAGTAATATGCGTGAAAAACTGCCATTTCATCCATGGCCTTTAATGTATTTTTTCTGTACTACTTACTGTACCCGCAATAAATTTTGCACACAATATCCACATATGCCTCTAAATGAAGCTACAAATGTATATAATGGTACCACACATAGTTCAAGAGATATTACGACATAAACACTGAGCTGCGTGAGCAACTGCTGCATCATACATAAAGTTTTAATACATTTATTGTTTACTAGTAAGGCATTCCAGTAGTCGAGTCAGATTAAGGGAACCCCCTGACTCCTGTCACTGATTTTGATAACTTTCAAATGCAAAGCCAAACGGCTGCAAGCGAAAACAATAGCCGTCTGTAGAGCTAGGAAGAAGCGTTACCCTAGAGACATTTACAAAATGGCGTTTTAGACAAGCGAAGCGCTTGCGCCCAGCAAACACAAACTGTGAGAGATCCTATATCTTAATTTGGATACTGCACTAACATATTTGTACAGTATGCATATTCCTTTCTACAGCTTTTTCATAATTTCAATGGTGTTTCCACGAATATATGGAAATCAAATTTTTTCGATACTTCTCTACAAATACATGTAATTTCTTGTTTTCGTTTGTAATAGAAAATTGGCAAGATGAATACTCAGGCAATGCCGGGTTTGTCAGCTAGTCGGAATATAAAGATATAAATGTCATTGCAACAGGAAGTAAAAACTTCTTCAACGATTATAGTAATCATGTCCGTATCTTCACCATTAAAACATACTACGTTGACAGATATTCGTCATCAGTATTGGATCACAAGAAAAAAGAGCAATATATTATTATTGTTCACTGGCAGTACCTTGGCTTAAACTCAAATATCTGTGCAGTGTCTCAAGAAATGAGGGCACAATACACTCTTGTTTATGATCTGTCCGTCCAGCAGTATTCTCGATGTTGGTAAGCCATGTGTCGACACCTACTTTCAAATCTCACCCCTCCAACCCTCTCAATCTTCCTATTTGATTCTTATAATGAAATACAACATAAACCCAATACTAAACGTTATAAATGCTCAAAACAATCAGTCACACAATACACGCAACACATTCTATCAAATATTGGCTAAACCACGTTCTAAAGGCAAAGTTGCCCCATATACATCAGACGTTACGTTAGGTAAGAATAATGGCATATTAAAGAACAGCCGGAAATCAGACACATTTGAGACACAATGGAGAGCCTGTTTGATGACAGTTGATGCAGGAAGATTGACGGTCATTTCTATACCTACGTACATAGTCTGCAAACAACTGCGAAATACATGGCTATGGGTATTTATTATGTTATTAAGTTGTCTTCCCGTTGCAATTGTGTATGGAGTGCGGGAAGGACGACTACTTAAATAGCTCTGGGGCGCTGTATATCAGTCTAACCGTGTATTCGTCGTCCTTACGCGAGCGATGCGTAGCGGTCAGAAGTATGTTACTAGATTCTACACCTGATAGCGATTCCTGAAACTTCCTAAGTAGGGTTTCGTAGAATAAGTGATGTCTATCTGCAGGCGTCTGTCAGTTCATCTCCGTGACATCCTCCCGTGACTGAAACAAATCTGTGACCATTCCTGCTGCTCTTCTTTGAACACCTTAAAAATAACCTGTTAGTCCTATTTGATATGGGTGCGACACACGAGCACTTTTCTAAGAAGGGGTGCACAAGCAATTTGTAGGCAGTCTCCTTTTTAAACTGACCGAATTTGCCAGCATCCTGCCAGTGAATCGACTCGTACAGATCTGGTATTCTGCTGCGAAAGTGTCCGTAGTTTGATTTGAAGAAAACGTGTTGAGTTCGTAATTTTCAAAACCTTTCATCACTAGAAAGAAAAGATAAACAGAATTAGGAAAAGTAAAGAAACGCCGTGTAGTTCTTGAGAGGAGGTGACGATATGGAACAGAGAAGTGGGGATAGTTGACTATCTAGCAGTTACTAAATCTACATGTTGAGTAAGATCACTGTAGAATTCATTCACATAGTTGGTCGCTATATAGTGAAAAAATACTCCTCTTCTCAAATATGACTTTAGCTTAAAGATTTCTGATCAAAATTTTTCCACGTATAATCGAATGACGATGTTGCTAGGTACATACATACTGCAGGCATATCTCTAGTGAAGGGGATGAAGATTGAATGAGATAGCACACCAGTAAGATAAGTACATTGGGCCTCCCATTGCTAAGACAGCTTTAAAACTAAATCCTTCCACAACAGTTCAGAATTGTTCTTAGTTTACTGCTTCAGAATAAGGCGTTTTTCTCTCTTATCAAATCGAGCATTAACACAAAAAAAACGTTCAAATGCGTGTGAAATCTTATGGGACTTAACTGCTAAGGTCATCAGTCCCGAGGCTTACACACTACTTAACCTAAATTATCCTAAGGACAAACACACACACCCATGCCCGCTGGAGCACTCGAACCACCGCCAGGACCAGCCGCATAGTCCATGACTGCAGCGCCCTAGACTGCTCGGCTAATCCCGCGCGGCAAGCATTAACACATTACGGCAAAATAATCAACCCGGTGGAATGGAATGATTCGTCACAACGCAGTCGACTGTCATTATTGTTGTGGTTGATGAGAGAAGGTGGCATCCTAGAAAAGTTATACACCGGTGACTAGGAAAAGAAAAACTGTTGCCTCGATTCCACTTTCTATAGACTGGCCAAGCAACTAGGCGAGTGTTTTACTTTCAGGTATACAGTCTCCCTTTTGTCTTGGGTTTCCTTACCTGTCGGCAGGGCCTAACATGTGGAAGCAGGCTGACAGTAATCAGCACCCCTCTGCATTAGGATGATGAAGTAGTAGTCATATCAGGTGGAGCAATTTCTGGGGCAATGACCAACGTCTTGGAGGCTTGGTATTCAAACTCCGCCATCGAGATACATATTTTCGTGTTTTTCCAAAATCGCTTTCGGTCAGTTCCGGGATGGTTCCCTCAACAACGTGGTCGTCAACTTCCTCCTCGCTCTTTGACGAGCGGACCTAGTTACACGTGCTCTGTGACCTTCATGTGGACGGGAGGTCGAGCTTCATGTGGACGGGAGGTCGAGATGTAACCTCCCATCCTCCACAGCTGGGCAACGCGCTGCACTTTGCTGGGCCGCTCAGCCCAACGGGCGAATTATCGACGGCTGCAGCTCGTAGTGGCCCCGATAAAGGTCAGTGCTGTGAGAATGTGTACGTGCTGCCAGCCCCGCGCCATCGATCAGCCACTCACTGCCGGCGACGGGCTCCCCATCGGCCTGAATTTGGTTTGCCACCGCCGAGCAACAGACGAGTACAGCACCAAATGCTGCCCAGTTTTTTCCAACTCTTGTTGCGGCACCACTGACAAAAAAATATCTCTTGTGGAACACAATGCTATAAACAGGATATCTCACGTTATTCTATATTTCTGGATTTATGGAAGGCATTTGACACCGTTGCTCACAAGCACTTCTAATCGGCTTGCGCGCCCATGGAGTATCGTCTATCATACGACTGGATTCGTGATCACTTGTTCGGCAGATACCAGTTCGTAGTAGCTGAAGGGAATTATCTAGTGAAAGTGAAGCTCTATCTAAGGTTTCCTGACGAAGCATTACACGTCCTCTGCTGTTCTTAATCTCTATAAACGATTTGGGAGACAATCTGACAAGCCATCATAGATGCCTGCAGATGATGCTTGCATTTACCGTCTAAAAAGCCGGCAGTAGATCAAAATTAATGAAAAAGATTTAGACACGTAATCTACATGGTGCGAAAAATGGCATTTGATCCTGCACAACAAAAAGTGCGAGATACATAAGTACTAGAACAGTTCCTTTAAATATCGGTCTTACGATAAGTAAAATACATTTAAAAAAATGGCTCTGAGCACTATGGGACTTAACATCTGTGGTCCTCAGTCCCTTAGAACTTACAACTACTTAAACCTAACTAACCTAAGGACATCACACACATCCATGCCCGAGGCAGAATTCGAACCTGCGACCGTAGCGGTCACGCAGTTCCAGACTGAAGCACCTAGAACCGCACGGCCACACCGGCCGACAAAACACATTTAAAAGTTGTCGGTTTAGATATCTGGGGGATTACAATTACGAACGACTTAAACTGGAACCATCACATAGAAAGTATGATGGGTAAGGAGAACCAATGACTGCGTTTTATCGGGAGGAAACTGAGAAGATGCTTCCGCCTCCGTCGCTGAGTGGTCAGCGCGTCTGACTACCATACGGCAGCCCCGAGTTCGATTCCCGGTACTGCCAGGGATTTTTCCTCGGTGGGAGGACTGGAACGGGGTGTGCAATCGGCCTCACGAGATCAACTGAGGAGCTATTCAACAGATTAGTAGCGGTTCGAAGCTGAAGAAACCCGATAACGACCCGGAGGGCGGTGTGCTGACCGCGTACCCCTCCATTCCGCATCCGATCAAGCCGTTGACAGTTGATTGACCCGTCTAGGTCCAGAATGCGTGACTTAGCTTACAAGATTCACAAAATCTACTGCAGGTACTGTGCGTGGTGTGGGATCCTTTCCAAATAGCACTGAAGTCGAATATCGTAAAGGCTCGTCATCGAAACAGACATTTTTCGTTGCGGTTGGGACCATGTCGTGAACTTTCCATCACCAACTCTCTCCTTCGAATCTATACAAATAATAAAGCCGTAAAAACGTCGTGTCTGTCTCTTTGAACACGCTAATCTCAAAAACTACTAGACGAATTTTCATCGTGTTTTCACAGATAACTTAGGCGTAGCTTGGGGCAAGATAAACGCTTTATTTCATCAAAACCTGACCACGGAAATAGAAGATATCGTGATTTAAAGTTTTAGGAGCCTGCTCAGCTTAGTAGTTCGGATGTTTGCCTTAGTGACACCGTAGTACACCAAAGAACCACAGGACGGCGCTGTTGGTCTTTTGCCGGCCGTTGTGACCGAACGGTTCTAGGCGCTACAGTCTGGAACCGCGCGACCGCTACGGTCGGAGGTTCGAATCCTGCCTCAGGCATGGATGTGTGTGATGTCCTTAGGTTAGTTAGGTTTAAGTAGTTCTAAGTTCTATGGGACTGATGACTTCAGAAGTTAAGTCCCATAGTGCTCAGAGCCATTTGAACCATTTTGTTGGTCTTTTTACCTCACTGACAGAAGTACTTTCGGAAGTTAACGTCATTGGCAGAAATAACCTTGACAATATTATCTAGAGCTTACTTGGCTAGGATATACCGATTTCGAATTGCCTGTTAAAAGCCCAACGAAATTGCTTTGCTTCTTTCGACAGGTTTCTTCTTCTTAGCTAGGCAAAACAAATTTATTGACTGATTCTATATGGATTCTGTTTTTATCGACTGAGACGCCATGTACTCCGCCTCGCTTTCCGCATCCGTTTACCTTCCCCCACACGAGTCCTTTACCATTTCATCACATTCCCGCCTCAGCTCACTCACGCTCGACACCTCTGAACAATCTACACCTCCGCAAACTCGACCCCAAAAATGCTATCGTTTCCCTCTACTTTCCAACCCTCATACGCTGCGTTCACCAATACATCCCACCAACCATCCACTTACACACCCTACACATGCTCTCCCAAAGAAACTTCAACCATCTCCCACTCCGAGATCATGAACTCCGCGTCGACATTTAGCCATCCTAACAGCTATAGGTCCATCCCAACTAATCCAACGCATCAGCGTTTTCCCTTCCTCCCCTCCCCTCCCAACATTTCTCCATTTTTTTCTCTTCCGCCTCTCTTCCCCCCCCCCTCCCCCTTTTACCGAATAACTATTAGTGTCACCGATTCCCCGTCTACAGGACATCCCATTCTGTCCCAACAGCCACTCCTACGCCATCGCCGCAATGCACCACTCCTCCATCGGTGATATCACCACTTTCCTAACCTCTTCACCGGCCAATCTTTCCGCTCCAACAACTGATCCCCTATTCCGTGGCACGTCTTTCCAATTTCTAGTGACAGGAAAGTGCTTCTTTCACATATAAGTGTTTCGGCAACATGTTTTAAGTGTTTTAACTGTGCGCTTACTGCACTTCATTTTACCTTTCATTATTGTTTCTAACTACCAGTGCAAAAAGTCGTCTTTGTATATCTCAAAAGTTCAATTTTATTTTTCACCTTTAAAAATGTTTCAAATTCAGAGTATATATCTCTGCTATCTGTTTCTCATTTTTTCATCTTCTTTATTGTTTTAATTGTCCACTGGCTGAAGAAGAGTGGGTTGCCTGTACTGCCGGCAGCACGCCCCCCCCCCCCCCTCCTCACCCATATGGGGCGCGGGAGAATGAAATAACAATTAAGAAGGAAAAAAAAGTTTGAGGTACGGAACCCTAAAAGCAACGTTATGCAAGGCCTGTTGCGATGCGTTGGCGTATAGCAAGTGACAAAATATTCTTATGAGTCTCGCCTACGTAAGAATAAATGTACATCATGAAAAACTAAGAGAAAACAGAGCTCGCACGGAATGATTTAGGTGTTCATCTTTCCCACATGCTATTCGACGGTGCAACGATAAAGACATAATATGAAAGTGGTTCCATGCACTCCCTGCCGAACATGAAATGCAGAATAGATGTAGATCCAGATTGTATTTCCAGTTATGAAATACGTTAGCTGTTTTAATGAAACGAACAAAAGCTGCTTTGGATATAGGGAAACAGTCTGGAGAAGAGACTCTGAGCACTATGGGACTCAACATCTTAGGTCATAAGTCCCCTAGAACTTAGAACTACTTAAACCTAACTGACCTAAGGACATCACACACACCCATGCCCGAGGCAGGATTCGAACCTGCGACCGTAGCAGTCCCGCGGTTCCGGACTGCAGCGCCAGAACCGCTAGACCACCGCGGCCGGCGGAGAAGAGACGTAGTGATTTATTATTCGGGAGTGGAGTGGAAAGGAAGGTAAGAGCTTCAAGATGTTCCCCAGCACACTTCCTCTTACCGTTTTGTCGCTGTCAGGTGACGTGTATTGGAGTTTCTCCTCGTGTATTTTGTTCGCCTCACAACAGGTTACACGGCTATAACGCGCTATCCGCTTTTATCTCCCATTGTCTCTCATGCACACCCCGACAACGGTAGGGACGACAATGAGCTCCCTGCGAGTACCTTATTATGTTCGGGAGACAACCTCAACGTCTGTCGGTGCACGGTATGTCCGTAATTTGTGTTACACGCCGCGTGCTCGTCGCGCAGGTTTCGGGGACCCCACAGCGCCTTGGAAATGTAGTCATCTCTGAGTTTTACATTTCGTTGCTGCGTTTGCGTGGGGTAAGTGAAGTCACAGCTAAAACGCAGCGAAGAGGTATTTCCCGACTTTTCTCCATCTTCACATTAAACTTAATTACATTACTTTTTCTTGTCATATACGACCATTTTCTTGTACATAACGAAATAACTATCAAAAACTTCAAGGAAAATTTTCTAACAACAGACAAAGTTATCCACATGTAGTTTTGAAATGTGACATACTACATTCATAGCGTGGATGCCTCAGTTCTCCACATTTTAATTGCGAAAATTAACAACATTCACCATTTCCGGACTGAATCTTAGTAACACTTCATTCCATTGCAAACCTTCTGGGACGGCGACCGCGTGCTGTCGTAAAACGCTTCGGCCACTACTGAAGGCGGTTGTCATCAAGGTGACAAAGTATACTCTTTAAAAGCTGCAGAACGTTACTCGTCCGAGCACAGAATCCCACATACATGAAACTATAAACGACCAACACCATAATCCTTGCAACTACAGATCACACAAGTATTCATAAACAAGCAGCTTATAGATCAGTGCTGCACAGGACACTTGAAATGTGTTTGAAGCAATAAAACACGCAACAAGAAATAATCATAGTGAAACAGATTGCAGTTGCCAGTGACCCTATTGCTTCCATGGCGAAGTAAACAAATACCCAAACACAAACAAAGATAAAAACAAATATATACCTTATCTTCCAATACATTTTCAATAAATCACGAAAGATTGAAAAGTTAATCAAAAATCAGAATGCGTACACTGGGTGACAAAAGTCATGGGATACCTCCTAATATCGTATCGGACCTCCTTTTTCCCGGCGCAGTGCAGCAAGACGACGTGGCATGGACTCAGAGAGTCCTTGGAAGTCTCCTGAAGAAATACCGAGCCATGCTGCCTCTGTAGCGATGCATAACTGTGAAAGTTTTACTGGTGCAGGACTTTGTGCACGAACTGACCTCTCGATTATGTCTCATGTATGTTCTTTGGGATTAATCTTGGGCAATGTGGGGGGCCAAACCATCCACTCCAATTGTCCATATTGTTCTTCAAATCAGTCACTAACATTTGTGGCCCGGTGACTTGGCGCATTCTCTTCGATAAAGATGAGGTCCATGAATGCCTGGAAATGGTCTCTAAGCAGCCGAACATAACCATTTCAAGTCAGTGACCGGTTCAGTTGGACCTGAGCACCCAGCTCATTCCATACAGACAAAATCACCATTCTTGAGTCACCGCAAACTTGAACAGTGCCTTGTCACAACTTGCGTCCATGGCTTCGTGGGGTCTGCGCCACACGCGAAAACTGCCACCAGCTTTTTACCAACTGAAATCACGATCCATCTGACCAGGCCACGGTTTTCAGTCATCAAGGGTCCAACCGATGTGGTCACGAGACGGTATCGTGCTGTTAGCGAAGGTCATAGCCCATTGACGCCAAATTTCGACGCACTATCCTAAGGGATACATTTTCGCACGTCCCACACTGATTCTGCAGTTATTTCACGCGCTGACAACTCCGCGCATACGTCGCTCCCCTCGATCGTTTAAGTGAGGGACGTCGGCCACTGCGTTATCCGTGGTGAGAGGCAATGCCTGAAATTTGGTATTCTCGGCACCCTCTCGACACTGTGGGTCTCGGAATGTTGAATACCCTAACGATTTCTGAAATGGAATGTCCCAAGCGTCTAGCTCAAACTACCGTTCCGCGTTAAAAGTCTGTAAGTTCCCGCCATGGGGCCACAATCACGTCGCAAACCTTTTCACATGAATCACCTGAGTAACAATGACAGCTCTGCCAATGCGGTACCTTTGTCTACCTTGCGTACGCGTTACTACCAACATCCATACATACACACATCGCATGTCTTTTATCGCCTCATTGTAGTAGGCTATGTGGTTGTCAATTAACTTGTTTGGTCGCAATCATATATATGAGGTAACGACATGATGAAATAGACGAATGTTTCATATGTAACGTTAGACAATCATTGATGGTTGGTTGTGCCATCCAGTGTTTCCACTATTCGTGGTATGGCGGATTTCAGCGCAGCTGTGGGGGTTCGGAAGGAGGACGACTTCCAGAAGTTTCGTATAATTTCCATATATTCAGCAACTTTTGGGGAACGTAGAAACAAGAGGACGGTTACCTGCACGTGGCGACTATAGGTTAAATCAGGGAGAGATGGTGTACATTTTAAAAAATCTCAAATGCAAAGTTCTACAGCGCACTTTTAGTAATATTTTTGTACAACTAGACACACCTGTTGTCTATGACATAATATTTTCTAATTTTTTAAATGTATCGTTTAAACATAATGTTTGATGCTGAAAATATCATTACATTGCTGCGTGTATCCTTCATGCTACGGTTGATATGTCTCATCGCAAAAAACCGCGAAACTACGTTGGTTTTCAGTCAAAAGGTGTATAATATGTATTGTGGTTATAAATATGTTGCTAATTGAAGAAAAAACGCTGAAGTGTTAGCAATAGCTTTTTTAATGATATTTATGTATCCAGGTAGTTCGCTGTTTCGGTATACAGTTTACCTGCTGATAGTTGAATACATTTGAAGGAAAATATAGACAAACAAGAAATGTTTCACTTTATTTAAAACTGTTATTTGATTTGTGCGGTCTGTTGTTGTGGTCTTCAGTCCAGAGACTGGTTTAATGCAGCTCTCCATGCTACTCTATCCTGTGCAAGCTGCTTCATCTCCCAGTACGTATTGCAGCCTACATACTTTTGAATCTGCTTAGTGTATTCATCTCTTGATCTCCCTCTACGATTTTTGCCCTTCACGCTGCCCTCCAATACTAAATAGCTGATCCCTTGATGCCTCAGAACATGTCCTACCAACCGATCTCTTCTTCTAGTCAAATTGTGCCACTTCCTCTTCTCCCCAATTCTATTCAATACCTCCTCATTAGTTATGTGATCTACCCATCTAGTCTTCAGCATTCTTCTGTAGCACCACATTTCGAAAGCTTCTATTCTCTTCTTGTCCAAACTATTTACCGTCCATGTTTCACTTCCACACGTGGCTACACTCCATACAAATACTTTCAGGAACGACTTCCTGACACTTTAATCTATACTCGATGTTAACAAATTTATCTTCTTCAGAAACGCTTTCCTTGCCACTGCCAGTCTACATTTTATATCTTCTCTACTTCGACCATCATCAGTTATTTTGCTCCCCAAACAGCAAAACTCATTTACTACGCTAAGTGTCTCATTTCCTAATCTAATTCCCTTAGCATCACCCGACTTAATTCGATTACATTCCATTACCCTCGTTTTGCTTTTGTTGATGTTCATCTTGTATCCTCCTTTCAAGAGAGTGCCTATTCCGTTCAACTGCTCTTCCATGTCCTTTGTTGTCTCTCAATGGATTTTAATACCTACTCCGAATTTTTCTTTTGTTTCCTTTACTACTTGCTCAATATACAGATTGAATAACATCGGGGAGGGGCTACAACCCTGTCTCACTCCCTTCTCTACCATTGCTTGCCTTTCGTGTCCCTCGACTCTTATAACTGCCATCTGGTTTCTGTACGAATTGTAAATAGTCTTTCGCTCCCTGTATTTTACCCCTGCCACCTTCAGAATGTGAAAGAGAGTATTCCAGTCAACATCGTCAAAAGCTTTCTCCAAGTCTACAAATGCTAGAAACGTGGGTTCGCCTTTTCTTAATCTAGCTTCTAAGATAAGCCGTACGGTCAGTATTGCCTCACGTGTTCCAACATTTTTACGGAATCCAAACTGATCTTCCCCGAGGTCGGTATGTATTCTTAAGGAAGAAATGTGTGTCATGTGTACCGGATTTTATTGTGGCATGTATCCCGATCTCTAGAGGAGAGATGCCTCACCTCATAAATTGAAGGCGTTGATAGCCAAGATGGCCGTACTAGAATCAAAACACGCCCAACAGAACTTCGTGTTACTGCAACTGCTCAAACATATGAAAATATATGACTGTTTAGCATAGACTAAAAACTAAAGGTGTCGCTGAAGAGGTTTTGAAGGGATATTTATAGACCTACCTCAGTTACTCCCCGCAGGACTTAATTAAAACTTACTCGATCGAAACGGAAACGTTTTTATTATGACCTTCCGTCCACTGAGCAACTGCTGTGCGGATACTCGCCCGCTCTGTCTGTGTTTGCCGAACGTATGACAGGTTCGCAGTCTACAACACGTGCGGCGCCTCTCCCTGATTTACCCTATTTTCTGCTCTGCTGGGTTGGTGATCCAAAGCTACTCCCAAGTTTTTGCGCTTCTTGACACGGTATTGGGCTCTCATTGGAGTAACAGGAGACAACTGCACGAGGAATTCAGATTTGGTTAATTGGTGATGGGAAAGTAAAACTGCTTGGGATTTCTTCGCGTTTAGTCCTAGGTTTCGCGTCCATGTGACAACTGAAGAAAGGTCCTGAGGAACGTGGAGAGTGGGAGTATTGACATCATCAGGTCTGGCGCACGTGTAAAGATGGAGGTCATCGGCGTAGCAATGGTATTTGCAGGAGCTGTGTGGAGTGTGGGCGTGCACGCCGCGACGCACGCAGCGTACCACAATGCTGGGAGCCCGGCAGGGCGCGCGCAACGCACTCGGCGCTGATGGCGTGCCGGCCGATACCGCGGCTTCGATGAGCGACTCCTGCAAAACAGCATTCGTCGCGCAGCTCCGCCGTGAATACCGTCGTTCACGACGCAATTATCGCCTCGCCTGGGCTCTGACGCGGCGCGGCCAGCAAAAAGGATCTGTGCGAGGCGCGTCGGCCGACCGTGGGACGCCTCGCTCGCGCGCGGCAGAGGTGCCCGCCGTCTCTGCTTGCAGCACAACAGAGGGAGTGGCTGGCCGGCGGTGGTGCAGCTGCAGGCCGTAAAACCTGTGTCCCTTTCACAGCGCAGGCGCACCGCTGTACTGCAGGCCTTCGGATTTGCGGGTGCACGAAGTTAACTTCTTACGACCACTCCTGCGGAATAGCGAGCATAGCTTCCAGTTCGAAGCCATTATTCTCCGGTCGTCTGCACAGCTGGAGTTTCATTTGGTGCTTCTAAATTTTATTCTCTTCTCCGCAGAAGACGCCTGGGTTCTGCTTACTACCTTCAGGCTGGTACTGCGAAAATCAATTAAGGTAGGTTCCAGAACCAGAAATCTTATATACGAGCATTTTCTACACAATCGGTGGATCGATGTTTGTTGCACACTAGCTGTACCGAAACTCAGGACGACCCAACTACGGGCTGTGTTGTGGGTGATCAAACACTTCCCACCGAAAACGCTCCAGGAGCATCTTCATTGCCCCTGCAGAGTACGGCCGAGAACTGTTATGAAGAACGAAACGCATAACAGTTACGTTATGTGGGTTGCACGACATCAGGCGAAGTCTCTCACCAGGTCTTCATACTTGGCCGGAGACACTATTTTCTAGACTTCTTTTCGTATTCACTGTGCGCTCAGAATTGGAAAAATAGACGTGCTGCTATCGACGGGATTACTAAAGACACTACACAACATATGTATTCAAAACTTCCATGGGCTTTCATAGTAGTTTTCCGAATAAACCTTGTATTTGCTTTGTTCAGCAGTAGTAGGGCGTTCAGCCATTTTTCTTGTTTTCTTTAATCTCCTTTATATGCTCATAAACAGTTAATTCCACGTTTACTTAAACTCCAATAATGTCCGTCTCTATACTGTATGGATCCCTTATCACAATTACAACCAAGCTCATCCTGCAGAGTCTCTAGCCGGTGCAGTCTGCGTGAATGTCTCTTCCTCAGAACTCGCTACGTCACTTTTGTAAATTAATTTACTATATTTTACTGTCACTATCCTAATCATTACTACATTACTGTTAACGGCAATACTAACATTGAATGAGTTATTACTAACAGTTCTTACTCAATACCGTTATCCCTCATGGCATTAGATGAATGCAAGTCTTGTTCCAAGTCAGTATCATTTCGTTAATATGTATAATATTTAGATTATCGTTCTTCAAGTGCAGACTATTGTACGTCTGAAGCCTTTGTTCGATGTAAGAGAGAGAGCCTTCATCCGATCGGGATAAATAAGCAAATAGAAATATTTTTAAAAAAAAGAGGGAAGTACGGGTAATCAAACTCCATAAAAACAGGTACAACAGCTTCTTTGATACAACCGTTCAGATACATTGCTTATTGCTGTGCATTAAAAGGTGTGAAGATGTTTATACGTCGTTCTAGTATAGCACCAAACGGTAGATCAATTTCAGTCATCTTAATCAATGTTTCTGGAAAGTCCACAGCTGTGTCATTCGTGACTAAAATAATGAAACTACACCAGTTACTTATTTTTTCAAGCGTAGCACATCGCCTTTCGAACATTTATTCTCATTCTCAAGTGCAAATATTTGCACGAGTATTACGTGTGATGTCTGCATGTGTGTTTTTGCGCCTCTTTTGTACTGTGGTACTATTTTTTTTATAGAAACAGAACATCAGAGGGCCTATAACACAATATTGGGAGGATTTAATCGAACAGCTGGAAATTACTGTACATCACCAAAAGCAAGGGGAAAAATCCTCAGTAACAAAGTAGACAATGTATGAGATAATGTTTTCAATGTTTGTTCTGTATGTAACAACAATGGAAAATTCCATAAATACTCATATGTTAGTTTCTTCAGAGATTATTCTCAACATTTACAACAAAATGAAATATAAAGCATATCTGTTAATTTAAAAGTCAGTAATAGTCAGTACAGGTAAAATCAATTTGTAAGTGACAGCTTTATGTACACAGTGAAATCCATAGAAAATGCAGCAGCTCTGACTGTATCCATACGGTTGTACTATGTTTGGCCGGCCGGTGTGGCCGAACGGTTCTAGGTGCTTCAGTCTGGAACAGCGCGACCCCACGGTCGCAGGTTCTAATTCTGCCTCGGGCATGTATGTGTGTGATGTCCTTAGGTTAGTTAGGCTTTAGTAGTTCTAAGTTCTAGGGGACTGATGACCTCAGATTTTAAGTTCCATAGTGCTCAGAGCCATTTGAATGTACCATGTTTGTAACATATTTTTATGGAAGAAACGAACTATGTGGGCAATGAGTTGCATGTGTGTGGGATTCTGCGTAATGGAAGAGGCACAGACAGAAATAGGATATCTAACATTAGCAAGAACGATAAGTCATGAAAATAATTTTTTCCAGTTTTCCGATTGCAGCATAATTTGGAAAAGAGGACTTCAGTGGAAGGGAGTTGGAGAAACACACTTGAAAGCATCACACTTCGTGTAAGTGTTAGAACTTGGCAATGAGAACAGATTCTCGAATCGCGTTGTGCTAAGCATCAATAAAATGCGTAACTGGTGCAGTGTTTTATACTTCAAATTACACGGTAGGATGAGACAAGTGAGGTGGAGTGTGACGACGTAGGCTGCTATTGTATGAGAGAGCACACCCTCTCTCCTCTTCCCCCATCGCCCCCCCTCTCCCTGGCTAACACACACACACACACACACACACACACACACACACACACACAGAGGGTCGGGGGAGAACGACAGCGAGAGAGAGAGAGAGAGAGAGAGAGAACGAATGTTAAATGGGAGAGCGGCCAGCAGGTATTGCCAGCCATTCACTGTGCAGCCGCCGCCGTTGCCACCCAATTTGCGGCGTAACGACCCGGCAAGAGGGGCACGGGCGGGCAGCCCGCGGGTTTTGTGGCGCGTTCCGGGAAACGCGGGTCTGCTGCCTGCTGCGGACACGTGGCAGATAAAGATGTCAGCCGGCGCTCCCGCATTCCTGCCCGCCTCCCGTCATTCCCATTCCCAGGCCGCGCCCGAGGACTCGTCCTAATTAATGTTCGAAACGTTCGACGACTGCCCGCGCGCATTATGTCCGCTCCTGCTTCCCGGGCCCTCAGAGACGATTTAATTTAAATTCGACGCACGCGGTGAGTAAGGCAGGAACGCTGGGCTACATACCAATTACATGGTGTACAGAAGGAGAGAGAGAGAGATATGCACTGCGCTTACAAGAAGCTGTCCAATACCTACACGACGCGAATTCGTTTGCCACTGCTGTGGTCATCGTACTGTAGCAGCCTCCTACGCGATAGCTCGAAGACGTTGCCAGTCGACGCCGTGCAAGGCATGTAGGTACACTAAGCTCTCACTAATCCGGGCATCAGTTGCACGGCTTCGCAGTAATGCGGCCCATACTCAGCCTCTCGGTTCAAGCAGAAATGACGGATACATTAATGAATTCTCGTGTGTAACCATGTTGATAGTTAATTACAGTGCTATGCATGTCTGAAATTGTGACTTTGTTTACGGTTCAGTATCATTGGTTCTGAAAGGAAACACGTTATGTTAGACCTCAAGCAAAAATGGAAATTATAGACAAGTTGAATTGAGGTTCTTGGCAGAAAGAAATTGCTGCCGGGTACAGTGTTGGAAGAGCAACTATTTACGTCAAACGTTTAGCTGACTGTGAGATAATCGAAAGCGTGCATGAAGTTTTTGATGGAAGTGATGAAAAAGAGGACACAGGAAGAGAGAACATGAAGCTATCTTACACTGTTCGTGCTGAAGCTGCAGACATTATACAACAATCAGAAACATGCAGTGCCGATGTGATGCTTGTAAAGCCGTTGCTTGATGAAGCACATTGTTGTCACCTATCATCATTCCGACAACTAAAAATTTGGGACACTTTTTATAGTGAGTGACACTACCGTAAATATACACACTCTAGGACTAAGTATCCTATGAAAATGAAAGTAATTTTGGATGTAATAAAATATAATCCCCATGTGTTTACAATAAATTTAAGACAGTCTGAATAAGCTGCTCTTCCGCTGATCTGGCATCCTTATCTCCAAGTAATGATCGGATTAGCAAGAGCCTAATGTACCAACAAGTATTCCGCAGTCGCCCATCATGTGAATCCCAGTTTGTTCTGTTCGCTCACATTAACTAGCTAAGTGGTTGGCTGTATGATTGAACGGAGCTTCCCGAAAGCGTCAGCTAATTTCCGATCCATTGTCAGTAGAAAAAGTATGTACTTACGAAATATTAGAACAGGCATGCGTTTGACTGACAGACTAACCAACTGAAATATCCAGATAATAGTTCTCAAAGGAAGACAATGGAATCTAAATTGTGTCGTGTACCTCGAAGAAAGTCTGATATAACCGTTACTGTTACGTATACGTAAGTCAGTGATATAACTTCCATTAGATGTCGCCTGCATAGTGAAAAATTTCCGCTTGAAAGAGGACTCAGGGAACGTGTTTCGATAGCAACACAACCACTTTCAGCAGGCCTAAAGAAAGTCTTTAGATCCTTGCACCGTTTAAAGAGGGAATGTGTAAACTGAACACACCTATAAATCTTTCATCTGACGACTGACTTTATATGCCTCTGGTGCAGGTAATCTTCATAAACATGTGGAACTACATGATGAAATAAATTTTGATGTAGGGGTCTAGGGGTAGCGTCTTTGATTCATAATCAAAACGTCTTCGGTCCCGGGTTCGATCCCCGCCACTGCCTAAATTTTGATAAATAATCGGCATTGGCGGCCGAAGACTTCCGGCATAAGAAGTCAGCCTCATTCTGCCAACGGCCTTGTCATAGAGGGCGGAGGAGCGGATAGAGGTTCAGGGCACTCTCTTGTCCTAGGGGTGGGAAATTGCCCCTAAAGGCGGAAGAATCAGCAATGATTAACGACATGAGGATGCAGAAGGCAATGGAAACCGCTGCATTAAAGACACGTAACGTGTATCCACAGGACATGTGGCCTGTAATTGAAGAAGTGTCATGATGATCTCTCCATTGGCAAAAGATTCCGGAATAGTCCCCCATTCGGATCTCCGGAAGGGGACTGCCAAGGGGGAGGTTACCATGAGAAAAAGATTAAATAATCTACGAAAGGATAACGTTCTACTAGTGGGGGCGTGGAATGTCAGAAGCTTGAACGTGGTAGGTAAACTAGAAAATCTGAAAAGGGAAATGCAAAGGCTCAATCTAGATATAGTAGGGGTCAGTGAAGTGAAGTGGAAGGAAGACAAGGATTTCTGGTCAGATGAGTATCTGGTAATATCAACAGCAGCAGAAAATGGTTAACAGGTGTAGGATTCGTTATGAATAGGAAGGTAGGGCAGAGGCTGTGTTACTGTGAACAGTTCAGTGACCGGGTTGTTCTAATCAGAATCGACAGCAGACCAACACCGACAACGATAGTTCAGGTATACATGCCGACGTCGCAAGCTGAAGATGAACAGATAGAGAAAGTGTATGAGGATATTGAAAGGGTAATGCAGTATGTAAAGGGGACGAAAATCTAATAGTCATGGGCGACTGGAATGCAGTTGTAGGGGAAGGAGTAGAAGAAAAGGTTACAGGAGAATATGGGCTTGGGACAAGTAATGAAAGAGGAGAAAGACTAATTGAGTTCTGTAACAACTTTCAGCTAGTAATAGCGAATACCCTGTTCAAGAATCACAAGTGGAGGAGGTATACTTAGAAAAGGCCAGGAGATACGGGAAGATTTCAATTAGATTACATCATGGTCAGACAGAGATTCCGAAATCAGATACTGGATTGTAAGGCGTACCCAGGAGCAGATATAGACTCAGATCACAATATAGTAGTGATGAAGAGTAGGCTGAAGTTCAAGATATTAGTCACGAAGAATCAATACGCAAGGAAGTGGGATACGGAAGTACTAAGGAATGACGAGATACGTTTGAAGTTCTCTAACGCTATAGATACAGCAATAAGGAATAGCGCAGTAGGCAGTAAAGTTGGAGAGGAATGGACATCTCTAAAAAGGGCCATCACAGAACTTGGGAAGGAAAACATAGGTACAAAGACGGTAGCTGCGAAGAAACCATGGGTAACAGAAGAAATACTTCAGCTGATTGATGAAAGGAGGAAGTAGAAACATGTTCCGGGAAAATCAGGAATACAGAAATACAAGTCGCTGAGGAATGAAATAAATAGGAAGTGCAGGGAAGCTAAGACGAAATGGCTGCAGGAAAAATGTGAAGACATCGAAAAAGATATGATTGTCGGAAGGTATACAGGAAAGTCAAAACAAACTTTGGTGACATTAAAAGCAACGGTGGTAACATTAAGAGTGCAACGGGAATTCCACTGTTAAATGCAGAGTAGAGAGCAGATAGGTGGAAAGAATACATTGAAAGCCTCTATGAGGGTGAAGATTTGTCTGATGTGATAGAAGAAGAAACAGGAGTCGATTTAGAAGAGATAGGGGATCCAGTATTAGAATCGGAATTTAAAAGAGCTTTGGAGGACGTACGATCAAATTAGGCAGAAGGGATAGATAACATTCCATCAGAATTTCTAAAATCATTGGGGGAAGTGGCAACAAAACGACTACTCACGTTGGTGTGTAAAATATATGAGTCTGGCGATATACCATCTGACTTTCGGAAAAGCATCATCCACACAATTCCGAAGACGGCAAGAGCTGACAAGTGCGAGAATTATCGCACAATCAGCTTAACAGCTCATGCATTGAAGCTGCTTACAAGAATAATATACAGAAGAATGGAAAAGAAAATTGATAATGCGCTAGGTGACGATCAGTTTGGCTTTAGGAAAAGTAAAGGGACGAGAGAGGCAATTCTGACGTTACGGCTAATAATGGAAGCAAGGCTAAAGAAAAATCAAGACACTTTCATAGGATTTGTCGACCTGGAAAAAGCGTTCGACAATAGAAAATGGTGCAAGCTGTTCGCGATTCTGAAAAAAGTAGGGGTAAGCTATAGGGAGAGACGGGTCATATACAATATGTACAACAACCAAGAGGGAATAATAAGAGTGGACGATCAAGAACGAAGTGCTCGTATTAAGAAGGGTGTAAGACAAGGTTGTAGCCTTTCGCCCCTACTCTTCAATCTGTACATCGAGGAAGCAATGATGGAAACAAAAGAAAGGTTCAGGAGTGGAATTAAAATACAAGATGAAAGGATATCAATGATACGATTCGCTGATGACATTGCTATCGTGAGTGAAAGTGAAGAAGAATTAAATGATCTGCTGAACGGAATGAACAGTCTAATGAGTACACAGTATGGTTTGAGAGTAAATCGGAGAAAGACGAAGGTAATGAGAAGTAGTAGAAATGAGAACAGCGAGAAACTTAACATCAGGGTTGAGGGTCACGAAGTGAATGAAGTTAAGGAATTCTGCTACCTAGGCAGTAAAATAACCAATGACGGACGGAGCAAGGAGGACATCAAAAGCAGACTCGCTATGGCCAAAAAGGCATTTCTGGCCAAGAGAAGTCTACTAATATCAAATACCGGCCTTAATTTGAGGAAGAAATTTCTGAGGATGTACGTCTGGAGTACAGCATTGTATGGTAGTGAAACATGGACTGTGGGAAAACCGGAACAGAAGAGAATCGAAGCATTTGACATGTGGTGCTATAGACGAATGTTGAAAATTAGGTGGACTGATAAGGTAAGGAATGAGGAGGTTCTACGCAGAATTGGAGAGGAAAGGAATATGTGGAAAACACTGATAAGGAGAAGGGACAGGATGTAGGACATCTGCTAAGACATGAGGGAATGACTTCCATGGTACTAGAGGGAGCTGTAGAGGGCAAAAACTGTAGAGGAAGACAGAGATTGGAATACGTCAAGCAAATAATTGAGGACGTAGGTTGCAAGTGCTACTCTGAGATGAAGAGGTTAGCACAGGAAAGGAATTCGTGGCGGGCCGCATCAAACCAGTCAGTAGACTGATGACCAAAAAAAAAAGTAGGTTTTCAGTAAGTAGTGTAAATGATGTTAAATCAACGTTCCGAAAGGGAAAAATACAAATTAATGATGAAGTCACACAATCATGTAAAGAATTTTTCTATTTGGGGTAGACAAAATATCGACTGAGGAGGCAGCAAAAGACTGAAGGCTAGACATTGGCTGGAGTACATTCAGTAAAGTACATAGGGTTTTAAGAACAAAACATCATGTGTGTCTGAAGAGAAAAAAGCTTAAATCAATGTATAAAAGCTTGCAAGCTTACTAAAGCATAAGAAGCTTAGTGAAATTCATGTACATAGACGGAAAATGCCGATACCGTTCGACAGCACAGCTGTTGATCAATCAGTGCAATCGATCGTAACTTTGACTTGTTTAAAAGTGTTTGTCCGGACCGATTTCAGTCGGGGCTACCACTACGAGATGCATTCAAGTTCTAAGGCCTCCGATTTTTTTTCTCCGGACTGGAAAGTGATAGAAACATGCGAATTGTTTTAAAATAAGGCCGCGTTCATTGTCAATACATCCCAGAGATGGCAGCACCGTACGGCAGATGGAATTTTACCGCCAGCGGCGAGAATGAGAACTGTTTTAAATACTTAAAATGGCGACGTTTTTCTTACTTAAACTGCGTGCAATCATTCGTATTCTGAATTTGCGCGGTGTGAAACCAATTGAAATTAATCGACAGTTGAAGGAGACATGTGGTGATGGAGTTATGGATGTGTCGAAAGAGCGTTCGTGGGTGCGACAGTTTAATGAGGGCAGAAAATCGTGTGACAACAAACTGAAACAACCTTAGGCTCGCACAAGCTGGTCTGACGACATGATCGAGAAAGTGGAGAGAATTGTTTTGGGGGAGCGCCGAATGACTGTTGAACAGATCGCCTCCAGATTTGGCATTTCTGTGGGTTCTGTGCACACAATCCTGCATGACAACCTGAAAATGCGAAAAGTGTCATCCAGGTGGGTGCCACGAATGCTGACGGACGACCACATGGCTGCCCGCATGGCATATTGCCAAGCAGTGTTGACGCACAACGACAGCATGAATGGGACTTTCTTTTCGTCGGTTGTGACAATGGATGAGACGTGGATGCCATTTTTCAATCCAGAAACAAAGCGCAAGTCAGCTCAATGGCAGCACACGGATTCACCGCCACCAAAAAAATTTCGGGTAACCGCCAGTGCTGAAAAAATGATGGTGTCCATATTCTGGGACAGCGAGGGCGTAATCCTTACCCATTGCGTTCCAAAGGGCACTACGGTAACAGGTGCATCCTACGAAAATGTTTTGAAGAACAAATTCCATCCTGCACTGCAACAAAAACGTCCGGGAAGGGCTGCGCGTGTGCTGTTTCACCAAGACAACGCACCCGCACATCGAGCTAACGTTACGCAACAGTTTCTTCGTGATAACAACTTTGAAGTGATTCCTAATGCTCCCTACTCACCTGACCTGGCTCCTAGTGACTTTTGGCTTTTTCCAACAATGAAAGACACCCTCCGTGGCCGCACATTCACCAGCCGTGCTGCTATTGCCTCAGCGATTTTCCAGTGCTCAAAACAGACTCCTAAAGAAGCCTTCGCCGCTGCCATGGAATCATGGCGTCAGCGTTGTGAAAAATGTGTACGTCTGCAGGGCGATTACGTCGAGAAGTAACGCCAGTTTCATCGATTTCGGGTGAGTAGTTAATTAGAAAAAAAAATCGGAGGCCTTAGAACTTGAATGCACCTTGTATTGGAAAAAATCCTAAGGAGACATATGCAACAATAAATAACATACATTTCCAAACATTGATACGACAAATCACTTAGTATATTTCATTGCTGTGAAACCCACATCAGCCTGGACTCAATAACCTTCTGGTCGAAACACAAAAAGGAAGTGAACTGCATCACATGGAACATACCCAAAATAACGAAAACCCGTGTTACAAGATAATTCTAGATACGAGTTCCTTCCTTAAAAACCGGGTGCTTATAATTAAAGTGTAGCTACTGACAGAGGTCCAGACTAAGTTTTGATTATCGTATGACAGCTAAACTTCATAGCTATTCTATTATACGCTGGAAAAAATTAGTTCCAATTTTAGCCTCCAGGTGCAAATCTGGCACGGCGAAAGCAACAAAAGGTATAAAAATTTTGCATATGTAGTTGACTAGGAACGGGACGTGGGCAGAAAATGTGAAAGAAGTGAGGAAGGCATAATGTTGATTTTATTACTAACAGCGGCTTACACAGTTCGTTCGATATGAGCACCGGTGACGTCGACGAGATGACGCAGTTCTGTATATTCTCTGCACCCTGTAGAGTAAAATGTGCCTCGTCACTCCACAGAATATTGCCCGGCCGCACGCCATCAACTTCTATCCGTGCCAGAAACGGAAGAGCAAATTCAGAGAACGTTGCTGCGGATCATGGGGTTTCATCGGCCTCTCCTCAGATTTTTCAGTCAGCGATACTTTCTCAGTATAACACAGTAATCGTCACAGTTCACATAAAACAGTTTGACTGACAGCGCACAGTCTCTCTTCTCGACTACCATACTGTTCTCTCACGTCATGACTTGTCAAATGACAGCGTGGATATCATGCGGTCATACGCCGTGCAGCGCCATATTTGCACCTCGTGGGTACAGTTGGCACTAATTTGTTTTCCGGCTTAAATCGGATCCGCATTAAGGGATTAGCATGGCCAGTCTGGGTGGCCGAGCGGTTCTAGGCGCTACAGTCTGGAACCGCGCGACACTACGGTCGCAGGTTCGAATCCTGCCTCGGGCATGGATGTGTGTGATGGTCTTAGGTTAGTTAGGTTTAAGTAGTTCAAAGTTCTAGGGGACTGATGACCTCAGAAGTTAAGTCCCATAGTGCTCAGAGCCATTCGAACCATTATGACCAAACGCTCTGTGTACATGTACTTATAATACTCCGGAAGCCACCGTATGGTGCATGGCGGAGGGTACTTTGTACCATAACTAGTAATTTACTTTCCTTTTCCACTTGCAGGTTGCACGAGTACTTTCTGTCCATGATTCTGACGGCGGCTCAGATGAGTCAAGCAAAATGCCATATGTCTGCTTTCGACTAAAGATCTCTTTGGATGACTACTCAAATGCTATTCCACTGTGTTCAGCGGAAGAGTTGCTAGCAAATAGAGGACAGCACGTCATTCTTAACGGAGAGGAATCTTGAATAAGCTGGTGCTAACCCTGAGGGAATGTTATAGAACAGTTACTTTTCACAATGAATGAAAATCACCCATTGAATAACGTGGCAGATCCACGAGTTGTTCATGGAGGACACTTTCCTACACGAAGAAATTGCAATGATCGGAAGTGTTAGAGAAATATAGGAAGGCCTGCGGATGATCCACGCTTGGTGCAGGGAATTGTAGCTGTCCGTCAGCATAAACCAATGCACCTAACGCCCATAAAAAGTGGAAAAACAGTATTTTTGTATCCTTATACGATTATCGAACAAGCTCTGTAAGCAGTGATTTTCATTAAATACCTGGGGGTATGCGTACTTAACGATTTAAAGTGGAACGATCACGTAACACAAACGGCAGGGAAAGCAGGTGCCTGACAGATATTTTGGAAGAATGCTCAGGAAGTGCAATCCACACGCGAAGGAAACAGCTTATAAAACTCTCGTTTCACCGATACTTGTAGGAAGGAAGAAAGGAAGGAAGTAAGAAAGATCAGCGTTTGACGTCGCGCCGATATCAAGGTCATTAGAGACGAAGCAAAGCTCGGAATGTTTCAAGGACAGGAAAGGAAATTGGTTGTACCGTTTCCAAGGAACCGGCCCGTAATTTCCCTGGAGCGATTTAGGAAACTCAAAGGAGACCTAAATCCGGATGGTCGGACAGGGACGTAAACCGTCATCGTTCTGAATGCGAGTCCAGTGTACCGCTAACCGCTTCGCCACCTTTCTCAGTACCGATACCTGAGGCGTGCTCGTCACTCCTGGACCTTTACCAGAACAGACTAATACAGGATGTAGTGAAGATACAAAGAAGACCAACGCGTTTCGTTACAGGTTTGTTGAGCAAGCGTGAAGACGTCACGGAGGCGCTTATCCAACTACTGAGGCAGGCGCTGCAAGAGAGGTTTTACGCTACACGCTGTGGTTTACTGGTTGTCATATCTCGCGAAAAGAGCATGAAGATAAAATCCAAGAGATTAGAACTGACACAAATTCCTACCAACGATCGTTTTTCCCGCACACACTTTGCGACTGGGACAGGAAAGGTGGAATTGTCAGTGGTACACACGGTGCACATTTACGCTGTTTTTTTTTTTTTTAATTTTTTGATTAGATTTGTCGTATTTAAAATTGTTTAGTCTCATAAGATGATTATTAAAGTATAATTTAGAATATATACTTGTAAGTCAATACTGCCTTTAAAGGCGCAAAAATGTTATACATGTTCAAGTCGAATGGATAAAATTGCCCTTAGTATAGAGCAGATTTACGCACCTATGGGGGTCACGTTTACGCACATTATAGAACACGATAATGAGTAAACAAAACAATCTACTAAAGTTTTGAAAATGTGTTTTACTGGCAGTAAATAATGTTACTGGCTTATTCATATCAATTAATGTGGTAAAACACAAAAATTTTACTGCCAGTAAACCAGTTATTTCGCGATTTCATCTGTTATCATAATATAGAGTGCATAGAAGTTTGAATGTTAATTAAAGGCCTGTTAATCACCATTATCCGAGATGCAATTGATAAACGCAAAAAATTATGTATTTTCTGTTTGCACAATTGAGGCGAGCCCAACTTTTCACTTAAGATACTGGACCCACTCTTGATTTGTTTTTGATTAGTTGTTTAGTTTCAGCCAGTAAATACAAAGGCATTTTCATCCTCTTCATCAGAAGTAGACCCCCTACATTTTTTCTTGTTCTTACCTTTAGCAGTTCCATCTTATCAGTTCTTGTTCTCATACAATTAACTCTTTTTCTGTATCAGACTCATTACACTCAAGAAACTGCTAAAAATCCTGTGTCATCTACCTCTTTTTTATTATTTCGTTTCCAGCTGCTGTTGTCTCGAAGTTTCCTTGACTGGGGTTTCAGTTCGGATGACTGATTCCCAATTTCACTCAACGCAAAATAGTGCGAAAAAGCTCTCGAACAACGGCAAGTTTGAATTAGTTTCGAACTGACAGTAGTGACTTTTAGGCTTTCAGATTGTACCGTGTGGAGTAGAATAATCTCCTGTAAACGAACATACATTTATATATTTTCGCTTCTAAAAGATAAGCTCTCTAGGAGGGTCAACATTTGAGTAACGAAATTTACTCTCTTTGCACAAAATACACATACTAAGAAGTATACTAAACTTGTGAAGTTTGTGAGAGGCTGCACTAGATGATAGTGCTAATAATAATAATGGCGTGTGACGAGGTCCTCCCGTCGGGTAGATCGCTCGCCTGGTGCAAGTCTTTCGATTTGACGCCACTTGGGCGACTTGCGCGTCGATGGGGATGAAATGATGATGATTAAGACAACACAACACCCAGTCCCTGAGCGGAGAGAATCTCCGACCCAGCCGGGTATCGAACCCGGGCCCTTAGGATTGACAGTCCGTCGCGCTGACCACTCAGCTACCGGGGGCGGACATGATAGTGCTAATCTTCCATTATTGGTAGCGCTCTAGCAACGCGGTTCCCGAGGAAATTGGCAGGTAGAGGTGGCCGCGCGTAAATGTACCACGGTCCGTCCGCCACACGTCGTAAGTCAGTATGGGGAGTATAGAGACAGATGTAAATTCAGTGAACAATTTAGGGGATGGGCTTTACTGAACCCTAAGACGGCAACAGAGCGCGCTGAAGCACGGACCCACCGTCCTCGGCGGCCACCACGTCAGAGCGGGGCGGACCTTCCCGAAAGCCAGCGACCATTGCCGGCTGCCTCCTGAGCAAGCCACTTGTTAGCCGCCTCATTATACGGCGCATCGGCTGCACCTGAAGACGGCAGGCTAAGGCAAACACTATAAATCATGGTCTCTGCTCGCGGGCGCCTCATTCCCACAAATAACCCCTTTACACGATTACCGTACACAACCGGATGTGATCTGTCAAGCAATTTATGACCCCATCTCTGATCGCCGGGAGAATATCTCTCCGTCTGTCTGTGGCACTCTGACGACACCGGAACAAGTACTCCTCTGTGGGATATTTCAGTGACGCCTAGGACTACCAGTGTAATGACTCTGAAAATACACTACTGGCCATTAAAATTGCAACACCAAGAAGAAATGCAGATGATAAACGGGTATTCATTGGACTAATATATTATACTAGAACTGACATGTGATTACATTTTCACTCAGTTTCGGTGCATAGATCCTGAGAAATAAGTACGCGGAACAAACACCTTTGGCCGTAATAACGGCCTTGATTCCCCTGGGCATTGAGTCAAACAGAGGTTGGATGGCGTGTACAGGTACAGCTGCCCATGCAGCTTCAACACGATACCACACTTCATCAAGAGTAGTGACTGGCGTATTGTGACGAGCCAGTTGCTCGTCCACCATTGACCAGACGTTTTCAATTGGTGAGAGATCTGGAGATTGTGCTGGCCAGGGCAGCAGTCGAACATTTTCTGTATCCAGAAAGGCCCGTACAGGTCCTGCAACATGCGGTCGTGCATTATCCTGCTCAAATGTAGGGTTTCGCAGGGATCTAATGTAGGGTAGAGCCACGGGTCGTAACACATTTGAAATGTAACGTCCACTGTTCAAAGTGCCGTCAATGGGAACAAGAGGTGACCGAGACGTGTAACCAATGGCACCCCATACCATCACGCCAGTATGGCGATGACGAATACAAGCTTCCAATGTGCGTTCACCGCGATGTCGCCAAACACGGGTGCGACCATCATGATGCTGTAAACATAACCTGGATTCATCCGAATAATTGACGTTTTGCCATTCGTGCACCCAGGTTCGTCGTTGAATACACCATCGCAGGCGCTCCTGTCTGTGATGCAGCGTCAAGGGTAACCGCAGCTATGGTCTCCGAGCTAATACTCCATGCTGCTGCAAACGTCGACGAACTGTTCGTGCAGATGGTTGTTGTCTTGCAAACGTCCCCATCTGTTGACTCAGGGATAGAGACGTGGCTGCACGCTCCGACAGCCATGCGGATAAGATGCCTGTCATCTCGACGGCTAGTGATACGAGGCCGTTGGGATCCAGCACTGCGTTCCGTATTACCCTCCTGAACCCACCGATTCCATATTCTGCTAACAGTATTGGATCTCAACCAACGCGAGCAGCAATGTCTCGATACGATAAACCGCGATAGGCTACAATCCGACCTTTATCAAAGTCGGAAACGCATTTCTCCTCCATACACGAGGCATCACAACAACGTTTCACCAGGCAACGCCGGTCAACTGCTGTTTGTGTATGAGAAATCGGTTGGAAACTTTCGTCATGTCAGCACGTTGTAGGTGTCGCCACCGGCGCCAACCTTGTGTGAATGCTCTGGAAAGCTAATCATTTCCATATCACAGTATCTTATTCCTGTCGGTTAAATTTCGCGTCTGTAGCGTGTCATCCTCGTGGTGTAGCAATTTTAATGGCCAATAGTGTTTCTCCCAAAGCCCGTAAGCCAACAAGAATAGATCGTAAAACCACTTCAGACATTTTCTGGCCCATTACATCCCGGCCGTCACTGTTTCTGTAAAATGACCACAAGTCACATATACACCTTATACAACGTAGGAAAACGTGGCAGCGCCGCTGAAATGCTGGACTGCCGTTCGTAACCACGTATACTCGCCATCATTATGTCAGAATCACAAAACTCTTTTGTCTAACCTGCATTACAGTTGCTCAAGTAAATATTGTTCACAAACGTGGAAACCTCTGTGTACTAGTTGCTGACGGGAGAAGAGATGCGGCTAGAGTTTACACTCCTTCTCGAATCCTAGATAATTGTATACAAATGCAGACGCTTATTGTCTTGGCGACTAGCCAGGCTTTCGCCTACAGTGACTCAAGCAAACAACGAAAAACAATTGGAAATGCTGAACGGAGTTGCAGCGTAATACAGTGCATTGTCTTGTAATTTCCTATGGAAACATGCCTTTGAAGAAAAGAGCTCAGATGGTAAACTGGCACTGAGAAAAGAAGGGAAAGCTGAAAGGTGGTGCAGAAAGGCTATACAAGGAAAATGAACTTGGGACAATATCAGAGAAATAGAGGAGTAAGGAAATGAAGACGGGTGATATGATACTGAGAGATAAAACTCAGTCCTAACTGGAAACCAGAACCCTGAGTAGAAACCATTCCCTCGGAATTATTCCGCTTATGTGCAAAATATATGAGACAGGAGAAACACTCTCAGACTCCAAGAAGAATGTAATAATTCCAACTATGAAGAAGGCATGTGCTGAGAAGTGTGGATACTATTGAACGACCAGTTTATGGTTGCAAAATACCGACACGAATTTTTCACTGAAGATTGGAAAGACTGGAAGTCGCCGACCTCGGGGAAGCTAGGTTTGGAGTCCGGAGAAATGTAGCAAAACAGACGTTACTGATCCTACGAATTTTGAAGGTCGCAGGGATAAAATACCGACACCAGTCAGCATTTATAAGAGTCGAAGAATATGAAAGAAAGCAGTAGTTGACAACGGAATGAAACACGGAAGTAACATATAACCGATGTTATTCAATCTGTACATTGAGCAAGCTTTGTAGTAAACCAAGGAGCGATTTTGAAAGGGAATAAATGTTCGGGGAGAAGATTTTTTTTTTAAACAGTTGAGGTTATAAGATGAATAGTAACGAAAGTAAAAAGAGTGCGATGAAATGTAATCGAATTAAATCAGGCGATGCTGCGGGGATTAGAGTAGGAAATTAGGCACTAAAAGTAAGGTGCTAGTTTTGCCGTTTGGGCAGCAAAACAACGGACGATGGTCGACATACAGAGGATGTAAAATGAGTTACGTAAAAAGCATTTCTGAAGAAGGGCACTTTAACATCTAATATATATTAGAGTAGATTGCCTCGCCTTTGCAGATGATCTGGCACTTTTAACTAGGGATATTACCACAGCTCAAAAACAAACTGAAATTCTTAAGTCGCAGAAAAAATAGGACTACAAATATCATTCGGAAAACCGGAGTATACGACATGCAACAAACAAGCACAAAGTTTTTGAACACACATGGAAAAATAAAAAATAAAAGGTTTTTCAGTTTAAATACTTCGGGGAAATCATAAAAGAAAACGGTCTGGAGAAAACTGCAAACGAAGATCGCTGTCAAAAAATGGCAACTGCAGTCAGATTAACACAAAGTATTTATAATAAAAAACCACTTTTAAAATTCAGTAAAATTAGGCATTACAGCACTGTAATCAAACCCGAATGTCTTTATGGAGCAGAAACTTCAATTTTAAACAGAAAGAAGGATATTAAAGAAATTCAAAAGAAAGAATGAAAGATTATTAGGAAAATATTAGGCCCCAAAATTACTAATGGAGAAACTTACACGCTGAGAAGTAAGACGGAAATAGTAGACAGGCATACTTGGAAAACGTAGACTTAAAAACATGAGAAAACGTAGTTTTAAATTGTAGGGGCACATTAAAAGAATGGCACCCACTAGGTTGACAAAACAAATAGTAGAATTCTACGAAAACAGAAGTAAGGCCAAACCTGAGCGAATTAAATGAATCGCTGCGATTAAAGTGGACCTTAAAGGAGCCGGTATAACTCAGGCAAACGTTACAAATAGTAAAACATTCAGGCGGAAGATATTTGCTTGGAAAGTTGGTCCGAGGGAAATTAGAATACAGACTGGAACACTGTGATCTGAAGAAAGAAAGAGACTTCATTCTGAAAGGATTAAACACATTTGGACACAAAGGAAGGCCTACCATGAAAAGTGCAATTGATGAATTTTACCTCGCGTGGTCCTATTGGGCCAATACGTGAATAATAATAATAATAATAATAATAATAAGTTTAAGCGTTAGGAAGTCTTTTCTGAAAGTATTTGTATGGAGAGTAGCTTTGTACGGGAGTAAAATGTGGATGGTTAGCATTTCAAACTATGTGAGAACGGAAGACTTTGAAATGTGATGCTTTAGAAGAATGCTGAAGATTAGAAATATCGATACAGTAGCTAATGAGGAGGTACTGAATCGAAATGGGGAATAATGGTTCGTTTGACAGGATTCATCCTGCGGCATCAGCGAATCGTCTGTTTGGTGATGGAAGTAAGCCTGGGGATTAAAAATTATAGAGAGAAGCTAATGACCGAATACAGCAAGCAGGTTCAAATGGTTGTAAGTTGCAGTAGTTGTTCAGAAATGAAGGTCAGCACACCATAGACCAGCACGGAGAGCTGCATCAAAGCATTCTCCGGACTGACGGCTACACTAACAACATTGAAACATGTTTTACAGTATATTTTAAAGACACGTACTATACTCTTACCTACTTCTGGACAAGCTTACCTCACCGAGGCCATCCTACCATTTTCTTCGCAGTGTCTCTCAACAGGATATACCCTCATCCCATTCCGCAAGAGCGCTGCGCTCTAGAACATGTTATTTCGCGGTACCGCATCACCTCGAACCGCTTTTTTTTTTGCCTCGTGCAACGAAATACTGCGTCACATTTCTTCAAAGCTTACGATTAAACGAATAAGAGAACTATAAAATCGGCCGATACGATGCGAACTGTCGCTCTGACGTAATAATTGTTTTTGAACATGGACTGGAAACTGATACTAGTTGTCATTAAAGATTAAATTGGAACAAAAGATGTTATTAATTACATCGATCATTTGCATAGATAATTTCTTGTAGAGGAGCGCTTTGGACACGGCTTGCAACGACGCTTTACAAATTGGCGTACTTCGAGACACATGCATTCACACCAAAAATGGTCAAATGTGTGTGAAATCTTATGGGACTTAACTGCTAAGGTCATCAGTCCCTAAGCTTACACACTACTTAACCTACATTATCCTAAGGACAAACAGACACACACCCATGCCCGAGGGAGGACTCGAACCTCCGCCGGGATCAGCCGCACAGTCCATGACTGCAGCGCCTAAGGGGACTGATGACCTTAGAAGTTAAGTCCCATAGTGCTCAGAGCCATTTGAACCATTTGCAGCGCCTAAGACCGCTCGGCTAATCTCGCGCGGCTGCCGGTTGGAAACTTACGTTATGAAGTTTGTGTGGACATGTAAACGACAGCATCTCTGCGGTCTAGGTATAACTGGATAACAACTGACCAGACTAGGAACTTGCGGGAGTGTCCTTTCAATATTACAGCGGAAGCATTACGTTCATAATTGCGTTGTATTCGATGAGACGCTAAGTGTGGAGGCCATTACCGAACTGAGTGTGACGTAACGGTGTAGAGACACAGCCCACAAACGACCGCAACATTTCCATCGCGTGCCACCACACACTAACGCCGCGCGTGGGCTATGTGAAAAGTGGCTGCGACGCTGTGACTCACAGGAAGCCAGAAATCTTGGAACTATCGGGCATCGCCATCAATGCAAGCATTGTCATGCCACTCGTGTACTTTCCAGGTTCCGCACTCCCTTTGTTCCTTTGATCTAGATTCTTGAAAATAGTAAGTCAGTGGGTGACAGTCAGCACAATAATATTGCTTTGTAACCGTAGGTGACCTCAGATATTCGCACAGAAGTTGGCGAAGGAAATGTCACGGATGTTGCCACATGTTAGTGCTGAGCTTGAATGTAATACCCGTATTCTTCTTTTTTTGTTTAGGCAGTATCACTAATTACTTTTAAAAATACCGGTTAAGGACGTCATTGCCCTCGAGAGGCATATGAATACTCATACAAAATCAGTCGACGGAAATGACTAACTATATCCCGAGAAGTGAACTTTTTTTGATTAATAGTAATCTTGGATAAAAACGTATTTGAGGTATTGCTAACTGTTAACACATTTATTCACAAACTAAGATGCAGATTTCACTGCACCGCCATTTATAAACACTACCTGAAACTTAGGGCAGGGAACTATGCAGGTTGTAAAAAGAAGGTATGGCCAGACTTTGAGAAAACATTCTTCACAAGTAGAGGAAAAAATGTGTTATATTGATATGGGTCCGGAAACGTATATCCACGTTATAGCTCAGTTTCCACAACTTTCCAGCTCAGTAATCATCTACTTTTAAAGGAAGCATCGTCTGTGAACAGCACATATTCGTTAAAGTGAGGACACATTATTGAATGAACCATTCGCAAAAGTGTACCTGTGCAGGAAAATCAGTTACTGATAAGTGCCTGCAGATACAGCAGGCTCTCATGAAGCACTCTCCAGTCATGTGATCAACATTATTTGTTGCAGCGAATTACCTTACGCGCGCCCGGGTTCCCGGGTTCGATTCCCGGTGGGGTCAGGGATTTTCTCTGCCTCGTGATGACTGGGTGTTGTGTGATGTCCTTAGGTTAGTTAGGTTTAAGTAGTTCTAAGTTCTAGACGACTGATGACCATAGATGTTAAGTCCCATAGTGCTCAGAGCCATTTGAACCAATTACCTTACGACACAAGGGTTGCCGTCAACTGCAGGAAGGCGTTCCTCCACCAGCTGATGTGTGCTCGTCCTTCTAGGCCTCCCCTAGTCGGGAGAAAGAGGCTTAAACGTCCCATCAGTTGCTTCAAACATCATTCTGTCGGGACACCATCATTGTTGAAAACCTCCCCGACGAAACGTTGAGCGCCACGGTGCTAATCCGTATAGCACTTGAGCATCTGTCAACTTGGAATTTTGTGAGGTGGTCGTGTCATTTTTTATTTTTGTATGTTGTCGATATGCAAGTCAGAGAGAGAGAGAGAGAGAGAGAGAAAGTTACGTTACTGTTAAACAATCTCTGGTCTTGTCATGGCGCATTCTTTGCGTCTGTGCAGTCTGACACATTGTTTGTTGAAGTGTGGAAAGTGATGGGCGTATTCAGTAGTGCCGTGTTGACTTGTGATTGTATATGTTACATGAAGAAAGACTTATTGTAAAGGACCGCAACGATGAAAACGATAAATATGATGTATATATTGAGAGGCAAAAGGAATATAAATTTTGAATTAGAAGTTTGAGGTAAGACTGCAGCACTGTTCACCTAATCGGCTAATCGGTGGAAATGATTATTGGCAGCTAGTTCTCTTGCTCAGAACTGATAGAAAGACCACCCTACTTCTCCGAGCCTGTGAATATTGTACCCTTTGCAAATTATTGTTCACTTTGTTAAGCATAGTATTGTCAGACCTATGTTATGCATGAAGATTACGCTAAGTTTTACTCTGTATTTTTGAATACATACTTCATTCTAAAATCGTTTTTGTTGAATATCAGTTCATAGGAATGGTTTACTCTCCCCATTCCATTGTTTAAAGGTTATAATTACGCGTTACCACATTGCACCATGTGGTATGCAACAGTTTGAATATCTATTTAAAAATAGAAATCTAGATTAGCCGCTGCCTGCTTACTTTTTGCTGTTGTGATTTCGAGAAACCTGCAACAATGTTGTCCGGACGCAAGGTCACTGGAAATTTTGATTAGTGCTAGATAATTGTTCAACTTCAGTTGCGCATTTAATATAAAGACAACTTGTACTCAGGTAAGTTACAGTTCAATGTAAATTAGGTTCTGTTTAGCCAAAATTAGTATACGAGTTTAAGTTCGATAACAGTTTGTGGGTACGTAGTTTTGGTAATACATAGATTTTTATAGTGTGCCAGGTAAAGTTGGCGCTATTTGGGTGCATAGATCCTGAGAAATCAATACCCAGAACAACCACCTCTGGCCGTAATAACGGCCTTGATACGCCTGGGCATTGAGTCAAACAGAGCTTGGATGGCGTGTACTGGTACAGCTCCCCATGCAGCTTCAACACGATACCACACTTCATCAAGAGTAGTGACTGGCGTATTGTGACGAGCCAGTTGCTCGGCCACCGTTAACTACACTTTTTCAATTGGTGAGAGATGTGGAGAATGTGCTGGCCAGGGCAGCAGTCGAACATTTTCTGTATCCACAATGGCCTGTACAGGACCTGCAACATGCGATCGTGCATTATCCTGCTGAAATGTAGGGTTTCGCAGGGATCTAATGTAGGGTAGAGCCACGGGTCGTAACACATCTGAAATGTAACGTCCACTGTTCAAAGTGCCGTCAATGCGAACAAGAGGTGACCGAAACGTGTAACCAATGGCACCCCATACGATCACGCCAGTATGGCGATGACGAATACAAGCTTCCAATGTGTGTTCACCGCGATGTCGCCAAACGCAGGTGCGACCATCATGATGCTGTAAACATAACCTGGATTCATCCGAATAATTGACGTTTTGCCATTCGTGCACCCAGGTTCGTCGTTGAGTACACCATCGCAGGCGCTCTTGTCTGTGATGCAGCGTCAAGGATAACCGCAGCCATGGTCTGAGCTGATAGTCCATACTGCTGAAAACGTCGTCGAACTGTTCGTGCAGATGGTTATCGTCTCGCAAACGTCCCCGTCTGTTGACTCAGGGATCGAGACGTGGCTGCACGATCCGTTACAGCCGTGCGGATAAGATGCCTGTCATCTCGACTGCTAGTGATACGAGGCCGTTGTGATCCAGGAGGGCGTTCCATATTACCCTCCTGAACCCACCGATTCCACATTCTGCTAATAGTCATTGGATCTTGACCAACGCGAGCAGCTATGTCGAGGTACGATAAATCGGAATCGCGATAGGCTACAAGCCGACCTTTATCAAAGTCGGAAACGTGATGGTACGCATTTCTCCTCCTTACACGAGGCATCACAACAACGTTTCACCAGGCAACGCCGGTCAACTGCTGTTTGCGTACGAGAAATCGGTAGTAAAGAAAACTTCCATTTTTAGGCAAAAATGGAAAAGTCAGAAAATGTTTTTGTACTAGTATATTAATATAGGCCGACCTGAAGATAAACGCAATTGATCGAAACTAGTAAGGGGAAAAAAAGACGTCTTGCTATCAGAGACTGGTGGAATTTCTCTCTCTAGCTGTTCCGTGTGAATGCCCGGGTCTACGTCCATGTCCCGTTAGATACGACTCGTACCTGTATGGGAGTCCGCCCCGCCTGCGTTGCCACTCGCCTGCTTCTCACTGCTGCTCTTGGCACGTGTTCCTTAGTCCAAGAAATTTTGATCCATTCGAACTGTCCTTTGCGAACCCTTTCTATATATTTTCTGCATACATTTATGTGTGCCTGTTAAATGCCGAGTACCAAGCACCAGTGAATACCGCTTTTCAAAAAAATGGTTCAAATGGCTCTAAGCACTATGGGACTCAACTGCTGAGGTGATTAGTCCCCTAGAACTTAGAACTAGTTAAACCTAACTAACCTAAGGACAGCACAAACATCCATGCCCGAGTGAGGATTCGAACCTGCGACCGTAGCGGTCTTGCGGTTCCAGACTGCAGCGCCTTTAACCGCACGGCCACTTCGGCCGGCAATACCGCTTTTCCTTCCGTCGTTTGTCACCGTAGGCTACGTCGTGCTAAGACGTTGCACCCACACCTGCAAACTGGCCCATCGTAAGGCAGAGGTAATTTCTAGAACCGAACCATGCAAACATTTTACCAAAGGAGGAAGCGCAATGGTTGAGGCAATAGATTCGAATATGGGAGAAACTGAACTCAAATCCCGGTTCCGCCTCCCTCATGTAATTTTTCCGTTGCTTTCCTTAACTGATAAATATCGTGTCACTATGGTGCCATTCAAAAAGAACACGGCTGATTTCCTCTCGTATCCTTGTTCCAGACGAGCTATTGCTCCGTCTCGGATCTCTTTGCCATTGAGAAGCGAAACCTTAATCCTCATTGCTCTTACAGTCGTCATTTAACCAGAGCCAAACATGGGCGACAAACAAAGTGTTTGCTGAACCATTCGTGGAATGAGCCGACAAAGTCGCAATTCCACTTTTGAGTCCTGTCTCAGTTGTTCTCCAGCAGCCGAGGGCAACAGATCCATTTGTGGACACAGGAGCACACTAACAACAGGAAAACCAGAGCAGTTCATAGTGACATTGCTGACAGTAACTTAAGGATGGAACTAATTTTCACATGCTGTGTGACTGCCAAGTAACATACCTCGATAAAACCTGGACCATGCATAGAAAGAACTGCTGCAGCGTGTACAGAAAGTAACTGAAATGACCAATGAGACTAACAGAAAGATGGCACTTTTATTCAAAGACAATAATTACATTAAAGTCACCGCGATTTATGATGCCCCCTGGACATTAGAAACAGCAGGACACGTTGCTTCATAGAGTATGTGATCACGGACAGCAGTGCTAGCCACAACACTGATGATGAATTCTTGTATTAGGCCTTAGCGCGCTTTACAACTACTGGCTGGTCGTTGGTGCATGTGGACGTGTTGTATTACGCTTCCCCAATGCACCCCACACGTGTCGAAGGAATTCAAGTTGGGGGGAACGGGCAGGCCAGTCCGTTCGCCGAATGTCCTCTTATTCCAAGAGCTCACCTGCCTAGTTCGCTGGGGTCGCACATCCTCATCTATAAAAATGAAATCAGAGCCAAATGCAACTCTAGAGGGAGACGTACGGGGAAGGGGTGCAGTGTACAATAATGTTGACCAGTGAGTGTGCCGTCTTCAAAGCTTGCGAGATCAATACGACCATGCAACATTATGTCTCCACACACCATAGCCGGACGGATTGGCCGAGCGGTTCTAGGCGCTGCAGTCTGGAACAGCGCGACCTCTACGGTCGCAGGTTCGAATCCTGCCTCGGGCATGGATGTCTGTGATGTCCTTAGGTTAGCTAGGTTTAAGTAGTTCTAAGTTCTAGGGGACTGATGACCTCAGAAGTTAAGTCCCATAGTGCTCAGAGCCATTTGAACCATTTTTGAACCACACACCATGGTCATGTTCGCATTGCTGGACGTATCCTCATGCGGCGAGAGATGGGAACACGTAATGCACTGAGGTACACTGTCGAACATGCGGCTTTTCGCGGATGGTGCTGTAGTATACAGAGAAGTTGCAGCATTAGAAAATTGCAGCGAAATGCAGGAAGATCTGCAGCGGATAGGCACTTGGTGCAGGGAGTGGCAACTGACCCTTAACATAGACAAATGTAATGTATTGCGAATACATAGAAAGAAGGATCCTTTATTGTATGATTATATGATAGCGGAACAAACACTGGTAGCAGTTACTTCTGTAAAATATCTGGAGTATGCGTGCGGAATGATTTGAAGTGGAATGATTATATAAAATTAATCGTTGATAAGGCGGGTGCCAGGTTGAGATTCATTGGGAGAGTACTTAGAAAATGTAGTCCATCAACAAAGGAAGTGGCTTACAAAACACTCATTCGCCTATACTTGAGTATTGCTCACCAGTGTGGGATCCGTACCAGGTCGGGTTGACAGAGGAAATAGAGAAGATGCAAAGAAGAGCGGCGCGTTTCGTCACAGGGTTATTTGGTAAGCGTGATAGCGTTACGGAGATGTTTAGCAAACTCAAGTGGCAGACTCTGCAAGAGAGGCGCTCTGCATCGCGGTGTACCTTGCTGCCTAGGTTTCGAGACACTGCGTTTCTGTTCAAAAAATGGTTAAAATGGATCTGAGCACTATGGGACTTAACTTCTAAGGTCATCAGTCCCCTAGAACTTAGAACTACTTAAACCTAACTAACCTAAGGACATCACACACATCCATGACCGAGGCAGGATTCGAACCTGCGACCGTAGCGGTCGCGCGGTTCCAGACTGTAGCGCCTAGAACCGCTCGGCCACCCCGGCCGGCCGGTGCGTTTATGGATGAGGTATCGAATATATTTCTTCCCCCTACTTATACCTCCCGAGGAGATCGCGAATGTAAAATTAGAGAGATTCGAGCGCGCACGGAGGCTTTCCGGCAGTCGTTCTTCCCGCGAACCATACGCGACTGGAACAGGAAAGGGAGGTAATGACAGTGGCACGTAAAGTGCCCTCCGCCACACACCATTGGGTGGCTTGCGGAGTATAAATGTAGATGTAGTTGTAGAACATGATAGTTTTGGTGATCAGTTGTTACGGTAGGGGAGGCATAATGTTGCATGGGCGTAGTGACCTTTAAATCTCTGAACATGGTACACAAACCGGTCAAGATTATTGCCACACTGTACTTCATCCCCACGTGCGCGACTGAATCGAACAGCGCAGGTGGAAGAGCTCTTCGAACTAGAACATATTCGGCGAATAGGCTGGCCTGCCCGTTAGCCTGGCGTACATCCCGTCGAATACACGTGGGATGAATTGGACAGAGGTATTGCGGCACGTCCACATGTATCCAGCAGGTGTCAATTGTTCTGGTGGAGGAATGGAACACTGCACTGCTAGAGATCCTTACCAACATTGAGGCCCTCATGGGAACACTGTGCAGACCGTGCACAGATGTTTGTTGTGATCTCACACCTTATTAAGAACCATGGCCCTCCTTTTGTAGTGTCCAGGGCACCATCATGAATCAAGATGATTTCAGTGTGTTTATTGTCTTTGTGTAAATGTATCATTTATATTCGTCTCATTGCGTACTTGTTTCACTTGCCTTCTGTACTATACAGATCTTTCTATGTGTTGTCCAAGTTTCATCGAGCTATGTTACTTGGCAGTGACACATCTTGCAAAAGCTACTTTCGTCAGTAAGCTTTATACACCGGTGTATAAATAATAAGCATGTACATCCAAGTACTTGTTGAGACGAGTGGCGACGGAGACAAATTTGTCGCAATCTACTTAATAAGAAGTAGTATTACTAAGCATATGGTGCTAAATGTGAAGCATGACTAAGGAAATAACCGACTAAGTAACTGATTTTTTTTCACTGTAGGATTATAATACTTTTATGTGTTTTACTTTCATTTGAGTGAACCGTATATTTTAATCGTATCCTCTTACGTATATACATAAGATGCTGGGGACGGGGTGCAGTACTTTCTGAAGAAGAAAAACAAAGAAAAAACACAATGCTGCTCTGTTAAAGTTCTGGGTAAACATCGTAGAATTGACGGGAACGCGGAAGTCAGATGCAAGTTTAACAAGTTTTCTTCAACTTTGTCGTGCGGAATTCGTTGACGACCCGACCACAAACAGTTCGCGTCCAGCTAGTGTTCGATATTAGCGGAACACATTGTCAGCCGAACGTCTGTATGTGTCGATAGTATTCGAATGCCGCATTCCTATATCCAGCCTAATCTGTACAAGCGAATTTGCGTTTTGTGCCTTTTATTGACAGAGATCACATTTTGTTCTGCTAGTTACACGTCATACAAAGTATACCTGATGTAAGCTTCAGCAGTACATGGGAATTGTTTAAGGAGCTGGTCGGTGTGGCCGTGCGGTTATAGGCGTTTCAGTCTGGAACCGCGTGACTGCTACGGTCGCAGGTTCGAATCCTGCCTCGGGCATGGATGTGTGTCCTGTCCTTAGATTAGTTAGGTTTAAGTAGTTCTAAGTTCTAGGGGACTGATGACCACAGATGTTAAGTCCCATAGTGCTCAGAGCGATTTGAACCATTTTGAATTGTTTAAGGAAATGTGCCCGCGCGCGTATTAACAGCTGCTTATGTACGACACACCACTGGCTGGGGAAGAGTTTGGATTTACTGAGAGTCAACAGTTTGTGGGTGAGATTAGAATGGTTGGCGACATCTCGGGTGACCGGCGAAAATGAATCCATCACTATCGGATACTTCAGAAGCGTGTTGGTTGGGATTTGAACTGCATTAAAACGCTCTCCGCATCGATATGGTTGTTCATTTTGTTGTTGTGGTTGTTATTTTTGTTGTTTAATATTGTGGCATCGTTAAAGGTAATATTTATTGGTAGTATGTTACCGTAAGTTTGATTTTTTTTTCTTGTTTTATGATGATAATTTCCAATGTAGGAGCATTAATCGTTGAAGTTGGCGTAGCAGCTCCATATTACGAAAGGAAGATTATGTTCTATAACCCATTTTGCCTCTTGTCATAAACACATCACATTCTCCCCACTTATTACGGTACTCCCTGACAGACACTAAGCATATAAAATCTATTGCTGAAAACTACTTTGTCTCGTGACTGGTATTATGAGAAAATATGCACCCGATTTACCTTGCGAAATTCCACGAGTACATCTTATTTCTGTGCAGTCAACTATTTCAGTTTGACAGTGTGCACCATAATTTCATCTTAATTACTGCTGTGCGGAAGAACATGAGAAGATGGGTGTGATATGCTGGACCCCTCTACGGATTGAAGTTGATGAATGTGTATTAACAAGGCAAGAATACTTTGCTTTTCAAAATTTACGAGTAAATGTGTTTGCCACCTCGTAATTGGTCTTGACATGGTATGTGTAATAAGACAAGGATCGTTAGCGTTTCTCTTGAGTATTCCAGTAATTGCGGTAAAGAATTTGGAAGCTAGGCTTGTAATTTTCGGTTCTGCAGAAACGACTTGAATATAACGCGCATTATCGGCATAATTTATTCCCAGCCATTAGTGGCGGGACGAACAAAATTGCTTTCTTACATTAGTTAAAGGACTCTCTGACGTCTCTCATCCTCGTTGTCAGATTACAAATAATTACCAGCAATATAGCCTCCATTCTTGAATATCTCCAAATTCTATTTTCATTTTGTAATAATCAGCAATTATACGAGGGCCGTTTAATTAGTAATGCAACACATTTTTTTTCTCTGAAAGGCAAAAGGTTTTATTCAGGATTCCAATACACAATGTTATACCCCGGCCGGCCGCGGTGGCCAAGCGGTTAAAGGCGCTATAGTCTGGAACCGCGCGGTCGCTACGGTCGCAGGTTCGAATCCTGCCTCGGGCATGGATGGCTCTGAGCACTATGGGACTCAACAGCTTAGGTCATAAGTCCCCTAGAACTTAGAACTACTTAAACCTAACTAACCTAAGGACATCACACACACCCATGCCCGAGGCAGGATTCGAACCTGCGACCGTAGCAGTCCCGCGGTTCCCGACTGCAGCGCCAGAACCGCTAGACCACGGGCATGGATGTGTGTGATGTCCTTAGGTTAGTTAGGTTTAAGTAGTTCTAAGTTGTAGGGGACTGATGACCTTAGAAGTTAAGTCCCATAGTGCTCAGAGCCATTTGAACCATTTTTTGTTATACCCCACTTCTTTGGCTACAAAAACCTATTTTTCAAGGTAATCTCCATCCAATGCGACGGTCTTACCCCATCTTACTGAGAGGGCCTGTATGTCCGCATGCTACCGCTCTATTGATCAACGTCAGAGCCAACATGTTCATGCATCAATCACCTCCCCATCTTCCACGTATTGCTTCCCGCGGAAGTGCATCCTTCATTGGGCCAAATAAGTGGAAGTCGGAAGGTGTTAGATCCAGGCTGTAGAGAGGATGAGGAAGAACACTCCAATGAATTTTTGTGAGCCCTTCTCGGGTACGCAGACTGGCTTGAGGCATTGTGTTGTCATGGGGAAGAAGTAGTTCGTTTGCGGTTTTGTGGCGACGACCACGCTGAAGTCGTTTCTCTAATTTCCTGAGGGTAACACTTCAGAGTTTATCGTTGCACCACAAGGTTGGACGTCAAACAGAATAGCTCCTTCAGAGTCACGGAAGACCGTCGCCGTGACTTTACTGGCTAAAGTTGCGGCTTTGAACTTTTTCTTCAGAGGAGAGGTGGTGCGCCGCCACTCCATGGATTTCTTTCCGATTCGAAGCGACGAAGCCATGTTTCATCGCATGTGACGACCAGCTTCACATCTCTGTTAGACAGTTTTTGGCTCAAAAAGGCGTGATTCCGCTGCCCCAAGCAGCTTAATCGCCTGACCTGGCGCCGTGCGACTTTTTCTTGTCTGCGCACAGGCGGTCCTTCGTTGCCCTTCTCAGGCGGCGAGGAACTCGGCGAACACGCGCCTTTGAATAATCAAACTTGTAGACGAGAGTGTCAGGACTACCAATAGAGACGTCCAGCTGACCAGCGAGGTATTTGATTGTGAGCCGCCTATCATCTCGAATGAGTGTCCGCACGTGCCAGCATTGCAGAAGTCCCAGCTGAATGCGGCCGGTCGGCGCGCGGGAGATACGGCATGTCTGTCCGTTCCAGTTGCGATGATGACAGACGCCTCGCACAACGATTTACCGTGCTTTTGTTCACTGTCGGATCTCCATAGACATTCTGCAAGCGCCTATGAATTTCTGAGACTCTCTGATTTTCCTCCAAAAGAACCTCAATGACAGCTCCCTGCTTGGAACGTACCTCCGTTACAGACGCCAATTTGAAGGCTACGTATAGCGTCGCAATTTATCGGAATTTCATGAAACTATAGGGGCTGAAACGGGACTACTCCGCATTTTCTGAACCGACACTGGCCGAGGTAAAAACGTGTTACATTACTTACTGAACGCCCCTTAACTTCCTCGACGACAAGAAGCTTACTTTTTTTTTTGTGGGTTCGTGCGCATCTTAAATCACGAAAAATGGAACATAAAAAACCCAGTCTGCATTCTGAGGAACTGATTCAACAATAAAAACTGGCGAGCCATGCGAGAACTACAGTAGCTTTATTCTGGTAAACTGAAAACTGCTTTAAGTGACCCTGGTGTCGCATTGATTTAGACTACTTACGCAACCAGACAGTCATAATCCACATGTTGCTAACGTTTCGTCTGCAAGTCGTCTCGACGACAACGTCACAACTTATTCTGAATAGGACAATCACACATGCTGCTTCTTTGAGCTACCAAATTTGTTTTACCACTCTCCTTGTATTCTCATCACATGGCACTCTGTGGTTTTTTCTTTCGTGCGATGAAGAAAACAGTAGATTTTTAGAATGACGACGACGTGATATTCAGCGCGAAACGTTTCTGAACAGCCAAAATGCAGATTTCTGCACTCGACGCCTCCGACAAAATATCCATCGTTAGGAAAAATTTGTCCCACTGTAGGGTGAATGCTTCGGAAATAGCTAGTGGGAATGAAAAGAAAAAGAATGAGTTCTGCAAAACATTTCAGCTAATAAAAGCGATTACTCTGTCCACAGTTTTGAAAAGGAGGAATTATACTTGGGAATGGCCCGAAGACACGGGGAGATTCCAAATGGATTATACCGTGGTCAAATGGTTCAAATGGCTCTGAGCACTATGGGACTTAACATCTGAGGTCATCAGTCCCCTAGAACTTAGAACTGCTTAAACATAACTAACCTAAGGACATCACACACATCCATGCCCGAGGCAGGACTCGAACCTGCGACCGTAGCGCATCGTGGTCAAACAGAGATTCCAAAACTAGATATTGCATCGCAAGGTGTGCCCAGGAGCAGATACAGACTGGAATCACAATTTACTCGTAGTAATGATGAACATGTGAGGTAAGGGGCGAGTTGTGACACCCTGAATATATTCCAAGTTCGGAGTTGGTGTGGCCCTAAGGGCCGCTCGGCCAGCCGGAGCCCGGCAGCAAACACGAGGTGCCGAACGTTAGCCGGACGAGAGGGGTAGCCCCAGTGCATGGTCCAGCCGCGTGGCTGGGAATTCCACTGTGACGCTGTGTCGATGAAGGAGACACGCTGGGGGTGCCAAAGATAGCGGACTTTGTTAAACCTTAATGGCAGACATTTCACAGTTCGTATAGAAATTAATAGTAGCCAGATGAATCGTGATACCTCAAAAAACATGTACATTACCATTATTTGCACGACGATTCTGATTGTGTAATCAGATTTTCAATATATTTATTAGTTTAAAGTTTAGTATCTAATGATAAATTATACAAGTAACCCCAAGAAACGAATTTCCAAAATCTAAAAGGTTCATCCGATTTTGTCGAGCTACGTATCTTTAGAAAGCTATTAGTGTAAAAGTAAATTAGTATGAATTACAGGCATGAAACTTAAATAGCACATGAGTTATTGGAGGTAAAAGTGGCCGATTACTGTCGATCGCGTCAGGCCAAAAGTACTCCACAGTTACATGAAGAAACGGTAGCAGCATGCTTATAAATATATTTATTCATCTATGTCCTCGTTTATATCCGATATTTACTATTCATGAAGAAATAGGTTAAATATCTACTGTGTTTTAGAAAGCACAGAGGCAGTAGGCTACTGGCCTACCTTTTGTTGCTATTCCTTTGATATGTGTTTATTTAATTTGTCTATGTACACTCCTGGAAATGGAAAAAAGAACACATTGACACCGGTGTGTCAGACCCACCATACTTGCTCCGGACACTGCGAGAGGCCTGTACAAGCAATGATCACACGCACGGCACAGCGGACACACCAGGAACCGCGGTGTTGGCCGTCGAATGGCGTTAGCTGCGCAGCATTTGTGCACCGCCGCCGTCAGTGTCAGCCAGTTTGCCGTGGCATACGGAGCTCCATCGCAGTCTTTAACACTGGTAGCATGCCGCGACAGCGTGGACGTGAACCGTATGTGCAGTTGACGGACTTTGAGCGAGGGCGTATAGTGGGCATGCGGGAGGCCGGGTGGACGTACCGCCGAATTGCTCAACACGTGGGGCGTGAGGTCTCCACAGTACATCGATGTTGTCGCCAGTGGTCGGCGGAAGGTGCACGTGCCCGTCGACCTGGGACCGGACCGCAGCGACGCACGGATGCACGCCAAGACCGTAGGATCCTACGCAGTGCCGTAGGGGACCGCACCGCCACTTCCCAGCAAATTAGGGACACTGTTGCTCCTGGGGTATCGGCGAGGACCATTCGCAACCGTCTCCATGAAGCTGGGCTACGGTCCCGCACACCGTTAGGCCGTCTTCCGCTCACGCCCCAACATCGTGCAGCCCGCCTCCAGTGGTGTCGCGACAGGCGTGAATGGAGGGACGAATGGAGACGTGTCGTCTTCAGCGATGAGAGTCGCTTCTGCCTTGGTGCCAATGATGGTCGTATGCGTGTTTGGCGCCGTGCAGGTGAGCGCCACAATCAGGACTGCATACGACCGAGGCACACAGGGCCAACACCCGGCATCATGGTGTGGAGAGCGATCTCCTACAGTGGCCGTACACCACTGGTGATCGTCGAGGGGACACTGAATGGTGCACGGTACATCCAAATCGTCATCGAACCCATCGTTCTACCATTCCTAGACCGGCAAGGGAACTTGCTGTTCCAACAGGACAATGCACGTCCGCATGTATCCCGTGCCACCCAACGTGCTCTAGAAGGTGTAAGTCAACTACCCTGGCCAGCAAGATCTCCGGATCTGTCCCCCATTGAGCATGTTTGGGACTGGATGAAGCGTCGTCTCATGCGGTCTGCACGTCCAGCACGAACGCTGGTCCAACTGAGGCGCCAGGTGGAAATGGCATGGCAAGCCGTTCCACAGGACTACATCCAGCATCTCTACGATCGTCTCCATGGGAGAATAGCAGCCTGCATTGCTGCGAAAGGTGGATATACACTGTACTAATGCCGACATTGTGCATGCTCTGTTGCCTGTGTCTATGTGCCTGTGGTTATGTCAGTGTGATCATGTGATGTATCTGACCCCAGGAATGTGTCAATAAAGTTTCCCCTTCCTGGGACAATGAATTCACGGTGTTCTTATTTCAATTTCCAGGAGTGTATTTCATAACGTGTGTTAGAGCGTGTTTATGGTCCAGCAGTAGGAATATTTATTTAATTTCTAGTTATTTAAATGTAAATCCAGTATTTCGTATGTGTTTCAATGTTGTGAGTGCACGTTGGCTTGGAGGCATGAAGGAAGTGCTCTAGCCAATCACAGTGCTCCTTACTAAGAGAGAGCATCGTTCCCTGAGAGGACACGGAGGAGTTCTGGACGGTACGGCACACGACACTGGAAGCGCTGGACGCGACGGCGCGACGAAGAGAGTCGCGGGAGTGGAGCAGTTTACGCGTGGTCGCGGAGGATAGAAATATTTCGCAGTTCCGATCTGTACTCTTATGTGATTTCCGTGTCTTCTGCAGTGAAGTCGTAATATGCGTTCAGAAGTGAATATCCCACGAGCTATGTTGTTGTTCATAATTAATTACGTGAAGTAGGAATCTATTGTTTCCCTGTTATTGAACTTATATTTTATTTAATTGCTGGACCATCGACACCAATAAGTGTTTTGTAGAAATACACCGCATTCTTAAAAGTACTTCTACTATCGTACTCATCATTTAAAGTCTTAAGATAGTAACTGAAGATTTTATTTAATTGCAATCTTTCATTTATAAATTTATATGTTACTTTCATAAGTCGCAATTGCCAAGTGACAGAAACCTTCGACCATTCGATTCATGTGTGTATTCTTATCGTATACTGTAGACTCAGCAGTATTTGGCCTGTAATCTGGCAACTACATATCCCTGCCCCTAGACAACGAAACCAGCCAAAACTTTTAATATTGCAACTCTGAGTCAGAGGGTGCGTAGTTGAGGGCCAACCACACCATTTCCTTTAATGAGAGCCCGCAAACACTAGATTCAAATTTTATAGAAACGTCCAGAGGAATCAATGTAGAAAGAAGTGGGAAACTGTACTACTGAGTAAGTGTGAGATCCGTTTGAAGTTCTGTAAGTCTGTCGATATTGCGTTTTTGAAAACCGCAGCAGGCAGTAAGAGGCGGTACCCAAAAATTCGGAGTAACATTGCCGTGGAAGGACCTTGTGTAGTACGCGTTTCTGCCACTAGGCGTGTATAGTGCAACTCATTGCCTGTTCAGTGCCGCCTGTGTTGTCGACCTAGCCTGTTCTTTTCATTTGCAGTGATTGTTTTTGCTAGTGCTGTTTTGTTCTTGGTTTTTATGATGGAAAGTTTAAGGCAACAACGTGCACATGTGAAATATTTTCTAGTCGGTAGAAATTCTGATGAAACTGTTTTAATTTTTAAACGAACACGGAGTGGCCGAGCGGTTCTAGGCGCTACAGTCTGGAACCTCGTGACCGCTACGGTCGCAGGTTCGAATCCTGCCTCGGGCATGGATGTGTGTGATGTCCTTAGGTTAGTTAGGTTAGTTAGATTTAAGTAGTTCTAAGTTTTAGGGGACTGATGACCTCCGCTGTTAAGTCCCATAGTGCTCAGAGCCATTTGAACCATTTTTTGTAAACGAACACACCGCCATTTGACCGTATTGTTGTTTATTTCATTGCGACCCAGGTTTCAGCCTTTCTTGCGATTTACAAATGATGTAATTTATGTGATTAACATATATATCTCATTTAAGGTAGAAAACAGCTTACCAAGATAACGCTATGGGCAAAACTCAAGTGTACGAGTAGGTCGATCGATTTAAAAATGGCGATACATCGATTGATGACAAACCCGTTCTGGACCCCCATCAACTGCCCGAATCGACGAAAATATTGAAAACAAGAGCTTGTGCTCACAGACCGCACAGGGAAATATGTACGAGCTTTAAGAAGATTCCTCAACACTGTTCGTCAAAAAAGACCCGATTTGTGGAAAACAGGACTGGTTCTTCCACCACAACAACGCACCTTCACACACAGCCATCTCTGTTAGACAGCTTTTGGCTAAAAAGGGCGTGATTCCGCTGCCCCAAGCAACTTACTCGTCTGACCTTGTGCCGTACGACTTTTTCTTATTTGCACATATGAAATGGGCATAGAAGGACACCATTTGACAAGACTGAAGAAGTCAAGAAAAAAAATAGGGAGGAGCTGTCGGCTATTTCTAAAGATACCTACAATTAAATGTTTAGAACTGTGGAAGCATGTTGGGACAAATGTATTAGCTGTAATGGAGAGTATTTTGAAGGGGTTTTGTAAACGATTTGAGAATATAAAGTTTTAAAAAAAATAATTCCGGTTTTTTTGGGTACCCCCTTCGATACCCCTTCGAACAGTTTAAGAGCAATGGCCCCTTCTAAAACGCACAATCACTGAAATTGGTGAGACAAATACAGGTACAAGGACGGTAACTGTGAAGGAACCGTGGGTAACAGAAGAAATGTTTCAGGTGGTCAACGAAAGAAGAAAGTATAAAAATTTTCAGGGAAATTAAAAAATATCAAAGTGTAAGTAACTTAGGAATGAAATAAACAGGAAGTGCAGGAAATCCAAGGTGAAAGGCTGCAGGAAAAAAAGTGAAGAAATCGAAAAAAAAATGGTTGTCTAAAGTACTGATTCAGCATGTAAGAAAGGCAAAACAACATTCGGTGGCCGGCCGCTGTGGCCGAGCTGGTCTAGGTTCTTCAGTCCGGAACCGCGCGACTGCTGCGGTCGCAGGTTCGAATCCTGCCTCGGGCATGGATGTGTGTGATGTCCTTAGGTTAGTTAGGTTTAAGTAGTTCTAAGTTCTGGGGGACTGATGGCCACAGATGTTAAGTCCCATAGTGCTCAGAGCCATTTGAAGCCATTTCATCAGTCCCCTAGAACTTAGAACCACGCACACTGGATGAACTTCGAGAATCCATCGTACATTCATGTGCAAATATCCAACTGAACACGTTGCAGTCAGTAGTTGGTGCTGCAGTTCGGCGGCATCGTTTGTGTGTGGATGTTAATGGTGACCATTTCGAACACCTACAGTGAGATCTTCAAGTTGGACTTTAAGCTACGGTTTCACCAAAAATGAGACAACTCCGTCGATTAGTTTGCAAGGTATTGACTTTTAAACAGGGGATACATTTTATTGGACCCTCTGTATTATTCTTGACACTGTGAAATGCTTTCTAAAGACCTCGTTTAGTTCAAAATGCGTGTGAAATGTTATGGGACTTAACTGCTAAGGTCATCAGTCCCTAAGCTTACACACTACTTAACCTAAATTATCCTAAGGACAGACACACACACACCCATGCCCGAGGGAGGATGCGAACCTCCACGGGGACCAGCCGCACAATCCATGACTGCAGCGCCTTAGACTGCTCGGCCTCCTTTAGTATTCAAATAAAAAAATAAAATGAGTACAAGAAAGATATGCGTCCAGAATTGCTGCCTTACAATGAGTGTCAACCTGGATGGCATAGGGGATCTCGTATCAAAGTATAGTTTAGATTGCTTTGGAAGCTCTTCGATCAAATAAACCAGAAGTCGTAGACAATGTTGTTGTGGTCTTCAGTCCTGAGTCTGGTTTGATGCAGCTCTCCATGCTACTCTATCCTGTGCAAGCTTCTTCAGCTCCCAGTACCTACTGCAGCCTACTTCTGAATCTGCTTAGTGTATTCATCTCTTGGTCTCCCTCTACGATTTTTACCCTCCACGCTGCCCTCCAATACTAAATTGGTGATCCCTCGATGTCTCAGAGCATGTCCTACCAACCTATCCCTTCTTCTAGTCAAGTTGTGCCAGAAGCTCCTCTTCTCCCCAATTCTATTCAATACCTCCTCATTAGTTATGTCATCTACCCATCTAATCTTCAGCATTCTCCTGTAGCACCACATTTCAAAAGCTTCTATTCTCTTCTTGTCTAATCTATTTAGACAATAACCCTTCAGAATTTCTAAAACTGTTGGGAGAAGTGGCAAACAAACGTTATTCAATCTATGAAAGTGCGGGTGAACCATCAGACTTTGAGCAAACCGTTAACTGTACAACGCAAGTAAGAGCGAGAAATACCGCACAGGCAGCTTACCAGAGCATGGATCCAAGCAACTGACGAGAACAGTGTACAAGAGAGCGAAAAAGAAAATTGAGAATGTCAGATGGCAATCAGTTTGGCTTTAGGACTCATAAAGGCAGAAAATTTACAGTAGTGGCGTTGCGCTTGACAATGAAATTGAGGCAGCGAAATTAATCGTTTTCGACCTAGAAAAAGCGTTGGACAATAGATGTTTCTGAGAGTCTATTGGAAAAGAAACTGTTAACACTCGCTCCTTTCATCATAAGCGAACGCTAGCTCCACGGCTGCTTCGGTCATTATAGAGTAGGCAAAGTAGTTGCGGGAGAGCGCCCTGCACAGCGGCTGGCGGACCACCCAGGTGGCGGGGACGTCCGGCCGGTCCAGACGGCGCGACGGCGGAGGCAGCGCCCGGGACCTGGACCGGTCGGCCGGCCCGCGGTGTGCTCGCGCTGTGCTGAGCACCCATCGGGGCCTTGAGGCGCGCAGCCCGGCGCGGCCCCCTCTGCATTTGCGTACAAATGTCGCGCCGCGCCAGCACTGCGACTCGCCTCTTACCGGCGATCTGCGCTTCCTTTAACGTGAGCCTGCCGCCGCGCCGGTACTGCTTTCCACGCCACGGTGCCTTACTACACGGGTGTCCCTAAAATAGGTTTCTCACGACGTTGTTGATAATTCTTCCGGGTTATATGGCCGTGGTCCATGGAATTCTTCTAATCCTAACGTTTCGTCCAATACTATGTTGGACATCTTCAGAGGTATGGGTACTCAAACAAAGAAATTAATATACTTTTAAGACCTAATTACAGCAAGCCAAAGGACAAGGATGGTACACGGCAATGGAAGAACACGGAGTCTTTACCTTTCATTAGTAAGGTTACAGATCGAATCGGCAAAATTTTGCTGTAACATAAAGTGAAACCGGTATTCAAACGTACCAGAAGAATAGGACAAATACTTCGTTCTGTTAAAGATAGAAGGCCATCATTATCATCTAGCGGTGTGTATAAAATTCCGTGCACTCGTGGCAAGGTCTATATTGGTACTACGAAAAGAAGTGTGAATACGAGGGTAAAGGAGCATAAAAGTCTTTGCCGACTGGGAAAAATAGATAAATCGGCCGTTGCGGAACATGCACTTCAGTCAGGTGACCATGTAGTTAAGTTTTTTGAAACTACAGTTTTAAGTGCTACCACGAACTATATTATCCACGACTGTATAGGGATGCTATCGAAATTTATAAAGATAATTTTAATAGAAAAGATGAGGCCTTGAAATTAAGCGAGACATGGAGAGTGGCGTTACAGAATCGATAAGTGATTTTTATCTATGACGGACTATTATCGATAGTTACATTTTATCTTTGACTAGTTTTCTCTCTGCTACTATGTGCAAGCTAGACCACGCCCACTTTCCTCGGTATTTAGGCCGCTCTCCGACGCCCGACTCGTCAGTCGGCAGGACTCAGCAGGACCAGCCATACCTCTGCAGATGTCCAACGTAGTATTGGACGAAACGTTAGGAATAGAATAATTCCATGGACCACGGCCATATAACCCGGAAGAATTATCAACAACAGTACCAGCCGGTCGTGAAAGCCTTCATTGTATGATTTCTCAGGACGGTCTCACTGTCCTACAGCATTGCCACTTAGTGATAATTTCAAATGCTAGTGAAAAATTCCTAAAAACCATCTCTATTCTTGATCCAGAATGTGATGGAGCAGGCCTACTTTCCAAAAGAAAGTTCTTCCCATGTCGTACGAAAAAACTAAATAAAAACGAACTTTACAATAAATTTCGAATAAAAATATTTTCTTAGTTCAACCTGTGGAAAAAAAACAGAGCCACTGACATATTTGGACCAAAACAATAATGCATCAACATTACTCGTGTTTATACGTTTTTAAGAGCCAAAGAAACTGATACATCTGCCTGATATCGTGTGGGGCCCTCGCGAGCACGCAGAAGTGCGGCAACAATACGTGACGCGGACTCGATTAATGTCTCAAGTAGTGCTGGAGGGAATTGACACCACGAATCCTGCAGGGCTGTCCATCAACCCGTAAGACAAAGACGGGGGAGATCTCTTTTGAGTACCACGTTGCAGGGCATCCCAGATATGCTCAGTAACGTCCATGTCTAGGGATTTTGGTAGCCAGCGTAAGTGTTTCAACTCATATGAGTATTCCTGGAGCCACTCTGTAGTAATTCTGGACGTGTGGGGTGTCGCATTGTCCTTCAGAATTGCCCAAGCCCGTCGAAATGCACAATGGACATGAATGGATGCAGGTAATCAGACAAGATGCTTACGTATGTGTTACCTGACAGAGTCGCATCTAGACGAATCAGGGGTCCCACATAACTCTAACTGCACACACCCGACACTATTACAGAGCCTCCACCAGCTTGAACAGTCCCCTGCTGAGATGCAGGGTCAATGGACTCGTGAAGTTGTCTCCATACCTTCGATTTACTTTTCGTTCAGCACCCAAGTCTCTGTGTCAAAAGCGCTAACGATTTCAACAATCGTTTTATAGCTACTGAGTCACATATATCTGAGCCAAGGAGGAACGAACCTGTAGGCGTTACTGAAGAACCAACTTTGGTGGCCGCCTCTGTTGGTGTCGACTGACCAACTATTTCCTCACGCTCTTCATCAAAATCGGTGGTCGGAAAAGAGACTACAGACGTATCACTCAAGTTCTACGGACAGCACAAACGGCAGAACTTTTGTGACATGTAGAATAATTTCATCGGTGGAAGAAACGGACGCAGAATTCTATGAACTCTGTGCAAGTGGCCACAACTAACTGAACTTACGAACTTGTATAGGGAAAGAACACCTTTTATCCCATATCGCTTTCGGTTCTTTTGTGGCAGGCGAGGTTCAAGACGTCTTGAGTAGATCGGTTTTGATGAAATTTGTCCCAGTATATGGACACAGTCGAAAATCGAAAAAGTCACGCGTAACTATGACACGACAAATAGTTATGTGTGGGGCTTGGGCTTTTATGATAGGACATGTGTTTTATGGTAAGACTGAAACGTTCTTGTTAAGAAAAGAACTAAATGAATTACTGTAATTTGTTAAGTCATATTTATGTATATATGGCCATTTGTCTCTGACAGAATATATTGTAATAAGTACGTGGTCATATTCATTATATTTACAGTCTTTCAAGAAGTAAAGAACTTTCTTTGTGCAATTTCACTCTTCCGTCTTACATTTCTCAGAACTGCGCATCTCATTTCATTTCCTGGAAAATGGCGAATATCTACCTTCTTCCCCTATTTCGTTTGAATTGACGGTACGTACTTTACACTTACATAACAGTGCGTTTGTGTAGCCTATTGTTACTCCAAGAGCAGGTAGTTGCGTATGATATTCTGGGTCCCGAAGTGCACACAGGTGACTCATTGTGTTATTTAGTCTTGTAGAAGTCGGAAGCGTGAAGCTATATATTCACATAATTACATCAGTTCGTCTTTTAATGTGACGACAAATATGGAGCTGGACACCAGAAATGAGAGTGAAGCTTTGACAAGGCCAGTCACTCGTGCTGGCGAAACATAAAAAAAGTCAAACAAACGTCGAATGTAGAACTCGAGACAGAAGTCAACAGCTAATTTGTCGACAAATGGCAAAGGAAGCCTTAACAGTGTTCTATTAAGTATTTTTGTTAAACCTTTATTTTTGAAGGTATTTCCAGTTGTGGGGACGAATCATAGTAAACAGTTCTGTTCATCGTCAACGGCCTGTCAAACTGAATGTTTAACGAAACTAAATATCCATCGTGTAGGTCTTAAAGAGTAATAGCTTCGGCGAAATTGCTTTAAGACCTCAGTTCTGAAGAAACTGCGCCTAATCCCTTGACTATATGTCTGACAGTACAGACACCACAAATTTTATAATATATACGCCCGCTGAATGAGGTGATAGCTTCAGTGTCGCACACTATATCCGAACTCTTACGGAAATCAGGTAAAGCTGCGAGCAGTTCGCATAAAGGACGGTGGCCGCTACATTTGTAGTGTGCGACAAGTTGAGAATTTGGGTTGGAGGGTAGCATGTCCAGATAACCAAAGCTCTTAAGACGACCGATCTCGTAAACCGGGAAATCAGGGTTCGAGTCCCGGTCCGACACAAATTTTTACTTGTCACCAATGAATTTAATTCAATGAGCAATTACGGATGAGATCTTATTTTTTAAGGTGGTTATAATTTCGCACCTTACAAGCACTCACTCACATACTTTGCCATGATCCACAAACACAATTAGGTATCATGTGATAGGTTGTACATCGTATATATGAATATACAAAGGAGAATCACATTACGTCTTGTAAATAATTATTAACGCTTATTGCACGAAAGGTGACGGAGTGTCTTTATTATAAAAACGGCGTAATGGATGATTGCCTATACTAGTAGAGGTTGGAACGCCAGTGGAAATGAAGCGGCTGGCGGAACTGAAGCCCTGGGTGGAAGGCCCACACAGGTGTGTTGGTCCTGCCTAAACACAGGAAATAGCAAGACGGACGTCGTAGCACCTAAGCAATGGAGCACAACAGAGTCGCGACCGGCCGATTTATAGCCGAACCGGATGGATTATACTTCCGAAACGCTGAAAATCTTGGACGCAGGTGAGAGGAATGAAGAAGCAGCTCCTCAGAAACCACGCAGGCTGGGTTATTTCCAAGGATTTTTACTCAGAAGCGTACCATTATACGCTTATAGGTTATTCCTCGCAAACTTTCTGCGCTGGACGACAAAAGACAAAAATATGGTTGGTCGGCGTTCGGAAGAATCTGTAGAGAGTGAGAATATTCCGTGGTTTCGGGAACATGATTCCTTTTCGGAATACGAGGGTGGGGAGCCAAGCCTTGCAGGGAAGCCAGCGCTGGAGAGACTGACGTCTTCCGTTTTGAGCTCCCGTGTGTGACGGGTCGCTCACCATCAGCTTTCTCACGAGATTTTATTGTTGGAACGTTTAGGCACTGTACTGTTGTGAACTTATACGATTCTGGACTTCGCCTCCGGGTTGGAAGTCGTAGTTGAGTACGCAGCGTTCAGTGATTGAGAGCACTTCTTCTGCCTCTACTCACGTTGAGACGTTATCTGAACTCCGTCCTTCTGGCTGGGAGTTCGCGTTTCTCGTCTGTAAAACACAGAGAGAAGAAGACGGTATTAGAGTATAGTAGTCATCGGACTGCCTTCAGCCGTCCTACTATTTGAAAGAGTTTATTTTGTGGCTGGAGTTCTTCCATCGTCGCAGACGTGTACGAGAACCATCACTCCGACGTACTGGACACTGTATATACGGTGATATTGCTAATTGCTTCGGCTTATTAGGGGCAATAAGGCTAAACAGCTGTCACCACGTAGGATTTATTTCCACTGACGTTGCACTCCACTGTAGATCATCTTTAAAAGTAGTGTCTTCTTGTGTTTGGTACATAAATGATGTCAGTCATTTCGCGTTATTTACATTAGATCGCGCAGTCATAATAAAAGGGCAGAGTTGTTCAATGGATCAGTAATTTTAGTTACGAAATACAAACATTTGTAATAAAGATTGTTTTTAATATACAATAAATGCATAAGCAGCAACAACGTTTATCATTTAATATAATTAGTTCTCTTAATCATGCATTTCTGTTTAGGTTGAAATTTATATGTTGAAGAGCATTAAGAGATCCTAAGATCTGCTTCAAGGGTTAGTCAGACAGGGCCAAATCTTCATTCTAGCGTTTATTATGTTCCGTTGCGCACAGTCTTTTAACACCCGCCTACAGTAGCAGCTTGGAATTTCCCTTAAAATCACAACACAGAATTTGTTCAGGGCTATCAGTTGAATATTCCACACACTACTGGTTATTCATACTGGCCAGATCGTCCTGTAGGCTTCTGAAATTAAGAAGTAAGAAGTTTGTCTCCATTTCCTGCTGTATCATTTCTCTATAAGATTTATCGGCGTAAATATTCAGTCTCCAACTGAGCGCCCAAGTTGAAATCCATTTTGTTCATTGAAGATGGCTTAAAGTTGTAATTCTGAGTGGTCTCAAGGATTTATAGTCCGCCATCCCGTTTAATGTTGGGTACGGTCGAAAGATAGATTGCCGTGGGAAATGTCACTTGCCTCTCTGTCGATAAATTTTATGTTTGAAAAATAGGTTCGTAATTGTCGTCTGTACAGTCGTTGAGATGTGTGTGAATATAGGAAAAGTCTTCATTTGACAACTTAATAAAAGGCTACTTGTAGTTGTGTCGTCGTGCTTCCATTAAAATCAGAGATTTTTTTCCAAGCACAGGCATCCTAGAGGAGGCGACCGAGACGTTACACGTGACGCTAATAGCAGGGCGCGCCGCAGAGGCCGGCGCGAGTGGTGTGCGGGCGCTTTCGCAGTCATCAACGTGATAATTTAGTATGACGCAGATTAACCCTGCCCTCTGCTTCTGAGACGAAAACGAAACCTGAAATGCTAGTTTTCATCTTTCTTCGAATTTAGATCTTTAGATTCCGAAAAAGTACACTATGTGGTATATATTAGCAGCACAACCTATGGATGTGGCTACTTTGAAATCATAGTCATCAAAACACGTTCTGCCGAGATATTCTTAGGAGCATTCAAAAATGGTTCAAATGGCTCTGAGCAATATGGGAGTTAACATCTATGGTCATCAGTCCCCTAGAACTTAGAACTACTTAAACCTAATTAACCTAAGGACATCACACAACACCCAGTCATCACGAGGCAGAGAAAATCCCAGACCCCGCCGGGAATCGAACCCGGGAACCCGGGCGCGGGAAGCGAGACTTAAGAGCACTCAATGAGGTATTTTGGCGATGCGGAGATGACCGTCTGTCTGCTACGTACATGTCTTATTTCCGTCCCAAAGCGATCGGTCACGTCTATTTGCTCTACGTTTCGGTACCTACGCGAAAACGACTGGAAAACTCAGTTCTGTACAGCTGTATTTTTAGACTTCATGCACATCCGTCTTTCTCATCCAGTCGCAAACATCATAAACGTAGGCATATTATGCTTACTCTTGTTCCAACAATAAAACAGTCTGAACAGAGACATTATAGCCAAGATACCACAAAGGTTGCCTGCGAAATAGAAATAGACTAGAGAAAGTCTTCCGTGTGTGCAGTGGATGAATAGGTATAATCACTCACTAGTAATTTAATTTTGTTCAGCTGCAAATAAATTAGGACGTGAAGCTTCATCTGCGGAGGTGTGATGAAATGCAACCGATCCCGGCAAGTTTTAAATAAATTAGCTGTAATTTAGGTTACAAGTCCAGGTTATCTTGTTCATACTGAAAAAGATTGTATAGGAATTGTGGGATGTTTCTAGACTGCTCATTGAAAACCCGTTCTAACGAGTATTTATAAAGTAGGTTTTCAGTACGTCTCATGAGTTTTTGTTCGATCGTGTGACACTTCAGATCTGTGATAATATGTCTGCAGTAAAAATTTACTCTCTCTCTCTCTCTCTCGCGTGTGTTTGTGTGTTTGTGTGTGTGTGTGTGTGTGTGTGTGTGTGTGTGTGTGTGTGGAGGGGGAGTGGTGCAGGTGGGGGAGGGGGGGAAGGGAGAAGGGGGCCGAGCAGGTTACATCGTGTAGCAGGACCTCATTTCCCCTCGCTCATTTCGACTATAATGATTGTCGCTACTTATCTTTGGAAGCCAGAGTTCCTAATTTTGCTATCATAATCACTGCGTGAAATTCATGTCAAGTAAACTGATCTCGTTCGTGAGGTTTTCTTCCAACATATGTTCTGTAAGTTTTAACGGTAAGCCATTACGCTCCGGGTAATTTGTGTTTCCTGTAGCGTGTCACATTAGGCGTTGTTGAAAATGTCTGTAATGGTCTAGCGCAAAAAAATAAATAAATAAATAAAATAAAAAATGAAATAAAATGAAGTAGAATTACAGTGACGTATTTTGAAACTCCTAATTTCCCTCCCGTCATTCTGCTGTCAAACCTGGTAACATTTCCATGTTGACGAAAAATGTTCAATGATCACCCCGCAAGCCTATTTTGTAGCCCACTTCCTTCACCAAAGCTAACCAGTGTAGTCGTTCCACATGTTGCTACTGCGGGCACATCTCTCTCTCTCTCTCTCTCTCTTTGTCGAGACTGCGATTAGTTCAAATGGTTGCTCGGCTGTGGTATAAATAAACAATATGAGACTTTTCTCTAGAGATGTCACAGTACAAGATTACTGGTGAATGTCTTTACCACTCCATCAGGCATCTAGAGCTAATGCCAAGAAGCGACATAAAATTGGTAAAACAGGTAAAAACGTTTGTTACAGAAGGCTAATGGAAGACTTGGATGCGTTGGAACTTTTCCGGGAATGTGCAGTACATCTGCAGAGCAAATCGCTTACAATGCACTAGACTCACCAATTCCAGAGTGCTGTTCCAGTGTTTGGAGGCCTTGTATCGTAGAAGGTCGATGAAACCCATAGCGATGTGCAACAGAATTCCTCGGAGAACGTAAACGGAATACTTGGAAGAAAGATAATGTACGTTTAGTGAAACGCTGTTGAGTTAATATAGAGAGCATTGGAGGAATATTGTGCTAACATTCTACTAACAGCAATAGGTAACTGACGTAGCGATCATGAGAGACATAGAAACAGTTGTCCCCTCGTTCAGTACACGAATGGAACAGGACAAAATGTCGCCAGTACTGTGAGGGCTCGCGCAAAATAAAGTGGCCCACGCACAGAAACGCATTACCGTCCCGAGCGCTGGACGAGTCCATCCCTTTGTCCCGAGGGGGCGGGCACTTCAGCTGACTGTCACCTCTCGAATTCTGCATTCACAGCATTCACGTCGCTCTCTCTTCGCTATGTAGCGCGGCACCGCACTCGTCACAGTCAGCTGTAACCGCTACGCTGCCTGATTGAGAAGGTGGGACGAAGATAAGAATGTAAAGAATACAGTCTGAACCAGTTATCACTTCCCAGCAGGAAATCAACGCAGTGACGTTAACTGACATTAGCCGAGCAGTGCTTGTTAATTTCTGTTGTAATTTTTCATTACACCAGACTGGCGCTGGAGAGAAACGCTAAGCTGCAGACGTGGCCCAACGTGATTTTGAAAAATTGAGTGCATATACTAACCCGTCAGTCATGTTATGCTGTATGCTTCATTGAGTGGTGGACTTCGTTTCTGAGAGACTCCAGGTTCAATGGTGCACAATGAATAATTTGCTAATCAGTATTTGGATCATGCCCATGGCTCATGGCCTACATGTCAGCACTTCTGCATTTCTTCCACGAATAGCTGCAAACAACGCTGGTAGTTACAACAAAGTAACATGGACATGTTTGGGTTGCTAAGCAAATAAAACTGAAAGGTATTAATTTAAATGTACGTAAATATATTAACGATTTTTAAGAGCTAACAAGATACATGTCTACGTGGCGAAAGATGAAGAATAAAAAACAATGCGAAATGGCAAGGCATCTCCTCGCTGGCTGCAGAAAAAAAATGTGAAAGATACTCCTTCCTTTACCATCGCAGAAAGTCTTACCGGTTTTTGTACATTCTATATTTGACAAACATAAGAAAAGAAAAATTTCTAGGGAGTCTCGTGTCTCTTGGCTACGTAGCGTGGCAACACAGTCGTCGAGCGCTGTACACACGGGAAAAAGTTTATATGTAACGCAATTACATTTATTGCATGGGGGCTTAATAAAATGAAATGCAAATACTTTTTAATTTTCTGTCGCTGTATGTCCGATTACGCTGTTTCGTAAACGGCTGGCCCTGACAACTAATTGTTACGCTATCTGACTGCATAGAATGACAACAAAGAATGAAATGAAAATTTTCGTTAACACAGTTAATTAATTAAGTCCCCAGCAACTATAAAATCTATGAAACCAACAAAGCACAAGTGTCGCTGTTCTGTGTGTGGTAGTGTGACTCAACGCACATCTGGCACGGTTCTTCTTCAACAAGACAAGAAATGTTAAATACCAATTATACTGACGTGATAAAAGAAAATTAGAAATACTATAATGGCGCAAGAAAATCAGAATTACACTCTAATACAAGAACACAAGCCAGATGCTTTGTTGACTGAACCTGTAATGACACATTATTCAGGACACACAAATATAAGAAAATAAAGAACAGTAGTTAGTTACCTTAATTTATATTGACGAAAAGCACTCAGATCATTACAATATCTGCATTGGAACAACATCTGCTATCTCTCCCATCAACAACTGCATAAAACATGGAACAACACTCTGCACTACCACATCTCATCCCACTTCAGCTACAAGCTGTGTCCACCACAACTGCTCGGCAAGAACTGCCTGCCGCTACCTCTCAATAAGCACTGCCAGTGGAGGCGGCGGAACAATACTCTCTCTGGCGCGATTTTTGGCGCTGTGGCTCAGTGTAGCCACCTTTCATATGCCCTTCCTCCACGGGCTAGAATTTGATGGTATTTTTGCCAGCATTGGTGGTGAAAATACCACCAAATTCGTCAAAAAAAAAAAAAATACAGACAAAAATAAAAGATAATATTAATACGTAAATATCATATAACTAGATAAAATTTTGGCTTTGCACTGACCTTTCAATAGCCTAATATATAAAATACACTAAGCAATACAAATTCTTTCATACATGTGACTTTACATAATAGTTTACAGAAATATCATGTGGTTAACAATTCAATCGATAACGTCAGCAATGACGAATATGAGCAGGTAAGAGTCTTATAACTTTTCACAAACAGTAATACACAAAAAATCAGTTCATGTGGTTAAACAATTCAATCGATAACGTCAGCAATGATGAATTTGAGCAGGTAAGAGTCTTACAACTTTTCACAAACAGTAATACACAAAAAATCAGTTAATACAAATATTCACAACAAGTAGTTCACAGTTCCAGCAGTAGCACCCAGCACTGTTGAATAGGCGCTGACAGCAACAAGTGACATCATCTCAGTAGAAGCAGTCCATCAGTGGCACCCAGCATTGTGGAACAGGTGCAGACACCAACAGGTGACATCATTTCAGTAGAAGCAGTTCATCAGTGGCACCCAGCATTGTGGAGTAGGTTCAGACTCCAACAGGTGACATCATTTCAGTAGAAGCAGTTCATCAGTGGCACCCAGCATTGTGGAACAGGTGCAGACTCCAACAGGTGACATTATTTCAATAGATGCAGTCCATCAGTGGCACCCAGCATTGTTGAACAGGTGCACACAGCAACAAGTCACATTTCTCAGAAGAAGCAGTTCATCAATGGCACCCAACATTGTTGAGTAGGTGCAGATTCCAACAGGTGACATCATTTCAGTAGAAGCAGTCCATCAATGGCACCCAGCATTGTGGAACAGGTGCAGACTCCAACAGGTGACATCATGTCAGTAGAAGCAGTTCCATCAGTGGCACCCAGCATTGTGGAACAGGTGCAGACTCCAACAGGTGACATCATTTCAGTAGAAGCAGTCCATCAATGGCACCCAGCATTGTGGAACAGGTGCAGACTCCAACAGGTGACATCATGTCAGTAGAAGCAGTTCCATCAGTGGCACCCAGCATTGTGGAACAGGTGCAGACTCCAACAGGTGACATCATTTCAGTAGAAGCAGTTCATCAGTGGCACCCAGCATTGTGGAGTAGGTTCAGACTCCAACAGGTGACATCATTTCAGTAGAAGCAGTCCATCAGTGGCACCCAGCAATGTTGAACAGGTGCACACAGCAACAAGTCACATTTCTCAGTAGAAGCAGTTCATCAATGGCACCCAGCATTGTTGAGTAGGTGCAGACACCGACAAATGACATTAAACAACTATCACTTATCACACAGTTCATTAGCAGAAATTAAACATGTCCTAGTGGCACCAATCATGTAGAAAAAGTACAAGTAACAGTCCGTAATTTCACTATTACTAATCAGACAGTTCAAGCATGAACAATAGTTTGAATGCACATACAAATGCTTTTACAATGCTTTTACACTAAACATACAAATCATAACAAACACACAAATGATATCAGATAATTGTCATATTACTATTACAAGTACATAAACATCAGTAAACCTATAATATTTATGGGTGTCAGTGCAAGCCACTACAAACAAATAAAATAATATTTAGGAGATAGGTGGGTAGGATTAGGAAAGGAAAACACACAAAACACACTCACTCATCTTTCATCCACATTAAGTACTACTGTGTAATTGTATAGTGTTAACTGTCTGAATCCACTTCTGTCAAATTTCATGTTCATCATGTGTATCAAGTAGTAGTGACAGCAATGTATAACAGTCAATAATTGTTAAGTCAACGTCATAGTCATCATGTCAAGACCAATGTTTGCCAAGCCAGATCATAATGTATGGTTGCTGAACAATTGTCAGTGTGCCAAGATATGCAATGCTTCCTCTCTCCAAAAAAAAGTACATACTGCTTAGTGATTTAACAAAGTGTGTGTAGACAATCTTCCTTCCATTTTAGTATTCTAGTCTGCTATCTTCATCCTCCTTGTTCCATATAGACCAACAACAAAAAAAAAATATGCACCTCACTTACTTACCTCTTATCCACTAAAACTCAAATCAACTTCACATAATCTCAATACCTCTATAATACCTCTTCAATACGTCGCTACATATAAACCTTATTGCCAGTTTCATTTCACTTCCATAACAACTCTTTCCTCTAGTCAGTTTCGTCGAACAAGTACAGATAAAATCCTAATGCAAACCTCATCATCCCATACAATCCGAAGACACACTGTCAACACACAACCTCTGTGTAATCCATCTGACCAAATTCTTCTACTCATTATGAATTATAAACAAAGAATGCATACATGACCTCTAACAGACTTAGTTCGAATAACTCTCAGTAATTAAGTACGATTACGGAGTGTGAATGATCCTAATATTTCACAGTGTGTACACCACTTCAAGAATTATGGCAAACAGAAGCAAACATGTGGAGTATTTCTTGTGTCAAGTGTCACTTCCTATTTCAATTGCTCACGAAAAATGCAGTGTAATAACTGTGTTGGTATGTCATGTCGTTAGCTTCCTTCCTATTGGCATACATTTATACAGCTTTCATAAAACCTCCAGCTCATGTGACTTCTATGATGTTTCTTGTACTAATGTCGTTCGTCGAATTATAGCAGTTCATTTTCTTATCTTAAAAATATAAGGCACTGAGCGTAAGCAAGGCAAGCAATAGCGAGTAAATATACCAGTAGTGAACAGAATGTCAACAAGTGGATGCAGCACAATTCTTACAACGAGGCTCTGCCAAGCGAACAATCTGTAACTAGTACCATAGTGTAACCTAAACTCTATGTTTGTACACTGTACATCAGCATTGCTATATACCAAATTAAAGTATAGTTATGACAACAAGCAGAAATGTGTAAATGTGCAATCCATACGCATAGCAGCAAACATATCTTACGTAATAAACAGGTCATCAGCATCGTATAACCGTAAGCAAATAAATGTTCATATGTAATCTAATAAATAAACATGAAGGCGCAAGCAGATAAATCACAAAGTATAACTTACATACCTAACCACATCAGCACAATTAATCAGGTGACAATTATAATTTAAATAAATAGGCATAGCAGGCACATAATTAAAAATATGACATCAGTGAAAAAGCAGTGCAGCCAAGCGAAGCATAATATACACAAGTAACAATCCAGTTCATTAATAAAAATTGTCAAAATCAGTTAACATACGCAAGCACGTCGCTTCACAAGTAATTTCATTGAACATGTAATTAGCACAAAGTATGAATCACGTAATCGCGAGCAGCAAATTACGTCTAAAGTACGTACCTAAGTGGAAATATGTTACCTGAAAAATAAACTCAATTAATAGTTACCTTTTTTAGTTCATTACTTTCTTCTTCGAAATGACTTTTTTCCTGAAATTTTCTCGATAGCAAGTCGTCTCAATGTTGGACACGCACAGAATTTACCTGAAGTTCTTAAATACCTTATAGAACCGTATCCTGAAAAATACTGAATGTTAATAACAGAATTTATCAAGTCACTATAGCTTTATACTGATTTTATTCGGAGAAATTAGACTGTGTATTTATTTATGGCTGTCAGTGCATTCGCACTGAGCGCTCGATCAGCTGTAGGCGCGTGACGTAGGAAGTGATTGTTTGCGGTCAACGACTGCCCTGTGCGGCGCGCAGACTTGACTGTTGCTTTGAGTATGTGCCGCCGCCAAAACACAGCGCGGTGTCCTTGTACTCTCCGCATGTTTACATGTAGCTGTTAGTTTCTCAAAAGTATGTCATTCTACAAAAATTTTGACGTTTGATATATGATGTATTCCCTTAGAGCGTCGAGATTTAAGAGTTTCTACTTCGACAGTGTTATCATGTATAATTTTGCGAACTCTATATGGACCGTTATAAAGCAGAAAAAATTTCCGACACAAGCCTTTTCCTTTGTGAGACAATCGATGAGACTTAATTAACACTTTCTGACCAACTGACAAGATTTTTAAACGACCAGGACGCTTCGCTGATTTCTCTCTTCTAGCAGCCGCAGATGCAATATTTTGCAGAGCCAGGTTGACAACTTCAGAATGCCGCAGTTTCCGTGTAGGCGGAAAAGGAACGATTTCAGAAATGCGATTTGTCGGTGCTTTGTTTTTTAATATCAGTAAAGGCGGTAAAGAAGTTGAATCATTAGGAAGTTCATTCAGAATGTTTTGAAAAATATGAAGATACTGATCCCACGTTCTGTGATTCTGATGACAATAAAGACGACACAATTTATTGATTCCCTTCATCCATCTCTCTGAAGCGTTAGATTGAGGTTGAAAAAGTGAAATGAAAATTGGTTTAATTTTACGACGCCGTAGAGTACGAAGCCAAATTTAGAACGAAACTGTGATCCATTATCTGATATAACCTTATCAACATGACCCACTTCTTTAAGAAAATGGTTAATGAAAGCATTAGATACTGAACGAGCTGTTGCTTTGCGTAACGGTGTAAAACACACATATTTTGATGTCAACTCCACTGCTACGAAAATGTACGCAAAACCATTAGTAGATCGAACCACTGGACCGAACAAATCAACTGCAGCCATGTCCTTTAATTTTGCTGGAATGATAGGAAACAACGGTGCTCTGTGAGAAACTGTCGGCGGCTTAGCCTTTTGACATAATTTGTATTTGGCAAGAACAAATCGAATACGTTTTTCCATATTATTGAAGTAGCAATTTTCTCGTAATTTGTGAAAGCATTTTCTGGGACCAAAGTGTGCATAACTGAAATGCGTATACCAAATCAGGAATACAAACTAACCAAACAGAGTTGTTGACCGATTTTCGTTTGAAAAGAACTTTCGAGATAGATCGCAAAAACGAGGTGTGGCCAAATCGTCCAATCTAACAAAGCGTCTAAGAAATTTACAGACACCAAGGAAACTACGAACATCACGTTTTGTGGTAGGAACAGCATAATTACGAATAGCGTCTACTTTTTCTGGATCTTACGTCTTCTGTAGAAATAATGTGACAGAGAAATTTCACCTGAGAACGACCAAATTCAGATTTTTCCAAGTTTACTGTAATGCCAACTCGTGCAAAAATACGTAATAATGAATCCAAAATTTCGTTGTGCTCACTCCAAGAATGTTTAGCAATAAGAATGTCGTCAACATATGAAGTAATATTGTCACGAAGATAAACAGGTAAAATTTCATTTAAGCTACGAATGAATGCTGCTGAAGATACAGTAAGTCCAAACGGTAATTTCCGAAATCACATTTAGGTAAAATAGTCATATCCGGTTATTGTTTACTTACTCACTAGATAGATTGATAGTCGAAGAGTTGTTTCGATAGATGCAAAGAATAGTGAAAGAGTAGGCAGCGGTACAGAAAACTAAAAGAGAAATAGCACCACTACAGCTCGGGGCCCTATGCTCGCTACGGCACATATTCACTTAAGAGTAGTGAATCCCCTGAGGACATTAATAGCTGCACATAAATTTCAGTTTGTGAGTTAATGGCAATTTAAGCGGAAGTGCGTACGTAAACTGATCTAACCATGAACATGGATGTATCTCATTCTTAGAATTACGAAAGATCTTAAATTTCCGAACAGTTAAAAAGTGTTTATAGTCAAAGTTTTCGCCTCGTGGCGACAAAGACCTACCGCGTTTGTCCCAGTCCCAAGGTCGATTATTGTCAAGTTCGCGCGCCTGGCGCTCTCTTGTTGCATCCCGTAAATGAAACCAATTATTTTCTTCAAACCCCTCTGGTATCTGTGATTCTAAATTTCTTTTGCCGTCTTTTCCTACGATTTCGCCTTCAATTTGTTTGACTTGCTTTTTTAATGCCTCAAATTCCTTTTTCACGCGTTCATTAAATTTTCCCTGATTTTCAACATGTTTATTTATGCTCTGGTACTCTCCGGTTTCTGAAAATGGCAATGGAGCTGTGTCATCTGAATCTCTGTCCCCATTTAAACTAAGATTTGTCAACTTATCTGAAATCTCCTCCACTCTTTCCGATAAGTCACCAATTTGTTCTTTCTGTTTATTTACGTCTTCCGTAAGTGTCGCGACTCGCGTTTCAGTATTAACGCATTTAGTAGTTAACTGTTCATACTGTTGTGTTAGGTTATTTAATCTGTCATTTGGTACGGAATCCTCGATTCTCTCAAATATTTCTTCCTTATCTTTTGCACGTTGTAAATTTAACTCTGAAAATTTCTGTACTATCACGTGATCTCTTTCCTCCTGTTCTCTATCCTGTTCCCTTTGTCTAATCTCTACTGCCATTAATCTATTATTGTGAGAATTCAAAATCGGTTGTACTTCTTCTCTGATTTCTTTCTTTAATTCATCTTTCATATTTTTGAAACATGTCCCTATTCGTGAGTCTAACCGTGTTTCCAAAGTTCCAATCTCTGTTTTAAATTCAGATCCTAACTGTGATCCCAATGAGTCTAACCGTGTTTCCATTGTTTCCCTATCTGTTTTTAATTCAGACCCCAAAGTTCCCATCTCGGTTTTAATTGTTCCTATCTCTGTTTTAAATTCAGATCGCAAAGTTCCCATCTGTGTTTTTAATTCAGATCTAAACTGTGTTTCCATTCGTGCTCCCAAATTTAATATAGCACCCATCAACTGCTCCATATCAGCCGGTTCGAAATTCTATTCGCCCCTAACATTTCCCACAAAACCAGTTTCCCTCGTCATAGCTGTAAAGCTATCTGTGTTCGATACTGTTCCAGAATCTTCTATCGTTACTCTCGTATTCTGTGAATTTTCTGATTGAGAAAAACCTTGAACTGGTTCCGGACTATTTTCCCGACTTATTACATTGTTTTCCACTTCATTATCCATCATACTGTTGTCCTGTGTTGGCGAGTTCGCCATGTCAACAATTTCGTTATTCTCACTATTCATCATTTTTGCCTTTTTCATTGATCGCGTAATCATTTACAAAATATACAAAACTCGTCACTATATGAAAATTACACACAATGACTCCTTCTCTCCAACAATACCATTCACACGAAATGTTTCCCTCAAACACGATTAATCGAACAATTGAAATAATTGCACTAAATTGTCAAACGCGTATACAAGACAACAAAAAATAAATAAATTTTGAAAAATACCATTAGAAGAATACCAATTACCAAATCTACACAAGCAATATAGACTACAATTATTAGACTACAAATTACTACAACAATACTACTGTCTACTATTTTTACAATCAGAAGATTTCCAAGGGACGATCCTGGCAGGGTCGCCACGTGCATGGGGGCTTAATTATATGAAAATAATGCAAATATTTTTTTTTAGTAGCTGTAAGTCCGATTACGCAAGTCTCGTAAACGGCTGGCCCTGACAACTAATTGTTACGCTATCTGACTGCATAGAATGACAACAAAGAATGAAATGAAAATTTTCGTTAACACAGTTAATTAAGTCCCCAGCAACTATAAAATCTATGAAACCAACAAAGCACAAGTGTCGCTGTTCTGTGTGTGGTAGTGTGACTCAACGCACATCTGGCACGGTTCTTCTTCAACAAGACAAGAAATGTTAAATACCAATTATACTGACGTGATAAAAGAAAATTAGAAATACTATAATGGCGCAAGAAAATCAGAATTACACTCTAATACAAGAACACAAGCCAGATGCTTTGTTGACTGAACCTGTAATGACACATTTTTCAGGACACACAAATATAAGAAAATAAAGAACAGTAGTTAGTTACCTTAATTTATATTGACGAAAAGCACTCAGATCATTACAATATCTGCATTGGAACAACATCTGCTATCTCTCCCATCAACAACTGCATAAAACATGGAACAACACTCTGCACTACCACATCTCATCCCACTTCAGCTACAAGCTGTGTCCACCACAACTGCTCGGCAAGAACTGCCTGCCGCTACCTCTCAATAAGCACTGCCAGTGGAGGCGGCGGAACAATACTCTCTCTGGCGCGATTTTTGGCGCTGTGGCTCAGTGTAGCCACCTTTCATTATATCGGACCAGACAAACATGGAAGCAAAAATCTCATTAAAAGGTATGCTTGAGATGGTTGCAGGAACCACTAGTTCAAATGTGTGTGAATTCCTAAGGGACCGAACTGCTGAGGTCATCGGTCCCTAGACTTACACACTACTTTAAACTATCTTATGCTAAGAACAAGACAGACACCCATCCCTGAAGGAGGACTCGAACCTTCGGCCGGAGTGGCCCCGCAATCCGTGACATGGCGCTTCTAACCACGCGGCCACTCCGCCCGGCGAACCACTAGTTTTTCTAATCGTACAATAAAGGGAATAAAGGACAATGGGGATAACTTAGCTACAAGCACATCCCAATAGATGGAAGAACACGGTTTTTTCATTATTATTTTACATTGTCAGATTTGTGGTACAAGCCATATTGTGCACTACGTTACATATTTTATCCCTTTGTTGTTTTAAAAGATTTCTTTCTAGCAGCACGTGGTCGGCCTTGTTTTTGCTTTGCTTGAACTTCTATATTTGTTGAGTTACTGGTCGTACTGACACAGCCTGTTAGTAAGGCCGGCCGGGGTGGCCGAGCGGTTCTGGGCGCTACAGTCTGGAACCGCGCGACCGCTACGGTCGCAGGTTCGAATCCTGCCTCGGGCATGAATGTGTGTGATGTCCTTAGGTTAGTGAGGTTTAAGTAGTTTTAAGTTCTAGGGCACTGATGACCTCAGAAGTCAAGTCCCATAGTGCTCAGTGCCATTTGAACCACTTTTGAACCTGTTAGTAAGAGTGTTTCTACACTCGCTACTAGTAACTGAAAAGTTATGTGAGGTATGCATTTGTGCATAGGCATCAGCTGTCGGATTGTTGCTCTCCTACCACGTGGCGGCCGTGCGCAACGGAGCACATACCACTGCTATTATTTCCTTGTCTACGCAGGTATTGGTCAAGTTATTTCGCGTGCACTGTTCATAGTACTCTCCACCATGCACTGTGTAGTGCTTACCAGACTATACGTTGCTGTACAAGGGGCGTTCAATAAGTAACGTAAAACATATTTTTATCCTTAAAGCAGGTTGGTTTTATTCAGGACTCCAATACGCGATATTACTCCTCACTCTTTTGGCTGCAAAAACCCTGTTTTATAACATAATCCCCGTTCAATGCGACGGCATTACGCTACTTACTGAGGGGGCCAGTGTGCGTGGCTGATACCACACGACTGGTCGACGTCAGAGCCGACGTCTTGCTGCAGCAGTAACCTCCCCATCATCCAGGTACTGCTTCCTGAAAACTGCATTCTTCATTGGGCCGAAAAGATGGTGTTTCGTTGCTCTTTGTGGTCCTCTGTTAGGCGGCGAGGAACCCAGCATGGGTACCGCAACTGGTGGACGTCCAGTTGACCAACGAGGTGTTTGATTACAGTCCGTCGATTACCTCAAATGAGAGTGTCCGCACGTTTCAACATAGCAGGAGCCACAGCTGAGTGCGGCCGGCCTGCACGCGACAGATCGGACAGGTTTGCGTGACCTTGTTGCTGCGATGACAGACGCATCGCCCAACGGCTCACCGTGCTTTGGTTCACTGCCAGGTTTCTGTAGACATTCAGCAAGCGCCTATGAATATCTGCTACGCACTGGTTTTCCGCCAAAAGACACTCAATGACGGACCTCATCTAGGAACGTACCTCCGTTGCAGACTGGATTTTCAAAGCTACGTATAGCGCCGCCACCTATCTGAACATGGAACTATAGGGGCGGGAATATTCCACGATGTCCCACAAAAAAAAAAAAAAAAAAATAAAAAATCTAATTTTTTCCAACCGAAATTGGCTGAGGAAACAAATTATTGCGTAACTTATTGAACGCCCCTCGTTGCAGCAGCGGAAAGTGCGTAACAAGTTCGAGAATATCGCAGTAATCTATAAGAAATGAAGCCACCTTAGTGCTGTGCCCGCCTTTTTTTTTTTTTTTTTTTTTTTTTTCGTGAACGGATCTGCCGCCGCCTCAGCACTGCACGATGAGATGTGAGGAAAAAGTTCTGGTTTCCCTGGGCTGGCTCCGCGACCGTGTCCTCGCACCTCGCTGTCGCCGCGCGTTAGCCGCCACTCGGCTGCCCCCTCTATCTGGCGCCACATCTGCTCCTTTGTCCCTCGCTGGCAGACGACATTCGCTATACACGGGACATTCCTCAAGAGCGGCGCGAGCCTGCCGGGCCAATCCATAACTCCCGCTTCAGAGCCGGTCTCATCTAACCGCGACAACAAGTGCACGCGTCCGTGAAGTAATCGCTCTTACAGTTCCGTCAGAATCGCATCCACTTCACATCGGTCCTTGTAGATTGTCGCTAAAGACATCGCATTGTTCCCTAAGCCGTTTCTCTTCCCCCAGCCACCTGAACGGATACGAAAATACCCGTTCTTCTTCTGTGAATATCGATTGGGATTTTGCTACTTCAAAAATCCTGGTCTCACGAAGCCTTATTAGATTCAGTTCGTCAGAAATTTTGTGCTAGTGACGAAACGAAAAATAGGGCACTGAAAAACGAAATGTTTTGCTGAATTAATCACTTGTTTGTTAAAAACAGCGGAACACAATGTAGTGAATTGGTGATGGAACAATTGTCAAAATGGTTCAAATGGCTCTGAGCACTATGGGACTTAACATCTGTGGTCATCAGTCCCCTAGAACTTAGAACTACTTAAACCTAACTAACCTAAGAACATCACACACATCTAAGCCCGAGGAAGGAGTCAAACTTGCGACCGTCGCGGTCGCGCGATTCCAGACTGTAGCGCCTAGAACCGCTCGGCCACTCTGGCCGGCGAACAATTGTAAATAGTGGAGCTTAGAAGGGAGAATTGAAGAGGAAGAGACATATGGGACGAGCGAGAGGCTCTTACTCTCATATACACAACGAAAAAAAGGGAATATTATCATTCTATTACTCCTACATCACGAAAATCATGTGATATATTAATTTACAGGACTGTAATCTTCATAATGATAAATTCGGGATAGTATCACAAAGCTGATTATATAACATTTGCTCATTTCGAGTTTCCAAGCTCCCACTGTTTAACGGTATGTTAAATAATTACTTTACTTTGCAGTTGACGGAGCTCACCCCTTTGCTGTTCTACACGTGCTGGACAATACGTTTGTTGAAATTAGTATTTTCTGCAACGAATATCACTTTCACGACACGATATTTCCTTAGTGTCACTCCTATCAAATTTGATCTTAAACTAGGGGGATCATATTTCTCGCATTTTCATGCTAAAAAAAATTGAATTGTATGGAATCTAGTCATATATCCTATCACCTGTTACAAAGATACAAAAAATCATGAACTTTCTGAGACGATGGCGGACATATCTACTCCGACTTGCAGTCTGTGAATGCTGGTTCTATGAGTAGCGTTGGGAAAGCCGATCCATAGAAGGTGGCATAAATAACGAATGTAGACATCGTCATAGAAGAGCTTCCACCTACACACTATTTATTTTATTCCAAAATCGTATTGCCTCAATTTAGGTAGGAAGTCGACAGTAACTTGCAGCACTGGAGCGAAATACTATCATTCCAACGTTCATTCAGAGATAGGAAAAATTCTTGGAAACATTTTCGTAATTTATTGTCACGCGTTCTGTCACATGTGGAAACACAACCTGTTGTACAAGCGACATCGTTGTTAGACGACGCAAAGGTGCTCAGCCGGCCGGTGTGGCCGAGCGGTTCTAGGCGCTTCAGTCTTGAACCGTGCGACCGCTGCGGTTGCAGGTTCGAATCCTGCTTCGGGCATGGATGTGTGTGGTGTCCTTCCGTTAGTTAGGTTTAAGTAGTTCTAAGTTCTAGGGGACTGATGACCTCAGATGTTAAGTCCTATAGCGCTCAGAGCCATTTGAACCAAAGGTGCTGATTGATGAACCTTTAATCCACCGACAAACTTTCGGAGCATTTGGTATAAGGCACCTGTGACCTCCAGTGGCTCGTTACATAGTATTTTCACCCCGTTTGATTTCTCGCCGCCATTTATCTTTATATTTGTATGGCACTGAAAATGACTGCACAACTTTATAATTACATGCATACTCCTGTCACCATACGGTACCCTGCAGGGGGTATCTTGAACCACTGCTAATCATTCCTTTTCATTATGAGCCCTGATTTCTCTTATCTTGTCTTCGAGGCCCACACGCAAGTTACTATTACTAAACTTTCGCTGTTTGAGCCTGTGTAGACAGAAAACTACTTTCCTTTCCATCTTTATAGGAATGATGTTCAGACTACGTGCTGCAGGATTTGCGTTGTTATTACTGTTAGTGCCATGACTTGGTGTTAGGCGCCGGTGTTGGTACGGCGACATAAGGCTGAAACACAAGTGTCAGCGTGCATTACAGTTTTTCACTCGTAAAGCTGTTTTATCAAAACAGCAGCAATAGCGCTGCTGCTCTTGCTGAGTATCGACACATTAAAGGTTCGGCATCAGGACTGAAGAACATGAGTCGGAAGTACGAAATAAATGGCGGTTTGGGAATCGCTCCTGGGAGAGGCCGACGATCACTTGCACCATAAATTGTTGGAGAAGTCATTGTAGACGTGGATAAAAATGCTGGAGTCAATGTACGATCTTCAAGCAGTGCACGAACCCTGTTACGGCAGATGAACATTCGATGGTCCACCGTTCGAAAACTGTCGCGAACAATTGTTAAATGGTATATGAACAAACTTCACTTTACTCTCCAACTTTTGCCGCGTGACATTTGTAATCTGGAGCGTAAACATGGTATACAATTAACAAATGTTACCCTCTCATACGGAAATTAAAATGTGCTTTTTTTTTCAATGGCTTACTCGTTATTTCTCTTCCGCGTATCCTTACAAATGGTTCCATAAAGTTTCATTGCCGTACGATCACTATATTTTCATGGTGACCCTCTCAAGTAGCGAAAGTTTAATTATAACCACCCTTTACGTTGTTGGCATTGGATCGTTCTGCAGTTTGTCGGAACTGCTGGTTCTATAAACTTTCACAGTCTTCCCTCCAGGCATTCCCATTTGAATTCGAGGAGGATTTCCGTAACAATCGCGTGTTGATCGAACCTATCGGTAACAAATACAGAGTGTTACAAAAAGGTACGGCCAAACTTTCAGGAAACATTCCTCACACACAAATAGAGAAAAGATGTTTTGTGGACATGTGTCCGGAAACGCTTAATTTCAATTTTAGAGCTCATTTTAGTTTCGTCAGTATGTACTGTACTTCCTCGATTCACCGCCAGTTGGCCCAATTGAAGGAAGGTAATGTTGCCTTCGGCGCTCGTGTTGACAAACGACTCATTGCTCTACAGTACTAGCATCAAGCACATCAGTACGTAGTATCAACAGGTTAGTGTTCATCACGAACGTGGTTTTGCAGTCAGTGCAATGTTTACAAATGCGGAGGTGGCAGATGCCCATTTGACGTATGGACTAGCACGGGGAAATAGCCGTGGCGTGGTACGTTTGTATCGAGACAGATTTCCAGAACGAAGGTGTCCCGACAAGAAGACGTTCGAAGCAATTGATCGGCGTCTTAGGGAGCACGGAACATTCCAGCCTATGACTCGCGACTGGGGAAGACCTAGAACGACGAGGACACCTGCAATGGACGAGGCAATTCTTCGTGCAGTTGACGATAACCCTAATGTCAGCGTCAGAGAAGTTGCTGCTGTACTAAGGTAACGTTGACCACGTCACTGTATGGAGAGTGCCATGGGAGAACCAGTTGTTTCCGTACCATGTACAGCGTGTGCAGGCACTATCAGCAGCTGATTGGCCTCCACGGGTACACTTCTGCGAATGGTTCATCCAACAATGTGTCAATCCTCATTTCAGTGCAAATGTTCTCTTTACGGATGAGGCTTCATTTCAACGTGATCAGATTGTAAATTTTCACAATCAACATGTGTGGGCAGACGAGAATCCGCACGCAATTGTGCAATCACGTCATCAACACAGATTTTCTGTGAACGTTTGTGCGCAGGCATTATTGGTGATGTCTTGATTGGGCCCCATGTTCTTCCACCTACGCTCAATGGAGCACGTTATCATGATTTCATACGGGATACTCTACCTGTGCTGCTAGAACATGTGCCTTAACAAGTACGACACAACATGTAGTTCATGCACGATGGAGCTCCTGCACATTTCAGTCGAAGTGTTCATACGCTTCTCAACAACAGATTCGGTGACCGATGGATTGGTAGAGGCGGACCAATTCCATGGCCTCCACGCTCTCCTGACCTCAACCATCTTGACTTTCATTTATGGGGGCATTTGAAAGCTCTTGTCTACGCAACCCCGGTACCAAATGTGTAGACTCTTCGTGCTCGTATTGTGGACGGCTGTGATACAATACGCCATTCTCCAGGGCTGCATCAGCGGATCAGGGATTCCATGCGACGGAGGGTGGATGCATGTATCCTGGCTAACGGAGGACATTTTGAACATTTCCTGTAACAGAGTGTTTGAAGTCACGCTGGTACGTTCTGTTGCTGTGTGTTTCCATTCCATGATTAATGTGATTTGAAGAGAAGTAGTAAAATGATCTCTAACATGGAAAGTAAGCGTTTCCGGACACATGTCCACATACATATTTTCTTTCTTTGTGTGTGAGGAATGTTTTCTGAAAGTTTGGTCGTACCTTTTTGTAACACCCTGTATAGTAGAATGCCTCTGAATTGCTTTGATGTCTTCCTTCAATCTGACGTAGTGGGGGCCACAAAACCTTGAGCAGTACTCGAGAATGAGTCGCTCATGCGCTGTGTGCACGATCTCCCGCATAAATTAGTTACACTTTCCTAGAATTCTCGCAATAAACCGAAGTCGTCTGTTCGCCTTCCCTGAAACCGTTCTTACGTGCTGCTTCCAATACATGTTACATCCAGGCATGTCAGCAAACAGCAAATAGCCGCAGTTTGCTGCTCGTGCTATCTGACAGATCGTTTGTGTGTAGAGAACAAGAGTGGTCCCGTCACATTTCCCTAGAACATTCCGGACGATGCTTTTATCTCTTATGAACACTTACCGTCAAAGACAACTTACTGGGTCCTATTACTTAATAAGTCTTCGAACAAAGCCGGCCGCTGGTGGCCGAGCGGTTCTATTCGCTTCAGTCTGGAACCGCGCGACTGCTACGGTCGCAGGTTCGAATCCTGCCTCGGGCATGGATGTGTGTGATGTCCTTAGGTTAGTTAGGTTTAAGTAGTTCTAAGTTCTAGGGGACTGATGACCTGAAATGTTAAGTCCCATAGTGCTCAGAGCCCTTTGAACCATCTTCGAACAAATCAGATATCTGAGAACAAATCGCACAGAAGTATAATTGCCGATGGTCCGTTCAGTATTTTCTGTCATAAATGAACTTCTTCAGTTCAGTGGCGTCCTCGACACTGGCGATAGTAGTGACCACTTTATTCTTAGCTCTCAAGTTTGCATTCAGCACTGCTCGGTTTTGTCTCGGGCTTGTTTTTCTGCTCGTGTTACTTACACGTTTAACAGTGACACAAAGGTTTACTGACGAAGATCTGACCAATATACATCTCGTGGATGAGTTCACTGAATGAGTTGAAAGAGTGGTACAACGGCGCTATGCTGAGATTTTCCACAGCGACAGCAACCATTTCACAGAGAGGATCAGGGGCTGTTGTAATCGTAGTTACAAACATCCCTTCGTGTCCGTGTTAGTATGACCTTTTTTTGGGAAGAGAGAGAAGTGTTGCGGGTAGGGTGAAATACACTGTTAGAATGTGTTAAGACTATCGAAGACATGATGGCATATTATGAGAATATATTCTCCCAGTTGTACAGTGGCGCAGGGAACGTTGGCAGTGATAAGTGGCTAGGGATTGCTGATGCTTGGCAACTTCAGTACTACTTATTGATACTACAATATGAGCACATCAGTTTAAATAACAAAATAAGGAAACTGAATAAAGGTGAATCGCAGCACAATCGATGTTCTCGTCGAACATCACCGGCGCAACGGTCTTCCCATGCACCGCCGTCCAGGAGCACACACGACGAGTAATATTTTCTTGTGCACAGTCTTGCCACTCGCACGCTGCGAGACACCGGGGACTGCGTTGCTACCCGACCAGCTGCTGTTAAATAGTTTTGATACACTACATAAGTGACGTAGCGACTGATAGGATTACCAGTAGTATTGGTAGAATGGGTGGGGAAAGAAACATAAATGGGAGCCGACGACTCCTCTTTCTTTTACATACTCCGTTGTTTGGTTTGCACATGATTAGAGTCGCACATTATTCAGAGTTAACCCATTGTGTATTTTACACTGAAGGGCCAAAGAAGCTGGTAGAGGCATGCGTATTCAAATACAGAGATATGTAAACAGGCAGCGCCTATATAAGACACCACGTGTCTCGCACAATTGATAGATTGATTACTGCTGCTGCAAAGGCAGGTTATCAAGATTTACATGAGTTTGAAATGGTATTATAGTCAGCGCACGAGCGATAGGACACAGCATCTCCGAGGTAGAGATGAAAAGGGGTTTTCCCGTACGACCATTTCACGAGTGTACCGTGAATATCAGGAATCGGGTAAAACATCAAATCTCTGACATCGCTGCGACCGGAAAAAGATCCTGCAAGAACGGGGCCGACGACGACTGAAGAGAATCGTTCAATGTGTCAGAAGTGCAACCCTTCCTCAAATTGCTGCAGTTTTCAGTGCTGGGACATCAACATGTATCAGCGTGCGAACCATTCAACGATAGATCATCGATGTGGGTTTTTGGAGCCGGAGGCCCAATCGTTTACGCTTGATGACTGCACGATACAAAGCTTTCGCATCGCCTTGCCTGGCATTGGACTGTTGATGACTGGAAACATGTTGCCTGGTCGGACGAGTCTCGTTTCAAATTGTATCGAGCGGATGGAGGTATACGGGTATGGAGACAACCTCATGAATACATGGACCCTGCATGCCAGGAGGGGACTGTTCAAGCTTATGAAGGCTCTGTAATGGTGTGGGGCGTCTGCAGTTGGAGTGATATGGGACCCTAGATATGACTAGATATGAGTTCGACAGGTGACACGTACGTATGCATCCTCTCTGATCACCTGCATCCATTCATGTCCATGTGCATTCCGACGGACTTGGGCGATTCCAGCAGGATAGTGCGACGCCCCGCAGTACAGAATTGCTACAGAGTGGTTCTAGGAACACTCTTCTGAGCTTAAACTCTTCTCCTGGCCACATTATTGAGCATATCTGGAATGCCTTGCAACGTGCTGTTCAGAAGAGATCTCCACCCCCTCGTACTCTTACGGATTTATGGACAGCCCCGCAGGATTCATTGTGTCATTTGCCTTCAGCACTACTTCAGACATTAGTCGAGTCCATGCCACATCGTGATGCGGCACTTCTGCTTATTCGCGTGGGACCTGCACGATATTAGGTAAGTGTACCAGTTTCTTTGACTCTTCAGTGTATATCCTCAGTCAGTTTCTAGACGGTTCACGCTTCCATTTTTTAAAGGAATCTAATAAGACACTGATCGCATATGTAAAGAAGGCGATCGTTGGATGTAACGCCCGATGGGTATGCAGCGAACCCTGACCAAAGTTACTAGGAAAACTATCGTAGTGTATGCATACTTATGGTAGTCTACGTTAGCCTACGCTAGTTTTACAGCTGTAAACGTCAGCTGGCTGACCGTTACCGGTCTCCCCAGGTGTACACTGAAAGAGAGCAGACTGTGCCGCTGCTGGCCGGCCAACTGCGGGAAACAGCCACGATAGAACGAAGGCGACCCTATACAGCGCGCCCTCTGTTTACCGACGCCGCTCTCGAAGTCCTTCCTGCAGATACTGCACACGGCCGCCGTGTCGTGGCCGCTTCGCTCCCTATATCAGACTGTCTTCGGCTGCCACTTTCTGCCGTTCATCACATCGCGCTGGTGTTGCGTTCGGCTTCGTCGAAATTTCACGTGCTCTTCAGCCAGCTTCAACACATCACCAGCTCTGTTGCGAACAGTCGAGTGGCGTGGGGCTTGAAGTGGGCCGTACGCCACTAAATCACAGCAGAGTACTAAGGAAGAGAAGCCAACTGAGAATTTACTGACGATTTCCCAGTAACTCGCTGTCAGTCAGTTGACGAGCTGGACTAGCGGAAGTGCACCACCAATAGCAACCTACTAACACCCTAACTAATTCCACCCTCAGCCGATAGGCGTACTGGATGCGAATACAAGGGACATGTGGTCAGCACACCGCTCTACCCGCTGTTGCCAGTTTCCATGACTGGAGCCGCTACGTCTCACTCAAGTAGCTCTTCGAATGCCCTCACAAGGCTGAGTGCACCCACCTTGCCAACAACTCGCGGCGGACCCCGGACGGTGAACCATCTAAGTGCTAACCAAACCCCACATTGCGTAACTTCGTTGATCTGACGGAGGCCGGTGTTAGCAAGTGCGGGAAGGTCGTTGGCCTAGTAACACCATAGCAACAGCCTAACTGATATGTTTTCAGTGTCATGTTATCTTAGTCGTACATTTATTATCTTCAGCTAAAGTATTTTTGTAATATCTGAAAGATTTATTTCCCCTACTGCTTCGCCATAGTAAGATTTTTTTCGGAAATTGATTTGACCATAGTAGCTGTCAAGAGCTGGCCGTTGTGGCTGAGCGGTACTAGGTGCTACAGTCAGGAACCGCGCGACCGCTACGGTCGCAGGTTCGAATCCTGCCTCGGACATGGATGTGTGTGATGTCCTTACGTTAGTTAGGTTTAAGTAGTTCTAAGTTCTAGGGGACTGATGACCTCAGATGTTAAGTCCCATAGTTCTCAGAGCCATTTGAACCATCTGTCAAGACACAGTTTAAAGATTTCACATACAAAAGGCCTCAGGACGATACATCGTTAAGCTATTTGGTAACTTGAATAGTTAAACACCTTCACGTACACGGAAGGGTTCCGCTTCGATATCATGGTAGATGGTATTCCGGGTTCCTTCAGCTCATGACAAAGGCCCGATACTTTCGTTAGTGAAGCTGTACTCAAATCCATTCTGGCTACAGAAAAAGTTGTCAGTATGTAAATTGTTGACATTTTTGTGTTGCACTAATGTAAGAGGTAATTTATAACACATTCGCACTTTTTGGTATATTACTGTCCCTTGTATCCTCAAGTTCTGTACTTCACAGAAAAGGCATCCATTGCGAAAAATAAACTTGAACCGAAAGAATGCCAGCTAGACTATCATTGATCGTCATTGAATAATTGAGTATACTGTACAACAACGGTTTGAATAAACTAATAAAAAGCTAATTAATTCAGTGAGGCTAGCTAAATCTGTTATTAAGTTTGTAACAAAGATTCATTGTAATATTAGTTACTAAATGTTTAATTGCGGTCACCAACTGATGCTTGAGCAAAAGTTATGAATTAGTATCTGTTTGGTTGAAAGTAACGTTACGTAACAATTACTGATACGTTTTTAGTCGGCAACATTAAATGTACGCGTGTAAACTCAAACGAAAATGTCAAATATAGCAAAGGGCGACGCGTTCAAAACAGATGCCTTGTCACGCTAATGACATAAATGGAAGTTAATAATTACTGTAATAAACGCTTTAAACTCTTTGAAAGCGAATATTGATTAGCCACCAGCAACACGTAATGTAATACAGATTGACAACGTTACTCACAAAATGTTAACTGTATCGAGGTTTTGTGAAGTAGTACCTCCGATCATCCAGCATTTTATACCAACTTTTATAGCACTTACGGTCAAATTTATATTACAAATAGCAGCGATCACTACGAACAACACCGACATTACGAAAGCCAAGGTTGTCTATACGTACATGAAATACATAAAATAAAATCACTTTTGTTCACATGCAGGCAAAGTGTAATTAAGTTCGGTATTTATAGTTAAGTTTAACAAACACTGAATTTCTTTCTCAAATCATTTCGGAGTGCAATTCATGTGTTTGAATGAATTGCGGTTAATTATCTGCGCTTCATATTTCTTGACAGTTAAATTTAAGTTTTAATGGCAGGTGCATTTAAGTTCTTTCACGTCAAATAATATGTAACATATCAAGCGGAGCCCGCATCTCGTGGTCGTGCGGTAGCGTTCTCGCTTCCCACGCCCGGGTTCCCGGGTTCGATTCCCGGCGGGGTCAGGGATTTTCTCTGCCTCGTGATGGCTGGGTGTTGTGTGCTGTCCTTAGGTTAGTTATGTTTAAGTAGTTCTAAATTCTAGGGGACTGATGACCATAGATGTTAAGTCCCATAGTGCTCAGAGCCATTTGAACCATTTTTTGAATAATTGGCAACGGGCACTTCCTTTAATAACGAGCAATTTCTATTAATTTTGGCCACATGGTGCGCTTCTTCCATTATTCCGATTGCCAACATTTCTCGATTAGACCAAATACTGTGAATCAGATATACGCTCGGTCATCAAACATTTATAATGCATTGCCACACGTTGGATGTCACACCGACAGTGCACGTCATTACTTGCGCTCGCTCAGTCGCTTTGCCCGTGCTCGAACACTGTCCGCTTGCAACTCCCTCCGGCCTGTTTGCGGGGCGCTCCCGCCTCGACGATGTTGCTGCGCACTATTAGTAGTGTCGCTTGATTCTACGACAAAGTGGAGTGGGCATTCGCATGCGCAAAACGAGAATTTTGTCCGCAACATCTGCTGCAACTCAAATCACGTGATACTTTGGGAATTTTAGCCCATCTAACGCCTAGCGTATTTTGAGTGCCATTATTTCCCTGCTTCAGAAGTGCCCTGACACTTTGTATACGCATTTTACAGACAACTTAACAATTTGATACCAGGAAGTGAAGTTGGCTTAAAGATGTGAAGAGCAGCGATACTGTGCTTTCGCGCCACAGCATCATAGCTCAGATTCCACTTTATTTTCGTTTTTTTGGTGACGGGATAAGAAGTGACAGCCAACACTATTTTTTTGCTATTTCTGTTGCACTTATTCATATTGTCGAATCTCTGTTCCAATTAATTACGTTACAATGGCACAGTGTAAGAAACTGTCTCGTGCAGAAGTACTTGGAAACACACAAGGGCTTGAGAACCTGCATTAAGTGGAGGAAATAAATCAGACTGTTACGTATAAATTTTGTGTATCAACATAGCACCAATATGTATACACTGACTGCAGTTTACTCAAATACACTTTCAAATTTATCTAGCACATGTCTCGTAAACACATGACCACAAAATCGCAGAAATTATGTCTACAATACAATATCCTCGATATTTTTCAACATAGAAAGTGTCCAATTCCTGATTTGTTCCATATATCTAAAGAAAGTAACCGATTCACCCTTCACGTACTTCTCTTTACATCCGTAGCTGTACCATAACTGTTATTGAAACTCAAACGTACTTAAACGTATGTAAAACAAGGTAAATACGTTTAATACTCAAGTTTCGCTATTACCGCAAATTGTAGACAAGCAGCGTCGCTCAAAATCACGTGACTAGCCCAGTTTGATGTGCTGTAGAATACGACCACTCCATAGATATACATACTCTATAGATTCCACATATTGCAAGGTCCACAGCTTTGCCAGCGTTTCTGCTATAACATTTTATAATATTGTTTTTTATTAGTTTCTCACAAATACACGTTAGAATGCTTCAGTTAATGATCGTTATCAACAAAATAATAGCCGGCCGGTGTGGCCGTGTGGTTCTAGGCGCTTCAGTCTGGAACCACTTGACCGCTACGGTTTCAGGTTCGAATCCTGACTCGGGCATGGATGTGTGTGATGTCCTTAGGTTAGTTAGGTTTAATTAGTTCTAAGTTCTAGGGGACTGATGACCACAGATGTTAAGTCCCATAGTGCTCAGAGCCATTTGAACCATTTTTTGAACAAAATAATAAGAAACATATATTTATCTTCAGAAAATTAATATCAGAATAACAAAATAAATAAAGTGGGTAGCCTAATTCTGAGGCGCTGTGTTTTAGTGTTACAAACTGTTCTGACTTCATCTCAGATTTGACGAGTTTTCAAAATTTGTGGGAACAGTCGTCAAAAGTCTTTCTGCACTGAAAACGGTAAAGGAGATTGCAAAAAGTTATAGCAATCGCGAGTCTGAAAAGTCAACTGATTGAACGGTCAGACTGCACTGGATGAGGTCGCGGCAGCATCTGGCGGCCGGCAGACCTGTCATCGGCGATCACGGGCCGCCTCCTCATAAATATGAATACCCTCCTCCAGGGCCGGTGCTCCCCATCTGATGGGCGCAGGGCTGGTAACGAGCGACCATCTGGCGCACAGCTGCTACCCCGTGCATTACCTGAGGATGGGTCCGCGTGAGAAACAGCAGCCTCTCTACTGGCGCCGACATCATAGCTCTAGCTCTCCTGATGGAAGAACTCAGCGAATCGTGTGGTGAAAGATGCGTCAGAAGAAGAAGAACGTCAATGAAGCGTGGCGGATAAGAGAGGTACTAATGCGACAGTTGGAAGGGAGTTAGTGGACTTAGGTCACGTAGGAGAGTTATAGATAGCGATCTTCTTTTTCATGGCTCTTTAAAAGGGACAGGTATGAGGGATCTGTCCGTGCGCGACAGTGCACTGTACCGGTACGTTCCAAAAAGCCGACTGCGGAATTTCGATCTTCACGCGGTCATATCTCTGGTTCTATTGATCACAGAGATCAGAACTCGACTGTTTTGGATAGCCTTTGACCCAGTGACCATTTATATACGTATCGAAAGAAAGGGCATTCTGCGGCTATCGTGGAGTACAGGGTCAAAATTTAAACACTACACGCTTCTTCTAGCCCGGGCAAACTGAGAAAATCGGTAAATTCTTTTGGGAAAAGTTTTGCTCGATGTTGAGTCACAGTCTGGCATAACTTTTTAAAAGAGTTAACCACCATTTAACTGTGTACTACTATATTTATCTTTCGTACTATCCAGATTTCAGTTTTTATGCCATTATCAAGAATAATACTAAAAACAACGTCAGTGCGAAAGATAAATATGGTAATACACAGTGAAATGGCGATTTACTCTTTTAAAAAGTAATTCTTTTGTGTTAGGGTGGGCCTTAAACGCCTTACGAAAGCACCACTTGTTCATGGGCAGTTCCTGAGGAAACCCAACGAAACTACGATTTTGAATACGAAAATTTTGAGAATGGTCACTTCGATAATTTCTGTTCGTGGGACATCGTCGAAATTTTCAGCATTTGTTGTTAAGGCAATGTTCTCTTGGAGTTTAGAATTTTTTTCAATATTATTATCAGTTATCGAGGTGCAACGGTTCAAAGTAACTGTACTTAAGTTCGTAAAATATGGACCTAATATCCGGTCTGAGGTGTAAATGTAGTTTTGACTGACTTAGTGAAGGCAAGGGTTCTGGGGTCATACAAGGGTTCTGAAGTTTCCAAACTACGTTTTAGTTGCCATTTTTTCACCAATAAAACCGTATGATTTGCTGACTCTGTGCAATAGGCACTTCGGACCTGTACAGGCTGTCTTGACCAAGAAATTATTCGATGGTGGCACCTGGCGGCGTAAGAAATTTGCAGAAAATTATTTTTTATATCAAATTCTTTGTACTCGCAAATCAGATATCACATTTGTTGATATACTGTAGGGAAGTCTAAAAACATGGTTCATTTTTATGCGTAGTAGTGTAGACTGAATTTGCACCAGATGAGAGGCGATTTTGTTTTAACCTCATATTCTGCGTACTTATTTGTTGTTTATGAGTTTCAAAGTATGTAAATGTGTCGAAGTATATAAATAAACTGTCAAAACTTCACTAACATACAGAATTAGTTTCATATAAGGACAAAGAAAGGAACTTGCTGGGAAATGCTCCTACTGCCATATAAGGCGAATATTCTTATCTTTAAAAGCCACTGACGCAGAAGTGAGGAATCAGCTGTCTCAATCTTCGTTGCGCCTCTCTAATCAAAAATTTTTGCATGATAACGTCTTCACACATCTTTGTGCTGAAAGAGAGTAGCAAGAGAGAGTGCCAGTGTGAGAGAAAGAGAGAAAGCAGAGTGAAGGAAAAAGAGAGAATGATGGAAGACAATAGCAGTGGGAGCCAATGAGAGAGGAGATTGTGATGGTCAGTGAGAGACAGCCGCAGTTGAAGAGAAAGAGTGGTAGATGGAGATGGAAATAGTGGGAGTAAAAGAAAGAAGAGACAGTGGAAATTGGAGGTGTCTGCTTGGAGGTATCTGAAGCCCTCTCCCCCACCCCTTACACGCTCCTCGCTCCTCCCAGACCGGCGAACCTGAAAAAAATTTTCCCCCATTCCCTATTTCTCAATCTACAGGTCGAAACCCCAAGCAACGTATCCCCAAGAACATGTATGGAGAGGAGAGAATGGCCGGCCGCTGGTGGCCGAGCGGTTCTAGGCGCTTCAGTATGGAACCGCGCGACCGCTACGGTCGCAGGTTCGAATCCTGCCTCGGGCATGGATGTGTCCTTAGGTTAGTTAGGTTTAAGTAGTTCTAAGTTCCTAGGGGACTGATGACCTGAGATGTTAAGTCCCATAGTGCTCAAAGCCATTTTGAAGGAGAGAATGGTGGTTGACGAGAAAGACAGCAGACTGTAAGCGAGAAAGAAAGAGACATTGGCAATGGGAGAGAAAAGGAATTGTACAAAGGTAATGACAGTGGGATGGAGACATTGAAAGTAGCGAAGAAGGAGTCAGTGATGTGAAAGAGCGAGGGAAGGGATGAAGACAGTGACATTGGCAGAGACTGGTTGGAGAAAGTCCCAACGGAAGGAAAAGATGACACTGGGAGAGAGACATATATAGGAGTGGCAGCGAGAGGGAGATGCTGAGTATGGAGGCTTCGCTATATAGAGAAACTAGGCAAACGGATTTAGAATGTTCTATGCTAAAATAGTGAGAATATTTTCGAACGAGGTAATTTTTGTTGAAGATGCGATGAGGATTGAGGTAGCTGGTTCCCCACTTTTGTGTCAGCGTATTGAAAGAAGAGTGTATTCACCTTTTTTGTGCTCCGACAGAAGGTTTTTTCCACTGGTTAATACCTATCCTCATTTTTATCATCAGATTGTCAAATGAACATAATGATAAGACGATAAAGGAAAATAACAGAGATTATTGAAGTGACAATGAGTGTAATTACTTCAAAATGCTAAAAAATGTGCAAAATAACATATACTTTCAAATGTTTGTTAAATTTGATTTTGAGGTAGAAAAGTTAGAACATTTAAATTGTGCCAGTTCCATGAAAAATTTCAGAGAGGTGACTACCTAGACCGTCCACTATAAAGCTCTAATTAGATTAGATAGATTGTGGGTAATAGTCCGTAACCCAAGTAGATCCTAGAGGCATATTTATTCCGCGTGCTTGACCAGGCATCGAACTGGATTTAGACTTTTCAGTGTTCCAACTGAGGGAAACATTCAGTTGGAGTCTTAATCAGTGACAAAAAATCACATGTTAGTGCAACTTCATCGAAGAGTGAAATTTTTAATCTACAGTCGAAATCTTTAATCTTCATCCTCGTGTATCTCACGAATCGTCATTTCTGATGACAATTTTTCGCTGGAACACTATCAAAGTTCCTTATGCCTTTGCATTCGTGCAGCGAAATAGTTACTTCTTATAATTCATTAAATAGGAATTCAAAGTATTGAAACCATACTTTTTAAGGCATTACAAGATGCACAAACATGTGAACATCTTTCTATTCTTTTAAATGGGAATAAAAACCGCGTGAAATCGGCATATACACCGATCGGCATTTCTTTCCACTATGAACACGTGATGTTTCGGTATGATCTGATTCTAACGTGTTCTTTGTCCACTGACGGATTGCGCACTAGCGTTCTGTATCTAGAAAAATTGTGTTAATTGAAAAAAAAGTAACAGCTGGTACTCGCACTACCGGTTTGGCAATCTGTTAGGCACTGTAGTATTCTTCGCTCCCGGAATGACATTTTCACACTGCAGCGGAGTGTGCGGTGAGATGAAACTTCCTGGCAGATTAAAACAGTGTACCGGACCGAGATTCGAACTCGGGACCTTTGCCTTACGCGCAAGTGCTCTACCATCTGAGCCACCCAAGCACGACTCACGACCCGTCGTCACAGCTTCAATTCTGCCAGTATCTCGTCTCCTACCTTCCAAACTTCACAGAACCTCTTCTACGAAAGGTCCCGAGTTTGAGTCTCGGTCCGGCACACAGTTTTAATCTGGCAGGAAGTTTTTTTAGTATTGTTCGTTGTTTTCATGTAATTGCAATAAGGGATACGGCTTTACAACGACGGCCTCTCCATGCTGAAAGCTTCTTAACTTTTTATATGTGTAGTTCAGCATATGGGTAAGAAAGATTACGATATAATGGATGTAAGAAGTTGGTAACTTTGTCTAGGTGGTATTCTGTTAGCCTAAGTTGCGTGGGAAAAAGAAACAACTTTCTTACTTATACAATTTATTTTGTTGTATAGGTTTTATGAAGTTTTAAAACCGGGTAACCAATAGCTTTAAAATAATCAGACCAATGAATGAGTGTGACAGCTAATGCCCCAAGCAACTAAATTCTGAATTGTACTAAATAAATCTTACATGTGGAGAAAAATTTCAAATTATCACGACAAGTGAAGCTTATAGTAACTCATATTTGCTGGTACACACATGTCCTGAAGTGACGTCAATTCGAAAAGAATCCAAAGTAAATCGAAATCAAACCACAGTAAGTTGAGCTCAGTATGGCTAGAGTACAAATGCGTTAAACCTCATTTTTATGAAGTCGCGGATTTCGAAGTGGATGCATGTTGATTTACAAAAAAAATGGTTCAAATGGCTCTGAGCACTATGGCACTTAACATCTATGGTCATCAGTCCACTAGAACTTAGAACTACTTAAACGTAACTAACCTAAGGACATCACACAACACCCAGTCATCACGAGGCAGAGAAAATCCCTGACCCCGCCGGGAATCGAACCCGGGAACCCGGGCGTGGGAAGCGAGAACGCTACCGCACGACCACGAGCTGCGGACTGTTGATTTACATGTGCAAGTTAATTGCGTACTGCACTCTAGCGTCCTACCAGTCCAAGCGCTCACGACCAAGTGCCTGCTAGCGTCTTCTGTTCAACTCTTTGGTCCATAGGCGAAAGTCCTCCCTCAGCACCCGTTACGTTTTATAAGTATCTGACGAATGTGATCCCTTAAGTATCAGCTCATAGCTATCTAGTTCTTCCTTTTTAGTATTGCGTTTTTAATGTGTGGCAATTGGTATACCCACCATGACAAGCACATAGTTAACGCTCGCGCCTTTATATCTCTATAGCCTAAACACAATTATAGTTATTAAATCACTATGCCTTCTCCCTGTCTCTGTCTACTTCTTTTTCTCTGTCTTTCGATATAATGTTGGCCTAACTACAGATAATGTCTTTCAGTTGCCACCTTATGTTATTTGACCTTTTGGAATGTGTCATACATCACTAGCTGTAGTTCTTAGGGATTAAGTTGAGTGTTAGTACAGAAGCTGTTATACCCAGTGCATGTAAGTGCTGCCATTTCCATACTGGGGTATAATGGATTATTGGATTATTTTAAAGTGCCGTACTTCAAATTACGTAATTATGAAACGTGTAACTAGCAAAAGAACATTGAAGTTTTTTATTTAAGTGCATAAAACGGCAGAATGTCTGTAGGGCGTCAGAGGAGGTATGGTCAATAGTCAGAGATAGTTACGATCATTCGAAACGAAAAAGTGTAGTAAACTTGGGCTCTAAAATGTCTGCCTTAAGGGCTACGAACTCTTCTTCATCGTCGATACTGTGAAACGAATCCCATCTACTTACACTTCTTTGCTTTCCATGGTTTGAGAGATTGCATTATAGACCAAAACAATAAAAAATGTCCTGTAAACATCGAGTCTAAAGCGCGCCCATGTTTAGAAGACTTTTTTGTTTCGAATGATCGTTTCTTCATATCCCTAAACACTCACCATATCTCCTGGGCCACTCTGTATAATTCCAACTATTTTCACTAGCGCCAGAATCAGCGAAAAGCTACACCTCGTATAAAATGTGAAGTATCTACAAATACTAAGGTGTCTGTAATATGAAAGCTTGGTAATGGAACAAATAAATATTTTTGAAAAGCATCGAAAAGTGACTGGTCGCAGAATTCATACAGACACCCGATATGTCAGCAATAGTTGTAGGTTTAACGTCCGTAATGGAAAAGGTAAAAAAAAATTGGCAACATCCGTGTATGCTACGAGGTTTACCAAGATCCATGTTGCGACAGAGGATCTCAGCGGACAGAGGGTTCACAAAGATACCAGTATGCATGCGATAGCATGAGTACCCTATATGTTCCAAAAGGCCGCGCACAAAAGCGAGATTTTCTGGTATTCATAACTCAGGTTCTGTTAGTGATAAAAAAGGTACGGTCAAGTGTTTTGAATAACTCTTGGGCTAGGGAGCATTTGTATATCCAAAAGAAGGATCGTCTTAGTGTCACTATCCTACGTCAGAGGGTGAAGGTAAGACTGTTACACATTTCTTCCTGCTTAGGCAAATAGAGCAAATCGGTTGGTTGTTTTTGCATTTAATGTGGTCTATGGTTTTGCAGGCACAATGAGTTCATCGGCGGTTCCTTGGAAAACTCCAAAATAAGTGTTTTTTAAATATATTCTCGCTGCCTCAAGCGGATCAAAATCCAGCTAAGGATTCCAAGATGGGTATGCACAGCAAATGACTGAAATTTTCACGATATGTTCCTAAGATGGTGATTTTTTTTTTGTCATCAGTCTACTGACTGGTTTGATGCGGCCTGCCACGAATTCCTTTCCTGTGCTAACCTCTTCATCTCAGAGTAGCACTTGCAACCTACGTCCTCAATTATTTGCTTGACGTATTCCAATCTCTGTCTTCCTCTACAGTTTTTGCCCTCTACGGCTCCCTCTAGTACCATGGAAGTCATTCCCTCATGTCTTAGCAGATGTCCTACATCCTGTCCCTTCTCCTTATCAGTGTTTTCCACATATTCCTTTCCTCTCCAATTCTGCGTAGAACCTCCTCATTCCTTACCTTATCAGTCCACCTAATTTTCAACATTCGTCTATAGCACCACATGTCAAATGCTTCGATTCTCTTCTGTTCCGGTTTTCCCACAGTCCATGTTTCACTACCATACAATGCTGTACTCCACACGTACATCCTCGGAAATTTCTTCCTCAAATTAAGGCCGGTATTTGATATTAGTAGACTTCTCTTGGCCAGAAATGCCTTTTTGGCCATAGCGAGTCTGCTTTTGATGTCCTCCTTGCTCCGTCCGTCATTGGTTATTTTACTGCCTAGGTAGCAGAATTCCTTAACTTCATTGACTTCGTGACCAACAATCCTGATGTTAAGTTTCTCGCTGTTCTCATTTCCGCTACTTCTCATTACCTTCCTCTTTCTCCGATTTACTCTCAAACCATACTGTGTACTCATTAGACTGTTCATTCCGTTCAGCATATCATTTAATTCGTCTTCACTTTCACTCAGGATAGCAATGTCATCAGCGAATCGTATCATTGATATCCTTTCACCTTGTATTTTAATTCCACTCCTGAACCTTTCTTTTATTTCCATCATTGCTTCCTCGACGTACAGATTGAAGAGTCGGGGCGAAAGGCTACAGCCTTGTCTTACACCCTTCTTAATACGAGCACTTCGTTCTTGATCGTCCACTCCTATTATTCCCTCTTGGTTGTTGTACATATTGTATATGACCCGTCTCTCCCTATAGATTACCCCTATTTTTTTCAGAATCTCGAACAGCTTGCACCATTTTATATTGTCGAACGCTTTTTCCAGGTCGACAAATCCTATGAAAGTGTCTTGATTTTTCTTTAGCCTTGCTTCCATTATTAGCCGTAACGTCAGAATTGCCTCTCTCGTCCCTTTACTTTCCCTAAAGCCAAACTGGTCGTCACCTAGCGCATTCTCAATTTTCTTTTCCATTCTTCTGTATATTATTCTTGTAAGCAGCTTCGATGCATGAGTTGTTAAGCTGATTGAGCGATAATTCTCGCACTTGTCAGCTCTTGCCGTCTTCGGAATTGTGTGGATGATGCTTTTCCGAAAGTCAGATGGTATATCGCCAGACTCATATATTCTACACACCAACGTGAATAGTCGTTTTGTTGCCACTTCCCCCAATGATTTTAGAAATTCTGATGGAATGTTATCTATCCCTTCTGCCTTATTTGACCGTAAGTCCTCCAAAGCTCTTTTAAATTCCGATTCTAATACTGGATCCCCTATTTCTTCTAAATCGACTCCTGTTTCTTCTTCTATTACATCAGACAAATATCACCCTCATAGAGGCTTTCAATGTATTCTTTCCACCTATCTGCTCTCTCCTCTGCATTTAACAGTGGAATTCCTGTTGCACTCTTAATGTTACCACCGTTGCTTTTAATGTCACCAAAGGTTGTTTTGACTTTCCTGTATACTGAGTCTGTCCTTCCGACAATCATATCTTTTTCGATGTCTTCACATTTTTCCTGCAGCCATTTCGTCTTAGCTTCCCTGCACTTCCTATTTATTTCATTCCCCAGCGACTTGTATTTCTGTATTCCTGATTTTCCCGGAACATGTTTCTACTTCCTCCTTTCATCAATCGACTTAAGTATTTCTTCTGTTACCCATGGTTTCTTCGCAGCTACCGTCTTTGTACCTACGTTTTCCTTCCCAAGTTCTGTGATGGCCCTTTCTAGAGATGTCCATTCCTCTTCAACTGTACTGCCTACTGCGCTATTCCTTATTGCTGTATCTATAGCGTTAGAGACCCTTCAAACGTATCTCGTCATTCCTTAGTACTTCCGTATCCCACTTCTTTGCGTATTGATTCTTCCTGACTAACGTCTTGAACTTCAGCCTACTCTTCATCACTACTATATTGTGATCCGAGTCTATATCTGCTCCTGGGTACGCCTTACAATCCAGTATCTGATTTCGGAATCTCTGTCTGACCATGATGTAATCTAATTGAAATCTTCCCGTATCTCCCGGCCTTTTCCAAGTATACCTCCTCCTCTTGTGATTCTTGAACAGGGTATTCGCTATTACTAGCTGAAACTTGTTACAGAACTCAATTAGTCTTTCTCCTCTTTCATTCCTTGTCCCAAGCCCATATTCTCCTGTAACCTTTTCTTCTACTCCTTCCCCTACAACTGCATTCCAGTCGCCCATGACTATTAGATTTTCGTCCCCCTTTACATACTGCATTACCCTTTCAATATCCTCATACACTTTCTCTATCTGTTCATCTTCAGCTTGCGACGTCGGCATGTATACCTGAACTATCGTTGTCGGTGTTGGTCTGCTGTCGATTCTGATTAGAACAACCCGGTCACTGAACTGTTCACAGTAACACACCCTCTGCCCTACCTTTCTATTCATAACGAACCCTACACCTGTTATACCATTTTCTACTGCTGTTGATATTACCCGATACTCATCTGACCAGAAATCCTTGTCTTCCTTCCACTTCACTTCACTGACCCCTACTATATCTAGATTGAGCCTTTGCATTTCCCTTTTCAGATTTTCTAGTTTCCCTACCACGTTCAAGCTTCTGACATTCCACGCCCCCACTAGTAGAACGTTATCCTTTCGTAGATTATTTAATCTTTTTCTCATGGTAACCTCCCCCTTGGCAGTCCCCTCCCGGAGATCGGAATGGGGGACTATTCCGGAATCTTTTGCCAATGGAGAGATCATCATGACACTTCTTCAATTACAGGCCACATTTCCTGTGGATACACGTTACTTGTCTTTAATGCAGTGGTTTTCATTGCCTTCTGCATCCTCATGTCGTTGATCATTGCTGATTCTTCCGCCTTTAGGGGCAATTTCCCACCCCTAGGACAAGAGAGTTCCCTGAACCTCTATCCGCTCCTCCGCCCTCTTTGACAAGGCCGTTGGCAGAATGAGGCTGACTTCTTATGCCGGAAGTCTTTGGCCGCCAATGCTGATTACTTATCAAAATTTAGGCAGTGGCGGGGATCAAACCCGGGACCGAAGACGTTTCTGATTATGAATCAAAGACGCTAACCCTAGACCACGCGTATAACACGGTTTTAACAACCTTTAAATTTTCTTGATATTCGTTTCCAAGGTACAGAGGTACAAAATTAACCCGTTTACGTTAAATACGCACGTATAATCCGGTGTGAGACGAAAACGTAATTTATAAAGTGACGTAGCAGGAGAAATATGCTGTAAAGTGTCTCTGTTATCATCTGGGATCGCCACCATGTTGTAGTACTGAAGCACATGCAATTTTTTTTTATTTTTTCAGTTAAATTTCCGTTTGGGGATGTAAGATTAGTTTTGCTTTATTGGAGTTTCACGTAAATGGCTCTGAGCACTATGGGACTTAACTGCTTAGGTCATCAGTCCCCGAGAACTTAGAACTACTTAAACCTAACTAACCTAAGGACATCACACACATCCATGCCCGAAGCAGGATTCGAACCTGCGACCGTAGCGGTTGCGCGGTTCCAGACTGTAGCGCCTAAAACCGCTCGGCCACCCCGGGCGGCTTCACGTAAATAAAGTATCTAAATTTCACTGGCCAATACATTGCTTTTCATTTGAGTTACATGCCCTCCTGCAACAGCAGAAAAATGCTCCTATCGAAGTACCAAACATGTGAATATGTTCTCGTTTATTTAAGACTCTGACTCCAAAGTGGGCTACCAGCTTCCTTATCCTACCTTTCTCTGTCACTTTAAAAATTTTCCGAAAAATTTTGGCATGCAAATATATTTGCACTCTTTAATGATGAGAGAGGAGAAGACGCTGGCAGTGACAAAGAGACGGAAAAGTAACAAATAGTGCAAGATAGTAGGCAATGGTTGTGTAGTAGAAAGAACGAAGGGGACAATGGCAATGTGATAGAAAGAGAGGGACACAGTGGCAGTGGAGCAAAGCTGACAGTGACAGAACAGTGCTAGAAAAAGAGTGAAGGAGAGAGTGCCTGCGGGAGGGAAGGGGGAGGGAGGAGGAATAAAGAGAAAGAGAAAGTGGAAGTGGCTAAGAGCCATTGTGATAGTGAGAGACAGAGTATATGAGAATGACAACGAGGAAGTAAGAGACAGTGACAGTGAAAAGAGACAGGAGGAGCAGGAAGGAAGGAGTGAGGTATTAGCCGTAGCCGGCCGGGATGGCCAAGCGGTTCTAGGCGCTACAGTCTGGAACCGCGCGACCGCTACGGTCACAGGTTCGAACCCTGCCTCGGGCATGTATGTGTGTGATGTCCTTAGGTTATTTAGGTTTAAGTAGTTCTAAGTTCTGTGGGACTGATGACCTCAGATGTTCAGTTCCATAGTGCTCAGAACCGTTTATATTAGCCGTAAGAGAGGGCAAGTGGGAAACAGCGACAGTGAGAGGAGGCTATAGTAATTGGACAGAACGAAGGAGTCAGAGACAGAGAGATAATGACAAAAAGCTAGGCTGAATAGGTAACTGAAAAAGACAGATGGAATGGAGGATATGTGCGATTTAACAGCGATGGACTAGTGGGTGTGAGTGAGTTACTTTTAGGGGAGCTTGTGGGAGTCTCAGGTGAGCTGCATGTTAAGAGGAGCGCGAATATGCTCGCACGCCCAAAGTTTTTGGCCAAATATCTTTGAAGGTGTTAAGGAAGACTGAATGAGGCAGCTGGAACCACACTTTTCAGACAAGAGCCTTTTAAATTGACAGGAAAATATTTTTTTGTGCTCCGATAGGTGAATTCTTTAGCTGGTATGTACATGTGCTGTACACCAAATTACAATCGTCTGCTGCATAACAAACGTGCTGATGAAACGCCGTGGAGTATGCAGCCACCTTTCACTTTCATGGCAGTTATCATTTAGTGTTGCTGTTTTTATGAGCTGTCTCTTGTTTATATGGAGCGTATAGCACGTGGTGTAATGTCGCGTGTCGTCCTGTTGCAGGTGGGTGCCGTCGCGCCGCTCCCAGAGCGCGCAGCTGTGCTGTGCTGGAGACGTGGACTCGCTGCCGCCGCCGCCCCCGCCGCCGCCCCCACGACCAGACCAGGGCAGAGGCCGCGGGGTCCGCCCCTGCCCGCCCGTCGCGGCCCACGCCCAGCGACCTTTTAAATGTAAATGCGGGGTTGAAATTGGTGGCAATTAAATTTTAGTGCCGCCCAGATACTTTATTTGCCGTATTAATCACTGTGTGTGGGAGGGGTGGCAGGAAGTGAGTCGTGGGGAGGTGTCCGACTACTTGCCGACCAGTGCGCGCTCCACTACGTCATGCTCGGTACCCACCCCTTACTCGCTATAAATATTTATCGGCTGTTGCTCCATCCGGTCTTACCTTGTAACTTGTCGGGCCGCATCACACTTCCACCTTTGTACACGCTTCCATTTCACCTACAGGGCGCTCTTTATAGGTCCGGCTTCTTTCGTAACGACTGACATATCCGTCCCAGTCCCGTTGTACTGAACCACACTATTGTTGAATGATGTATCGTACTGTGCGGCTGGTCCCGGCGGAAGTTCGAGTCCTCCCTCGGGCATGGGTGTGTATGTTTGTCCTTAGGATAATTTAGATAATTTCGGTTAAGTAGTGTGTAAGCTTAGGGACTGATGACCTTAGCAGTTAAGTCCCATAAGATTTCACATACATTTGAGCATTTTTTTATGTATCATACGTGGAACAGTGACGCCTTTCTAGGTAAAACTAACTGTGAAGTGAAATAATGGAATGAAACGAAATTATACAAATAGATCGACGAGGATGAAATCAGTGAAGATGCAGTGACATGAAATGATCTCATAGCAAACAGACCAGAACTTCTGAACCGCCTTTGTAATTAATATGTCGTGACAACTGAAATTTGTGTTCTATCGGTATTTTCCGCATTCCGCGAGCAGCCACCTGAACAGATTGGCTGTGGATTGGAGGCGATCTTAGACAACGTAACTTTCACTTTAACTGACGTCTCTACCCGTTTTTTCGAATTCAGCCTATGTATATACCTCGTGCCGGAATAAGTCACGATTCTCCAACATGCGTGTCGTGATTATCTCTAGGAGAATCTCTGAGCACAGTGTTCGAAAATAAACGGGGTGAGACAACCCCAATAGAACTTTGTGTCAGGTGTGCAAAGAAAGCCTAACAGTTAACCTGACTAAGTGCATAAATCAGTATATCTGGTTTCTCGCTCCAGTTACGAAACGTTCATTATAAACCAATGCAAAAAATGCTTCAAATGGCTCTGAGCACTATGGAACTTAACTTTTGACGTCATCAGTCCCCTAGAACTTAGAACTACTTAAACCTATCTAAGCTAAGGACATCAAACACATCAATGCCCGAGGCAGGATTGGAACCTGCGACCGTAGCGGTCGCGCGGTTCCAGACTGAAGCGTCTAGAACCGCTCGACCCCTCAGGCCGGCTAAACCAAAGCGGTTGCACCTATAAGGATTCTGTGCAATAGAACAATACTACCGACTTCCGAAGAAAATACAAGTGAAAGGAATGATTCGGATCTCAGTCTATAGCTCTGCAATAAACTGACGCAACCAACTGATGGCAGCAAGTACTGTTGAAAGTTCATCAGTGAACTCATAGATGAGTCCGATGACGGTCTGTGACAATTCACACCCCAGTTGGCTTGCGTCACTTCAAACACTTACGCAACAGTCGTCTGCAGGCCTGATGTCTTATAAGGAGCGCCTAGTTTCAACCACTGAAGCCATACGTGAGGCCTGACCCTTCGGTAACAACAAGCAGAGCAGAGTAGCCACGCTCCGCACGTAACGCACGCGCAATATCTCGGGTCATTCAACTCGCTCAGACTCGCAAACTATTAGATGCGCAAAGATGGAACTAGCAACGGTGTCTTGTGGGAGAGCTACAGCGCGTTATGATTTGAGTTTTATTTGCCGTAAAAAAATGTAAGAGGATTACGGATAGCTTACGAAAATGCATCTCATGACGACGTTGCCGAATTTTAGACGTGCGGGAAATATTTTTGTCATTGAATTTAGGTGAACGCAATGTGGGACTGAAATATTAAGATTACATGATATTTTCATTTGCTTCAACCCGGGACTTTGTCGGAGATCTCTAACACAAGATAAATTGCGCTAAATGTGGCTCGTGATGCCGCAACCGCTTATGAAAACCTCAGCGGCCGCTGTTTGGTTTCATCTCGAGAAACAGAGAGTAGTGATACAAAGCACACTACCTCAGAATTGCAACTGTTATGATAATCCATTGAGAAGAATTTCTTTTACTTCATTGACACTAACAATGAGTTTCTGATTTCAGTTGCTGGTAACAGCTTTCTTATTAATAATGAAAACTTACAAGAATGTAATTTTCTATGCAGGAACTCAGACGACGCATATGCCAAACATTCAGTTGGGTCTGCCTCAGCGTCTTTTCCCTTTTTATGATAATGGAGAAACTCCACTGACTCTACTCTCGTCGCTATCACAGGTGTTCTAAGTGGCACTGTCACTGCCGTTATCTAAAGACATCATTTCTTATAACGAATTTTTAAAAATTTCATCCTGCCATGCTCTTTCCATGATGTATATGAGTGACGGCTTTCCTTTGGATCTTCAGAGCGGACTTTCCTAACAGTTTTGTTGTTGAGTCCCTCGAACGGTAACTGTGTGACATTTTTTCTTAAATTCTTGCTGGCAATGTAAACTCTAATTGGCGTACATATTAATCCTACTGGGTTGAAATAGCAGTCAGCAAGTGGCAACCAAATTGTTGAGTACGCATGTTTTTGCCTGCTTGTCGACTTCGTCTAAGAGGAACCGTTGTTTGTGAAGGAACATGATCCGTAAATTCCAGTTTTTTTAAGTGTACTAATTACTTCCATGTTTCGACGCTGATGCCAACCATCTCCTCGTTTGCCTTTACAATGGTTGGTGTTTTGTGAACAACCTCAGAATCTTTGGGAGCATTATGAAAAACAATTATTGACGCTGCAGGCACGTAACGCACAAACCATTTCTCTCTAGTGATCCCCTACGGCAGTCCCCTGGCGAAGGGGAAGAATATTTGACGAATAATTTGCTTCTGACGCTGCACAACAAACTGTAGTGATAACATATCAAATATTAATCCTGCGCCGCGCGGGGCAGCCGCGCGGTCTTAGGCGTCCCGACGGTTCGCGCGGCTCCTCCCGTCGGAGGTTCGAGTCCTCACTCGGGTATGGCTATGTGTGTTGTCCTTAGCGTAAGTTAGATTAAGTAGTGTGAAAGCTTAGGGGCCGATGACCTCAGCAGTTTGGTCCCGTAAGATCTTACCATAATTAATCCTGTCACAGTAAGAAATGAGAACAAATAAAAACTCAGTCCGCGACGAACGATCCCTCGAGACAGTACGCCACCTGACAGTGGAGCGTAGAGCCAGCAGGCAGTGCTGTGGTGGTGGGGGTCTAGCGGCCGCGGGCGGTCGCTGCGGCCGCTAGTCTCGTGGCATTGGCTGAACGCGTGCCGAGCCTTCCCCGTGAACTTCACCACACCATGTCCTTCGTAGCTTTCCTAGAGTAATTTAGAACAGACCATTCCGTAACGAATAAAGAACATGTGACCAGTTGTAGGTGTCGAAGACTACGTTCGACGTCTTCTTCCGGAGTGGTATCTGTGTGGTATCATACATTGTGTTCCTCGAATTGAATAACGAGAGTTCGTGACAGATGCCAGTTGGTATCACATAGCGGCTCCGGACACTGGCTCCACTCGCCATGTGGAGCCTTGGTCTGAAAATGGTTATAATGATAGAAACCGGTTATCAATATTTGACATAAAAGTAACAGTCCTGACGCAAATTTATATTATTTCTTGTTGTTAACGTGCTGTTCAATTACTTAGTGGAATAGAAACGGTGACTGAGGCGTTAAGTGTCTGAATCAGAACACTTCAAGGGACTATCTTGATTACTTCATCGATGGAGACCACATTTAATCTGCGAAGACTTGGCGCGTAAAGCTAGCAATCCTCTGTCACTTTTCTTTGGTAAATATGTTCATTTTTCCGTTACCTTCTTAGTTTCAGTCCACCTTCAGTTGGCGACGCTTTTGTGTATCATGCAAACGAAACCATCATGCAATTTTCGTCTAGTTCATCATACTTGGCATCCAGATCTATTTCTTCATGTGACCTGACATCACGACGAGAAACCTTTGGGCATGGTAGTACCACTTAGTGAGACCGCACAAGTAGCAGTCCGCCACATCGAAATTCGCTGGATAATTAAAACTGTGTGACCTACTGGGTCTCGAACGTGGGATCCTGGTGTTTCGAGAGTCTCCACCAACTGAGCTATCCAAGCACGACTCTAAAGCCACCCTCACGGTCCTCCTTCCAGTACCCCTCCCAACAAAAACAGGGTGGAATTTCGTTCTAGAAGCAGAGAACAAGGCTTGGAAAGAGCTTGTAAATAGAGCTGACATTTGGTGCAGCATTAGTTAAGGCAAAGGTGTCGTCTTCGCTGCCGGCCGGAGTGGCCGTGCGGTTCTAGGCGATACAGTCTGGAACCGCGCGACCGCTACGGTCGCAGGTTCGAATCCTGCCTCGGGCATGGATGTGTGTGATGTCCTTAGGTTAGTTAAGTTTAAGTAGTTCTAAGTTCTAGGGGACTGATGGCAACAGATGTTAAGTCCCATAGTGCTCAGAGCATTCTAAGTTCTAGGGGACTGATGACCTCAAAAGTTAAGTCCCATAGTGTTCAGAGCCATTTTCGTCTTCGCGAGGCCCGTGACTTAAATTGGCGTCCAGACGCACACATTTGGGTTTTCATCAAACTCCGTCGTCTACGATAAGGCCCCTACCTTCCTCACTCCCTCATCAAGCTTATGAAAGCCACCGACTATACAAGATTAGAATACTTGATGAGACTGGAAAATAAGAGCCAATCAGATACTGATTTAAAGGTTTACTAACCCTTTACCACGGTTTCAAAAACTACAAATTTGCGTTCTTCAGAAGGAAAGTGGGCCCCCAAATACCAGTAGCTGAAATGGATAACTGATTATAGCAGCCGAAAACTGCGACATTAGCTGCAACAGACACGGAAGCCCCCTGCACACAGGGACCGTAGTGGCAGCCAGTACTGGCAGCCAGTGAACTGACCGGGACCGTAGGCTCACACACGAAGACAGTAATGGCTTCCAGTGAAACTGTTCTAGTGGCAGCCAATAGCTAGTTAGCGAATGCACTTGGTGAGTGCAACATTGTCCGAGGATGTCTGAGGCCGTGAATGAAATTGTACATCGTTTAAGTGAGGAGCTTCAAGAAGCCTGGATTAAAGAGTGGGTATGTCGTAGAGATCAGCTGGAAGTTCCCTCTAAAATACTTCGGGAACTTGCCGAGGAGGTTCCTCTAGAATGCAAGAGAATGGCGATAATAAGTGTGGGGCAGTTTAAGGAACTGTATAATTTAACTGAATGCAAAATATCAAACACAGTTGCGCTAATGAGAGACGCAGTTCCTGCCCGTCCAAAACTAGAGGTTTTAGCTACTGGTGACAGTTACTAAACTCTAGCCATCAAGTTTCGAATACCAGACACCACCATTTAAAGTTTTATACCAGAAGTACTTACAGCAATAACTACAGGATTATAAGAATATATGAAGGTAAGATCTTACAAGTTATTGCTTGCTAACTAGCTAATTTACAGTATATGGCAGAAGAGAAGTTAGGAGTGGGCCAGTCTTTGTATCATGTATAAACATTTCTAAAAAGAGCACCACATTCTTATACTGCTGCGTGAAAAGCAAATAAAGGCAGAAATGTGCATGTATATTTTGTGGTTGTCACTCCAGACAACTACGTCAACCACATAAAACGTGATTAAATAAAACATATAAATTTTATTTAGTACAATTTATTATTAAATATAGGATACTGAACAAAACTTGTTTGTCAGGCAATGAAATTTTACTGTAAATATCTGTAAAGAAAAGAAAGCCTCCTTCAGCTATAAATTCGTCATCTGAATCACTGGCGTTGGGCGAGGTTCCAGACAACATTGGAGTAGTCGATGGTTGTGGGGCTCCCAACAATTTCAAAAATGGTTCAAATAGCTCTGAGCACTATAGGACTTAACTTCTGAGGTCATCAGTCCCCAAGAACTTAGAACTACTTAAACCGAAGTAACCTAAGGACATCACACACATCCATGCCCGAGGCAGGATTCGAACCTGCGGCCGTAGCAGTCGCGCGGTTCCAGACTGTAGCGCCTAGAACCGCTCGGCCACACGTCTCATCATCGTTAACAGTGGTAGGTAATGTAACCAAAAGACTACCATTAATTAACCGCACCCAGAGCGCTTAATATTTATGTTAATGTGTTTGTACACATTTGGCAATTTTAGTTTGTAACTAATATTTCTTTCGTAGCTTCCGCAAACAACGGAAGAAGGAGTGGAAATACAAAAAATTTTGAAAGAAACTGCAATTTTCCTTTATGTTGTGGTGCTATTGACGGAAAGCATTTGACCATAAAGCGTTCGTGTGGGAATTGCTCTGTTCACTACTACAGAGGAAGTTACAGCGTTATGCTTTTGACATAGTACATGCTGATTGTTACTTTCTGTACATAGGTCTGGGAACCAATGGAACAGCCAACGACGCAAATGCATTCCGGCTTTCCTCGGTTAAACCAGACCTGGACAATTTTACACTGAATTTTGCAAAAGACAACTTTATTTTTTGGTAATGGCGCATTCCCTTTGTCACCGACATTGATGAAGCCCTTTTTAAAAAGAAATTTGAAATTATAGGAACGTATATTCAACTATCGTTTATCAAGTACATGCGGAGTAGTGGAAAACGCATTTAGCGTAACGGCAGCAAGATTTAGATTCTTTCGAGGTTGGTTTAGAAACTGTAGGTATAACTGTACGATGTACATATAATTTCCACAACCTGTTGCGAATAATGTCACCAGCAACATATTTTGAAAGAGAATGAGTTGACAATGAAGACACTGGCGCCAGAGTTTTTCACCCCAGCCAATGACGTTCCACTGGGGAGAACTACCTGCTGGCCACTGTGGCCGAGTGGTTCTAGGCGCTTCAGTCTGGAACCGCGCGGCTGCTACGGTCGCAGGTTCGAATCCTGCCTCGGGTATGGATGTGTGTGATGTCCTTACGTTACTTCGGTTTAAGTAGTTCTAAGTTCTCGGGGACTGATGACCTCAGATGTTAAGTCCCATAGTGCTCAGGGCCATTTGAACCATTTGGATAACTAACGTCATTGAGAGTGGCTCGCTCGACAAACACATGTTCGAAAACTGCTTCGCAAACAAGGAAAAAAACTTAGTATTTTAGTGGCGAAGGCAGATGAAGTCTGTTGGCTTGTAGTAAGTGTCACAGCAAAAGTACCTAGGCCCTACTTAGTTGTTGACGGACTCTTTAAACTAAATTGTTCTAAACATTTTACAAGTGTTACGGTTCACTGAATCACAAAGTTTATGTAAATGTTAATAGCTGACAAAATTAACAAGAATGCAAAAGGTTTAAAACACAATGGGTTCGCAGTCGTGGTTATCTGATGTAGCCTAATATCTTATTACTCGATAGAGTGTTTTCTTTTAAAGTAATTTTTATTATCCATTCCACCTTATGTTTACAAGTACGTTTGTTGCTTTTGTTTCTATGTTAGTGAGTGATAGAAATTATATGACCTCACTTCTAGGAAGGTGACAATTAATTGTAAACCTACTTACCGATTTATCTGGGCTCGCGATTTTGATGTGACACACACAAAACTTAAAAGCCAAACTTAACTAGTTCGATGTTGACCCCTTCGTAATGATTACATCTCTCAAAAAACTGTCGGCTGTAGTCACCCATGGTACCTTCGGTACGTAGATTTCGTCAAAGACAGGCGAAGCGGGCGCTGACGACATCTCTGTCAAGAGTTCATCTATGTAGGTGGCCTTCATAGCCTTTATTGTGGCCCTCAAAAAGCACATGTCGGAAACTCCGATTACTAATCTCATCAAGTCACTCTTTAACTGCATCATGGAAGTGTCCCTCTTTGTCTCGTTGGCGTGATCACAGTGAGATATGTTCCATACTACACTCCTGGAAATTGAAATAAGAACACCGTGAATTCATTGTCCCAGGAAGGGGAAACTTTATTGACACATTCCTGGGGTCAGATACATCACATGATCACACTGACAGAACCACAGGCACATAGACACAGGCAACAGAGCATGCACTAGTACAGTGTATATCCACCTTTCGCAGCAATGCAGGCTGCTATTCTCCCATGGAGACGATCGTAGAGATGCTGGATGTAGTCCTGTGGAACGGCTTGCCATGCCATTTCCACCTGGCGCCTCAGTTGGACCAGCGTTCGTGCTGGACGTGCAGACCGCGTGAGACGACGCTTCATCCAGTCCCAAACATGCTCAATGAGGGACAGATCCGGAGATCTTGCTGGCCAGGGTAGTTGACTTACACCTTCTAGAGCACGTTGGGTGGCACGGGATACATGCGGACGTGCACTGTCCTGTTGGAACAGCAAGTTCCCTTGCCGGTCTAGGAATGGTAGAACGATGGGTTCGATGACGGTTTGGATGTACCGTGCACTATTCAGTGTCCCCTCGACGATCACCAGTGGTGTACGGCCAGTGTAGGAGATCGCTCCCCACACCATGATGCCGGGTGTTGGCCCTGTGTGCCTCGGTCGTATGCAGTCCTGATTGTGGCGCTCACCTGCACGGCGTCAAACACGCATACGACCATCATTGGCACCAAGGCAGAAGCGACTCTCATCGCTGAAGACGACACGTCTCCATTCGTCCCTCCATTCACGCCTGTCGCGACGCCACTGGAGGCGGGCTGCACGATGTTGGGGCGTGAGCGGAAGACGGCCTAACGGTGTGCGGGACCGTAGCCCAGCTTCATGGAGACGGTTGCGAATGGTCCTCGCCGATACCCCAGGAGCAAGTGTCCCTAATTTGCTGGGAAGTGGCGGTGCGGTCCCCTACGGCACTGCGTAGGATCCTACGGTCTTGGCGTGCATCCGTGCGTCGCTGCGGTCCGGTCCCAGGTCGACGGGCACGTGCACCTTCCGCCGACCACTGGCGACAACATCGATGTACTGTGGAGACCTCACGCCCCACGTGTTGAGCAATTCGGCGGTACGTCCACCCGGCCTCCCGCATGCCCACTATACGCCCTCGCTCAAAGTCCGTCAACTGCACATACGGTTCACGTCCACGCTGTTGCGGCATGCTACCAGTGTTAAAGACTGCGATGGAGCTCCGTATGCCACGGCAAAGTGGCTGACACTGACGGCGGCGGTGCACAAATGCTGCGCAGCTAGCGCCATTCGACGGCCAACACCGCGGTTCCTGGTGTGTCCGCTGTGCCGTGCGTGTGATTATTGCTTGTACAGCCCTCTCGCAGTGTCCGGAGCAAGTATGGTGGGTCTGACACACCGGTGTCAATGTGTTCTTTTTTCCATTTCCAGGAGTGTAGTTCATAGTTTACGTAAGCTTCTATACATGTGCCTACATTGTCCGCACTCCATAGCTGTTGGTTTTCCCTGCGCTGCTTCAGATATTGAAGACATTCCACAACGGAAGTATAATACGCACAACAGGAGTTCCCCCACACCCCTTCCCCTCACCAGCGTCTAGCGCTCTGCTGGTGGCCAATACCTTTTAAGGCACATCCAATAGTGGATGCTTCTAGATCATGCTACCGTGTTCCTGGCTCTTTGGCGTCCACTAAACTCAGACACGCTTGAGTCTGCTGGCCGCCAGTAGCCTACTGGTCGGTGAAGTGGAAGTATTTCCGTGTGCGGGGCCGATGGGGGGGATAATTACTATCGGCCAGTACTTACTAGTACTATTGGCCGCCACTACTGACCTTGTGTGCAAGGAGCTTCAGTATACCAGATACAGAGCTAGTGACTTAGTGAATGTCTGCCAGTGTTACAGTTATGGGCTTCTACCTTCAATTATCCGTTTCAACTGTTGGTGTTTTTGGGTAACGTGTGCATTGTACTGGACAAAAGCTTTATGGCTTCAACATCCGTTTTTGTCACTATGTGATTTTAGAAATCCATTTTCTTTCTGCAGAAAACAAATTTGTATTTATGTGAATGTGTGGTGTCTATTTCTTGGGACGTGTCCGAAGGAACGCACACCATACAGAATCCATAGCTGTGATACCTGTTATGTAAATTGATGGTGGAAGGATGAAAAAGGAAAGGAAAGGAAAGCGAGGGAAACGATGATATCAGCTGCATTGGGGTTTTGTGCGGGATCAGCAGCGACGAGTGAAAATGTGTGCCATCTCCTGCTTACTGGACAGTTGCGTTCACATAGTTGATCCGCCTCGATGGGCTGTGAGTCCACAACCTTCAGGGACATCCTGCGGGAATTTAGAATTAGTGAACATGGAGGACACCGACGGCTCTACGGAGAGATGGTCCTGGAAGGGAATGCGTGTCCGCCGGGGAAGCGTGCCGAGATAGTCCGTGCATTTGTGACAAATACTGTGCCAGGATGAGTCACTGGTAACGCAGCTGCCTGGTAAGCAGGAGATCCCGATTTCAGTCCACAGTCCGGCACACATTTTCATTCGTCGCTGCTGATTCCGTGAAAATCGCTCAAAAGAGGAAAGGCCGCTGGACCTGATGGGATACCAGTTCGATTTTACACAGAGTACGCGAAGGAACTTGCCCCTCTTCTTGCAGCGGTGTACCGTAGGTCTCTAGAAGAGCGTAGTGTTCCAAAGGATTGGAAAAGGGCACAGGTCATACCCGTTTTCAAGAAGGGACGTCGAACAGATGTGCAGAACTATAGACCGATATCTCTAACGTCGATCAGTTGTAGAATTTTGGAACACGTATTATGTTCGAGTAGAATGACTTTTTTGGACACTAGAAATCTACTCTGTACGAATCAGCATGGGTTTCGAAAAAGACGGTCGTGTGAAACCCAGCTCGCGCTATTCGTCCACGAGACTCAGAGAGCCATAGACACAGGTTCACAGGTAGATGCCGTGTTTCTTGACTTCCGCAAGGCGTTCGATACAGTTCCTCACAGTCGTTTAATGAACAAAGTAAGAGCATATGGACTATCAGACCAATTGTGTGATTGGATTGAAGAGTTCCTAGATAACAGAACGCAGCATGACATTCTCAATGGAGAGAAGTCTTCCGAACTAAGAGTGATTTCAGGTGTGCCACAGGGGAGTGTTGTAGAACCGTTGCTATTCACAATGTACATAAATGACCTAGTGGATAACATCGGAAGTTCACTGAGGCTTTTTGCGGATGATGCTGTGGTATATCGAGAGGTTGTAACAATGGAAAATTGTACTGAAACGCAGGAGGATCTGCAGCGAATTGACGCATGGTGCAGGGAATGGCAATTGAATCTCAATGTAGACAAGTGGAATGTGCCGCGAATACATAGAAAGATAGTTCCCTTATCATTTAGCTACAAAATAGCAGGTCAGCAACTGGAAGCAGTTAATTCCATAAATTATCTGGGAGTAGGCATTAGGAGTGATTTGAAATGGAATGATCATATAAAGTTGATCGTCGGTAAAGCAGATGCCAGACTGAGATTCATTGGAAGAATCCTAAGGAAATGCAATCCGAAAACAAAGGAAGTAGGTTACAGTACGCTTGTTCGCCCACTGCTTGAATACTGCTCAACAGTGTGGGATCCGTACCAGATAGGGTTAATAGAAGAGATAGAGAAGATCCAACGGAGAGCAGCGCGCTTCGTTACATGATCATTTAGTAATCGCGAAAGCGTTACGGAGATGATAGATAAACCGCAGTGGAAGACTCTGCAGGAGAGACGCTCAATAGCTCGGTACAGGCTTTTGTTAAAGTTTCGAGAACATACCTTCACCGAAGAGTCAAGCAGTATATTGCTCCCTCCTACGTATATCTCGCGAAGAGACCATGAGGATAAAATCAGGGAGATTGGAGCCCACACGGAAGCATACCGACAATCCTTGTTTCCACGAACAATACGAGACTGGAATAGAAGGGAGAACCGATAGAGGTACTCCGGGTGCCCTCCGCCACAAACCGTCGGGTGGCATGCGGAGTATGGATGTAGATGTAGAAGTAAAGTCCCGATGCAGCTGATATCATCACTTCCTTCCCTTTACTTTCCTTACTCCCCCTTCCATCTTCAACTTACAGAAAATGTGTATTTGTCTAAACCATGGTGAAATACATCTTTAATTCTGCAACAGTGTGTTTGTTATTTTCCATTCCTATCAAATTTCTATGTGCACCGTTGCCGGAGAGCAGCCATGTTTATAGTTTTACAAACAGAACATTCTTAACATTCACGAACAAAAAGATAAAATAATCACCGTGTCTTAGAAAGCTAAACTTAATGAAGTGTAATTTATGTACACCTTGTATTCCATTTCGCTATAATCCACGTTTCCAGTTCGCTTCATTTATTTGTTTGTAGTTCAAGCGTTTATATACCCGATGAGGGGCGATGCGTACTTGTGTTATTGTAAGGGACTGTTTCTTAGTAGCAAGGAAATGAGGTTAGAGAAAATAAGAACTCGAGAGCGCCGTAGCGCGTGCAGTGGACTGCCGATGAATGACATAAATTCCGTCGAGGCTCCTCAATGGCCCTATTCAAGCGGTACACCCGAAACCGTAATGCCTAGCAATACAGCGCGCGGTTGATTTACCGTCGCCGCTTACTGTTGTACAAAGTAAGAGAACCGGCGCGCCTGTCGTTGTCGAGCAGCCGGTGCGGTGCGCTGCCTTCTGCTTTGTCCTCTCATCCCATATTTCACCGGAAATGCTTAAAACGCTAGTCTTTGTAGCGTACGGGCTATATGGCCGGCTTTTCCTCGGCGCGTTCGGTAGAATAATTTTCGAAGACACGGATTTCTTTGTAACGACGGAGCCGTGATTCAGTGGTTTCGCCCACGGCGCCGTATATTTCGCAGCGGTAGCAGTAGGCAAGCGTCCACTGTTTTTCTACGGGAAACGCCCGCCGCCAGAGGTCGGGGGCGGCCCAGGAAGAGGGAAAGCGAGGCGGCTGGCACGGCCGCCCGGGAGGCAGCTGATATATGGGCGAGGCAACACGCGCCGATAACCCGGCTGCCACCCCCGTTTATTGCCCAGGAAGGGGTGGGGGGTCGCTTACTCGCTAGGCGCCTCTCGGGCGCCGGCCCCGACGGAAGATCATAAAGACCAAAACAGCATTAGGCGCCGGGACCGCCCGGAATATTTACTGCGGGCCAAACGAATGTCTACTCGGCGATGCCGATGATTATCCGACTTGTTGATTCATTCTTCGTCAAATGAGTAAAATTTTAGAAAAACGTAATTTATACAGGGTGAGTCAAAAAGGACTTTACAACTTTGGAACGATATAGAAATTTATTGAGATAACGTATAGACTCTGTAGATGTATCATTTTGTAGCAAACAACCGCACGTTTGAAACTTTCTGGCAGATTAAAACTGTGTGCCGGACTGAGACTCGAACTCGGGACCTTTGCCTTTCGCGGGCAAGTGCTCTACCATCTGATCAACCCAAGCACGACTCACGCCCCGTCCTCACAGCTTTATTCTACCTCGTCTCCTACTTTCCAAACTTTATAGAAGCTCTCCTGCGAACCTTGCAGAACCAGCACTCCTAAAAGAAAGGGTATTGTGGAGACATTGCTTAGCCACAGCCTCGGGGATGTTTCCAGAATGAGATTTTCACTCTGCAGCGGAGTGTGCGCACATATGAAACTTCCAGGCAGATTAAAACTATGTGCCGGACCGAAACTCGGGACCTTTGCTTTTCGCGGGCAAGTGCTCTACCATCTGAACTACCCAAGCACGACTCACCCCCAGTAAAGCTGTGAGGACGGGGTGTGAGTCGTGCTTGGGTAGCTCAGATGGTAGAGCACTTGCCCACGAAAGGTAAAGGTCCTGAGCTCGAGTCTCGGTCCGGTACACATTTTTAATCTGCCAGGAAGTTTCATATCAGCGCACACTCCGCTCCAGAGTGAAAATCTCATTCTGGAACCGCAAGTTTGATTCACGTAGTATATCAGTACTCCATTCCACCACCAGGAGCGCCAGCATAGTGCACAGTTAAATTGGCTACTTTCACTGGTGCAGAGCGTTCTCACTGTGTGTTTTGGTTTCATGAAACCAACTGTGGAACAACTGTTCGGTGTAAATTTCGCACCAAAAACGCTAAATAACCTCCAAGCAGGTCTACTATTTACTCTGGGCACCTACTGTAACACAGGTCGTCCACTGCAACACGATAAGTCACCAGGTCGGCCACGTGTCACTGTTGTGGTTATCTGGACATGCTTGAAAACTTTTTAATTCCTCAGATCGATGAAATGACCGAGATGGTGTTGTTTACTACCAGAAAGTTGGTACGCCACCTCATTTCCTCACAGAAGTTGAAGGTTACCTCGATAATAGCTTCCCAGGTCGGTGGATTGGCCGTGAAGGGCCAGTTGCACAGCCACCGCACTCTCCTCTGGATTTCTTTCTCTGGTGTTTCATTAAGGACCGTGTTCGTGTTCCTCCCTTATTAAACAATTCAGCCGACCTGGAAAATCGAATCTGCACTACCGTTGCACAAGTTACACCCGATTTGCTGCAACGTGTGTGGGATGAAATTGATTACCTTTGTGATGTTTCCCGCAACACAAGTGGCAGTCACATCGAACCAAAATGACACATAATACTTTTATGTGAACTTGAAGTTGTTTGCTACAAAATGACACATGTACGGATTCTGTAAGTTACCTCAAGAAATTTCTGTATCATTTCAAAGTTGTAAAGTCGTTTCTGAGCCTGTATAAATTTAGCGACGAAGTTAACTTTCGCATGGTGCATCGCGGCCAAGTAACATAGGTCAATAAAACTTATACATAGAAAAAAATGCTGCAGTATAGTACAGAAGATAATAGAAAGAAATAGTAATGACATGAACAGAAATGACACTTCTATTCAAAGACAATAATTGCACTGAAATCACTGCGATTCATGAAGGTCCGCTGGTCATACAGAAGGGGCACACGGTTCTTAGTACGCTGTGTGATCACCACGGACGCCATGCGTGCTCTGCAAAGTGCTCTCGTGGTGGCCTCAACATTGTTAGGATCGTGCATGTGGACAATACGTCTCCCCACCATTTCGCACACCTGCTCGATGGGATGCGGGTCGGGGATACGGGCAGGCCGGTTCATTCACCAAATATTCTCTGACTCCAGGAGCTAATCCACCTGTACTGTTCGTTGCGGTCGCGCAGTGGCATCCATAAAAATTAAGTCAGAACCGAAAGCACGCCTGAAAAGACGCACACGGGAAAGGAGTACGGTGTCACAATAACGTCGACGTGTATTGGACGATTTGGGTACGCTCCTGCAAAATTATGCCACTCCACATCATATCACCTGGACCAGCACAACAATCATGTTCGACAATGTTGGTCGTACCCTCATATGACGTTAGTTGGGAACTCCAACACCCAGTAACATAAACGTTTTGGAGCACCGGCCGTTAGTGTCAGGAGGCATAACGTTGCGTGGCTCTTCTCAAAATATTTGAACACACGAGACTCGCCGATTAGCTATTTTTTCCACGTGCGCTTTTCTTTAGGGGTGCATTCAGCTCTGACTATTTTTATGGATGCCAGTACGCGACAGCTTCGAACTGCGCTGGTGGAGGAGCTCCTCAACGAGAAGACATTCGGCAAATGGACTGGGCTGTCCATTTCCCTGAGTTTAATCTTATCGAGCACATATAGGATACGTTTGGAGAACGTACTGCAGCACGTCCACGTGCTCCAACCACCCTCCGGCAATTGTCAGTCGCGTGGGGGATGAATGGAGCGCCCTGTCACAATAAGTCTGTATCAGTCTTGTGAGCAGCATTGGAGCACGTTGTAGATCGTGCTTTGTCGTCCGTGGTGATGACACACACTATTAACAACATTGTCGCGCCGTTTGCAATTTGCAGGGGCCACCATGAATCGCTGAAACTTCAGTGTAATTTTGTTTTTGAACGAAACTGTCAGTTAAGTACGTCTCACTGTCTATTTCTTTCAGTTACCTTCTGTTACCATACTGCAGCAGTTCTTCCTGTGTATCGTCCAACTTCTATCGAGATATGTTACTTGCCAGTGACTCATTACTGGAAAGTTATTATCGTCCTCAAGTTTTGCACACTAGTGTATGTATATGATATCGTCCGAAGCTTCATGAGACTTTTCGCAGACGAATGAAAGAAGGAAGAAAAGAAGGAAAAGTGATGTTTATCTTCCCGTAGACATTGAGGTCATCAGAGGCGGAGCGCAACCTCGGAATCTTTAAAGAATGATGACTGAAATGGACTATGCCCTTTCAGACGAACCATTCCAGCATTTACCTGGAGGGATTTAGGTAAATTACAGAAACCCGATGCGGATCTCAATCGTTCTCCCCTCGAATGAGAACTCCACGTCTTTCCGATTCGCAGGCAATGCTACTGTGTACAGGAAGGATGCAAGATTAGAAGACACGCGAAATGCAGGAACACATGTGGAGGACTGATGTTTGGTACAGGAATTAGCAGTTGACCGTGAACGTTGCCGGCCGCTGTGGCCGATCGGCTCTAGGCGCTTCAGTCCGGAACCGCCATGCTGCTACGGTCGCAGGTTCGAATTCTGCGTCGGGCATGGATGTGTGTGATGTCCTTAGCTTAGTTACGTTTAGGTAGTCCTAAGTCTAGGGACTGATGACCTCAGATGTTAAGCCTCATAATGCTTAAATAAATATAACGTGCTACACATAAACAGCCAAAGAGAACCACTGCTGTTAGGTTATTCTATTGGCGAAAAATCACTCCAAAGAATAAATACCGTCAGAAGCGACCTGAAATGGATTGTCACACACAAAAGAAATTGTAAGAAAACCATACGAGAAGTTGAGATTCGTCGGAAGAATCTTCAAGAAATAATTCATTCACGAGAAAGTGGCTTACTAAACACTTGTTCGACTTGACGATGTCTAATCAGTCGGCGATCCTTGTTAGGTAGCATTAAGAGAAGAGAGAGAAAATCCAACGAAGAACGGCGCTTTTCGTCACGGCATCGTTCAGTCAGCGCGAGAACATGGAGAGCTGCTCAACGAACTCCAGGGGCAGGTGGCGCAGCAAAGGTGTACTCCTCGAAGAGGTTTACTGTTGAAGGTACTTACATTTCGAGTAATGGTGCTGACGAGAAAATCAGAGAAATTACAGCCCACGCGGACGTCATACCCTTAGCCAAACACCGTAAGGTGTAAATGTAGATATAAGCCAACGGACTTTGCGCAGTGGTAACACCGATTCCCATCAGATCACCGAAATTAAGCGCTGTCGGGCTGGGCTAGCACTTGGATAGGTGACAATCCGGTCTGCCTAGCGCAGTTGGCAAGCGGGGTGCACTCAGCCCTTGTGAGGCAAACTGAGGAGCTACTTGATTGAGAAGTAGCGGCTCAGTCCCGGAAACTGACAAGCGGCCGGGAGAGCGGAGTGCTGGCCACATGCCCCTCCATATCCGCCTGTGAGCTGAGGATGTCGCGGCGGCCGGTCGGTACCGTTGGGCCTTCCACGGCCTGTTCGGACAGAGTATAGTTTAGTAAATGTAGATATAAAGGTACATTTCATTTGGTGATCTCGAGCAACCTCTTCCAGTCTTACGTTTGAGAAATCATGAAAGTAACGTCACCTTTTTCGCTAGGTAAACTTCTGGATCGCTCGTCTGGTTCTCACCTTGCTTTTCTAGGGGAATTTGAACAGAAAACCTCTCGACAAGACCAGTGTGCTACCCACTTCATCGCCTAACTCGATCTTGAAAAACCATTGTAGTTGTTATCTGACAGTCTCGCTGAGGAGATAGCATGTAAGTAAAACACACAATCTTGGTGTACCCAGGGACAAACGTTTCTGTTGTCTTTAGTTCGAAGACTGGGTTGATCCACCTCGTCACGTTATTCTATCCTGACATGCCTCTCCATCTCTAAATAGCTACTGCAACCTACATCCTTTTACACCTGCTTCCTGTGATGAAGAATTTGTCTCTCTCTACAATTTTTACTTCCCCACAGTTTCCTCCCTCATCAAAGTGACACTTCGTTGTTGCCTCAGGGTGTGTCCATTCAACCGATCCCTTCTTTTAGTCAAGTTGTAGCATAACGCTTTCGTCTCCCCAATTCTATCCAGTATTTCCTCATTAGTTATTCGATCTACCCATCTAATCTTCAGTATTATTCTATAGCATCACATTTAAAAGTTTATATTTTCTTCATGTCTGACCTGTCGATCGCCCACGTTTCACTTCCGTACAAGGCCACACTCTAGACAAATACTTTCAGAAAAGACTGTAACACTTAAACTTATATTCGATATTAACAAATGCGTCTTTTTCGTAAATGCTTTTCTTCCTATAGCCAGTGCGCAATTTATATGCTTTCTGCTTCGACTTTCATCAGTTAGTTTACTGCTAAAATAACAAAACTTCCCGGCCGCGGTGGTCTCGCGGTTCTAGGCGCGCAGTCCGGAACCGCGCGACTGCTACGGTCGCAGGTTCGAATCCTGCCTCGGGCATGGATGTGTGTGATGTCCTTAGGTTAGTTAGGTTTAAGTAGTTCTAAGTTCTAGGGGACTGATGACCACAGCTGTTAAGTCCCATAGTGCTCAGAGCCATTTGAACCATTTTTAACAAAACTTATCGAATACTTTTGGTGTCTCATTTCTTAATCTAATTCTCTCAGTATCATCCGATTTACTTCTACTACAGTGCACTACTCTTGTTTTACCTTAGTTGACGTTTTTCTTTTTAACTTTTTCCAAGATTCTATACATTACACTCGTCTGATCGTCTCAGAAAGAATTACGTACAACGTAAGCAGCGAAACAAAAATGTTTTTATTTCTTCTCTCTGAACTTCAGTTTCTCTTCCAAATTTCTCTTTGGTTCTCTTTACTACTTTCTCAGTGTACATATTGAATAGCACCGTAGGACGCGTAAAAGCGTTTACACTTCGTGTTGAATTTGAAATTAATATAGAATTGTTGAGAGAAGATATAACTAAAAACTCGCCGCAACTCTGCATCAAGGCAGCATTAATTACTGTGCTGAAGAAATGCGAATATTCTCTACCTAAGATACCTCAAAGAATTCTGTACTGGTGTTGGCGTCGTTCGGTTGATTTGGAACGGTTGCAAAATAAAACAGTCCGCGGTACATGAAACCTGGTCAAAATATCTCGCACAGATTGGCGAAGCCATTTTTTTTATTATTATTTATTTAATCTGATCCGATTAGGGCCCTCAGCACCTCTCTTACATTGGACCAGTGTTTCAGACGTACAAACCACCTTTTTTACGTCACAGTTATCTAAAAAACAATTTTAATATGACAACTAGCATTAAAATGATTTGAGCGTCTGAAGTGACATTGTGAGTAAATTATATTGACAATGAACAAAGAAATGTAATACTGGCAGCACCTGCACTACTGTAGCTGCTGCCACTTATAGGGATTGTAGTAGTTATTACGTGAACAATATTAATAATGACAAAAATTATGACATTGATAACAGGAATGATAGTGACAGATCTGAGAAGACTTTATAATTATACAAAATATGTTTTCTGATACAGAGAGTTCTGGGAGAAGGGAATTTAAGGAGATTGCATTGGCTAAGAATATTGGGAAATGAGGAAGGTCAGACTGGAATGAGGGATGTACAATGGTAAAGAGCGCGTACAGGGACAATGGTAACCCTTATTGTTGCTTTAGTAGGTATGTCCTGTCTCGTTCACTCAGTGAGAGTTTTCGGCGTCCGTCCATTTCGCCAACTGCTTCTAGCAAATATTTCTTTGACTGTACTTTATTTATACAGGTTGGCCCATGGCAAGTAGTATGTTTTCATTTGGTCAGTATGAGCTTTAGGGTACATTTACACAAACATAACTCGTAGATAACTATTCGACATACATTGTCATTACTGCCAAGAGAGAAACAAACTTATTCCTTAAGAAGTGTATCACACAGATGGCTTCCAACATTGATGGTGGATTGCCGAAGACATTCGCGGTAGCTCCTCATTATGTTTTCAGTCGTTTATTGGTGAATGGCATCTATCTGTTCCTGGACTGCGGCCTTCTGCTCATGAGTAGTATGGAGGAGCCGTGAAAAACCTTTTTTCTTGAGATAACCAACAGGAAACAGTCATGGGCTAGAAGATCTGCCGATCATGAGATATCACCGAACCGTGAGTGGTACCGGTGTGGAAAGCGCCCCATCCGTGTAGTCATTGGATTACAGTGCATATGGACTGTAGCTCATCTTGCCGGGCCGGCCGGAGTGGCCGTGCGGTCCTAGGCGCTACAGTCTGGAGCCGAGCGACCGCTACGGTCGCAGGTTCGAATCCTGCCTCGGGCATGGATGTGTGTGATGTCTTTACGTTAGTTAGGTTTAATTAGTTCTAAGTTCTAGGCGACAGATGACCTCAGAAGTTAAGTCGCATAGTGCTCAGAGTCATTTGAACCATCATCTTGCCGGTGCCATATTGCGTTTAGACGGCGATGTCCCTGAAGCTCTGAAATGAAGAATTTGTTAATCATAGCCGCATACCATTCGGAACTGATACTAGTTGGCGGGCCGTTGTTGTGCTCAAAACAATATGGCCCAACGATTACAATGAACTATCCAAAAGCACACCAGGCGAACGACCTTTGGACTACTCTGGGCATTTTCACGAATGAACTGTGGGTTTATGCTCTAGTAATATCGGAAGTTTTGTTAGTTGACAAATCCGACCAGACGAAAGTTTGCCTCATCAGACACCACAAAATTTCTCAGAAATGCGTCATCCCGATTATTTCTGCCCAGTTATTTTGTGTAAAAAATCCGCCTGCACACTTTATCTCCCGGCCGTAACTGTGAGCCATTTGAAGTTACAAGTATGAAATTTTAAATTCTGTTGCACTGCAAAGGCGTACGAGGGATTTAGAGTGTTTTGGAATGGCAACGGATGGATCACTGTGTGTTTCGTTGCCGACCTACACGACCTCTTCAGGTATTTTCCAGCGAAGGAATTGTCATTTCGGGTCCCTTATGCTTCACCTAATACACTAAGCAGATTCAGAAGGATGTAGGTTGCAGTAGGTACTGGGAGATAAAGAATCTTGCACAGGATAGAATAGCATGGAGAGCTGCATCAAACCAGTCTCAGGACTGAAGACCACAACAACAACAACAACAACAACAACATGCTTCACCTTGGTTGCAGAACCTGTCTCACACCACTGTTTTATATGTCTGGATATTGTCCTTACGTGTAGAACACGGAAATGGCGGGCGGACAATAAGTAATGGAACACTTTTTTTCTGAAAGCAGGTTGGTTTTATTCAGGATTCGAATACACAATATTATTGCTCACTCTTTTGGGTGCAAAATCCTGTGTTTCAACATAATCTCCATTCAGTGCGATGGTCTTACGCCACCCTACTGGGAGGGTCTCTATGCCCTCATGGTACCACTGATCGACGTCGGAGCCAACGTTTTGCTACATCAATAACCTAACCATCATCCAGCTATTGCTTCATGTGGAGTGCATCATTCTTTGCACCAAACAGATGCTCTTCATGGTCTTCTGCTAGGCGGCGAGGAACCCAGCGCACTCTCTGAGTACCTCAAACGGTACACGAGTGTTTCAGTATACCCAACAGAGATGTCCAGTCGTGCTGGGAGATGTTTGTGATACGTCGATCACCTTCAGTGAGAGTGTCCACACGTTCTAACATTGCAGCTGTGTGCACCTGGCAGCACGCGCGACAGGTTTGCACTGCCTTGTTGCGATGATGACAAACGCCTCGCCCAGTGATTCACCGTAGTATTGTTCACTGCCAGGACATTCTGCAAGAGACCACGAATACCTGCGGTGCTATGGTTTGCTGCCAAAAGACACCCAATGACAGCTGTCTATTTGTACCGCACCTCCTTTACTGACGCCATTTTGAAGGTTACGTATAGTGCCGCCACATATCGGAACTTGTGCCCTAGGAGCTGAAGCGGGAATATTTCACGATGGCTCACATAAAATTCCGCATGTGTTGCTTTACTTACTGAAACGGCTGATCCCGGCGGAGGTTAGAGTCCTCCCTCGGGCATGGGTGTGTGTGTTTGTCCTTGGGTTGATTTAGGTTAAGTAGTGTGTAAGCTTAGGGACTGATAACCTTAGCAGTTAAGTCCCATAAGATTTCACACACATTTGAAGATATTTTACTTACTGAAAGCCCCTCGTATTTAGGTGCCATCAGATGCGGCAAATGGGACGAGCAGATCTACAATTTAGCAGGGTGGCCAATTGAAAATATATTATTCCCCGTGGGCCATCCCTATGGATGATGGGAAGTGGGTCATTTCTTTCATTAACAGGCACGCAATTGCTCGGCGTCTCCGCCCGGTGCTAGAAGTCTAAAGTATTTAAATGGGCGTAGGAGCACCGGTCAGATAGCATTCCGGAGCCGGATCTCACAGCTTCCAGTGTGCTCGCCAGATGTCCGCGTCGAGCGCTCACAGCTGACTGACTCGCTGAGTGTAGCGGTTCCGCCGCCACGTAAGACCGCTGCCCACGCCACGCTGCTGCAGTGGGCCGTCTGCGCCTGCATTCCAGCGCCCGCCCTCACCGCCTCCCCGCAACCTGCACTTGAAGAGCAGCCCAACCATCCTCCTAGACAGCCACTTCATCTGGCTCACGCGGATCTTACTGGGCTCACAATTTCGTATCTGCTTAAAGTTTGTGCAGCTCACATTCGATAGGAATCGCTGAAATTTACTTACAAGGGACACCTTTCTCGTCTTATGCTCGGAACCGCACGTAACCACGCCTAGAACTAACACTTCATCATAAAAACGACAGTGGTCTGTCTCATTTCCACGCAAAATTCTGCACTTGACGGTGGCATGTTGTACTTGCACAAAGTGCTAGAGTTTCGTGAGTGGTGCGGCTGCAGTAAGACTGTATCTCTCGGAGTGTTAGTTTACTCGTTACTGAAAGAAAACCTCCCCATCGCACGCCTCTCAGATTTAGTTATAAGTTGGCACAGTGGATAGGCCTTGAAAAACTGAAAACAGATCAATCGAGAAAACAGGAAGAAGTTGTGTGGAACTATGAAAAAATAAGCAAAACATACAAACTGAGTAGTCCATTCGTCCATCTTTCTGATAGTCTTATTTATGCATCTTTTCGCTTTCTTCTCTCTACTTTAGGATTCTGTCAATTCTCTTTTACTGGGCGATTTTGAAAAGAGTTTCACTTTCGTATGTCAACTCTGGTTGAACCACCATTTTGTAATGTTTTAATTTAGTTTTGATTGATAGACATTCTTATTGTATGTAGGCCATGTTAAGTTTTGAGCTCTTATTCTTTTGTTAGTTCTTTCTTTCCACGAAGGTTTCTCGTCCAAGTCGTATATTATAATTTCTCGTAGGTATTTATATTGTTTCACTACTTTTACTTTCTTGTTATTCACTGTTACATGGTTGATTACTAGTCGATCTGCTACCAGTATATCAGTCTTTCCGAATGATATCTGGAGTCATGTTTTTTTACTATGTTTTGTAGGCTTGTTATTTGATTTCTGGCTCCTTGAAGGTTATTGGGTATTAAGGCTAAGTCATCTGTGAATTCCAAGTGATTTAAGTTTAGTTGATATTTCTTGCCTCCAATTCTTACGATTTTAGGATTTTACTCGTACATTCTCCCGTCACATACTCCAGAACAGTTTTTCTGGAAAAGAGGAACTTGTTGGTACCTCGTGTCTTTCATGAAGGTGTGTGTCTGGAGTGTAGCCTTATATAGAAGTGAAACGTGCATGATAAGCAGTTGAGACAATAAGAGACTAGAAGCCCTTGAAATTTGGTGCTATAGGAGAACGCTGAATATTAAGTGGGTAGATTGCGTAAATAATTACTTAGTGAATCGAATCGGGCCGAAAAGAAGTGTATGGCACAACTTGACTAAAATAAGGGATCAGTTGCTAAGAGACGTCCTAAGGGATCAAAGAGTCGTCAGTCTGGTAATGGACGGAAGTGTGAGTGGTAAAAATTGTAGAGTGAAACCAGTGCTTGAATACATAAACAGCTTGAAACGGATGTCGGTTGCAGTACTTATACAAAGATGAAGAGTCTTACTCAAGGGCCGGCCGGTGTGGCCGAGCGGTTCTACGCGCTTCAGTCTGGAACCGCGCGACCGATACGGTCGCAGGTTCTAATCCTGCCTCGGGCATGGACGTGTGTGATGTCCTTAGGTTAGTTAGGTTAAAGTAGTTCTAAGTTCTAAGAGACTGATGACCTCCGGTGTTAAATCCCATAGTGCTCAGAGCCATTTGAACCATTTTCTTACTCAAGGTAGACCAGTGTGGACAGCCGCATCAAACCAATCTTCCAACAGAAGATAGAACCAACCGAAACAGCAGCAACAACAACATGTTCACTGCCGTAACTAAATATGTACGACCGAACTAGTTCGCAAACTGCCTCGGCTGCTTCGATCTCTCTTTTCAATCTTAAACTGAATAACAGTCACAGAGTTCAACAAAACGCATCCTAGACGAAACGATATTCAATAAACTGTGTTTTGAAACATACGTTACTTAAATTGTTAATGTTGACTGTATTCAGAGCCACTATTCGAGTAAATGAATGGTCGAACAAACTCTTACAGCGTAGTACTGAACGAAAATGGATGTCGTCAACCCAGTTATTTGTGCAGTTGTGCGGCTGTGTTGCGGAATTCGTAACTCTGACTGCAAGGTGCACTATGTTGCACCACTTAAAGATCCTATTTCGTTGAGAGGCATTTTTTCGACCTTGGTAGTTCGCTTCCACACGCCTCCCCGCTCCCCCCCCCCCCCCTCCCCCACTATCTATTCTCTCTAGAGAGCGTTACATAATTTCTCTCTGTCAGCGTCCGTAGTATAAAATACCTACTATATAAAGTGGACGTGATGTTCAGGGTGTATTACAAGATTACTATGTGTAAAACTGAACTTAGTTTCGGAAGACTCAATAGGTCTTGTTTAACCAAAGACGGAAAGTAAACTATTGGGATGATTAAGTTTTGCCTCGCGGGATTAGCCGAGCGATCTAAGGCGCTGCAGTCATGGACTGTGCGACTGTCCCGGCGGAGGTTCGAGTCCTCCCTCGGGCATGGGTGTGTGTGTTTGTCCTTAGGATAATTTAGGTTAAGTAGTGTGTAAGCTTAGGGGCTGATGACCTTAGCAGTTACGTCCCATAAGATTTCACACACATTTGTACATTTTTTGAACATTTAAGTTTTGCGTTGGGCAAGTGGGTCCTTGGAGGAACTGGCGATAGTCGGGCAGGTATGCTCATGTTGTGTTGCAGAGGAGGAGAAGAGTGCAGTGGTAACTGACAACCAACTGCGTGCACTAGCGTGTTGAAGCACTCCTTTACCGCAGCTCTATAAGGCTGTATGAGGGAGACCAAGGGAAAAGTTTCAGGATTCTGTTTTGACAATATTGCATAGATTCACATTCACCTCGGCTACAAGACACAGCGGAATTCGCGACCACATAACAGAAAATATGCAGTTTCTCCTGAAACCGAATAAGCCTAAGTTATGGGGTGACTGCCAAATGCACAATTGTTCCCGTCGGACGTTAGAGCGGCGCCGCTTGTACCCTGCCTACGAAGCTGCCGGAAACATCCTGCAGACATCATCGCGCGAAATGTGCGCCCGTGTTCCTTGTTAGCATCATGTTGTCACTTTCGTGCCGTGTGAACTGCCTGTGGTCGGTCTTTGGTACACCTAAGGTGAGCACTACGCATTATGTAAAGGATAGACTGTAGCAATGGAACCATGGTGCACACTGGCGAATAAGTAGAAATGAAGTCGCCATTCTTAAGGAAAATAACAAGAGGTGTAACTGTCTCTTGGGTCTGGCCGCCGTGGACGAGCGGTTCCAGGCAGAATCGCGCGACTGCTACGGTCGCAGTTTCGAATCCTGCCTTGGGCATGGATGTGTGTGATGTCCTTAGGTTAGTTAGGTTTAAGTAGTTCTAAGTTCTAATGGACTGATGACACAGATGTTAAGTCCCATAGTGCTCAGAGCCATTTGAACCAATTGTCTCTTGGGTGTTATGCGTTGATAGTCGTGAACAGTTGACGTATTTACGTGTGCTATAGGACTGTAATTAAGTAACTCACTGTTGTCTGCAACACATCTGTTAAAATGGGAATGGCATGCGAACGTGTATTTCAACTCGTCGCTTGTACGCTTTGACCTCTACTGAACTTTATTGACTCCGAGAATGTAAACTGTCAATAACTTCAAACCAAACCAAACCAAAACTTCATGAATTTACGTAACACAAAACTGAATCTGATGCAACACTATCGATTTGAAATTGGCCCTGGTAATAAAACAAAAATGGATCAATTTGAAAATAATGATCCCTGTGGTTAATGAATGGTATCCCTGAAATTATTATTTTCTTACATTTATTTGCGCAATGGTAACGATCTTCGCACTGCTCTCCATTAGTACTTTAAATTGTACTGTTAGCATACAGCTGTTATGCAAGGCTGTTGTTTGCGTACATTTTAATTAAATCGAATATGACGGAGACAACAACTTCTTGAGCAAAATAGATAATCATAAACCACATAGATCTGGAACTGGTATTGACTTGCGGTGCGTAACAATCTAACACTAATTTTAAAACTTGTATTTTGACACTTTGAAAATTAATAATGCTCACAACTGACATACAATAAACTAATTATACATTAACAAATAACTTTACAAAGAAAGTTGTTTTGTTACCAATGCAATGCGCGTATTCATAAGTGATGATTGAGACAATGTATAGCAGTCACATCCATCCATTATCGCATATTGGCAATAAGAACATCATTACTGCCCATAGAGGTTAAGTATACAGGGTGTAAAAAAAGCCGGTCGCGGTGGTCTCGCGGTTAAGGCGCTCAGTCCGGAACCGCGCGACTGCTACGGTCGCAGGTTCGAATCCTGCCTCGGGCATGGATGTGTGTGATGTCCTTAGGTTGGTTACGTTTAAGTACTTCTAAGTTCTAGGGGACTGATGACCACAGTAGTAAAGTCCCATTGTGCTCAGAGCCATTTGAACCATTTGTTACAAAAAGGTACGGTCAAACTTTCAGGAAACAGTCCTCACACACAAATAAAGAAAAGATGTTATGTGGACATGTGTCCGGAAACGCTTAATTTCCATGTCAGAGCTCATTTTAGTTTCGTCAGTATGTACTGTACTTCCTCGATTCACCGCCAGTTGGCCCAATTGAAGGAAGGTAATGTTGCCTTCGGTGCTTGTGTTGACAAACGACTCATTGCTCTACAGTACTAGCATCAAGCACATCAGTACGTAGTATCAACAGGTTAGTGTTCATCACGAACGTGATTTTGCAGTCAGTGCAATGTTTACAAATGCGGACTTGGCAGATGCCCATTTGATGTATGGACTAGCACGGGGAAATAGCCGTGGCGCGGTACGTTCGTATCGAGACAGATTTCCAGAACGAAGATGTCCCGACAGGAAGACGTTCGAAGCAATTGATCGGCGTCTTAGGGAACACGGAACATTCCAGCCTGTGACTCGCAACTGGGGAAGACCTAGAACGACGAGGACACCTGCAATGGAGGAGGCAATTCTTCGTGCAGTTGACGATAACCCTAATGTTAGCGTCAGAGAAGTTGCTGCTGTACAAGGTAACGTTGACCACGTCACTGGAGAGTGCTACGGGAGAAGCGGTTGTTTCTGTACCATGTACAGCGTGTGCAGGCACTACCAGCAGCTGATTGGCCTCCACGGGTACACTTCTGCGAATGGTTCATCCAACAATGTGTCAATCCTCATTTCAGTGCAAATGTTCTCTTTACGGATGAGGCTTCATTCCAACGTGATCAGATTGTGAATTTTCACAATCAACATGTGTGGGCTGACGAGAATCCGCACGCAATTGTGCAATCAGGTCATCAACACAGATTTTCTCTGAACTTTTGGGCAGGCATTGTTCGTGAGGTCTTGACTGGGCCCCATGTTCTTCCACCTACGCTCAATGGAGCGCGTTATCATGATTTCATACTCTACCTGTGCTGCTAGAACATATGCGTTTAGAAGTACGACACAACATGTGGTTCATACACGGTGGAGCTCCTGCACATTTCAGTCGAAGTGTTCGTACGCTTCTCAACAACAGATTCGGTGACCGATGGATTGGTAGAGGCGGACCAATTCCATGGCCTCCACGCTCTCCTGACCTCAACCCTCTTGACTTTCATTTATGGGGGCATTTGAAAGCTCTTGTCTACGCAACCCCGGTACCAAATGTAGAGACGCTTCGTGCTCGTATTGTGGACGGCTGTGATACAATATGCCATTCTCCAGGGCTGCATCAGCGGATCAGTGATTCCATGCGACGGAGGGTGGATGCATGTATCCTCGCTAACGGAGGACATTTTGAACATTTCCTGTAACAAAGTGTTTGAAGTAACGCTGGTACGTTCTGTTGCTGTGTGTTTCCATTCCATGATTAATGTGATTTGAAGAGAAGTAGTAAAATGAGCTCTGACATGGAAAGTAAGCGTTTCCAGACACATGTCCACATAACATATTTTCTTTCTTTGTGTGTGAGGAATGTTTCCTGAAAGTTTGGCCTTACCTTTTTGTAACACCCTGTACATCCAGCGTACATATAACAATACAAACAGCGCGGCCACTCTGCGCGGCTACATCAGCATGCTCCTTGCTTTCAGCCGTTCGCTGTGCCAATTCAGCAGGGTCATGTTGGTTAATATTACAAGGCCAAGTCAATCAATGATTGAGACTGTTGCTTCCGCAATTACAGAAGAGGCCACTGCTCCTCTTCAGGACAGATACACTAGTTGGCTCTATGCAGAGCCTCCTCCGATTTCTACGCACTGGGTATTTGTGTCAATGAGACCATGGTAGCCACCGCACTGCAGTAATGTCCATGCTTCTTGGGCGGGAGGGAGGGGAGAGGGGATGGTGAGATGGGGCACGGGGGGTGGGGGAGGCACGGAAGAAATGAGACGTTATTACTGCTGTTCTTGATCGGAGCGTGAGTTCCAATGCGTACGTAACTGCAACAGAGCTATAACGTGAAGTACTGAATCGATATAAGAGTTTTAAAATGTTCCTTTATTAATTTTAACTCTGTGGTATAGAAACTGCACTGATTGCTGAGCCCATTCACAGGAACAAAAATCCGTAGAGAGCGTTTTGTCTACTTCGCTAACGATGAAGGTTTTCCAACCTTTGAAACAGGACAAAGATTTTCGATGGTAAAAGATAGGATCTTATTTGGATGAAGATATGCTTCCACCCCGTCTAGCCCTCCGAGTATCTGTACAAATTTGTATAAAGAAACCTTTGTTACTATTTTTTTTGCAAATCATTTAAAGATGCGCAGCGCTCGAAAAACGCTGGGGAAAAATAAAAAGGTTCCAGGAACACCAAGTCACCTTTTTTCCCCTAACCTACCAGGTGCTTTAAAGTCTTTTAATACTTTCAGTCATCATCATCAGCAAATTCGATCAATTGGTGATGTGGCCTCTGAGTCGGAGTGCAACGTAGAATCCCTACAAATCCTTCAATTTCTGGTGATCTTGAGCTTACCGTTGCCAGTTCAGTCCGGCTGTCTTCTTTAAGTCTTTGTCCTATTTGTTCAATGGTCTTCTTCTTGGTCTTTTTTGGTAAACTAGTACTTGTTTTGACCACCTGCTATTTTTTTCTTCGAGCGATATGACCAGCCCACTGCCATTTCAAGTTATTCACTCTTTCCATTATGTTACTGACCTTTGTTACCTGTCTGATATCAACTGCTTTTATTCTTTGTACAGCCCAACATTGATCGTTCCATTCTTCTTTGGGTTACTATTAGTTTTCTGACAATGAACGCGTTTAATGTCCGTTTCTCACAGCCCTGAATTATTACTGGCAGTACACAATGGTCAGTTTTCTTCAGCTATCGAAAGGAAATTTGTCACTTACTAAGGTATCTGGTCCCTTCGTTGTGTGCAAAATAATAGCTTCAAAACTGAGGGGTATCTTCCATAAGCTCGCTAGCCTAATTTAATACGTCGAAATGTTTCTGAATTTAGGTCTCCTTTCGTATTAGGTAGTTGACTCAGATAAACATATTCTGTGACCCTTTGAAGTTCCGTACTTCCAACACATATATTTCCCTCCGGTGTCCATTCATTCGTCATGATCTTGGTTTTATCATAGTTCATTTTTAGGTCAACTTCAGAGCAAAATGACGCGAAGTTCACTAACCAGTATTAGAAGTTCTTCTATACTATTTGCAAAATAATACATCATCACCTAATCTCAGGTTGTTTAATCTCTTTCCCAGAATTTGGATTATCTTTGTTTTCCCAATATAATTGAGACATCGCTTTTTCGAGGACTGCTGAGAGTCATATCGTCAGGTTATTTGGTGCCGACAGTTGTAGGGGAGGGGGAGAAGAGGCGGAGCGGAAAATAATGTAAAAGTATCATTGCAGCTTCGCCATCACAGATATTCCTGATGCTTTGCACCTGATGAGTAGCCACCTTGAGCTACGCTTTAACGATTTATGGAGATGGAAACGGAGATGAAGCCTCAGGTTTTGAATAACGATGTTCTGGACGCGAACAGAGCTGTGCCTTGGCGCCGTCTCGACCCCGTCAGTTGCCACACGTATGCCAACATCGCTGCGGAGAGTTCGCTCATACATCATGTGCATTAGCTGCGCTCCCGCAGATCTCGCATCTAATTATTCTAGCTACTCGTAACCTTTCAGAGCGACCATTACGAATTTGCAACGCTCGGAATAGCATGTATTATCAGGGGAAAATTAACGCTGCGGGCAGACGTGCAATTAGCTAATTACAGGTCACGACGTGACATTGCTTCCACGCCGCGGGGTGGGGGAATGATCTGAGAGAAGAAGAATTGCTTGTGTCTATTTCTAGATTTCTGCAACTCTCCGCAGGTGTACGACTTTTGCTTTGGCGCTCTAGAAGTGTCATTACGATTTAAATTGCGGAAACTGCACTGGTTACTCATATTTTCATGCCTTTCGAGAATTTATTCTCAGTTTCAAGTAGATTTCTGAATTTGTGTACATAAATATTTTTGCTGATGTTTGAGTATGTGATTTTCTGCCGCTCTTGCGTCTTGTTGAGGTTATAAGCTATTGTGCCTCTTCCACTGTACAGAATATCACACACACACACACACACACACACACACACACACACACACACACAAATCATCACTTACACTTTTTATGTCCACTTCCAGATTTCGCAGCTAACTTTCCTAGATAAAGTAGTATCAAAATTCGGAGTGTCTAAAAATGCAAAGATTCTACACGGAACAGTCACACTGACGTGACCACCGCCTTTGTTCAGCGTCAACGTGCAGTAACCACTCACAGATGGAGCTGCGATCACTAGCAGTGGAGGGCGTGTAACGCGTTCCGGAGGGAGGGGCAGAAGATAGAGAGTGCGGTCGTTTTCGTAATGCGACAACGGAGCGATTTATCTGACGTCCAAACTGGCATGATCATTGGCTTTCCTGCTACAGGTGGAAGCATTTCCGAAACGGCTGTGTAAACTGTTCGCGTGCTGTGTAGTGTAACGACGTAAGTTTTTTATAAATGATTTTCTTTTGACATATGACCATGTGTAGACTTCGTCACCTACGTCAGTTACAACACACTTCAAAATTATTTATACTCTTTTTAAATTGTCTCAGAATGGTTCTTGAACGAAACTGTAAAACATCATTTGAGTCGTATGCGCAGAATTACGTCACTCAGTCCAATTGGTTTGCGCAAACTTTTTCAATTTAGATGTCGTTTGTTTCTCCTCAGAAATTATATTAATGCACGTTATCTGATTTAATAAATATTAGAACCACATTGAATAAACTTTCGAGATTCAAACTCGCGATGGACGTTGTGAAAAATTAATAATCTTGTCAAATAAATTACGTAACATAATTCTTCATAAATAAATTCTCGAAACACGTATTTCAACTTTAGTAGCATCCACTAGTTTATTATCTTCCTACATATAGACGTGAACCTGAGCCTTGACAAGACAGAACTGAACAATTACAACAAGATTAAACTTTCTATGACGTCATTGTTGTACAAAACATTACAAATTCCCAGTTATTTAATTTTTAGAAGCACGACGCAACAACTCTGTTTCAGGATCTTCTGTTGCTCTTTGGCTGTCGACCCGCGACGTATAGTGGCCAGCAATTTTCTCTCTGGTCCCGGCAGCGAAGATGCTGTCTCCGTTCGTTGCGCCGCCCTCTCCGTATATGAAACATAAAAAATAAATACAAAACTTTAGATAATTCACAGCTATTACAAATGTTACAAAAATACATAAACAAAACAGTAAATTAAACTTATATCCACCTGCAAACTAGGCTGACACTGGTGGATGGGGGACGCTTCAATTTCACGTCCCACTACAGCTGCCGTGGTTAAAAAGTATACCGTGTGTGGCAAAGTAGAGCTTTTCACCTGCCCTTTCAAAGTGAGCAAAGATACTGATGTATTTCCAGTCTCAAATGATTCCTTTAACCTTCCTCTATCCGGAGACGATTGTAAGAAATCTGAAAAATGACTATATTTTAACGAAGACATCTAAAACTGTCCTTATTTTACCCCGTCAAGGTGCGTAAATACAGGACAGAGAAGTTTTTCTTTATTTCAGACAGGAAAACTACGGTATGTTCCTAATTTTACTAAAACATATGCTGTTTTAGGGCTTTGTCAAATAAAACAAAAAATATTTTAAAAACTTGCTTATACAATTAAGAATGAAAAATACAGATACGAGTACAATGACACATTCAAATCTTAACGAATCACTATTTTGAAAGACTATTTAGTCAGCACAAAACATTTTAAAGGCATGTAAACTTGTGTGTAGAGCCGGCCAAGGTGGTCTAGCTGTTCTAGGCGCTCAGGCCGGAACCGCGCGACTGCTACGGTCGCAGGTTCCAATCCTGCCTCGGGCATGGATGTGTGTGATGTCCTTAGGTTAGTTCGGTTTAAGTAGCTCTAAGTTCTTGGGGCCTGATGACCACAGATGTTAAGGCCCATAGTGCTCAGAGCCATTTGAACCATTTTTTGTGTGTAGAGCCCTAAACGTCGCCTGAATAAGCCGCGCGGAGTGGCCGCACGGTTAGAGGCACCATGTCATGGACTGCGCGGCAACTCCCACCGGAGGTTCGAGTCCTCCCTAGGGCGGATTTTTCTGTAGCCTACAAATTCAGTTATTTCTGTGGAACAGAGCCCCCTCTGGAAACTCGCAATTACAAACTGTCGTTCATTTAAATTTCTGAGTCCTGGGCTAGACCCCTCAGGTGTCCTGCTTCCTTCGTGGATAACGTTGGTATCACTGAAATCTACCGATCCTAGCCTAGCATCTGTATTTTGAAGAGACATCACATCTTCTCCGTCAGAAGGACTATCGGAGTCGTAGTTATCTTTCACTTCTTCTTGGCCACGTCGTCCTCTCGGTTTGCGCTCATTTTGCCTTCGATGTAGATGGTACAGATTCTTCTAACCCTTCTGCGGAGATACTTCTGCCTGGTGGGACACTCAGATTCTTCCACAGGGACATCCACCATAATTACACTCTCTTGAGGACTTTTTCCCTGTTGGTAGGAAAAAAAACAGGCTTCTAAAGAATACTCATCCAGTTATCGTGAGACCCAGTTAAGATCGTTCCAAAAGTCTTTAAAAAGACCAGGCAACCAGTGTTTCAGCACCGATGTCCAGCGACTTCCAGCGGAGGAATCTTTCCAGTTGGAAAGAGTCTTCCTCTAATGGACCTTCATTGCCCAAAAGTAGGCCACATAAAGAGGCTGCAGGAGATGAGTCGCATTTGGAGGCAAGGTAATGAACTTTATGTTAAGTTGTTCACAAAGACGCAGCACTTCTATGTTGATATGGGAGTTTACGTTGTCTCCAAGTAGAACCTTCACGCCATCTTAGCGCCGCAAAATGTTTAACATGAGGTACATAAACGAATTTTCAAAACGCTGGCAGTAAAACCACCTTGATTTTGACCTACTGCAACGACCTTCTGCTGGTCCATTCTCGGTCCATGTTGTCCATAATATTTTTCTACCTTATAATTGATGTGCAGGAGCAGTACAGGGACACCAAGTCTCCGGCAGCATTCTCGCAAACCATAATCGAGATACATGCTTTAGAAGAGGTTTGAACTCTTTCAGTATACTTTGTACCCCTCTTTGTAATAACCTTGTCCTTGCCTGCGTCGTCTAAACGATTTGTTTCATCATAGTTTCAAACTCTGTCGGACGAAACACTGGGAAGTTCTTCTTCAGAGTTATCGGATATAGCACTCCGTCTTCAGGCCACAAGTGGAACATCGGGACCATCCGACCGCCGTGACATCCTCAGCTGAGGATGCAGATAGGAGGGGCGTGTGGTCCGCACACCGCACTCCCGGTCGTTATGATGGTTTTCTTTGACGGGAGCCGCTACTATTCGGTCGAGTAACTCCTCCGTAGGCTTCACGAGGCTGAGTGCACCCCGAAAAATAGCAACAGCGCGTGGCGGCCCGGATGGTCACCAATCCAACTGCCGGCCACGCCCGAGAGCGCTTAACTTCGGTGATCTCACGGGAACCGGTGTATCCACTGTGGCAAGGCCGTTGCCACAAAGTTATCGTAAAACCGATTAATTAAGTCTACGTCGACAGCATTGCGTGTGTGGTAGGTGTTCCTTGCAGTTCTTTGAAATAATACCTGCTTGTACCTGAGTAGGAAGCCCTGAGCCCATTCTTTACCTGGAAAATTGTCTTGAAATCGCTGTTCTTGTCTCCAGTTTGGGTCAACTTACGGCTTCGCGATGCATCTCGTGTCGAATATGAGAGAAATGTGTAATTTATTGCCGGCCGGGGTGGTCGAGCGGTTCTAGGCGCTTCAGTCCCAAACCGCGCGACCGCTGCGGTCGCAGGTTCGAATCCTGCCTCGGGCATGGATGTGTGTGATGCCCTTAGGTTAGTTAGGTTTAAGTAGTTCTAAGTTCAAGGGGACTGATGACGTCAGATGTTAAGTCCCATAGTGCTCAGAGCCATTTGAACTTGACATCTGAGGTCATCAGTCCCCTAGAACTTAAAACTACTTAAACCTAACTAACCTAAGGACGTCACACACATCCATGCCCGACGCAGGATTCGAACCTACGACCGTAGCAGTCGCGCGGTTCCGGACTGAAGCGCCCAGAACCTCTCAGCCACCGCGGTTGGCCATCATATTTCCTCGATATTTTTCCTCGGAACGAATTAGTACAAAAATTTTTATAAATAATGCCCGTTTTCATTCTTTTCACGCCAAATACATTGCCAGACTATCCAACAAACGCTGAAATCACACACACTTCAAAAGACATCTCTGGTCTAGAATACAGTCTCATAAAAGATAATATTATGTCGATACTACAGAGGTTGAATGCATTTATCAAATTCGGAACTTCATTCACACTTATAGTCAAAACTTTCTGAAAATAGAAGTGACCCATTGGACAGTCTCCTTTGAAATACGCCGACTGGAAAGCTGAAAGTTGACGTCGCCAGGACGTGAAGGGCAAACTTTCTTCCTCCTCTTCTGAGAAGACGGTCCTACGACCAAAAATTCAGCTGTATTTATCCTGATTTTTTAGGTGAAGGGTATTGCTCGGAATGCCGTGTTTGTAAGGCGCCTTCCTGGTTGTGACATCGTTCTATACTCGATCGCATGGAGGGCTTTCTTTAAAGTTTCTTTCGAATAATTCCTGTATGTTCTCCCCCTTCTGGAAACCTGAAAGCGAATTTATCATGAGGCTGACTTTGGGACATCTGCAGTTTCATATGTTAAATGCCCTATTAATGCTTGGGAGGTATCTCTGGGACCGTGAGAATTGCTATTTTGTATGTTTTTAATTGAATGTCAACGAGGATGGGCTTTGTAATTTTAATTGAAATATTAAATTATTTTTTGCATACTAGATCTTCTTATATGCAATTAACAATGCGCTGGAAGACAATATTGTTTATAATCTGGCAAAGCATGAACTTTAACATTATCCTACAAGACAGTTTAATTTGATTTCTACTCAATGGCGTATCTAGAGAAAGCGAATAAGTAACACACGTTCAGAAACGTTGAGCTGTTAGGCAAACTAGACATTTAAGCGATACTGGAAACTCGGTCTTAACAATAACACAACACGACACGTTACTTTGGGACAGTCCCAAAGTTGCCCCTGTAAGCTCTGATTTTTCACAAATTTGTGTGTCGTAACGAAGCATTAGATAATAATTTTGGTTTGCTGCTCTAAAACTGAGTCATGACATGCTTAAAGAAACGTACCTACTCGAAAACACTTTTTAAAAAAATAGTTTTTGTCCCACCGGAGAAAGTAAACACAACACAACAGATATAGGAAAAGGCACTGAGACAGTCGGCGGTGGGTAGAAAGCTTTCGAATATGGCCGCAAGGTGGCATCTCACGCTAACGGTCCAGTCGGCAATGAAAAATACAATAGCCCTATGAAGTGATGGACGGAGATTTAAAACCAACCAGTTGCGATCAACTCCAAAGCTACTTCTGTAGTCCCAAATTAACCCCAGTCTATGGTATTAACTTGTTTTGAGTTACTTAAGTGCTTTTTTTTATCATCAGCTAACTAGGCAGATTAAAGCTGTGTGCCGGACCAAGACTCGAACTCGGGACCTCTGCCTTTCGGGGGCAAGTGCTCTACCAACTGAGCTACCCAAGCACGACTCACGACCCGTTCTCACAGCTTCAATTCTGTCAGTACCTCGTCTCCTACCTTCCAAAATCCATGTCTTCGCAATATCCTTTCCTCCAGGAGTGCTAGTTCTGCAAGTTTGGCAGAAGAGCTTCTGTGAAGTTTGGAAGGTAGGAGACGAGGTAATGGCAGAACTGAAGCTGTAAGAACGGGTCTTGAGTCGTGCTTCGGTAGCTCATATGGTAGAGCACTTGCCCGTGAAAGGCAGAGGTCCCGAGTTCGAGTCTTGGTCCGGCACAGGGTTTTAAACTTCCAGGAAGTTTCATATCACCGCACACTCCGCTGCAGAGTGAAAATATCATTCTGGTATCAGGTAACCAGTTCACATGTTTATTTCATTATATTATGATTTTATTTTTCAGCATTCCTAACAGGGAAGACACAACACTTCGCTGTGGTACCGATTCGCTATAGGCGTGATTTTATTACTGACTTGCAACGTTTCTTCTCACTTATTGAATGTTACAGATAAAGTCAGAGAATGTTTTTTCTTTTAATCAGTCACACGGCATAGAACGAATTACAAACTGCGATATGCAAATTCCATTTCCTAAAATTCACTTGGTTGACATCCTCTGTTAAGCCGCTCCCAACATCACTTCGGGACCACAACATTCAATCTGGTAACGAAATTGTAAAATATATATTTGAGTTGGCGGACGTGGACACCAACTTATGAATCACGTTTTATATTCTATCGGATAGACGGCAAACACCTTGCAAGACTAGTCGGACGAGTCCAGGCTGAAGGAAAGAGCGTTATGATCTGTGGAATGTTTTCGTGACATTCTCTGGATAGAATGTTTTTCTGAAAGACAAAAAAATGTTCAAATGTGTGTGACATCTTATGGGACTTAACTGCTAAGGTCATCAGTCCCTAAGCTTACACACTACTAAACCTAAATTATCCTAAGGACAAAAACACACAGCCATGCCCAAGGGACGAGTCGAACCTCCGCCGGGACCAGCCGCAGAGTACATGACTGCAGCGCCTTACACCGCTCGGCTAATCCCGCTCGGCTTCTGAAAGGCACAATGGATGAACACAAGCGTGCATTTACTCTTGGGGACCATGTCTACACCTACATGCAGATTGCCGGTTGTTGTGGCCGAGCGGTTCTAGGCGCTTCAGTCCGCAACTGCGCTGCTGTTACGGTCGCAGGTTCGAATCCTGCCTCGGGCATGGATGTGTGTGATGTCCTTAGGTTAGTTAGGTTTAAGTAGGTATAAGTCTAGGGGATTGATGACCTCAGATGTTAAGTCCCATAGTGCTCCGAGCCATTTGAACCTAGATCCAGATTGTTTTTCTTCGGCACGAAGGTATCTACCAGAGACTGTTTAATTTTTTTTATATCTACAGCAAACCAACATATGATGTGAATATTCCCTCTTTTTAGATTATCCTTGTCTTTCTGCACAGGGTGATCACGCCACTTGTCAAGTCTCTACAAAACATTTCAATATCTATGCGTAGTGACAAAAATTTTTGTATTGTCATTGTAGCCTGAAGATCAGTTTGTTACTTCGAAACATGTTGCTTCATTGAGCACTGGAAGACATTTGACATTTCCTGTTTTCTGTTCAGTAAAGTACTTTAGACACTCCTGAATGTTTTGGTATATCTTACACTAAATACAGACAATTTTAAGGCATACAAATAATATATTTAAATTTGATGTGTCACTGACAATTTGCACCACCTCGTATGCAAAACTAGAAACGAACAGTCATACCTTGGGAACCACAGAATCTAGAAGGCTGTGAATGGTCTTGTTTTGATGCTACTGTTACGTCGCAGACGTTGGAATTACGAATAAACTAGTCAGTCCGTTTTTTTCTGACACTGGTTTGAAAGAAAACAGTATGTTAGTCAACGACACCTGTAGTGTACTTACATGTATTGCTCTTTTATACATATGTAAAATGACTGAACTTAAAGGAAACACAAATTAGAGCCGGCCGCGGTGGTCTAGCGGTTCTGGCGCTGCAGTCCGGGACCGCGGGACTGCTACGGTCGCAGGTTCGAATCCTGCCTCGGGCATGGGTGTGTGTGATGTCCTTAGGTTAGTTAGCTTTAATTAGTTCTAAGTTCTAGGGGACTTATGACCTAAGATGTTGAGTCCCATAGTGCTCAGAGCCATTTGAACCATTTTGAACAAATTAGCGGGTAATGGTTATGTGAGCTCTAAATTGGCGACTGAAATTGTAGAAAACAAGTGTGCAAATAGTGAAGGAAGTGTAAGTAACTAAAATTATGTTTCTGAAATGTCCACGCCCCGTAATAGACTAGCTGAATTTTCTCGCCACGTGGATGCATTTACACACATTCTCTTCTTTTGACGGTAATCGGGGGAATCGAACCAATATCCAATTATTTGGCAAATCTATTTCAACTAAACAAATAATTGCATGGGAAGACCCAAAATGCGAAAATTTCCTTCAGGACTGTTGTGTGGTACAACGTACCTAAAACGTTTTTGCTGCCCTCATGACTCCGAAGTTAGCAGTGTATGATGCTATAATAATATTTAACGGTGGGAGCTGTAATATACTGAAGGTTCTGCAGACATTAGGTGTGCGATTAGGGCAGAGCTGTGTGAACTGGAAATGGGAACACCAGGCAGAATTTGCTGCTCAGCAAATGAGTACAGAAGGGAAAAGTAAAGAAGAGGGCAAGCAGGGGCGACTGTGTCACTGAAGAGGACACAGGATATGGCCCATGGCAATTCTGCATGAAAGAACTGTAACTCTGTATAGAAGTTTGTAATTTAAGAAAACTTTATCAAATAATGCAATAAATTGCAAAATACTATCGAAGTTGCAATATTAATCTTTTTATTGATGACTAGCTTCGAGCCCTAAGCTCATTATCAAATCGTCCACTAAGCTATGCAGTATCATCCATTACGACAGCCACACGACTGTTTATTTTAGTTAAACGCATCATGGTAAAGTAGTGCAGGACTGGACTTGATTCACCTAAGTTAGGATGGTATTGCGTAGCTTAGTGGATGATTGAATAGACTAATGAGCTTAGGGTTCGAAACTAGTCATCAATAAAGAAAATTAACATTGCAAATTGGACGTTTTTTTAATTTATTGCATAATTTGGTAAGCCATACATTTTCTGATGTCATGCCTTCCAGAATCCCGGAAATCAGTAAAAAAACTTTGAACCTCCATATCTCAGGACTACTTTTTCCAATAAATGGCCTATATCTTAAGAAGGATATTTTAAATATTTTGTGGCTCTGAGCTCACCAACCGTGTATGGAAGTATATAAAATGTAATGTTCAGCCAATCGGTTGCATACAATTTTTTTTATAAAAAGCACATTAACCAGGTTTCGATAGTTCTAAGACTATCTTCATCAGGGCTGAGCGGCCGTGGTCGATCTGTAAAACTTGTTCTTCCTGACTTTTTTTTCCGACTCATCTTGGAAGATACTGTCCGCAATTGGCAACGAAACGTCAGGAGGAAGTAGTTTTACAGATCGACAACGGCCTCTCATCTCAGAAGTTTTAACTAATGAAGACGCTGGCCGTGAAAGCCTTAACGTTAAGAATGACCTACGAAGTTCGATAATGTAACACTGGCAGTGTGGGACATACAGTTTCCTCTTGAATAATTTTTAGCATGCAGTCTAAGCTTTCTCGGCCGTTACTGACACAATTTAAAACTTCGGGGCTGATAAGCCGTGGTAGACGTACAAAAGTTTTCTCCTAAAGTTCCTCTCCGACTGCGGGAGACGTCTTCAGAGGTAAAGGGCGAACTGCAAACAGAACTCGCGGGAGCGCCGAATATACCGGGCAGTGTAGAGGATACACGACGGACTGCGGTGCCATAAACACTGCCCATATACTCGCCGATTTACCTCTGAAGACGTCTACCGCAGTCGGAGAGGAAACGTTAAGCCGTCGGCACACGGAACACGTTCGGGAGTCTTTCCTAAAGTGCAGAGTAATATCTAGTATGTCAGATAATTTGAGCGTTGACCAATGAGATGGCAAAACGACACCTACGTCACACGCACGCCCTCTCCCTTCAGCACAAAGTTGTGAGGCGCCATATTGGCATCATTTCAAGCCTATACGTATATATGCCGCTTCTAAGCACCAGCAAATTGAGAATCACTGGAAAACCCCTTGTTAACTGTGTAATACGTTGCAATAAAATAATGAGAAACATATTCGTGACAAAAGAATTACTGTAACGAGCGTATTACGAAGTAGGCTACTTGAAGGCAGCGACACACTGAAGATCCACCCAAAACGGATTGTTCTTGGTACAATTTGTCATAATTGTATTGCAATTAGTAACATATCTACGATTAGGTTTTCAGCAATGGCTAGCATACTATGATTAGATACAAGGGATGTGTTGTTGGTTCAGCGTAACGCGTAACGTCACTGATATGTAATTAGTTGTTTGTTGGGGCGGTGGCTCCCGTGTTCACACTTCCAAATTTTTTCCCGAACATTCGCGTTTTATTAGGTTCTGATACTTTATTATTAGTTTAATATAAGTATATATTATAATATTTGATGTTACGTAAATATAAGTATATACTATAATATTTGATGTTACGTAAATATAAGTTCACCTTTTTTTGTTTTGAGGGGTGGCTTTGTTCGATTGACTTAATCTACTGGACAGCTTGCGCTTACTTGTATAAAAATATTTTGCTCCTTTTTCTTTTAGGCTTCGTAATTCACATGTTGCAAAGTTCTGCTGTTGGGCAGGAACAGTGATCAAGTAAGACTGACATTGGGGTTTTACTAAAATGTAGGAATGACGAAATAATGTTTATCTTATGAGGAGAAGTATTCCAAATTTGTACCGCATTATTTCTAATGGCACTTTTGTAAGCCTGTGTCCTTATTGATTGAACATGGTATTTTCCTTTTCGTGGACGATGGAGGAAATGTGCGTTTTAATTGAGCTAACGTAGGAATTTTACGCGCGTCCATTGAGTAAACAACGTGATTTACGAACTAGAAACATCCCTCTACTGCCGCCGGAGTGCGTTGCGATCGCGTATACCACGTTGTGACCCATGTACCTTATGCGTAAGTCGCATCGATCCTGAGCGTTCAGCAACACGTTGAACTTTAGCACGCTCAACGTTGACGTTCGACAGCACGATCCGTGTGCCGACGGCTTTAGGAGGAACTTTAATACATCGCCCATGGCCTTTGAAACCTTCCCGTCTCCTCTATATCTCTTTTTTTTTACGCAACCTTCCCTTCTACAACAACCTATGAAACCTTTCCTTAGGATTTCTATCTCTTGCTTAATAATAACAAATGAAATCTTCCCTTTGAAATTTATTCTCTTTCTCAATCTTCGCATACAAATTTAATTGCTGCTTATTAAAAGTGATTTTCTGATTATTTCGACGAAACATAGAATGTGTCGTCGTCGTGGCCCTCAGTCGTTATCTGCAATAACCCAAAACTGTTCTAGGCGCTACAGTCTGGAGCCGCGCGACCGCCACGGTCGCAGGTTCGAATCCTGCCTCGGGCATAGATGTGTGTGATGTCCTTAGGTTAGTTAGGTTTAAGTAGTTCTAAGTTCTAGGGGACTGATGACCACAGCAGTTAAGTCCCATAGTGCTCAGAGCCATTTGAATCATTTGAACCCAGAAGTGTTCCTTACCTTTTGTACTGTTACTGAATCGCCATCTGACTGCTACATCGAACTGCGATATGAATATACCTACTCTGGTTTACTATACTGTATTAACTGCTGGTGGGCTGTCATAATAAGTGGCTGTATATTACCAAAGCTGACGTTATTCTTTAATAGCATAGGTGACGTTATTCTTTAATTAATTTGACTCACGTTACGTAGTTCATAGTAACACTTTTTTTTTTGCAAAGTTTTACGTTGATGGTTTTTGGGATGGATTATAATCAGTAATGCAACATTGCTGGCAAAAATTAATTATATTCTGAAAACGTTCCTTCAAATATTTACTGCTGGTAATGAAATGATTTTACAAACGTTTAAATGGGACATACTTTTTACAATAATCTTACAACTAGCATTGCGCAAACATACCTTCAGTTGTCTTGAGTTTCGCAAAGAAAATAATGCAATAATATTAGTTCCTCTTATGATAATAGTTAGTTAATGTCTCTGTACATCCGTTTATAATCTCTTGTGAATCATAGCTGTTGGCTGGCAGGCACACCACTCCTCTCAACCTCTCGCTTCAGGCCTGCTACCAACTCGCTTCACATCTCGCTTACTACTTACTTCCTACGAACGCTAAAGTGTGGTCTCTCTTGCCAACAATGCTTTCTGGGACAGACAATCCCTGCTACCATTACAAAATGTATCAACGCGCGGTCTTTCCTGCTCTTTTCTTAAAATGTATCCATACGCGGTCTCTCCTGCCCTTTTTAAAATTATATCAATTTGCGGTCTCTCTTGCCAACAATACTTTGGTGCAGACATTCCCTGCTACCACATTTATTTCCAACATGACAAATATTAATTATTCCTACTTAATCTGTGGTGTCACCACCAGACACCACACTTGCTGCGTGAGCTAAAACGCGTGCTTTTTCGGCCTCCACTAGTAACACGGTGTTGGCTCTTCTGCCAACACAACATAATCCTATTAATAAAATATGAACATCTTTCATAAATTGTGGTTTGACAATAGACAATAGAAATATACACGTGTTACACCTTTTAGTCCGAAAGTTTTAAGTGGTAGTGATGTTGTCAACGAATTTTGTGACCTATAGCGGTCTCTGAAAACATGTAAGTATTCATGTGGGAGTTAAGGGGCGATAATTAAGCCATCGGCACACGGATCGTGCATCCGAACGTTGAGCGTTGAGCGTGCCGAGTTTCTGACGTCATTGCGTGGAACAGCACGTTCGGGAGTCTTTCCGAACGTGCAGAGCAGTATCTGGCATGCCAGATATTCTGAGCGTGCGTCTGAGCGTTGACCAATGAGATGGCACAACGCCACCTACGTCACAGGCACGCCGTCTCCCTTCAGTACAGAGTTGTGAGGCGCCATATTGGCATTCATTTCAAGCCTATGTGTATATTTGCCGTTTCTGAGTACCAGCAAATTGAGAGTCACTGGAAAACCCGTTGTTAACTCTGTGATTCGTTCCAACACAATAATGAGAAACATCATATTCGTGGCAAAAGAATTATTGTAACGTGCCTATTATGAGAGTAGGCTATTTGAAGGCAGCGACACACTGAAGATCCACCCAAATGCATTGTTCTTGGTACAATTTGTTATAATTAAATTTCAATTAGTAACATATCTACGATTAAGGTTTTCAGCACACAGTGTAACATAATATGATTAGATGTAAGAGGTGTGTTGTTGGTTTAGCGTGATGAGTAGCATCAGTGTCCAGCGATGAATTATTTTTTCCTAACATTCGCGTTTTTATTAGGTTCTGATACCTTATTATTAGTTTAATGTACGTATATACTATAATATTTGATGTTATGTAAGTATAAGTTCACCTTTTTTTGAAGGGTGACTTTGTTCGATTGGACAGGACAGCTTGCGCTACTTGTATAAAGATATTTTGCTCCTTTTTCTTTTGCATTTCGTAATTCACATGTTGCAAAGGTTCTGCTACTGGGTAGGAACAGTGGTCAAGTAAGACTGAGCTTGGGATTTTACTAAAATGTGGGAATGATGAAATAATGTTTATCTTATGTGGAGAAGTATTGAAAATTTGTACCGCACTGTTTGTAATGGATCTTTTATAAGCCTCTGTCCTTATTGATTGGACATGGTACTTTCCTTTTCGTGGACGATGGAGGAAACGTGCGTTTTAATAGAGCTAACCTGGGGATTTTACGCGCGCCTGTTGAGTAAAAAGTGTGATTTAGCAACTAGAAACATCTGTGCCGCTGGAGAGCGTTGCGATAACATATATGACGTTGGTGCCCACGTACCGTATGCACAAGTCGCATCGTTCCTGATCGTTGAGCAGCACGTTAACGTTCGACGCACGGTCCGTGTGCCGACGGCTTTAGGCAGGAACAGTGCAAGTGGAAGCAGGCGGCGCCTGCTCTATTGGGTTTACGTCAGCGACACGCAGTAGGGGCCCGCCACCTGGCGCGCACGCACCGCCGAGTCCTTGGCTGCAGGCTGCAGGCGCCCACACGCGTCCTCGGCTGTCGCCGCGCCGCCGCCCCTGTTCCCTAATTGCGGCTGCAGATGGCTATCTGGCGGGACCTGGCCACAGCCCGCCGCTGCCCCGGCACACCGGCGCGGAGGCCCGCTCACTCCCCCGTCCTCTTCTTGTTGTACTATGAGACTCCTCACCCGCGCTCGCGTCCGAACGGCGGAACCGGTTTTCGCAGCAATAAAACGTCTCCATTACGGCCGTAAAAAGCGCCGCCTCTATCGGCCGGCGGGAAACTCGTACGACGCGTCGGCAACGCCGCGGGCCCCGTGTTTGCCAGCCGGCGGAAGCCGGGGTTTGACTGCGCGCAGTGGGGAGCGGCCGTGTTACACACGTCTTTTATCTCTCTATGCCGTTGCTGCGCCGGCCGGCTACTACACGCGTTACGCCGAGGCGCCGCCGTAAGCGAATGTTTATATTTCACTAGTTGCCGACAAACGGCTGAGGTTGGTAAACAGCGGAAATGCTGTGTAGCTCTGTGTGATAACGGCTGACTAGACATGGACAAGTAGGAGAAACGATTTCTGTGTAACGACCGTTCGAGCGACAGTTTTCGAAAACGCACTAGGTGTTTCCAAAAGATTCTTCCGATTTCAATCTATACTACATGAATGACGATAGGAACTGGGATAAACTTTATCTAACGCATCGAAACTGAAAATTTATTCTGATGGCCAAGGGCGCCCATATTATCGGCTAGTCCCTCTACTTTTGAAGGAAATCAGTGTCTCTTTCAAGAAAACAATTTAAAAGTCAATATTACATAGGTCTTCAATATAGTCAGTTCTTAAAATTTTTTACGGCTACTTATAAGTCGCGATTCGTCCTCCAAAACTGAAAATACGCCATACCCCCACGTCTAGCGCTCCCCCCCCCCCCCCCCCAACACCGTACAAAATATTGCATGGGCGCGCTTGTTGGTAGCGGCTAGAAGCTGGCGGTATATTATATGTAAGGGCGCCATTACGAAAGTATGTAAGGGGTGGGGGCGAGAGTTGAGACCTGAGAATATGGACTATTGTTAATATTTTGGAAGACGAATGGCGACTTCAAGTAGCCACAAAAGGTTCCAGTTCCGACACTGTTTTCAACCGACATAATATCGACTTTTAAATCAGAGCTAGGCGGTGGGCGCCCACCCCTTCCTCCCCCCCTCCCCCCCTCCCCCCCTCCCCCCGTAATCACCGCTGCCGCCAGTTACGAACGCCCTTGATTACATGTAGTTGCTGCTATGACTGTCGCAGCTAAATGACCCACGCAAGTGAATATATTGGAGATCGCTTTGCTCGAGACCAGGACGAGGTACCACCGCTCAGGCACATACGTCAATGGATCAGCAGCACGTACGCACTGTGCCACTGAACTCCAAGGTCGCCTGACCTCACAGTAAGTGTCCTGTGAACGTGTGTGTGTATTTGTGCGTGAATGTAAATATAAAATACGCAATTATAAATCAGATGGCTCTTTTTAAAATAAGAATTTTGTAGTCCTATGTGTAAGTTACAATACACTCCAAGTTCAAAATGGTTCAAATGGCTCTGAGCACTATGGAACCTAACTTCTTAGGTCATCAGTCCCCTAGAACTTAGAACTACTTAAACCTAACTAACCTAAGGACATCACACACACCCATGCCGGAGGCAGGATTCGAACCTGCGACTGTAGCGGTCTCGCGGTTTCAGACTGGAGCGCCTAGAACCGCTCGGCCACCACAGCCGGCGCACTCCAAGTTTCTGTCTTTATTGAAGTAGCGGTTACCGTCTTGCGAAAACAGATGCATCTTCATTTTGTGATGGCTTTGTATCTTAGGCACTGACACTTCGTTCGGAGCAAGCCGCAGTTGTAATAAAGATGTTACACTTCGTTTGTTTATACAGTCCATGACTAAACACATTACGTATTACTTCACATTATGAGAGTTCAGCTCGCTTTTGTAATAATTTATCACGCCACTTATACACACATCAAAAAAAGTCATCCATCACCACAGTTCGCAGAACTCCTGAAGATAGACGTTGACTGTGGATATTGCATCACAGACACAGTCCCTTTCACTGTCCAGAGATGTCACTTAACGTAAACACGCTCAAAGATGTAAACAACCATGCATGAGCAGCGCCTATTAGCTGATCAGTTCCAGTCATTCCACCAGGAAGCAGATACAGGGCTAGTGTTGTCTGTAGTTCAACCATGTCTAGTCGGTCAATACCGCGGTTCGAACGTGTCCGCATTGTTACTTTGTGCCAGGAAGGGCTCTCAACAAGGGAAGTGTCCAGGCGCTTCCGAGTGAACCAAAGCGATTTTGTTCGGACATGCAGGAGGTACAGAGAGGTAGGAACTGTTGATGACATACCTCGCTCAGGTTGCCCAAGGGCTACTACTGCAGTGGATGACCGCTACCTACGGATTATGGTTCGGAGGAACCCTGACAGCAACGCCACCATGTTGAATAATGGTTTTCGTGCAGCCACAAGATGTCGCGCTACGACTCAGACTGTGCGCAAGCGGCTGCATGATGCGCAACTTCATTCCCGACTTCCACGGCGAGAACCATCCTTGAAACCACGAAACCAGACAGCCCGATACAGACGGGCCTAACAACATGCCGAATGGACCGCTCAGGATTGTTGTTGTTAGGTGGTAAGGTCTTATGGGACCAAACTGCTGAGGTCATCGGTCCCTAAGCTTACACACTACTTAATCTAAAACTAACACGCTAAGGACAACACACACACACACCCATGCCCGAGGGAGGACTCGAACCTCCGACGGGATAAGCCGTTCGGCCGCTCAGGATTGGCATCACGTTCTCTTCACCGATGAGTGTCGCATATGCCTTCAACCAGACAGTAGTCGGAAACGTGTTTGGAGCCAACGCGGTCAGGCTGAACGCCTTAGACATACTGTCCAGCGAGTGCAGCAAGGTGGAGGTTCCCTGCTGTTTTGGGGTGGCATTATGTGGGGCCGACGTATGCCGCTGGTGGTCATGGAAGGCGGCGTAAGGGCTGAACGATAGGTGAATGCCATCCTCCCACCGATAGTGCAACCATGTCGGCAGCATATTGGCGAGGCATTAGTCTTCATGGACAACAATTCGGGACCCCATCGTGCACATCTTGTGAATGACTTCCTTCAGGACAACGACTTCGCTCGCCTGGAGTGGCCAATATATTCTCCATATATGAACCCTATCGAATACGCCCGGGATAGACTGAAAAGTGTTGTTTATGGACATCGTGATTCATCAACCACTCCGAGGGATCTACGCCGAATCGCCGTTGAGGAGTGGGACAATTTTGACCAACAGTGCCTTGATGAACTTGTGGGTAGTATGCCATGACAAATATAGGCATGCATCAATGCAGAGGAAGTGCTACAGGTACCGGTGTGTACAGAAATCTGGACCACCACCTCTGAAGGTCTCACTGTATGATTGTACAACACGCAATGTGTGGTTTTCACGAGCAATAAAAAGGGCGAAATGATGTTTATATTGATCTCTGTTCCAATTTCTGTGCAGGTTCTGGAACTCTCAGAAGAGAGGTGATGCAAAACTTTTTTTGACGTTTGTAGAAGGCCTATGTTTCTGCACTGGAAGAGGCGCTACCAGTTAACAAATGTCAACGCAGTGAAGAAAGCCCTAGTCAACTCTAACCTTTGTTTCAACAATTCAGTGCTGTACTAGACGATATGAAGATGGCAGAACCGCATGACTCAACATACAGAGGGAAATGTGGAATTCGATACACGACAGAAAGCTAATTTCTCACGTAAACTAAATGTCACGAGAGCGAAACTGGCACCAGATTGCAAAAAAGAAATCAAACAGAGGCTGAACTCAGGATAATTGACTTTTTATTTGGAATCGCGAGAAACCAATAAGTTATTTAAGTGTTTCAGACTTTACGAAACACATGAACGAATAATAACAAAAAACACATGGACGAATAATAATAAAAAATAAATTCTTGCAGTTGTTCACTTAATTAAGATGTAAGTAATCTTTGCTGCAATGTATGTTCTTTGACGAAAACAATGCATATGGCGTTTCGGTTTGCTGTTAGCTGCATCCGTGACTTGGACAAAAAACAGCGACTTCCGAAACAAACTGCGAACGATGCGTTGTAGGCACGGCGTGCTTCGTTTAGGGATTACGTAATTGGAAAACGTAAGTAAAGTAATTACTTTTCAGAGATACGCTTTCTGCCTATTGTATGAAACAGAAAGTTACGCATTTCGTTTCTTTTGCTGTCGATAATAGAGCTTATCTACGTAACTGTTCACACCAAGAAACATAACGTGCATACACGTAACATAACCGTTAGTTTTCGAAGATTAATTAGCACTGATTTTAAACGTACACTGACAATAAAAGATTGCCTATGTCAAATTAATTTAAATAATGAAGTAATTAAAATTAGCATGAAAATTTATAAAGGCGATTGGCAATTGCTACATTTGTTTAATTGTTGCTAGGAGGAGAAAGTAAGATGTTTCTCTCGACAACAGTCAGTCAGATTGAGCAGAATATTCTGTAGCTCTCATGGACGACGTGATATAGTGTTCGTATCGTTATTAACAACTGAATGTTCTTACCCACAAACCAGCGTTTCATCTTATGCTACGTGACTGAGTAAGAGTTGCTTTGTTTATTCATTTATGCACATCTTGGTTTTCTCAACTGCTATACCAAGGAATATTGAGTTTATTAAAAGATAGATGCACAAACGTTTTTCATACCTTACGATATATCAGTAACACAACATCATTATTCAGTAAAATTATTTTATTATTACACGAACAGAAAATAGTGAATTCGGCAACGTAGCAATAAAAGTAGACAAGTTAGCGGAAAGTAAATTTACTGGAAATATCACGGAATACTTAATTCATCTCTCCTGCAATAATCAAAATCATTCAGAATTACATGAATATCTGTAAAACTTGCCCAGTTCCAGTTAAAGGCGTTACTATGCAATAATCAGCAGTTTGGAAACAGAAATTAACGCACAACTATTATTATTGCGTTTCTTTATTCGCTAGCCACTTTTCAAAGATACGGTTTATTTGATGATAATATGGGAGTGTGGGGGTTAAAAATAAAATTATCGTGATAAGTTTTCTAGGTACACAGCTGGATACTGTATTTCGTAGTGTCCTCTCCCTCCCCCCCTCCCCCCCCCCCCCTCTCTCTCTCTCTCTCTCTCTCTCTCTCTCTCTCTCTCTCTCTCCCTCTCTCTCCCTCTCTCTCTCTCTCTCCCTCACACAACAATATCAGGTTGCCATATTTATGACGAAACTGCATCGAACTTCACTGAAAGGTACAGCGAATGCTGGAGAAATGCGGACACGAAACTTTTTCAGTTTGATGTCTTCCGAACTTTGTTTTCCACGAATTCAAATCACAATTTTTTTTGTGTATGCGTTCACGGCTGGTGTGAATTACTTAAAATAAGTCATTTTCCTGAGTAGACTGTACTTTCATTTCAAGTAAACATTTTATTTCACTCTTAACTTATCAAAATTCGCCCACTTGGATATTGTCAAGAAAAATTGTTATTGCAGTTGTTATTCATAACTCTGTGTAAGTTGTGCATTTTCGATAGAATTTTAAATAATAGTTTTAATAAAAGTAAGCTGCTGAACCAGTTTCCTGCATCATTTTGGAGTTTCATAAACTGTGTTATGCTTACTTCATCTTATGATCCACACAGCAGTATGTGATGGTGTCCCTAATAAAAGTTTCGCATAACCATAGAATGTGTAGGCACACTTATCACAGATCTGAAGTCCATATGTAAAATGAAAAAAAAGTGCCAACACGTATGCAGATTTTGTCACTAAGTTTGTTTGATGACATGCATGAAAATGATTTCTTTAATCAAATCACAGTATTTCTTTCGCAGTACACGGCTCCCGCGCGGTACAAAAGTAAACCGTACTAAAATAACAGATTACTTTTTAGGTATCAGCTAAACAACTTATTACGCAGAGATCGTTTTACAAATGTGGTAAATAATGAATAAACTTCAGATCCGCCGGCCGGAGTGCCCTTGCAGTTCTAGGCGCTACTGTCTGGAACCGCGAGACCGCTACGGTCGCAGGTTCGAATCCTGCCTCGGGCATGGATGTGTGTCCTTAGGTTAGTTAGGTTTAAGTAGTTCTAAGTTCTAGCGGACTGATGACCTCAGATGTTAAGTCCCATAGTGCTCAGAGCCATTTGAACCAAACTTCAGCTCCGTGAGATTGAAATATGTGACAAACTTATTGGAAGCGAACTAGCGGAGTTTGGATGCAGCTACTAGGTGTTTCCACGAAACTTATGTGAACAAAGGAGATGACTGATACTATGATTTCAGTACACAGTATGGGGCATTGACGTTAAAAGATACATGCAATTAAAAGTAATTATTATCACTCACTGCGGTGTTCTGAAATTATTTTCCATGAAGGTGAGTTTACCGGAAGAATTATTTCGTAGCACGTTTGTGAACGGAAAAATGCGGAATAAATTATTTTCGTAATTTTTATATCGACTATGCAGCCTAACTAAGCTATTAATTGTGTCTAGGAGGTGAGTTCCACAATTGATCCTCTGATCTTTTACTGTCACAAACACTGAATGATACCTAAGTCTCGGGTTTCGTTCTCAAAATAGGTTATAAGTGTTTGTGTAGAAATCGCAGTAATCTATGGTATACTGACGCTTTTGAACGCTTTAAGATATTCGTCCGCTTTACTACTAACTGTTGATGTATTCCAACATTTCATGAGATGCACTTTGAGTTAAAAAGATAGTTTAATTTTTTATATTTTTGTCATTTGTGAAAAGGACAAATTTTACTTCTTGTGGCCTTTGTAAACTAATTATTGTTAGTGTGTTTTGGAGACAACAAGAGACTAGTAGAATCTTATAGAACACTGTGCCTGAGTTGTTCACAACTTTGTACATCCAACGTGCCGTGGCGGTTGTTCTTTCGCATGCGAATACTTGGGGCGCCTCACATCTCCAGAGACTGTCTAAATCCACTGATTTGAGATCTACAAATAATATGTGGGATTACTTCTGTAACAAATTAGAGAGAAACGTTGTACGACGGGACAATTGAATCGTGCGAGTGATGTGACCGCACTGAACAACTAAGATCAGGGTTTAACCGTCCGTCGATGGCGTAATCATTAGTGCCCAAGACGGAGGCGGAGACGGGGCTGAAGACGCTGATGAGCTAGCGGCGGGAGTGAAAGGCGGAGCTGGATGACGCCAAGTCGCCGCCGCCAGTTTGGTTTGTGATTGTGAGTGCAGATTTCTTTTCTGATACATAATTGCATACCGCATCTACATATAGGTAATTACTCAGCAAGCCTCAGTACAATGCATATCAGAGGGTTTATCGTACAAATATTATCTTTTTTTTTGTCGTATCCTATTTGTGAACTGAGCGAGGAAAAATGACAATTTAGATGCCAATGTACGTGCCTTATTCTCTCATATTCTGTTATCTTGGTCGTTATGCGAGATATACGATGGTGATAGGATAAGTGTCTCATAGTCTTCTTCCAATACAAGTTCTCTAAATTTAACTTCCAGCGCTTTGCGTAGTCTTTCTTCCAAGAATTTCTATTAAGTTAATATATAAGAAACTATCAGCCTCGATTGCGGTAATGAAACCAACCTTTACCTAGGTTTTAGCCCAAATAATTGAGCCTTCTTCAGAAAATATACCTGAATCCATAATTTGTCTAAGAGGGCATGGTCTATAAATAAAACTAAAACAGCCAGAATAGGCGTAGTCACGTTTTAAAAATGCGGTACTAAAGTACTAAGTCAACACCAAGACTTAAGTTCCCTAAGTTTCTGTAACACTTTCGTACCGGTTATACTTATCTTTTAAAATCCTAGCAGCGTTACTCTGAATTCGTTCGACATATTTTGTCATATCTAATGAAAAGGATTGAAACCTCTGAGACAGTACGCTAGAATTGGTCGTGATAGCGTCTCGTATGAGATTTTCTGTAGAGATGCATCGTATTTTCCTCGGAACCTTTCCAACAATTTTAAGTCATCCATTCACTTTCCGAGATAATGGTTTTACGAGATAGTCCCATTTTACATCCCTTCTTAGCATTGCCCTAAGTACTTACACGGTGTGAAGTACTCAAGATGTGTACCACTAATTTTATCAGGTGGTATGGGGTTCTCTCGTTATTATAAGCTTTAGCTTATAGGGGGCAGTCAATTGAAAATGAATCGGAAGGAAAAAAGAAGTAATTGAACTGTTGTTATTTCAAGAGTAATCGTCATAGCGGTTAACATATTTATCACAGTGGGAGACAAGACAGTCAGTACTTTCGTGGATAATATCTGTGACTGCCTATGGAGTCATGTCCGCAGCTCGTGGTCGTGCGGTAGCGTTCTCGCTTCCCACGCCCGGGTTTCCGGGTTCGATTCCCGGCGGGGTCAGGGATTTTCTCTGCCTCGTGATGACTCGGTGTTGTGTGCTGTCCTTGGGTTAGTTAGGTTTAAGTAGTTCTAAGTTCTAGGGGACTGATGACCGTAGATGTTAAGTCCCATAGTGCTCTGAGCCATTTGAACCATTTTTTATGGAGTCATGATAGTACGCAGGAGTGCACATCTTCGTTCGAAGCAGTTCGATGGCCACGAATGTCTTTCTTCAGGGCTCCAAAAATATGCAAATCGTGTGGGGAGAGATGGGAACTTTACGGAGGATGCATAAGGGCTTCCCAGTGAAACTTGTGCAGCGTAGTCGAAGCAATAGGCACGCCAGCTCGGGAAAAGCCATGATGACGATTTTCTTCGACTGCAAGGGCTCGCTGGCGTTCTGGAACATGGCACCACAATTAATGCACAGCGGTACGTGGACACTATGTAAAACTTGAAGCGCGCCATTAATGTCCAAGCGCCCTGGAATTTTGACGGACGGCATTATTCTGTTGCAGGATAATGCCCGCCCACAAGTTGGAAGTTTGTTACGACCACGTTGAAGAAGTTCGCTCCAAAGCTCCATCCAGTCCCGAACTCCCCACATGCTATTTTCATGTCTCTTGAAGAAAGGCGTTCGTGCCCGTCGAATTGCTTCGAACGAACAGGTGCACTCCTGAGTGCAGTAATGGTTCCATAAGCAACCTGAAACATTTTTTCCACGGAGACATTTACCACCTTGTCTCACAGTGGGATAAGCATTAACAAGTATGGCTATTACTTTCGAAATAATAAACAGTTTTTCCTTTTTTTCACGTCTCCTTTACATTTGACTGCCCCTTGTTCATGCTTCCGCCATTTATTCTCAAATTTACCCTGCAATTCCTTACGATCGTCTAATGAGGATACTTTCTGTACAAAACTATAATCAGTGATCAATTTCGTAACGCTGCACATCCTTTCTGATAAATTGTTTACGTGTATTGAAAACATTAGAGGTGCTGTCGCAAAAAACATCCGGATTTGCCACCGCATAACATTGTGATAGTTAGACAATAAGAGAAATGAGAACATCGGATTTGTGACGCTACGTAGTGAACTGTTGAGAGTTAATTCTGATTTTAACCAGAGGAGCGTCCAAGAGAAGTCAGCGCTTTCTACAGGGCGCAGAATGAGCGCTACGTTAGTTCAACTGCGAGTGTCTCTCCATGAGTGCGTAATCCCTGCTACTGGCCCGATAAATTTAGACAACGCCGCGAGAGCATCACCTGTGGGTCGTGCAGCAGCAACTCCACCTGGAGTTGTTTGGATGAAGTACCGTGGAATTTGCATAAGGCTATCTGGCGGAAAACCCGAGAAGTGCGTTTATACTAGATGATGATGATGATGATGATGATGATGATTGGATTGTGGGGCGCTCAACTGCGCGGTTATCAGCGCCCGTACCAATTCCCAACCTTTGCTCAGTCAAATCCCGCCACTTGCATGAATGATGATGAAATGATGAGGACAACACAAACACCCAGTCATCTCGAGGCAGGTGAAAATCCCTGACCCCGCCGGGAATCGAACCTAGGACCCCGTGCTCGGGAAGCGAGAACGCGACCGCGTGACCACGAGCTGCGGACGTTTATACTAGAGGTCCTATTGCGGGGCACACTCAGTGTTACTTTCGTTTCTGTGGAACACTTGCCGGCCAGTATCTAACATCTTTCGTAGTCTAGGAAGACCGAATCTATCTGTTCACACCTGTCTTTACCATTTGCATGTTGACGTGCATGTGTAAAGCAAGCTTTATTTCTCACGAGTGGTTTTTTTCCTGAATCCGTGATGACAGTTTGAAACAATCTTGTTATTTTCCAGGAACGTCATAACGGCTGAGCTTAGAAAATATTCTAGCATCCTTCAGTACCTCACGAACTTGGAGACAGGTGGGTGAAGGATGGGAGGAATTCGATGAGAGAGTAGTTGGGAGGGCATAGAGATACCAAAAACGGCGCTTTCCGGGAAGCGTGGGGCAGGGAGTGGGCCCGTTTCAGAGCCGGAGGCTGCAGCGCGTGGCCACTGCGACGCGCCGCCGACTGCGGCGACGCAGATGCCAGCAGCGGCGGGTCCATTCCGTTCTATCCCGCCCTCGGAATGCAACGTCGACCCGACCGTAACTCTGATTTATCGCCTCAGCCGCTCCGTGTCCAAGCAGCCACGAAGAAAAAGTCACCCGCCTTAATTGAATGGAATGATAGATTCTTCGCCAGCCTTTATCGTGTCTCTGCACGTGACGTAAATTGCAGTGTTAAATCACTCACGGTGCACTGCTGCGCTTATGAAGATATATGTTTGGAGAGGGAGGTCTTTCCTTTTGATGCTAAACAAATATAGCGACCTCTCGGCACCAGGTTGGACTACGTACACTCTCTCTCTCTCTCTCTCACACACACACACACACACACACACACACACACACGTACGTTCGTTGCACTTCTTTTCTCCTCTCTCCCCCGTCCCCTCCCAGGACCTCTCTCTCTCTCTCTCTCTCTCTCTCTCTCTATCTCTCTCTCTCTCTCTCTCTCCTTCAGTCTTCAACTTTTCTTGTCCCTCACACTCTCTTTTATAATGTGTGTGTATGAGGGCGCAAGAGGTCACACGTGCGCTTAAGTACAAACTGGGGTACTTCGTTTGGATGCAAACGACCTCTAATAATGGTAAGCTGTGCGCCTGCTTAGCTGAGTACTAACGTTTTTGCCTACCATGCAGTGGGCCTGGGTTCGATACAAAGCCGAGTTGTTGATTTTTTTCCGATCGTCGACTGGGTATTGTGTTGTCGTCATCATCGTCTCACTGTCACCGACACGCAAGTCGCTGAATGTGGCGTCGCCTGAAATAAGAATTACAACACGGCGGCCGAACTTTTCCGGGTGGGGCCTCCAGGGCATCAGTGCCACACGATCGTTTCACATTTTCAATGGAAAGCTATGCACCAAGGTAGGCAACAGACAAGTATGAAAAAGAGCGTTAACTGAATAAATGATTTAACAAATTGACGGATAAGTGTGTGTTGGGTTAACAGTGGCCCGTGCAGGAGCGGAACAAAAAGTCATGAGTGCTTTGTATTCCTGCTGCGCTACAATCTGGAACCGCGCGATCGCTACAGTCGCAGGTTCGAATCCTGCCTCGGGCATGGATGTGTGTGATGTCCTTAGGCTACTTGTGTTTAAGTAGTTCTAAGTTCTAGGGGACTGATGACCTCAGCAGTTAAGTCCCATAGTGCTCAGAGCCATTTGAACCATTCCTGCTGCCTGGTAGCGAATTCAGACACCTCAGGTCGAGTGCCTTGCTTTCGAACTGTGTAGACTGTAAGTAGTCACGCAGAGGCTTCGGTTCGAATTCCTGTTGCTTGTGAAGTAAGCTGCCTTTGTGGCAGCATCGTCAGAGCAGCTGAAGAGATCTGAGAAGAATCAGTAACGACTCGTAGTTTGGAATCAGATGTAATGTTTTAGTATGAGACGAGGGGCAGATGGCAGATTCTCAAGTGGTCAGATACTAACCCAGGAATACTGTGGTGGCGGTACTGTATTCCACACTCATTTTTCGCTTTATATTTCTGAGAGATTGCAGGATTTCACTATCTGAGATTTTAACTAATCTCTGGGTAGACGGGCACATATCCAGCAGCTTGTCCAAATTAGTTAAAACTGGTTGCTCTTTTCACGTTGAACGGCACGTACCCTAATACTGTGTTACTGCAAATATTTCTCTGCACGTCTGACCAATACACTGAATTTGCACTGGGAGTGTGTAAACGTACGCACACTGCGCGGTAATTAAATGATAAGTGTAACGTAATGTCCTGTAGGTTTCAGAAAAGGCATCTATTCCAAAGAACCATTACCGACAGAATGCAGATAAGTATACAATCGAAAGTTACGATGCCAAAGAAACTCTTTCCGCTAACAGCAATCGAAACTAGGAGATGAACAATTGTATTAACTGATTTCGAGTAGTTAGTGAAAATGTTATTAATTTTGATCAGAAATTTAGCAAAACTGAAGTTGTTTTATAAAATAATACGCTTGTTTTTGAGCAAAAGTTATGAAATTGATTACGGTGAGTGAACATATGAATTTACGTAATACTTACAGAAAATTATGTAGACAGTGACGATCAACACGTGCGCGAGTGCTTGCATGCAAATGAGAAGACGTATAAAATGTTTGAAAGTTACTTTGCATTCTACTGAACAAGTGACGATAATTCAAAATTTATAAGTCATTTACTAATTGCGACACTAACTCGTTAACAACAGCGAAACGTTACTTCACTATAATTGTTGCTATTTTAAAATGTCACTAATAGTTTTGTTTAAATAAACGAAACTCGTTACAACAAACACAATAAACGTGCAATGAATATATCACACTCAGCAGCAATGAAAACAGATAATGCCCAAAGTCCGAAAACCGAGAATCACACAACATAACACTGTGGAAATAAATATATAGTATAACTTTGCCAGGCTATTAAAATCTAACATTTACTGTCTGCCTCCTCTGTAAATTTAAAATGAAATCTTTTCATTTGCTACTGACAGTGATTATCTGGGATAGTTATTGACACTCTCGAAATTTGAAGTTAACAAAATATCTACAATTTTCAGTTGGTGATTCTAATATTCTGGCAACTACTTTACATTCTTAAATTTCTAAAATGGTACAATCTTACTTTGAAGTGCAGTAGCTGTAGGCAATCCGTAATGCTTTCACCACGACAGTTATTAGGCAACAGCCTCTTCCTTCCATTTACGTGCAGAATTGATTATATTTCGCCACACAGAACTCTTCTTCAATTAATACTCTTGAAAGCTTTCCCAAATTTCTTATCACCAAGAAGTTCACAAACTAAGTTTTACACGCGCTTTCGCCACTACTCACGTTTGGTCATTCTCACTGACGGCTTGAAACGCGCTGTGTGTGCGCGCTCTTGCGTACGAACGATGTAAGTGCCCTGCAGCGATTATGTTTGGTTAGAAGCTGTTATTATGCGTCGCAAAACACCTGAAATTTGTCAACGGTCTATTACATTTCTTTACGACCTATTTTTAAATGAGTTGCAGTAAACAACCTTTATAAAATTGCAAATAATTAGTATTGGCTATAAAATAACAAAATATACACATCAAAAAAAGTTTTGCATAACCTCGGTTCCGAGAATCCCGGAAACTGTACAGAAAATTGGAATAGAGGTCAACATAAACGTCATTTCCGACCTTTTTATTGCTTATGAAAACCATACATTGCATGTTGTACCACCGTATAGCGAGACCTTAAGAGGTGGTGGTTCAGATTTCTGTATACACCGGTGGTACTAATACCCAGTAGCACGTCCTCTTGCATTGATGCTTGCTGTATTCATCGTGGCATACCATCCACAAGTTCATCAAGGCACTGTTAATCCAGATTGTTCCACTCATCAACGACATTTCGGCGAAGATACCTCAGCGTGGTTGGTAAGTCACGTCGGCCATAAACTGCGCTTTTCAATCTATCCCAGACGAGTTCGATAGGGTTTTGTCTGGAGAACATGTTGGCCACTCTAGGCGAGTGATGTCGTTATCCCAATGGAAGTCATTCACAAGATGTGCACGATGGGGTCGCGAATTATCGACCATGAAGACTAATGCCTCTCCAATATGCTGCCGATATCGTTGCACTATCGGTGGGAGGATGGCATTCATGTATCGTACAGCCGTTACGGTGCCTTCCATGACCACCAGCGGCGTACGTCGGCCCCACATAATGGCACCCCGAAACAGCTGGGAACTTCCACCTTGCTGCACTCGCTGGACAGTGTGTCTAAGGCGTTCAGCCTGACCGGGTTCCCTCCAATCACGCCTCCGACGATTATCTGGTTGAAGGCATATGCGACACTCATCGGTGAGGAGAACGTGATGCCAATCTTGAGCAGTCCATTTGGAATGTTATTGGCCTCTATCTGAGACGGCCCTTTCATGATACAATGTAACAATGCGGAAGCTATCGAACCGTGGTATTGACTGTCTAGGCATGGCTGAATTACATACAATACGAGCCGTGTACCTCCTTACTGGTGTAATGACTGGAACTAATCGGCTGTCGGACCCCCTCCTTCTAATAGGCACTGCTCATGCATGGTTGTTTACATCTTTGGGTGGGTTTAGTGACATCTCTGAACAGTGAAAGGGACTGTGTCTGTGGTACAATATCCACAGTCAAAGTCTATCTTCAGGAGTTCTGGGAACTGGGGTAATGCAAAACGTTTTTTAATGTATGTATATACGTTTGTAATCCGAATACTTTAAAAACCTGAAATCAGAAACATGAAAAGTATCAGGTGTGGTGTTTTAATGTTCTATGTAGACCAAAGATCTGGTAGTGTATGTAGCATTGTCCGTAATGGAGAAAAGTGACAGCTGATTGATACTCTACCGAATAATACACTGTCCAGTCACATTAATGTGACCACCTGTCAAAAGCCTGAATAACTTCCATTTGCACCCAACTATGCAGGAAGAGTGTCAGTGATGTTCTGGAAGGTACCGACAGGGGTGTGGGCCGGTGCCAACTACAGTGCCGTGGCAAGCTGCGTTATATTTCTCGGTTGAGGACCCATGGCGCGAACAGCCTGATTGAAGTGCTCTCTCAGATTCTCTTTTGGGTTTAAATTCAGGGGTTTGGTGGCCAGGACAATACTGTAAATTCATCCTGGTGATCTTGGAACCATCGCACGTGCCCACTGCGAGCTGGGTGACGATTTGCATTGTCCTGTTGGTAAATGCCGTCCTGCGAGAAAGAATAAACTGAGTCTCGGTCTACATATGGTCCCCCAAGGATAGATGCATACTTTTCTTGATCCATATTGGCAGCCAGAAGTACGATATCACCCACAGAATGCCCTCCAGCCGGGATTCTTCCGACGGTTGTTGCAGGATGTTCGCTTTCAGACGTTTCACGCCATACACGCCAACGGCCACTTGTCCAGTGGAGCATAAAACGTGATTCATCTGAAAAAGCCACTCAGGGATGTCCAATGGCGGTACTGGAGTGCTAATTCCAGTCTTCTTAGCCAATGAACAGCAGTCAACGTGGGTTCATGAACCAGGCGCCAGCAGCAGAGGCCCAAACGCTGAACGGACGTTGAGGAGACGCTGTTGGTAGCCCCTTGGTTTATCTGGGCGGTAAGTTGCTCAACAGTTGCCATCTATTGGCTCGTATGTATATGCGCAGCCCTCGTTCACACTGTCATCTATGGCAATCACAGTCGCCTCGGCACCGGTTTTGGATAGCGTCATTTCACGATGCACCGTGTAATTTAACCACGGCGGCACGCGAACAGTTTACAGATTTAGCCATTTCGGAAATGCTTCCGCCCTTGGCCCGAAGGCCAATGACCACGCCCTTTAATAATGAATTAAAAAATAGGAGTGCGGGTAAGCTACTACAAACAGCATAGTGAATGCATTATTGTGGCCAAGATAGACACGATGCCCACGCCTACTACAGTAGTACAAGTTTACATGCCAACTAGCTCTGCAGATGATGAAGAAATTGATGAAATGTATGGTGAGATAAAAGAAATTATTCAGATAGTGAAGGGAGACGAAAATTTAATAGTCATGGGTGACTGGAATTCGAGTGTAGGAAAAGGGAGAGAAGAAAATGTAGTAGGTGAATATGAATTGGGGGTAAGAAATGAAAGAGAAAGCCGTCTGGTAGAATTTTGCACAGAGCATAACTTAATCATAGCTAACACTTGGTTCAAGAATCATAAAAGAAGGTTGTATACATGGAAGAATCCTGGAGATACTAGAAGGTATCAGATAGATTATATAATGGTAAGACAGAGATTTAGGAACCAGGTTTTAAATTGTAAGACATTTCCAGGGGTAGATGTGGACTCTGACCACAATCTATTGGTTATGAACTGTAGATTAAAACTGAAGAAACTGCAAAAAGGTGGGAATTTAAGGAGATGGGACCTGGATAAACTGACACAACCAGAGTTTGTACAGAGTTTCAGGGAAAGCATAAGGGAACAATTGACATGAATGGGGGAAAGAAGTGCAGTAGAAGAAGAATGGGTAGCTCTGAGGGATGAAGTAGTGAAGGGAGCAGAGGATCAAGTAGGTAAAACGACGAGGGCTAGTAGAAATCCTTGGGTAACAGAAGAAATATTGAATGTAATTGATGAAAGGAGAAAATATAAAAAATGCAGTAAATGAAGCAGGCAAAAAGGATACAAACGTCTCAAAACTGAGATCGACAGGAAGTGCAAAATGGCTAAGCAGGGATGGCTAGAGGACAAAGGTAAGGATGTAGAGGTCTATCTCACTAGGGGTAAGATAGAAACTGCCTGTAGGAAAATTAAAGGGACAATTGGAGAGAATAGAACCACTTGTATGGATATCAAGAACTCAGATGGAAACCCAGTTCTAAGTAAAGAAGGGAAAGCAGAAAGGTGGAAGGAGTATATAGAGGGTCTATACAAGGGCGATGTACTTGAGGACAATATTATGGAAATGGAAGAGGATGTAGATGAAGATGAAGTGGGAGATACGATACTGCATGAAGAGTTTGACAGAGCACTGAAAGACCTGAGTCGAAACAAGGCCCCAGGAGTAGACAGTGTTCCATTAGAACTGTTGACGGCCTTGGGAGAGCCAGTCCTCTCAAAACTCTGCCATCTGGTGAGCAAGATGTATGAGACAGGCGAAATACCCTCAGACTTCAAGATGAATATAATAATTCCAATCCCAAAGAAAGCAGGTCTTGACAGATGTGAAAATTACCGAACTATCAGTTTAATAAGTCACAGCTGCAAAATACTAACACGAATTCTTTACAGACGAATGGAAAAACTGGTAGAAGCCGACCTCGGGGAAGATCAGTTTGGATTCCGTAGAAATATTGAAACACGTGAGGCAATACTGACCTTACGACTTACCTTAGAAGAAAGATTAAGGAAAGGCAAACCTACGTTTCTAGCATTTTTGGACTTAGAGAAAGCTTTTGACAATGTTGACTGGAATACTCTCTTTCAAATTCTAAAGATGGCAGGGGTACAATACAAGTAGTAAAGGCTATTTACAATTTGTACAGAAACCAGATGGCAGTTATAAGAGTCGAGGGGCATGAAAGGGAATCAGTGGTTGGGAAGGGAGTGAGACAGGGTTGTAGCCTCTCCCCGATGTTATTCAATCTGTATATTGAGCAAGCAGTAAAGGAAACAAAAGAAAAATTCGGAGTAGGTATTAAAATCCATGGAGAAGAAATAAAAACTTTAAGGTTCGCCGATGACATTGCAATTCTGTCAGAGACAGCAAAGGACTTGTGAGAGCTGTTGAACGGAATGGACAGTGTCTTGAAAGGAGGATATAAGATGAACATCAACAAAAGCAAAACGAGGATAATGGAATGTAGTCGAATTAAGTCGGTTGATGCCGACGGAATTAGATTAGGAAATGAGACACTTAAGGTAGTAAAGGAGTTTTGCTATTTGGGGAGCAAAATAACTGATGATGGTCGAAGTAGAGAAGATATAAAATGTAGACTGGCAATTACAAGGAAAGCGTTTCTGAAGAAGAGAAATTTGTTAACATCGAGTACAGATTTAAGTGTCAGGAAGTCGTTTCTGACAGTATTTGTACGGAGTGTAGCCATGTATGGAATTGAAACATGGACAATAAATAGTTTGGACAAGAAGAGAATAGAAGCTTTCGAAATGTGGTGCTACAGAAGAATGCTGAAGATTAGATAGGTAGATCACGTAACTAATGAGAAGGTATTGAATAAAATTGGGGAGACGAGGAGTCTGTGGCACAACTTGACAAGAAGAAGGGACCAGTTGGTAGGACATGTTCTGAGTCATCACGGGACCACAAATTTAGTATTGGAGGGCAGCGTGGAGGGTAAAAGAGGGAGACCAAGAGATGAATACACTAAGCAGATTCAGAAGGATGTAGGATGCAGTAAGTACTGGGAGATGAAGCTTGCACAGGATAGGGTAGCGTGGAGAGCTGTATCGAACCAGTCTCAGGACTCAAGCCCACAACAACAACAACAACAAATAAATCTTCAGTTTAGAATAAAATGACTTGGCACTAATGAGCAAATTAAACGATAAAAATAAATACAGTTGTTGAGGAAAAGATCGATCAAGTGCGCAACCTCTAATAAAAGGTGAAGGGAATGATGGGAAGAGAAATAAAACTCTCGATGCAGTGTACAGTTACATACGATTAATATTGTTTTCTAAGAACTGTGAAGATAACTTTTGTAAAAGCTCTAAGAATAATAGGAAGCAGAGAAAGATGTTTTTGCTCTTCGATTGTCCCTGGGCAGTGCTGCAGGGCTAAAGCGAAGACGAGGTCAGAGCAGGAAAGGTTTCGTGATGAACGACATGGACTCGTGAGTTCGAGCGTCGCGGGTTGCCTCTCGTCTGGCAGCCTGAGTACGATGTGGCCAATTACGTTTATTGGCCATTAAGCAATTATTGAAAAAAAAAAACAAGCATAAATCACGGAGTGATTATCCAGTTCGTGGTAGCTCCCCGACGATGCTATAATAGCAGTCTCACCGCCGTCGACAAAAACCACGCGCAGGGGAGGCTCGGTAGTAAAGCAGTGCAACACAAAAACCGTGCCGGTCGCCAGACGCAAAATCCTACCCCTTCAGATCGCAGAGTTTTTGCGTAAATAACGGTCCGCTGCTATCTCCCCCACTAACAGAATTTTACGATAAGTAGGTCACAGCGTGCGTTGCGTAATGAGGCGCTTTTCACAGTCAATTTATGGCTGTGCGTTTATTGTCAGAAGACAGATTGGGATTAGGAGACGTAACTGTTGTCGCGTCGCAGCCGATAGCGTATCTGGCGACCCCGCCAGGAATAACAAATCACCGTCTCACGGACGCGCCGCGTAGCTCGGCTTTCGTCCAGCAGTAGCGGCCGTGTGGCAGCCGATGGTGAATGTATGGCAAAGGTTTGGCCGTACGTGTTCTGTGACTTTAACACATAGTGAGGTAATGTTGCTCAGTCAGTCTACGCTACAGACAGAGCAACCTACTGGGATACCAGTCAATTCTCCTTCTTTATGACCGTAAAACTGATCGGCGCAGGTGTTCATAATATACAGTCTTCAGCTAGGCTGTTTCGTTCCGTAAATAAACTCAGTATTTCGTCTACTTCGAAATTCGCTTGATGTATTCTATTCATTCATCCTTATTTCATGCTTGATTTCAATTACGCCTTGTAAGATAATGTGGAATAGTTTACTGTGTCTCATCATATGTTTTTTGTAATGGTGTTCCATGTTTCTAATGTATCATTAAATGCGTAACCATCTTTGCTTATGCTGTTATTACCATTCTCCCGTAACACCGTGTCTTGGCCAATTCGATTCGCCTGTTTTTCTAGCCCCTTTTGCAATCCGTTATCTCATACCGAGGACACGGAAGGGGCTGCCACGACGATCGTGCATGGAACATCATTCTGAATAAGTAAAACAAGATTCAGACGATCAAACATACCCTGGGCGACATTAGGAGGAATTCTAGCTGCAGATCCAGAGCCCTCCACCACCACGACCAAAAAGGACAAAGGTGTTTTTTAAATCCAGCCATTAGAATATTATCAGTTAGTATTGAAAGTATTTCATCTGATAACTAAGTTCGACTGTTTAACATATGGAAACAAACAGCCTGTGATTTTCTGTCAATACAAGAGACGCATAGTGGTCCACATGATCAAAGACCAAAAACAAATGCAATGAAGCTCATCATTGAAAGACCAAATTCAGTTTATGGTAGTGCAATGTCTGCAAAACTTTGGCTAAACATCATCTCAATATGTTCAACGTCAGACAACAACACAGAGATCCAGTCATACTAATTGGCATCCGTATGTAAACCACCTAACACTAACTTCAACTTCAAGGAACCCCACAGTTTCCACCCACATTCAGCTAATAATTGGTGATTTTAACTGTCACACTACATCATGAGGCTACAGCAAAACAGATAAAAATAGAGAACAGGAAGACTAGATCGAACAAACGGCATTTGTATTAATCCATGACTTGAAGATGCCACCATCCTTCTACAGTGCCACATGAGGTCGTGGATATAACCCGGGTAGCATTTTTGTCAGAGAACATCTTGCGCATCAAGTAAAGAAAAATGATGGCGAGTCATTACCACGCACGCAGCATCGACCTATTAATTGCTCTGATGAAAACGAGAGATAGTCTTGATATTGAAAACGAAAAATCGACCCAGCTCCGGAGATGTACAAACAATTTATTAAATCAGTTACAGCCATCTCACGAAAATATAACCCGAGAGGATGCAGAACGAGCTATATACTATACTAATCTTTTTAGCAACGGTCCTGTAACGTAATGCCGCCCGAGCTGTGTACACAAGCTGACCAGTAGAATACTTTCTTATTTGTATCCACACAGCCGCATGACCCGCAAAGCCCCACTCTATTCTACACTATGCGATCAAAAGTATCCAGACACCCTAAAAAACATACGTTTTTCATATTAGGTGCATTGTGCTGCCATCTACTGCCAGGTACTCCGTATCAGCGACCTCAGTAGTCATTAGACATCGTGACAGAGCAGAATGGGGTGCTCCGCGAAACTCACGGACTTCGAACGAGATCAGTTGATTGGCTGTCACTTGTGTCATACATCTATACGCGACATTTACACACTCCTAAACATCCCTAGGTCCACTGTTTCCGATGTGACAGTGAAGTGGTAATGTGAAGGGACACGTACAGCACAAAAGCGTACAGGCCGACCTCGTCTGTTGACTGACAGAGACCGCCGTCAGTTGCAGAGGGTCGTAATGTGTAATAGTCAGACATCTATCCAGACCATCACACAGGAATTACAAACTGCATCCGGATCCACTGCAAGTATTATAACATTTAGGCGGGAGGTGAGAAATCTTTGATTTCATGGTCGAGCGGCGGCTCTAAGCCACACATCACGCCGGTAAATGCCAAACGACGCCTCGCTTGGTGTAAGGAGCTTAAACATTTGACGACTGAACAGTGGAAAACGTTGTGTGGAGTGACTAATCACGGTACACAATGTCGCGATCCGATGGTAGGATGTGGGTATGGCGAATGCCCGGTGAACTTCGGAGGCGGTGAAGCTATGGTGTGGTCGTGGTTTTCACGGAGGACGCTTGCACCCCTTGTTGTTTTGCGTGGCACTATCACAGCACAGGCCTATATTGATGTTTTAAGAAACTTCTTGCTTACCACTGCTGAAGAGCAATTCGGGGATGGCGATTGCATATTTAAACACGATCGAGCACCTGTTCATAATGCGCGGCCTGTGGCGGAGCGGTTACACACAATAACATCGCTGTAATGGACTGGACTCCACAGAGTCCTGGCCTGAATCCTATAGGACACCTTTGGGATGTTTTGGAGAACACCTTTGGGATGTTTTGGAAAACCGACTTGGTGCCAGGCCTCGCCGACCTACATCGATACCTCTCCTCATTGCAGCGCTCCGTGAAGAATGGGCTGCCATTCCCCAAGTAACCTTCTAACACCTGATTGAACGTATGGCTGCGAGAGTGGAAGCTGTCATCAAGGCTGAGGGTGGGCCAACACCTGGGCGCTATGGATGGACTAGGATTTGGACTAAATGCAACATTACATATGCATAATTTTGTCTCGTGCTTCGGGGGAAAGCGTCGCAGAGCAGTATGTTTTCTTCATAACAGTTACGGAATGTCAGTTTAGAAATAAGATATTTAGTCGATATGCAGATCGAAATGACCATGACAAATCGTGAGTGGATGGTTCGGTTCTCCATCCAGGTGAACGCAAGGCTCACCACCTCCATTAGGTTAATGCCTGTTAAATCACTGTGATCTTAAAACCGACCTTCATGTTAGTGAATGCTCTATTTGATAAGACGATAAAACTGTAAGAACATTTCGGACTGACCTGTCAGATGAGAGACAGTATGACAGTGCAAAGGAGAAACACAAAATAAAAAAAATAACTAATTAAAAAATATCTGTAAGCAGTATTCACTATCGGAAATAGAGAATGGCCGTCTGTTCTTAAATCAAGCTGCTGACACATCTGGAACATTGTTTGAAAACAGGAGCTTAAGGTTACTCCTAACGATGACCGGAAAAGTCAGTTCTTTTCAACTGTGCGTCTCGACGTTACAAAGGAGGGACAGTTCGGAGCTTCGTGACTGAAGGCATTGCGTCTTCGACGCTAACTACTGAACGGGCGGCTCTCGACGAGCTGTCAGCGCCTCCGTTACTCGAGAATGCGAGCACCGCACGATCGCCCCAACCTCATCTGCAGGCAAAATAACACCAGCTGCACCCAAAGTTGCAGCCGCTTCGATACCGTCATAGGAATACTCCTAAAGCTTCTCGCAGATGGACAAAAAAGTTATTCGTACCCTTTCAGACCGAAACAGTTTTCGCAGTTATTTCGGTTCTCGAAGCCGCCAATGCTTCCTCTGTCTTGGTGATATTTCCTACCTCTCTTACACTACACTAATTTTTCATCTCTCCATTGTCTACTACATGCTAAATTTTAAATTTTCGGCTATGTGTTGCAATCAGCATAATCTCAGCCTACCCTTACAATCTTCTCTCTGCTGATCCTTCTAGTCCCGAATTTATTACTCCTGTTTGCGTTGCCGGCCGGTGTGGCCGTGCGGTTCTAGGCGCTTTAGTCTGGAACCGCGTGACCGCTACGGTCGCAGGTTCGAATCCTGCCTCGGGCATGGATGTGTGAGATGCCTTTAGGTTAGTTAGGTTTAAGTAGTTCTAAGTTCTAGGGGACTGATGACCTCATATGTTAAGTCCCATAGGCTCAGAGCCATTTGAACCATTCCAAACATTTCCTGCTTAGGTGGCTGAAGGAAAACAATTTTTTTGTGAAATATCCACAATGAATTTTTCCCTCTGCAGCGGAATGTGCACTGGTTTGAAACTTCATGGCAGAATAAAACTCCGTCCTTGACCGGACCCTGTGGTCCCAGGTTTGAATCTCTGTCCGACGCAAAGTTTTAATCTGCAATAAGTTTCAAATTAGGTAAATTGTGTTTGGTTCATAAACAAGATAATATTCAGTTGCAAAATATGAGTAACAGTTACTCTTGTCTAAAAGATAAAAACCATTGAACTAGCTTTCCAATATACACTCATCCGTTCATCGACACAAGCAGTAATTTATTTCACTTAGCATCGTTTTATATGTCGTAGTTTCCGAAATAAATATGGTCCGTATCTGAAATTCGGCGCCGGCCGGAGTGGCCGAGCGGTTCTACGCGCTTCAGTCTGGAACCGCGCGAGCACTATGGTCGCAGGTTCGAATCCTGCCTCGGGCATCGATGTGTGTGATGTCCTTAGGTTAGTTAGGTTTAAGTAGTTCTAAGTTCTAGGGGACTGATGACCTCAGCAGTTAAGTCCCATAGTGCTCAGAGCCATTTGAAATTCGGCGAAACAAAATACAAAACCGAAACTGATAAATAATGTCGGGCTCGTAGATGAGTCACTGGAGGAGCAGAATTCTGGTCTTCCTCTTGAATAAGGAATAATATATACAGATGTAATTAAGGGTACCTACGTTGTCGTTGCTATGCAGAATTAAAACAATAGTACAATATGAGAAAATGGAGGAGGAAAGTTGCAAACTTATTTCGGATTGAAAACAGCAGAATATGCCTAACAGAGTGGTGTACTGACCGATGAAGAACCGTGCTTGAGGTACTGGACTCGTTTTCGAGATGGTGAGGTTCAAATCCCCATTCTGATTTAGGCTTTCACGATTTCTCCTAAATATCATGATAGGAATGGAGGAATGAATATTTAATTATCTTCGTGGTCCATTTTCAACTCTTTGCATGCATTACCAAAAAAAGGCCTCGTCGTGAATGGAATTTTAAACTTTTCCCGGTGAGTCTCGTTAGACACTATCAGCAAATTCTGGTATGATTCCTTTCACAGCTGGTTCCTACCCTCACCTTAGAGAAACTTAGCTGGTAATCTGTTAGCGATAAAGTCAAATTTTGCGAGACGCTGAACTATAGGGCCTTGCCTTCAGAAACAATATCCGACGCTTTCAGTACACAGCAGGTAGCACCTAAGACCCCGTGAAAAGAGTCCTCATGCGCAACCTTTATTTCTGGTGATTTATAAAATAAGTATGGCTTGATGGCTAAGTGAGCAAGTGTCAGAATAAAAATACAAAGATTTTGGGTCCAATCTTCTGTCGGTCCTAGGTTTTTAGGTTTTTGTTCCTGCGTGACGCTTTTTTCGGCTTCGGCAGTGATTTTCATATTAGAAAAATATCAATTGTCCACAGTACAGGTTAATTTGTAGTTCCTCTTACAACTGGCTGAGTAAACGTTGGAGGAAGGCCACCTCCAATACAACCCTACCTAGTAAATCACGGATGTGTTAAAACCAGTCTTCGGTTTGAGAGCAGCTAATTGCTTTTATTAGTCTCATGTTATTTACATCCGCATGTATCAAGAAACTTGTACTATATCCAAAAACACAACGGGTTAGTAATAAACGAAATTTGCAGAAATTGAGGAAAGTCTTAGTCCGACCGTGTGCTGTATTCTAACCTATAACAGCACAAAAACTTAAGTTACCACGCTTCTGATTTATTTATTCCTATCCTTGTTCTAATTATTCGTTAAGAATTCATATCTTACAGCACACACGAGAATTCCGTGTCTTATACTTAATTTTTCTTGTGATGCTAACAAGATCTGCTATCGATATTATTAATTTAAAAAAAAAAGCTTTAATTGAAGAAAATATATTCAGTATTTTTAGAATATTTAAACATATGTATGTGTCGGTCGAATCAACTGATTTCTTACAAAATTTCCACAAATACCTAAGAGAATACGGTGGGACCAAAAATGAGCACGTGATAGTCCCTTTCATAAAATAATAAAATGGCATGTGCGAGCGGAGCCATCCAACCAACTCGTTATTTCTTTTGGAAAGTCTATCGTATTTTGTAAACACGTTTAGTTATTAGAGTATGCATAGTACAATGCATTAGTAAACAACATTTTTAATGAAAAGTCTGATGTATACATTGCATACACGAAGTAAAATCACATATAAAAGCCATATCCACGCCTGGAGCGGAGCTCGAACCTCCGACTTCGGTTTTACGAAGCGACTTAGTGCCTTGAGACGACAGATGGACAGAGTCAGATGCGACTGATATACATGGCATTTCGACTATAAGACTTTCCGTGAGACACATGTGTAATTTTGTCGAATAACTTCCGTTTATCTAGTGTGTGATGCAGTGGTTACGAATCCAGACTCTGATCGACACGCGATTCGATCTTCATTCGATTATGCTGGTACAGGCCACGATCGATTTCCTCCCGTTTCCTCGTTCATTCAGTGCTAATGCTCTGTATCGAAGGAACGTGAACGGTAACCGGTCTTAATTTAATTTTTTTTAATCGACTATCAAAAAAGTATGAAGTCATACCCAAGCATCCGTTTAAAGCTACTTTAATTATCTGAAAAGCAGCAGCATTAAAAATGTGGGACTTTTTCTGAGGCGATGTCTCATGTATACGAATGGAAATGTCCACATTATTGAATGGTAACTGTGTGCTTTTTCACAGTCAGAGGCCACAAATTATTTTTGTTTGGTAATAAGCGCGTTATTGCACAGTTTCTGGTTCACACATACTGATAAGAGATACTCCTCAAGGTTCTGTATCTCGTAAAGTCATTTATAACGGACGTTTTGGAAGCAATCACCCGATACGGCTTGGTAGCTTGACATGACCTTTTGATAAAGGAGACGATCGTTTTCTGAATAGGAATAAAGACAAAAAAGGCGAATAAATCAATTAGGATATTAGCTCTAGATAACACGGCCTTAAATGAATTACACTGCTCAAGAGAATTAGTGACTGACCCCTGTTTCAACTTATATGAGACGCAGATCTTGCATCATTTACTGTTGTCAACATCATGAGGCCGGGGACAGGAAAGGAAAAAACAGCTAATTTTTCCTTGTAACTGTAACTGATATCGTTTGAACCGCCAGAGAAGCATGCTTACTGTTGTAAGAAGAGATACGCTGCAACACTAGTGACAACAGGACAATACAAGTTCCTAATTTAGAGGTATATAGAAAGAAAAACGGTGGTGTGGTGGCGGGGGTGGGGGGGGGGAGGAGGGGGGGGGGAGAAGGAGTGAACGGGAAACGGGAATTTAAGAAGTAAAACTCTTCTGTAAAAGAAATTGACAAAGTGGTGACATTTATTTTCAAATAAAATAGCCACCCAGAGGAAGGCCGTATCAGTTACTATGGGATAAAAACAGTTATTTTAATGAATCCTGGATCATATGCACGGTACCTTGCTACAATACAATGCGTGTCAACTAGCTTGCAAAACTAAACTCCTCTACAGATCTGTCAACCTAACGATGTCTATGAAACGCTTCACTGGAAAGATAATTATATTACATGAAATATATTCGAAATTACGTATATGGCCTGCTATCAGCTGTAAAATGGAATGACGACAATGAAATTTTGTGCCGGACCGGGAGTCGGAATCTTATCTCCCGCTTATCTCGAGCGGTCGCCTTACCATTTGGCTACTGGAGCACGACACACGGACAGGCCAAACTATATGTCGTCAATCACGTGTCCACAATCTGTATTGATACATCCATTACGTAGGCTGTATTCCCATACAGGGGACACATTTTAACTGAAAGTCACTTGCCCGAAGTCGGCGAATAAATACGATATTGCACTGCCGTGTTATTCGGAATTACGATGCAAAGTTCCTTGGGCATGTATTTAGAGATATAAAAAAAATGTGGTAACGAACACCAATCGAATTCTTCCTGCAAAATAGCACTACACTGGGACAGTAATCAGCCCGACCATTATGGAAGAGAATAAAACAAATAAATTTTCAAGAAACAGTCGTCAAATCAAGTCAAAAACATGGTAGAATCGTATACAGGGTGGTCCATTGACCGTGACCGGGCCAAATATCTCACCAAATAAGCGTCAAACGAAAAAACAAAGAACGAAACTTGTCTAGCTTGAAGGGGGAAACGAGATCGCGCTATGGTTAGCCCGCTAGATGGCGCTGCCATAGGTCAAACGGATATAAACTGCGTTTTTTTAAACAGGAACCTCGATTTTTAATTACATATTCGTATAGTACGTAAAGAAATATGAATGTTTTAGTTGGACCACTTTTTTCACTTTGTGATAGATGGCGCTGTAATAGTTACAGACACGTGGCTCACAATTTTAGACGAACAGTTGGTAACAAGTAGGTTTTTTAAAGTAAAATACAGAACGTTGGTACGTTTGAACATTTTATTTCGGTTGTTCCAATGTGATACATGTACCTTTGTGAACTTATCATTTCTGAGAACGCATGCTGTTACGGCGTGATTACCTGTAAATACCACATTAATGGCCAGCCGGAGTGGCCGAGCGGTTCTAGGCGCTACAGTCTGGAACCGCGCGACCACAACGGTCGCAGGTTCGAATCCTGCATCGGGCATGGATGTATGTGATGTCCTTAGTTTAGTTAGGTTTAAGTGGTTCTAAGTTTTAGGGGACTGATGACCTCGGAAGTTAAGTCCCATAGTGCTCAGAGCTATTTGAACCACATAAATGCAATAAATGCTCAAAATGATGTCCGTCAACATCAATGCATTTGGCAATACGTGTAACGACATTCCTCTCAACAGCGAGTAGTTCGCCTTCCGTAATGTTCGCACATGCATTGACAATGCGCTGACGCATGTTATCAGGCATTGTCTGTGGATCACGATAGCAAATATCCTTCAACTTTCTCCACAGAAAGAAATCCGGGGACGTCAGGTCCGGCGAACGTGCGGGCCATGGTATCGTGCTTCGACGACCAATCAACCTGTCATGAAATATGCTATTCAATACCGCTTCAACCGCACGCGAACTATGTGCCGGACATCCATCATGTTGAAGTACATCGCCATTTTGTCATGCAGTGAAACATCTTGTAGTAACATCGGTTGAACAGGATACCGAGCAGCATACATAGCACACGCCCGTTGGCTATTTTGATCACAATAGCCATACATCAACACGATATCGACCTTTTCCGCAATTCGTAAACTGTCCATTTTAACACTGGTAATGTATCACGAAGCAAATACCGTCCGCACTGGCGGAATGTTACGTGATACCACGTACTTACACGTTTGTGACTATTACAGCGCCATCTGTCACAAAGCGAGGAAAGTGGTCCAACTAAAACATTCATATTTCTTTACGTACTAAACGAATATGTAATAAAAATGGGGGATCCTATTTAAAAACCGCAGCTGATATCCGTTTGATCTATGGCAGCGCCATCTAGCGGGCCAACCATAGGGTCATCTGGTTTCCTCCTTCAGGCTAGACGAGTTTCGTTCTTTTTAGTTTTTTCGTTTGATGCTTATTTCGTGAGATATTTGGCCCGGTCACCATCAATGGACCACCCTGTATAACAGGTATTTTAGTCAAAATATCCACGGGTATGCTGCCGGTCTATAGTGTCCAACGGGCACAATATTTCGGCGATCAAACATGTCGCCATCATCAGGTGAACTGACGGACTGAGCTCCTGTGAACGTACCGACACGGAGATCCGTACGCTATGGCTGCTCAGAGGGAACTGGGTTCGGTCGCGGCGACGGCCGATTTAAATACCCTCCGCCCGCGGCGCGCTCCCTCCGCCGTCCGCGCCCAGCGCCACGGTCGCGCGGTGGAACAGCTTGTGACGGCGTCTGAGATGACGTCGGTGTGATGGCTCTGTCCGCCGTGGTCGTCACAACTATACGTCTGCTCGATTTACTCTTGATTAACCCGATCGCTGGTTCCCAAGCCTTGCTAAGATTATAGCCACAGTCCCGGTTTATGAGGTCGTCATTGGTGCGAATTTCGATGGCCTCTCTAACAACGCTGTCCCAGTATCTCGACGTCTGTACCAGATTATCAAATACGCCGGGAGAAACTCAAGAATCACAGGTGTTTTAGTATTTAAAGAAAAGCAGTGAATCTGTTAAATAAGATTTAGTTAGTATTAAAATTCTTTCACTCGTTAAGAATGGGACCAGGATTTTTCCTTCGTACCGAACATTTCTGTATATACAGAGGAAACTTTGTACAGTTACGTCGAAGTTATGGTTTTCAGTCTGACCACTTTACTCCAGACGTGTCAGAGTCTTTAAATTCTGCCATATTTTTTTCTGTGTTATTCTTTCATCTTCATTTTAATCCTTTGCCTCTGCAGAAAGGGATTTTTACGCCAAACTTTTTAAAGCATAAGGGTATATTATTTGAAGATACACTTCTATAGGTAATGTATTTTTTCTTTTCTTCAGTCAGATTTTCCTGTTCCTCTTAAAGATGTTTTAATTTAGTTGTACTGTTTCCAGATATGATCTAAAATTATTTGCTGTGGTGCCCGGTTTAAGATTATCGAATTGCTTCTGTCTCTCAACATTACAAAAAGTAAGTCCAAAACCGTGTGAATCAAGTTAGTGAAGCCTGAATATTTTACTGGTATGGATGAGGAGAGTTGCTAATGTACATAAACTCTTGCGAACATGCATAGTCAGTAGTAGATTAGTAATTACTTTCACTAGGATGAGTTCATTTCTTAGCGAAAATACCAGGTGGCTATAATTAAACTTTCTCTATTTAACACGGAAACTAATTACCATACGATTATCAAACTTGGTGGCATTTATGTCCAGAGTATGGGATTTCGTGATTTCCATGCATCATAGCGCCACCGTCCAGTTCCAACTATGGCCACCAGGTGCCGTGATCACTCATCGTGATTCATAGGCTAATTTCACACATCTGACCAATCGCAGTGCACTTGTTGACGTGCATGGGCTTGGGCAAAAGGAACAGTACATTATTGGTGAAGCTCTATTATCAAAACAACAGTAATGCTGCAGCTGCAATTCGAGAAAGGATTACGGAAGGGCCCTCTTTCTCCACCTGCTGTTCGGAGCATGGTAAATTTCGAATCAGCTGGAGAACTGGGCGTAGCTCCGGGAAGAGGCTGACGAACGGTCGTGCGACAGGTGGGGATGGGATCGTTGTTTGTATGGCAGACAACGCTGCGCGCAATGCCCGATCGTCACACAGTGGGCGTGCTGTGTCACGACAGTTGAACATCCCGTGGTCCACTTTACGGAAGGTGCTTCGAACCATTTTCAAACTGTATCCGTACAAGATCCATACTGTACAGCAGCTTGCACCACAGGGCGCACAACGACGTGTTGACTTTCCTCTCCACTTTCTCGCCAACACTGGAGTTGACGAGAGCTAGCCCTGGACTGTCCTATGGACAGACGAAGCTCATTTTTCTCTGACGGGCGAGGTGAACACACAGAATTGCCGAGTGAGGGGTTCTTCACCTCCAGTCACCGTGCATGAAGTTCCTCTGAACATGTCACCATATGGTGTGGCTTCGCGGCTACGTTAATCATTAAGACATTCTTGTTTGGACAGGTTGGCGCTGAAGGACCAAAGACGTGCAGTGCGACTGGTCAGCGTTACTGCAATATCCTTCGCCAGCATGTCATACACACCCTACAGGAGAGAGGCGCATTGAACTCAACAGTTTTCTCCGAAACATATTTGGAAACGATCGAATTATCAGCCGATCGTTTCCAAATGCTTAGCCAGCACGATCACCTGATCCCACTCCCTGCGATTTCTGGTTGTAGGGCTACCTGAAGGATTGGATTTGCCAGGGAAACATTCAGACGTGCTGATCTGAAGCGAGTGGCCGAGCGGTTCTAGGCGCTACAGTCTGGAACCAAGCGACCGCTACGGTCGCAGGTTCGAACCCTGTCTCGGACATGGATGTGTGTGATGTCCTTAGGTTAGTTAGGTTTGAGTAGTTCTAAGTTCTAGGGGACTGACGACTTCAGAAGTTAAGTCTCGTAGTGCTCAGAGCCATTTGAACCATTTCATTTTTTATTTATTTATTTTTTTTTTATCTGAAGCGCGGCATCTCAAGAGAGGTAGCCAGCAAGCGTACGGACATGCTTCGTTCTGCTGTGCAGAATGCAATCTTGCGCTTTCAGACTCTTCTGGACATTGATGGGCGCCATATTGATCCCCATTTGTAGCAGTAATGCTACCGGAATATAATGGCATGATGTAGCGCAGCAGCACATTAAAAGTCTTTCAGTTGAATTGATTCTGCATTATTTCTCTTCCGCACATCTTTGAAATTAATTCTACCAGGTTTGGTACTCGTACGGTAATTAGTTTCCGTGTTGCAAGGTGTTAAATAGGGAAAGTTTAACTATAACCACCCGGTAGTATGGAGCCAGTAAAGAGCCCTGTGGTGTGGTGATAGAGAACTGCTCTGTCGCCGGAATATTATGATGACCCTCTCTCATGTCAGTTAAATAGGATATTTGACTGTACCTACAAAGCTATATAGTTGAACTCTTTGCTCGTTCCTTCCTGGAAGTACCCGCTACAGCACGATGATTCAGTTAGCACTGCGATGCAGCATTTTTCGGCCGCCACGAATGTCTTCAGTTGGGCAGAATCGTAGTGTCGGAGCTGTCTATCCTTCGCTATTTGTTCGCAGTACGACGGTCTTCCACAGGTCCAGTGACTGTTTGCACTGAAAGTGGCAGCATAGCGATCTGTCGTCAAAAATATTTAAAAATGAATGTGAGCGATAGAAGAGAAGAATGAGATACTCAGTATCTCTTATGAAGCTTCAGATTCGACGCGTACTGGAAATTTGCTATGAAACGCTGTTACAACACCATGCAGAAAGAATTAAAATACTCATTTGACCATAAAGGAGCAAAAAATTATAACGGACTACAGGCGTGGTTCATTGTTCTGTACATCAAGAACTATTTTCTCCTAAATTTGCAGGGATGAAGCACGTGGCGAAATTGAATATAATTCTTTAAAGTCGCACATATTGTTCCACTGCTTGTCGCAATATTTTTCGATGGGACTGAACGAAGAGTCTGGAGACTTTATATATTACTGTGAAGAACGTTAGTTAAGTCAAGTGGCATGCCTGCAAGACCCGCTAGTGTATAATTTATGAAGGAAAATCTAGGCTAGATTGCCGACCTCGCACACTGCTCATGGTGAGAGACAACTTATTTCTGATTGATGCGGATGCAGTTATAAAGAAAATCACATTGTAGAAGCACAGTGCAAATACCTAAGCTCACAGATGTTAAAGAAAACGAGAGGTTTGAAGGAGTCATCGTGGCCTTGGCAGAATTACAAGGAGAGTTTTCTAAACATTTTTGAGTAGACTGCTTGTCTTACACCTGTTTTCGACCTGTTTTCAAGATCGTTTGCTGTTTCAGTTGAGAGCACTCCTGTGCATGTGCAGATGTAACTAATCGATCTGCAATGTAATTCCCGTTTTAAATTCAAAGCCTTTAACTTTAAAACTGTCCAGGACGTCTACATTGTTTTCCTCAGGGCGAGTTTCCACGTTCCCATATTGAGTTTGCAAGCGTGATAAAATATTTCGATCAGAATATGTGTGCAAAAGTCGTTTTTCGACTATAAAACTAAATAACCTATGATTACATGGGAACCGGAGTGCGAAAATATATGAAATTGTCTCTGTCTGTCTGTATGTCAACAGTTCGTACTTGATAAAAATATCTTCAGTGTGCCAAAAATAATTAATGCTGTTGAGGAAACTGAAACCAAGTTGTATGCAGTACATCTGCATTGCCATTCAAATTGGCGCGTTCGCTTTTGTCCCTCTTCCCCCTCTGACCTCTCAGACAGCACGGTGTGGCGGTGGGAGAAATATGCAGTCTCACTGGACACTGTGGCACGAGGACTAGGGCATCGCTCGTGAGCCGAATTCTAGGACATCCCTGTCTTAACCAAAGACAGAAATTTGCGTTTGATGAAATTTTGGCACTAAAATATTTTATTTAATTAGTTGTGAATTTGTATATGTTGAAACGTCGCTCTGAATTGTAAATTGTGGCTGAATCAGTTTCTTATTTTTACAGAGTTACTCAGCTTATCTTAAACTTTACAAAAATATGTATGGATGCATAAAAATGTACCATGATGCATTCGTTGAGTAAATATCAGTTTATACGGTTTATTACACCGGTAGCATGTTGAAACACATCAAAATATAACTTCAGAGACAGTAACTCATTGAGAAGAGTTATAAACGAAACAAAGAGATGAAGAGGGACGACAACAACAACAACAGTAACCACATGCCGCCTTGTGTCGTCCTCACACGGGAAATGAAAGTGAACGTAGACGAGGAGCTGGTAGGGTTTTGTGACGTCAGAGCTTGGAATTTCACCTTTCGGAGCAGAATGGCAGATAATAAACGCCAGAATCTAGCTTCGTGAAGGGTAATGTGGTTAGTGAGTTTTAACGACATTTTATACGTCAAAAGCAGAACTTAGGCGATGCAATATTGGATTACGTTATTTGCATTTGAAGCATGAATTCGGTTGTTTTATATTACAATTTGGGTTTTATGAGTATACGCTGTTTCAGAGCGCCAGTACATCGAAGATCGCCTCGTTTTTGGCAAGATTTGTTATAATAAAACAACGTTAAACAATTTATTGGTCGGTAAGGCTTTTCGCATTTGGTGCTTTTGGTATTATAAAATCCTTGCAGGAAAAGTATGTAAGTTTAAGTCACCGATGCATTGAAAGTTTCGCCAAAAACGCATCATTTTCGTAACGATTTGATATAATTATACGTCCGTTAATGATATAATGGTGGTTAAAGCCTTGAGCACACGGTTCGATCAAAAACATAGCACAAGCAACCCCCCGCCCTGCGGGACCGGGGGTTAGAATAGGCGACTAAAAGGAGTCTCACACGTTTCGGCCTTCATGGGATGATCCCCTGTAGGGTTTGACCTCCATTTATCAAAATTTTCCCGCACAGCGAGCCAACTGGGGAATGGCGCCTTACATGGTGTATCGTGTCCGTCGTGCATTGAGATCTTAGCCCACTTTCTCGTCGTCGCATTGCAGTCCCCTCCCATTTTCCATCTCTTGGGTGAGGACACCTTCCTGGGTGCGTTTCACACCATGCACTATACAGTGTCACTTTCTGTGCCCCGCGCGACCGCTACGGTCGCAGGTTCGAATCCTGCCTCGGGCATGGATGTGTGTGATGTCCTTAGGTTAGTTAGGTTTAAGTAGTTCTAAGAATAGGGGACTGATGACCTCTGAAGTTAAGTCCCTTAGTGCTCAGAGCCATTTGAACCATTTTTTCTGTTCCGACGATGACCGTGGACTTCTTTGTACCTCATATCCAGCACGGTAGCCAGTCCGCTATGGTGGGGCTGCCATGTAACCTGTTGGTTGTAGACCTCTGACAACACAGTGATAGCTCTGCTGACGTCTGTGCCGTTAACTACCCACGTATGCCAAGGAGTATATGCCCGTCACTCTGGGGCATCGGGACTCCCGCCAATGGCCATCCTGCCAGGTGGCCTTTGCTGCGACTTGATGGCGCACATGGGGAGGGCCATTGGTTGGACTGGGTGGCGTCAGGGCAGATGATACGCCAGAAGCATAGTACAGCATCTCTTGCTGGTGGTCCGCCGCCAGCAGTCTCTTAGCGGGCAGTCTAACTTTAATTCTAAGAAATATGACCCCAAGTCGTTCCCCTCCCTAGCTACACCATGCACTATCCTCTGTGTCCTCGGTGGCTCAGATGAATAGAGCGTGTGCCACGTAAGTAGGAGATCCCTGATTCGAGTCCCGTTCGGGACACACATTTTCAACTGTCCCCGTTGACTTACATCAACGCCTTTATGCAGCTAGGGGTATTCATTTCATTGTAATCTGCTTTGTTGTTTTAATCTCTTCATCCCGTTTCTTGCGTTTCTGTGGTTTTCTTCTACCCTTTTGTCCATTTACATGTTTGTTGCCCTTCATCTTTCTTGTAATTTTTCCTTTCATTCCGTTTTGAGTGCCGGCCGCTGTGGCCAAGCGGCTCTAGGCGCTTCAGTCCGGAACCACGCGGCTGCTACGGTCGCAGGTTCGAATCCTGACTGCGGCATGGATGTGTGTGATCTCGTTAGGTTAGTTAGTCCCACAGTGCTTAGAGCCAGTTGAACCATTTGAACCATTTGAACCGTTTTGAGTTGTCAGTCTCGTTTGTTTTGTTCTTACACTGGTGGCATTGTTTTATTCGGAACAAGGGACTGATGACCTCGTAGTTTGGTCCCTTTTCCCCTCTTTCAATCGAACCAACCAACAAAACAACCGTATATTGAACTCTTTTCCTTGTTTTTTTTTCATTTAATTTCCTTCAGATAATTCATTGGTCAATTTAATAACTTGAAGGAACTGATGATAATGCTCAACTTTAGCATCAACATCTGTACAGCACTGCAATTCATTGTATTTCAAATCAGTATAACATTTTTAGTATGTGATAATGCAGTGCCTGTGTTGTTCAGAAGTACGATGCAATGTTTGTTCGGATATGTATGTTTGGTCGTCAGTGGTGTAGAGTCCCGGGTCGGCACAAATTTTCATTGTCGTCTTTCCATTATACAACTGTTATCTGCATTCGCAACTGCAAATGCAGTTCATATATTTCATGACAGCTGTAGTTGATGCAGTGCCTGTTTCTTTGGACATGTATTTCCGAAGGAACAGAGCATCGTACTTCTTAACAAAACAGGCGCTGCAATGTCGCATTTATGTGGAAGTCTGTTTTAAAGTTGCATCACCCTATTAGTACCTGAAGTTTTAGAAACTGGCTTCCGTAGCGACTGAACATGGAATTTTTCTTCTTATCTTGTGCCATATTCATGGAATTTGAAGTTTTTATTTATCTACACTATACAGGATGTTACAAAAAGGTACTGCCAAACTTTCAGGAAACATTACTCACACACAAATATAGAAAAGATGTTATGTGGACATGTGTCCGGAAACGCTTAATTTCCATGTTAGAGCTCATTTTAGTTTCGTCAGTATGTACTGTACTTCCTCGATTCACCTCCATGATTTCATACGGGATACTGTACCTGTGCTGCTAGAACATGTGCCTTTACAAGTACGACACAACATGTGGTTCATGCATGATAGAGCTCCAGCACATTTCAGTCGAAGTGTTCGTACGCTTCTCAACAACAGATTCGGTGACCGATGGATTGGTAGAGGAGGACCAATTCCATGGCCTCCACGCTCTCCTGACCTCAACCCTCTTGACTTTCATTTATAGGGGCATTTGAAAGCTCTTGTTTACGCAACCCCGGTACTAAATGTGGAGACTCTTCGTGCTCGTATTGTGGACGGCTGTGATACAATACGCCATTCTCCAGGGCTGCATCAGCGCATCAGGGATTGAATGCGACGGAGGGTGGATGCATGTATCCTCGCTAACGGAGGACATTTTGAACATTTCCTGTAACAAAGTGCTTGAAGTCACGCTGGTACGTTCTGTTGCTGTGTTTTTCCATTCCATGATTAATGTGATTTGAAGGGAAGTAATAAAATGAGCTCTAACATGGAAAGTAAGCGTTTCCGGATACATGTCCACATAACATATTTTGTTTCTTTGTGTGTGAGGAAATTTTCCTGAAAGTTTGGCCGTACCTTTTTCTAACACCCTGTATACAAAACAACACGGATGACGTATGGACAAGGCAACAAATGATAGAGGTTGCGTAGCAATTTCACATATGTCTATTCGGTAAACAGTGTGGTGTGCGTGCGTCATATACAGCTGACAACAGTGACTGGGGTGAGGGAGCGGGGGGAGGGGTGGGGGGGCACTGTGGTCGGAAATCACCATAAGGGAGACGTATGTTCCGAGTGGTGCACCAGCTCGTTTCTGAGGGTGCACCAACCACGATAGGCATCGCGTTTGGCGAGATTCACAAAGACAAACACTTGTGAGGACGGCTGTTCCCTCCTGTCCCGGAGGGAAGCAGAGGCGTGATGTTGAAGTATAAGCGGTGGGTGCGGCCAGCGGTGTTGTGAATGGGAGGGGCAGGACACGGCGGCGGCGGCGCGCGTTAATGAGCGGGAGTGGAGCGGCTCATTACCGTACCGGGCCAGCGCACAATATAGCGCGTTATCAGCGCACACAATGCCGGCCCTGTCTGCACGCGCTCGCACCTGCTGGGCTCGCCACGCAGGAAGCGTCTGTTTTGTCAACGGACGACGTGCAGCACCCAATAACGAGATAGTTCTTGTGAGCCAGTGTACACTCGAATATATATCCTCCCAATGGTCTTCGCTGTAGCACAAGTGCTTGAGAACAGCAAAATTTGCAGCTTATCGCTGTGTTTCAGCGAGGCACCTGCGTGATTTTGTTCTAGCGGGCCCGGGAGAATCTCTGTTACAATCTGTAAGCCGAAAGCAGATAACAATGTCTGTAGTAAAGTGAACAAGGTTGTGGGTCTGAAATTGCGGGGAGTCAGTCTCAAAATCGTTTCCAGTGCGACAAGAAAGACAAATAGTGCGATCTTTACAGTTGCAAAGAGCCACTTCTGGCGATGCAAGCTTCACGTGTGTATCGTCTTGGTTGCAGGTGTGTAAGAGGTAGACAAGGTCGGTACGTAATGTACCTGGTTAAAATTAACCAGTTCTCTACTAGTGCAGAAACTGCTTCAGACAATGGTAATACACTGTTGACCATTAAAACTGAAGCACAAGGAACGACAGTAAGTAACAAAATTTTATTTGTTGTGCGTGTCCACTTTAGTAGGAAAAGTTAATTATTAAATTTATAGATTACTTTTTTTTGTCTGCTGCTTCGCCCGCCAAGTAAACAAACCACGGGAAAGAAATACAAACGTGTAGTTTCTGAACGTTTTTACACATCGGCCCTTTCCACCCCTCTCCTGCGTATACCCTTAGGTGTAGTAGGGTTACTTTACTGCCACAGTAGTTTTGTAAAAATGATAAGTACTCATCAAATTTGGTAGAAGTTCAACCAAAGTTTCCTGAGTTAATGTCTGTGTGTCACCATCTTTCCATCCTCGCCCCTATCGGAGGTAGGTTGTTCATATCCCCACAGTACTTATTTCTAGATAGTACGTTATATTTATAGCAAGTTTTGTTGAAATCTGCGCTGTGGTTTACGAAGTTATGTTAAACGACTTTACATACGTAGATACATATGTACGTAAATACACATACACTGAGTTCTGTACGTACATACATCTTGGGGTGTACACGGTGAGACTTAAGTACACACAGCTATCACATGTGGCAGAAACAACAGCTTTGACTCCTCTGGTGATCGAGTCGCACTGAAAAGAGGATCAAATGGCTCTGAGCACTATGCGACTTAACTTCTGAGGTCATAGGTCGCCTAGAACTTAGAACTAATTAAACCTAACTAACCTAAGGACATCACACACATCCATGCCCGAGGCAGGATTCGAACCTGCGACCGTAGAGGTCGCCCGGCTCCAGACTGTAGCGCCTAGAACCGCACGGCCACAGCAGCCGGCCTGAAAAGAGGATCGTACAAACTTCCCTTCACCAATCTCATTTATATTGACAGGGAGTGTAGCACACGATTAGGACTTCAACACATCTAAACATGGAGACGCAACTCAAAAAACAAACTTGGTTTACAGTTGTAATCGGTTCTCGGACATCACACAATTTAGCCACGTACTGCGCATATCGAAGAACATCATCGAATACTGAAACAGGCAACATTGGTTTACGACTGACAGAAAATCGAGCTCATAAACTTTAGGCCTGCTTACATCCTATGTACGGTCGCTAGCATTCAAGGAGTCTGCAGTTGAATGAATAAGCGGTTAGTTTCGTAAGTGCGAGGTTCCCGGACCAAATGTGGCTAGCGGTACTTTTTTTTTCTTTCCCATGCTATTCTGGCAACGTACAGTATTAAAGTAAGTTTTCCCAAAACTACTTCGTTGTTACAGCCTTGAGACGTTTATTTCTACATGCAAGCGAAGAACCTTATAAAACGACCACAGAATTGGGCACACGTCATAGAACAGACTAGAGAGATAACTTACAGAGAATATTGCATGAAAATTCAATCAATCGTACACTACCTGTCGTCTGTCAATCGCACACCATTGTCGTCTGTTCCAATATTCGATGACATTCATCGATATTCGTGGTAGGCCGCTAAACTGTGTGATGCCCGAGAACCGTTAGTAAAAGTAAACCAAGTTTGTTTTGCAATAAATACATTGTAATATCATTCAAACGCAAAAATTCGGCTCTCATCACTCGTGCTTTACGTCGTAATAATTGTTTTCCATGTTTCTATGGTCAGTATCACCCTGATTCCTGCAGCATGCCATAGGTTACGTACTATACTTGTCACAATTGAAGACACGATAATATAAATGAATTGCCTAAACTTATTTGAATGAAAGTCCCTTTTTTCATTTTCGTTGTGGAAAAAGGTTTTGCTCCTTTTTTCATGATAAATGTTATCAATATTTAGTGATACACTTATTATTTATATAACTAGCAGTCATAACAAAGTGTTGTTGGAATTACGTGGGAATGAAGAAAAAGTACCAGCAGATAGATACGATCCAGAGACCTCGCCCTGACGAAACTACGCGCTTATTCGCTCGGCTGAGGACTGTTTCGATATTTGTGAACATACAAATTGTAGAAGCACTCCTAAAATTTTCAAACCAGATCTTCTCGAAAACGGTAGAGAGTTGAGATTTCCTGTTTGCATATCGCACTCCCGCAAGAACAATGACACATCTCAAAAATGCAACCCCTGAGAAAAGTCGACTTAAAGATAGAAATAGTATAAGCTCCCTTTAAATTTCAAGTAAATATTTTTGGTAGTAAATTCTATTGTACTCAATACAACAGTGATACGGACTGTTCACGTCGAGCCGCACGGGATTAGCCGCACGGGATTAGCCGAGCGGGCTTAGGCGCTACAGTCATGGACTGTGCGGCTGGTCCCGGCGGAGGTTCGAGTACTCCCTCGGGCATGGATGTGTGTGTTTGTCCTTAGGATAATTTAGGTTAAGTAGCGTGTAAACTTAGGCACTGATGACCTTAGCAGATAAGTCCCATAAGATTTGGCACACATTTGAACTTTTTTTTTGTTCACGTCGAATGTGAGGTGTTACAGGTAATTACTAATTAGCTCTTTGAGTTGTGATTTCCCTGCTTTTCTAATTTTTAAAAAAGACTTTTGTCACTTTTTCACTCAAAATTTGTTTTTTACTTACTGTAATACGATATGACAATGGAAACTCCATTAGGCAAAATTAGTACTTTAGTAAGTACTTTGTGTACTAAGTGTTTTGGAAAATTAATGTCACCGAACCAAACCAGGTGGTGTAGAGTACAAGCCAATGGACGTAAGGAAGAATCGTGGTTCACTCTCCGTGTGGTCAACCTGTTTTGAGTTTCCCGTGGTTTCTAACACCACTTAAGATAAGTGCCGGAAAGATTTGTTTGAAAAGGATACTGTCGATTCCATTGACCATCCTTCCCAGTTCTAACGTGTGTTTCCTTTCTCATCGTTGTCGACCTGACGTTAAACCCTAACCTTCTTTCCTTCGTGTAGTTAGTTCTTTCTCAAATTCGTTTCAAAATCTGTTTATAAATGTATGCTCTCTACAGGTAAGGAATCTCACCTATGATTCATTCGTGCTCCTAACAACTTCTACACAGTTTTACACTTTTCCTCTGTTTCTAACGCTTTTTCTTCTTTGCCTCCGTTCCTTTCTAATTTTCTCCTTTTTTCGTCTCTGGACAGCCCTTCTCTTTGTGTTCTTATCCTTGTTCGTCATCTTCTTTCTCACTGCCTCCAATGATTTGCGCAATTTGCGCATTCGTTTCTACCACCGTCTTGTCATCATCCTCGTTCTCTTCTTCCTCCTCCTCTTCCTCTGATTTTTTTTTTTTACACTAAAGAAAATGGTTCAAATGGCTCTGAGCACTATAGGACATAACATCTAAGACATCAGTCCCTTAGACTTAGAACTACTTAAACCTAACTAAACTAAGGACGTCACACACATCCATGCCCAAGGCAGGATTCGAACCTGCGACCGTAGCGGTCTCGCGGTTCCAGACTGCAGCGCCTAGAACCGCACGGCCACTTCGGCCGGCGTACACAAGGTATAAACGGGCAGCCCATTTGTGGATCTGTCGCTTGTACTCAGGTAATTCGTGTGAAAAGATTCCGACGTCACTATGACCGCACGACGGGAATTAAGAGTTTGAACCAGGTATGGTAATTGGTGCTAGGCGTATGGGACATTCCACATCGGAAATCTTTAGGGAATTTAGCGTTCCTAGATCGATACTGTCATGTGTTTACCGAGAATACCACATCTGAGACATTACCTCCCACCACGGACAACCCAGTGCTCAATGGCCTTACTTAATGACCGAGAGCAGCGGTGCTTGAGTATAGTTGTCAGTGCTAACATCAAGCATCCTTGCGTGAAATAACCACACAAATCAATATGGGACGTATGACGAATGTATCCGTAAGAAAAATGTAGCGAAATTTGGCGTTAATGGGCTATGGCAGCAGACGACCGACGCCAGTGCCTTTGCTAACAGCACGACATCGCCTACAACGCCTCTTCTAGGCTCGTGACAATATCGATTGGACCCTAGGTGATTGCAGAACCGTGGCTTGGTCACGTGAGCCGCGATTTCAGTTGGTGACAGCTGATGGTAGGGTTCGAATGTGGAGCAGACGATACGAAGCCACGGATCCTCGTTGTCAACTAGGCACTGTAAGAGCTGGTCGTGGCTCTATAATAGTGCACGCTGTGTTTAGTCCTCTGGTCCACCTGAACCGATCATTGACTGAGAACTGTTATGTTGGGCTACTTGGAGACCATTAGTAGCCATTCAGGGTCATCATGTCCCCAAAAAACGACGGAATTTTTACGGATGACAGTGCACCATGTTACAGGGCCACGCCTGTTTATTTGAATAATATTCTGGACAGTTGTAACGAATGATTTGGCCACCTACAACGCTAGAAATGGATCCATCGAATCTTTATGGGGTACGATCGAAAGGTCAGTTCGTGCACAAAATCCTGCACCGAATATAGAGGCAGCATGGCTCAATGTATCTGCAGGGGAATTCCAAGGCTTGACTCCATGTCACGTTTAGTTGCTGCACTAGGCCGGGCCAAGGGAGATTCGACACGATATTAAAAGGTTGTTGTTGTTGTGGTCATCAGTCCAAAGACTGGTTTGATGCTGCTCTCCTTGCTACTCTAACCTATCGACACCTCTTCATCTACAAGTAACTACTACGACCTACATCATTCTGAATCTGCTTGCTGTATTCATCTCTTGGTCTCCATCTATGATTTTTACCACACACCCCCACGCTTCCTCCCAGTACTAAATTGGTGGTCCTTTCTTGCCTCAGAATGTGTCCTACCAACTGATCCCTTCTTCTAGTCAGGTTGTACCACAAATTTCTCTTCCCCCCAATTCTATTCAGTACCTCCTCATTAGTTACGTGATCTACCCATATAATCTTCGGGATTCGTCTGTAGCACCACATTTTAAATGCTCTTATTCCCTTCTGGTCTTAGCTGTTTATAGTCCATGTTGCACTTCCATACATTATTTACGCTCCATACAAATGCCTTCGCAAAGGACTTCCTGACACTTAAATCTATACTCAATTTTAACCAATTTCTCATCTTCAGAAACTCTTTTCTCGCCATAGCCAGTCTGCATTTTATGTCTCCCCCCCCCCCCACTTGAACCATCATATTGTTTTGCTTCCCAAATAGCAAAACTCATTTACTACTTGAAGTGTTTCATTTCCTAATCTAATTCCGTCAGCACCACTTGATTTAATTCGACTACATTCCATTATCCTTGTTTTGCTTTTGTTGATGGTTATTTTATATCCGCCTTTCGAGACACAGTCCATTCCGTTCAACTGCTCTTCCAAGTCCTTTGCTGACTTTGATGTTTGACAATGACATTGAAATTCTGTCAAAGTTTTTATTTTTTTCCCTGGCCTTTACTGTTTGCTGAATATACAGACTGAAGAACATCAGGGCTAAGCTGCAAAACCGTTTCACTCCCTTCCGACAATTGCTTCCCTTTCATGCCCATCGACACTTAAAACATCCATCTGGTTTCTGTACAAATTGTAAGTAGCCTTTCGGTCCCTGTATTTTATACCTGCCACGTTTAGAATTTGAAAGAGAGTTTTCCAGTCAACACTGCCAAAAGGTTTCCATAAGTCTTCAAACGCTATGAACGTAGTTTCGCCTTTCCTTAACATATGCCGGCCGGAGTGGCCTAGCGGTTCTAGGCGCTTTAGTCTGGAACCGCGTGACCGCTACGGTCCTGCCTCGGGCATGTATGTGTGTGATGTCCTTAGGTTAGTTAGGTTTAAGTAGTTCTAAGTTCTAGGAGACTTATGACCTCCGGTGTTAAGTCCCATAGTGCTCTGAGCCATTTGACCTCAGTGTATTGACAGTCATACTGTAACATTCTTATGCGCAGTAAGAGGTTTTGTAGAAATTATAAAATCTGGTGAAAAGTTGTCGAAATGCGGAATGATGATAAATGACACCATGAGGTGTACGGAACGTCAGATTTATTCGTTAGAAGGAAAGAAATGTCCTGTTTTATAAAGAACAATACACTGTGTCCACGCGAGCGTCGGTTCTGGAGGTGGTTTGACGATTCATCCACTCAGAATTAGCGCTCTGATTATACGAGGGTGAGTCAAATAAAAACCTTAAATTTGTAATAACAGATCGAAATTTTGCGCCGCTGTCCTGTAAGTTGGTAAGCGTGCTGAAAACAGCGCGCAGAATGGCCTGTATGTGGGAGCATAGTGCAGATGCACACATACCGTCGCAGTATCAGTATAAAGATGGCCGCCCCACTTGCGACTTGCACCCGGGAAGAACAGCGTTCTGTTATTCGGTTTTTGCGTAGTGAAGGTTTGAAACCTGTTGAAATTCATCGACGAATGAAGGCTCAGTACGGTAATGCATGTTTGTCACAGCACAAGGTCTACGAATGCAGTAGCAATTTCACAAATGGTGTGTGACTTCCGTGGAAGATGCTCTTCGTCCAGGTCAGGCACAACGAGTTGTGACTCCACAGAACATTGCAGCAGTTGAAGCCATAGTGAAGGAAAACCGCCGAGTGACAGTGAATGACATTTGAGCATGTTTACAGATTAGTCATGGGTCAGCACACCACACTGTGCATGATGTGCTCCAGTTTCACAAAGTGTCTGCAAGATGGGTGCCACGACAGCTGACTCCTGAAATGAGAGAACGACGTGTTAAAGCTTGTGAAGAACTTCTTCGGCGCTTTGAACGAGAAGGTGATGGCTTCCTTGCAAGAATCGTTACTGGGGACGAAACCTGGGTTCACTTCCACCAACCGGAAACGAAGAGAGCGAGCAAGGAATGGCGCCATTCCTCATCACCAAAACCAAAGAAGTTTCGAACAGAACCATCAGCAGGGAAGGTTATGCTGACTCTCTTTTGGGACGAAAAAGGCGTAATTTTGGAGCATTATCTGCCTAGAGGGACCACTGTCACCAGTGCAACATACACAGATCTCCTAAAAAATCATCTGCGGCCTGCAATCAAATCAAAGTGACGTGGATTGCTATCAGCAGGTGTCCTTTTGGAACATGACAATGCAAGGCCCCACACTGCCCGTACAACAGTTGCATCAATCACAGACCTGCACTTTGAGTGTCCTTCTCATCCACCATACTCATCAGACCTTGCCCCAAGTGATTTCCATACGTTTGGGCCACTCAGAGACGCAATGGGAGGAAAGAAGTTCCGTTCTGATGAAGAGGTACCCCACACGGTGCATGAGTGATTGCGCGGACTACCAAAATAATTTTTTTCTAAAGGAATTTATGACTTCATAAGCGCTGGAGGACTTGCATTGAGCGTGGGAGAGATTATGTCGAAAAGTGATGCAGCTTTGTACCACTTCTGCAGAATAAATAATATTTTAAAAAAATATGTAAGGTTTTTATTTGACTCACCCTCGTACCTCTCGAAGTGATCGAACTGGATGACATCAATTCCCTCTCAAAAGATGATCATACCCAAAATCCAGAAGAGATAACGGGGTGACTGAAGTGCAGCTCGTATTTCCGGTAGGCAGGGAAATGGAGCCGTTCGTGATGTCCACAGGCGAAGTAGCGGCGGGAGGTCTTATCCAGCTCTGACACGCGAGGCTGCCTCACAGCTGTAATAAGTACACGTCCGCGGTTTAATTGGAATCCACTGTGATAACTGTTACGTGTTGGAATTCCGATGTGGCACTTCGGGCGCCTACATCTGTGGCCGCGATCGTCAATAATCTGAAGAGGAATTTTGCCATTACAGGCGAGACTGACTGCTGCGTGTTTGGGTTCTCACATATTTCCTTGTCTCTAGCCCCACTTGCAGGTAGGTACCTTACACGCGAGGAGCCTATTCAGGGACTCCAGCTGCGTTACATAATGACTTGAGACTGCAAAACGAAATAAGGAAAAATCAAAAACCTTTCAGGCGACATAGAGATTAAAAACAAGCTTCCAAAATGTATAACACCTGCCTTCGGTACGATTTTTACACACTGAAGGCCAATGAGGTATACCATACGTGCTTAACACTGTGCGGGGCCTCCTTTATCTCGTCAAAGGGCATCAACTCTGTCTCGAATGTACTTCAACGTCTGCCGGATGTGTCTCACAAATTCATTGACAAACACAGTTTTGCGGGACAGCGAGTACGGATCGATTAGCTTTGGAAGTCGGTTGCGAGAGGGACTGAGGCGGCAGGTTGTACTGGCAGTTACAGCAGCATAGGAGGTGTGTGCCGAGGTCTGAGCTGCAACGGTGGACAGGGAGTGCGTTCGTTACCTGAGAAGCTTGCTGTGTTTGAAACTACCTGAGGAATTCTTTATCCACTGATTCCTACGAGCCGGCCGGAGTGGCCGAGCGGTTCTAGGCGCTAGTCTACGGTCGCAGGTTCGAATCCTGCCTCGGGCATGGATGTGTGTGATGTCCTTAGGTTAGTTAGGTTTAAGTAGTTCTAAGTTCTAGGGGACTGATGACCTCAGATGTTGAGTCCCATAGCGCTCAGAGCCATTTGAACCCTTTGAATCCTACGAGAAAGCGAAGGGACTGTACCGTGTGATTTAATGGTATGTGGAAAGTTAATGAAAATTTGTGATGCGAAAGTAAACTTGTATTCTGAACTAATACTGATGGGCCAACTAGAAGGTATAGCGAAAATTGTTACCTATCACGATAATTCTGCCGTATCATTACACTTGGGCGATGTTTGCCGGCTTATCAGGCCCTTTAATGGATGAGACTGACACGCTGCCTTGTGTCGGTATTCGTAAAATAGTTTTGAGAACAGCACGCGTATGCGCTGAAATATCCATTGGTCAGGGTAAGATGTTGCCGTCTCTGGGTTTCGGGTTGTTACACTCGTGTAGTGTATACAGTATACGTATGCGCCTCGCCACCCTCCTAAGCTCCACTGAGTCAGTGAGTGTATTGCAAATCGAAGTTCTAATAGAAGATTGCCCTAGTGGACATACATTTCTCCAGAATGCTTATATTGGCGACTCGTTTACGTGTAGTGTGCTTGTACAAGTTCGGCTGATGGGACTGGTGAAATAACTGTATCGTGGTTCCGAAAAAAAAAAATGTTCAAATGTGTGTGAAATCTTATGGGACGTAACTGCTAAGGTCATCAGTCCCTAAGCTTACACACTAGTTAACCTAAATTATCCTAAGCACAAACACACACACCCATGCCCGAGGGAGGTCTCGAACCTCCGCCGGGAGCAGCTGCACAGTCCATGACTGCAGCGCCCAAGACCACTCGGCTAATCCCGCGTGGCGTGGTTCCGAAAACTGGCTTTTCTGTTTGATGTTGGGTCAGAAGGGGCCTTACGTACATCAGAGGGTGTGTGCGGCGTATATGTCAATTGTAGATAAGCTCTGTTGTATTAACAAATATTAGATCTTGATCTTGAGCGTTGGTACAGGAAAGGCGGCAGTACCGCTGGTTCGTATTACTGTATTGTGAGTCAAATAGAAGTGCTGTCGGCAGATTGTTGAGGACTGGGATTCGAGGAAAGGCTGGGAACTTCTTCAGTTGGAGACACTGCAGTGGAATTCTACAAGCAACACCGTCCCGGCAATCATAAATTTTTCCACGATTTATTTATTTAGCGTATGGCAAAAATCACAATTTAAAAAAGAAACCAATAAAATCATAAATGCTTAAGAAGAACACAAATAAAAGTTACAGACAGATCACAAATATGCAAAGAAAAATAGAAACATAAGTATAAATAAAGACTTAAATGTACATATAAAGACATGAAAGTCTTAGATGTTGTTGTTGTCTTCAGTCCTGAAACTGGTTTGATGCAGCTCTCCATGCTACTCTATCCTGTGCAAGCTTCTTCATCTCCCAGTACTTACTGCAACCTACATCCTTCTGAATCTGCTTAGTGTATACATCTCTTGGTCTCCTTCTACGATTTTTACCATCCACGCTGCCCTCCAATGCCAAATTTAAGATCCCTTGATGCCTCAGAACATGTCCTACCAACCGATCCCTCCTTCTAGTCAAGTTGTGCCACAAACTTCTCTTCTCCCCAATCCTGTTCAATACCTCCTCATTAGTTATGTGATCTAACCATCTAATCTTAAGCATTCTTCTGTAGCACCACATTTCGAAAGCTTATATTCTCTTCTTGTCTAAACTATTTATCGTCCATGTTTTACTTCCATACATGGCTACACTCCATACAAATACTTTCAGAAACAAGTTCCTGACACTTAAATCTATACTCGATGTTAACAAATTTATCTTCTTCAGAAACACTTTCCTTGCCATTGCCAGTCTACATTTTATATCCTCTCTACTTCGACCATCATCAGTTATTTTGCTCCCCAAATAGCAAAACTCCTTTACTACTTTAAGTGTCTCATTTCCTAATCTAATTCCCTCAGCATCACCCGACTTAATTCGACTACATTCCATTATTCTCGTTTTGCTTTTGTTGAAGTTCATCTTATATCCTCCTTTCAAGACACTGTCCATTCCGTTCAACTGCTCTTCCAAGTCCTTTGCTGTCTCTGACAGAACTACAATGTCATCGGCGAACCTCATAGTTTTTATTATCCTCCATGGATTTTAATACCTACTCCGAATTTTTCTTTTGTTTCCTTTACTGCTTGCTCAATATACAGATTGAATGACATCGGGGAGAGGCTACAACCCTGTCTCACTCCCTTCCCAATCACTGCTTCCCTTTCATGACCCTCGACTCTTATAACTGCGATCTGGTTTCTGTACAAATTGTAAATAGCCTTTCGCTCCCTGTATTTTACCCCTGCCACCTTTAGAATTTGAAAGAGAGTATTCCAGTCAACATTGTCAAAAGCTTTCACTAAGTCTACAAATGCTAGAAATGTAGGTTTGCAAACCATACAGTAAAGCTGCATGCCCTCGGGAAAAAGTCTTAGATAGTTTATAAGAAAATTAGATGATCATCAGAAACGTATGTCCAAATTGCTAATATAATCGATCGCCTCTTCAGTCACTTTCAGGAAATCAGCAATCTCGCTGTGGTACTTTCTAATAGGGCATTCCTCGACGATGCGTCGAATCGTTTCTTTCAACACCTCAGTCACACTCAGGACAAGTAACCAAGTGCTATTGATACATAGAGTCCGCACACCTTCCGTGGTTGGTTCTTGCCCATCGCACACTCTTCTGGGAAGATCAAACCCAGACGGTTTTTCGGATGTGCACTGAGCCTCTCTGGGATGTGCCAATAAAACATGGTTCAAATGACTCTGAGCACTGTGGGACTTAGAACTACTTAAACCTAACTAACCTCAGGACATCACACACATCCATGCCCGAGGCAGGATTCGAACCTGCGACCGTAGCGGTCGCGCAGTTCCAGACTGTAGAGCCTAGAACCGCTCGGCCACTGCGGCCGGCTGTGCCAATAAAGCCATTTCCCATTCTCGTTGCCAACAGTGTATCATGCAGAAGTCATATCCTTTCCACGATGGAAAACTTATCACTGGATTCAAGCCGGCCGCAGTGGTCGAGCGGTTCTAGGCGTTTCAGTCTGGAACCGCGTGGCAGCTACGGTCGCAGTTTCGAATCCAGCCTCGGGCATGGATGTGTGTGATGTTCCTAGGTTAGTTAGGTTTAAGTAGTTCTAAGTTCTACGGGACTGATGACCTTAGATGTTAAGTCCCATAGTGCTCAGAGCCATTTGATCTATTTGAACTGGATTCTCACGTAGTGCAAAACCAGATTTTGTGACGTATATTTGTGACTGATAGTATTATTGGTATAATCGTGCTACAGGTTGTACGAAGAGATGACTCGGAATATCTGAAACTGCCATTGACCCCAATTTCAGGTAATATCAACGAAAGATTAATGTGCAATGTAGTATCCCTGGTACCTTTATTGTACTTAGAAATAGGTTTAGGTGAATGTAAAAGCATCCCATTGAGCAGTGTTAACTAGTTGCCAATCGCTGAGTAGGTAGCCATTGTCGTGTATGATGCAGGCGCTCGTCTGTGAGAAATGAACGGATGTCAGATAAAAAATACTTTTGTTGTTTCTTTTTATTCTAAAGTCGCAACTAGCCATTTCTGAATCACGTAAGAGAGCCGGCCTATTTATTTTGTATTCTTTCAGTAGGTGTTCACTTTTTCTTCCCCGTCTCTTTTGTCAGTCTCTTAGTGTTTGTCTTCTCCATCCGTGAAATTTTTACTATATTGGTTTCCATCCTTTTCTTGACAACACAGTGTGTTCAGTTTTTGTTCTGAAATTGTCTTGTGTTTGAATGTGTGTACTGCTAGCCGAAGTGGCCGTGCGGTTAAAGGCGCTGCAGTCTGGAACCGCAAGACCGCTACGGTCGCAGGTTCGAATCCTGCCTCGGGCATGGATTTTTGTGATGTCCTTAGGTTAGTTAGGTTTAACTAGTTCTAAGTTCTAGGGGACTAATGACCTCAGCAGTTGAGTCCCATAGTGCTCAGAGCCATTTGAACCAATGTGTGTACTTGTTATAGCAATCTGCTCAAGGAATTTTAGAATATCATTTATTCTTTTATTCTTGTTGCTGGTAAGTGTATTTTCATTCAATGTCTTCTTAAATTCTTTAGATTTGTACAAGAACGAGAGCCTAGGATATCTTCCGCATACAGGTCGAGATATTTCTGTGTAAATGTTTTTTTTTTTTTATTTTACAACATACAGTTTTTTCCATTTCATCTCCACATCAGAGATTATGTGTGACACTTGTTCCGATATGTAGCTCAGCCTTAATCACGCAGTCTCTGCTTGGACTTCCAAGACTTATTTTTCCACTAGCTGTTAGCCACGGGCCGCACTTGCACATCAGTAGCTTTGTTATGATGGTAAGTAAGCTGTTGTACGTACCCTCACGTGTCTGCCCGTTCCGGTGTGCTTAGCTAGTGAGCCCTCGCCCCCCCACCCCACTCACCACTTTACCACCGCCTCAAAATATGAAGAGTTGGCGTGCACAGCATCACTGCCTAGCGGTGTGAGCATAGGGGTCTGGGCAGAAGCGCACGTATATGCATCCTGCTACTGAAGTAACTACACATCATACACCGTGGACATTATCCACAAATTTAATAATTTTAACATAGTTTATGTTATCTTGTGTAAGTAGTCTATGTTCGTCATCTGGATTCAAGCTATCTCCATACCAAATTTCACGGAATTCGTTTCAGTAGTTTCGTCGTGAAAACGTATCAGAGTTACTTTCGCATTTAATAATTTGAGCGTTGAAGTAGGGATTAAATATGTTGATGACAGTATAAGCATTGTATTCATAACTTTGAATCGTATTATTTTCACAAATATGATACAGTTCAAATGTCAAAGAGCAAACAGCTCCGTCAAAGATTAAATGTGTTTCCCTGCGTTAAAACTATTATGTCTTTCTTTCCCTCATCCGATTTTCACGAAATGAAGCCTTTCTTTTGCCGCAATTTACGCTGAAGAAACCTGTGAACACCCAGGAAAATTCCGCTGGTAGTTTTGGAGATAAGCGTGTTTAAGCATTACGGTTTTAGAGTTTTATTATTAGTATAGATGTGGTACATAAACTATCTGATCAAAACTATGTGGACAGCTGTAATGGATATTAATATGCAGTGTATCCACTCTTCGCGTTTGTGATGGCTTGAACTATTCTAGAAACACTTTCAACGAGGTGTCTGTGTATGGATGAACGGAAGCCCATCCTTCATCAAGAGCCGAAACGAGAGAAGATAGTGATGGGTTTGGAGGAAAGTCGACGTTTTCACTCACCGCAAACGTATTCCCTTGAGTTCAGGTTGGTACTCTGGGCAGGCTGTTCCATTTCAGAAATGATGTTGTCCACAAACCACTGCTTCACAGATGCTACTTCATGACAAGATGCACTATCATGCTGATGTAATCAATAATTGCCTCTGAATTGTTCTTCTCCTGTACGCAGGGCCGGCCGGAGTGGCCAAGCGGTTAAAGACGCTACAGTCTGGAACCGCACGACCGCTACGGTCGCAGATTCGAATCCTGCCTCGGGCATGGATGTGTGTGATGTCCTTAGGTTAGTTAGGTTTAAGTAGTTCTAAGTTCTAGGGGACTTATGACCACAGCAGTTGAGTCCCATAGTGCTCAGAGCCATTTGAACCATTTGAACCTGTACGCAGTACACAACACTATGAGATGGGTTCGCATCGTTCCACATTTAATGCGTTCTTAAGCGCAATAACGGTTCCAATCCTAACCACGAAAAATTCTCCCCTACCGCAACACCAGTCATCTATAACTTACTGTAGGCAATACACGTGATGTGAGGTAACGTTCTCCACGTATTCGCCAAGTCCGGGTATAGCGTCATTAATCACTCCACATCTCCCGTTTACATGCAAATCCAGTTCCGTCGCTCTTTACACCATCTAAAGCGTCTCTTAGAATTGAGTACAGATGTGTGGCTGTTGAGGAGCTGCTCGGCCACCTGCCGCACTCTTTTTCACTATCTATGCACAGTAACTGTGCTGGCTGGACCGATGGCAGCACTCTGCAACTCACTAGTGAGTCCTTCCGCTGATTTCATGCGATTTCTTACAACCACCCTCCGCATTGCTCGAGAGTCCCTGTCGGTCAATGCATGACGTCTGCGCGATGTTGGTTTAGCTGTGGTTGTTCCTTCGCATTTACACTTCACAGAGACATCAGCAGTCGACTTCAGCAGTTTCACATGGACTGAAATGTCCCTGATGGTTTTGTAACTCAATGAGTTGTCCATGTCCCAAGTCACTGAGTTTTCCTGACCGAAGGTTTTGGTGTCACCGTTACTGTACCGACAACACGAAACTTGCCGCCTTCGTTTATACTTGCGGGTCCGCATTTCATGGGTGTGTCCGAATATTTTTGTTCAACTAGTGTATTTCATGGTTGCAGTGGTAATGTCGGGGCTGCCATTGTTTCTATATGGTTCTTTCATTACCTGTCTTTTGATCGATGATTTGGGTTTTTGGTTCCAATTTTTAACTGTCTTTCCAATACCTTCATTTTTTATTTTGTTTAATTTTGTACATAGTTTTACAGCAGTGTGGGATGTCGGTTTAGACCTTGAATTGCATTTCTCCGATGTTTGGTAAGGATCCACTTTTCACCGTTATAGAGGAATATAGAAATTGCCATATTATTACAAAATTTAATTTTGTTTCTTTCTTCAATTTATTTTTGACGTACTGTTTACAGTGCACATATATCTGAATATTGGAAGTTTTTATCCACATTTTGATCTTCCAGATACTTGATTTCCAAGATGAAACGTTTTACGTGTTCTGTTATCTTGACATAAATGACAATTTTTTATATCGTATGTTCGACTCCTTTAAATGCTGTTACTTTTGTTTTAACAGAACAGTAAGCTGTCAGACGTTTCGTTAAATGCTGAAGATGAGAAGCTGTGCCGCACTCTCCGGGCAAAAAATAAGTTAACTGGGACAAGGACGCATAAGATAACGTTACGATAAGCGAACCTAGCGACAGAATTGAGTAGCCGATATTTGCTTAATTACGTGAAGCCAAAAAGTTGGTGCGCTGTGTTGGATTACTAGAGATACCTTCCGTCCTCACGATAGTCGGCCTGTGCGAATTTATTATGTTCGACTGCGAAGCTGATGTGTACACTAAGGTGACAAAAATCATGGGATAACAGTGTGCACATATACGGTGACGGTAGTATAGCGTACGCAATGCATAAAAGGGCAGCGCATTGACGGAGCTGTCATTTGTACTCAGATGAGGCATGTGAAAGGATTTCCAACTTGATTATGGCCACAAAAAAAAGATAAACACTGTCCGAACAGGCCATGAAGGCCCAACGGTACCGACCGGCTGCCGTGTCATCCTCAGCCCTTAGGTGTTACCGGATGCGGTGGTCACACAGTTCTCCCTGCCGTTGTCAGTTTTAGTGACCGGTACCACAACTTCTAAATCAAGTAGGCCCATAATTGACCGCACAAGGGCTGAGTGCACCTCGTTTGCCAACAGCATTCGGTAGACCCGAACGGTGAACCATCCATGTACAGGCCAAGTCCGACATCGCTTAACTTTGGTGATCTGACGGGAGCCGGTGTTATACCGGCGACAAGGTTGGTGGCTGATTGTGGCCATTCGACGGGAGTTAACACACTTGAACCCGAAGAGGTAGCTGGAGCTAGACGCATGAGACACTCCATTTCGGAAATCGTTACGGAATTCAATATCCTGATATCCCTAGTGTCAAGAGCGTGCCAAGAACACCAAATTTCAGGCATTACCTATTACCACGGACAACACGATGCCCGATGCCTTTCACTTAATGATCGACAGCGGCGGTGTTTGCGTAGAGTTGTCAGTGCTAACAGAAAAGCAACACTGAGTGAAATAACCGCAGAAATCAATGTGGGACGTACGACGAATGTATCCCTCAGGACAGTGCAGCCAAATTTGGCGTTAATGGTCTATGGCAGCAGGCGACCTACGCCGGTGCCTTCGCTAACAGCACGACACCTCTCCTGGGCTCGCGACCATGTCGGTTGGACCCTAGACGATTGGAAAAACGAGGTCTGATCAAATGGTTCAAATGGCTCTGAGCACTATGGGACTCAACATCTGAGGTCATCAGTCCCCTAGAACTTAGTACTACTTCAACCTAACTAACCTAAGGACATCACACACATCTATGCCCGAGGCAGGAGAGGCCTGATCACCTTAGTCCCAATTTTAGTTGGTAAGAGCTGGTTGTAGGCTTCGAGTATGCTGGAGACCCCACGAGGCCATGGACCCACACTGTCAACAAGGCATTGTGCATGTTGGATCCCTAATGATTTGGGCTGTGTTTACATGGAATGGACTGGGTCCTCTGATCCAACTGAATTGACCATTGACTGGAAACGGTTATGTTCGGCTACTTGTAGATCATTTGCAGCCATTCATGGACTTCATATTTCCAATGAGATACGAAATTTTTATGAATAAGAATGCGCCATGTCACTGGGCCACAATCGTTCGCCACTGGTTTTAATCTGGAAATTCTAGTGATTGATATGGCCACCCGTATTGTCCGACATGAATCCCATTTAACATTTACGGGATATAATTGAGAGGCCAAATCTTTTACAACACCCTGCATCGGCTATACTTTCGCTATTATGGACGGCTATAGGGGCCGCATGGCTCAATATTTCTGCAGGGGATTTCCAAGGACTTTTTGTGTTCATGCCACGTCGATGTGCCGCACTACGCCATGAAAAACGAAGCCGACACGATTTTAGGATGTATCCCATGACAGCTCCGTGTATAATGACCGAGCGCAGGCGGCAGCGACGAAATCGGCTTACGCCCGCTGGAGGACGGCGACCGGACGGCGGCACGTGTTCCGACACTGCGTTTGTCGGTTAAATATACGCCCGCCGTAAAGGAGAGGGCGCGATAAAACACGGGTTCAGCACAGGCGGCGCCTATCTGCATGCGAGCTTTACGGCGCCGTGCCGCGCTGCTAATGCAGGCGAGGCGCGGCCGGGGCAGCGACCTGCCGCCCTCGCCACACACACGCCGCTTTTGGAAGTCGCTGTCTCCCGGTCACCGCTTTCAAGGTGCCGTGATATGCCTCGTTGCTGTGTTGGCGAACCGCATGCGTCACAATTAATTCCGCTACGATTGTGAGTGTACAGGATGTCCCGGGAGGAATGATCAATATTCAGGAATATGACATCAATGATCACTCGAAGCAAAAAAGTCTAGCAAACTTGGGATCTGAAACGCATACCCCTTAAGAGCTATGAACACATCTTCGATACCGTGAAACAAATTTCTTATACTACCGCAAGCTCTTTGCTTTCCATATTTTGATAGGAGTTATTAGTCAGCCACAACATTATTGCACCTGACGTGAGAGCTCTTCGATCGACTTAGCGTGACTTGTTGTCGTGATATTTCACGAGGACAGGCTAAACGACTTGGTGCTATATTCACAAGCGTCCTGAAAGCATTGACAGTGCGATGTGTTTTCCGCAGTTACCACTGTACTTGTAAATTATAGATTGCAGCAATCAGTCCTCCTTTTTAAACTTTTTATGCAGATCTAGGTTTCGGCTAGAAGCTAGCCATACTCAATGCACTATTATTTTCGATCAATACATGTAAGTCCCTGTTGATCAGGCTTTACCCACAGTTCAATGAATGGATAATAGTATTCTTTGAACTGTGGGTGAAGCCCTGGACTAACACGTATTGATCGAAAATAATAGTGCATTGAGACTTCCGAATTGAAGGTAATCCGACCACTGTACTTGTTTACTGTCACGTCACCGCGTGTTTCCGATGGCGGGCACAGGTGGCGAAGGGCAATAATGTCGTAGTCGAGCGGCAGTAGTACAAAACAAGAAGAAATGTCCAGTAAACATGAGCTACAACATGCGTACAATAACATCTATGAACACTTGTTCATTAGAAGGACTGTCTTTCACAGTAGCGAAGATGAACAGATTGGAATACTTCTTAAGATATCCACTTTGGAGCATACGTTTACTAGACATTTTTATTTCGAGTGAATATTCCTGTCATATCCCTGAATACTGAATATTCATCCTGCGACAACTTGTGCAGTTGTATTATAGTTATTAGAAATATCGGTATCGTATTAGCTGTTCCCTTTCGTTGCTATAGCGTCAACCAGAGACAGTCTTATTATTTTCATTGTTCGTTGCTAGAGCTTCAAGCAAAGATCAATTTTTCTTTTACTCGACGCTTGAGATGCCGTTCAACATCGACTTACGTTAAATTATTTATCTTTACATATAAAATTTCTGGCTTTCCTTATCCAAACGTTAAATACACTGATGCAAAAAAAAAAAAAAAAAAAAAAACAGTCCCGAAAAAAAAGTAGAGTACTGGAATTTTGGGAATGTTCAAATGTGTGTGAAATCTTATGGCACTTACCTGCTAAGGTCATCAGTCCATAAGCTTACAGCACCGAGCAAGGTGGCGCAGTGGTTAGACAATGGACTCGCATTCGGGAGGACGACGGTTCAATCCCGAGTCCGGCCATCCTGATTGAGGTTTTCCGTGATTCCCTAAATCGCTCCAGGCAAATGCCGGGATGGTTCCTTTCAAAGGGCACGGCCGACTTCCTACCCTTCCTTCCCTAAACCGATGAGACCGATGACCTCGCTGTCTGGTCTCCTTCCCCAAAAAACAACAGCCCCTAAGCTTACACACTACTTAACCTACATTATCCTAAGGAGAGCCGGCCGGGGTGGCCGAGCGGTTCTAGGCGCTACAGTCTGGAACTGCGCGACAGCTACGATTGCAGGTTCGAATACTGCCTCGGGCTTGGATGTGTGTCATGTCCTTAGGTTAGTTAGGTTTAAGTAGTTCTAAGTTCTAGGGGACTGATTACCTCAGAAGTTAAGTCCCATAGTGCTCAGAGCCATTTGAACCACTTTGAACCTAAGGACAAACACACACACTCATGCCCGAGGGAGGACTCAAACCTCCGCCGGGACTAACCAGAATTTTGGGAATACATTTGTCTATGTTATGAAGAGAATAGAAGCTTTCGAAATGTGCTACTACAGAAGAATGCTGAAGATTAGATGGGTAGATCACATAACTAATGAGGAGGCATTGAATAGAATTGGGGAGAAGAGGAGCTTGTGGCACAACTTGACTAGAAGAAGGGATCGGTTGGTAGGACATGTTCTGAGACATCGAGGGATCACCAATTTAGTATTGGAGGGCAGCGTGGAGGGTAAAAATCGAAGAGGGAGACCAAGAGATGAATACACTAAGCAGATTCAGAAGGATGTAGGCTGCAGTAGGTACTGGGAGATGAAGAAGCTTGCACGGGATAGAGTAGCATGGAGAGCTGCATCAAACCAGTCTCAGGACTGAAGACCACAACAACAACAATGTTATGTGGTTAAATGATTGGAAGTGCAAGATAATGGTTTAATTTAAGAGCGAGATAAGCCACTGCAAGTGTGAAATGGTGGTATATTAATAACCGGTGTAACCACGAGAATACTGAATGCAAGTATGCAAACGCGTATGAATTGTGTCGTACACGTGCCGGATGTCAGTTTGTTGGATGGAGTTCCATGCCTGTTGCACTTAGTCGGTCAGTACGGGGACGGTTAATGCTGTTCCTGGATGACGCTGGAGTTGTCGTCCGATGACATCCCGTATGTGCTCGATTGGTGACAGATCCGATGATCGAACAGGCCAAGGAACAAGTCGACACTCTGTAGAGTGTTGGGTTACAACAGTGATATGTGGGTGTGCGGTCTCCTCTTGGGAACACGCCTTGGAATGCTTGTCATACGTGGCATCACAACAGGTCTAATCAGCTGATGGACGTACCGTTTTGTAGTCAGGATGCCTGGGATAACCACGAGAGTGCTCCTGCTGTCATACGAAAGCTCACCCCAGACCAGATCTACAGGTGTAGGTCCAGTGTGTCTAGCACGCAGACAGGTTGGTTGCAGGTCCTGAACTGGCCTCCTTCGAACCAAAACACAGGCATCACTGGCACCGAGGCAGATACAGCTGTCATCAGAAAACACGGCAAACCTCCTCCCTGCTCTCCAATGATCTCTCGCTTGACACCAATGACGTCGCAAATAGCCGTGGTTCGGGGCGGTGGAATGCACGCTACAGGGCGTCTGGCTTAGCTGTCCTTGGAGTAATCGATTTGTAAGAGTTAGTTACGTCACTGTGGTGCCGACTGCTACTCCACTTGCTGCCATAGATGCTGTACGACGCGCCAGAGCCGTACTCCGAGCGCGACGGTCTTTCCTTCTCCGTAATGCTTCGTGATCGTTCGGAGACGGTTATTCCTGTGACCGTACATTCCCGTGGCGAACGATGCCAGCTGTCTTGTACATCGACTACATTCCCGCCAAGTCTTTCTCAAGTATCGCAGAAGGAACATCCTGCTTCTCGTAAGCCTATTACACGATCTCGTTCAAACTCAGTGAGGTGTTGACAATGACATCTTTGTCGCCTCAAAGGCTTTCTTGACTAACCTCAACTCACCGCGTCAAATCTGCATGGTAGCTAACGCTCACGACCGTTACAGCGTGTATTTAAAGTAACTCTGATTTGCACCCTCATAGTGGCACAACTAACGCCACTCTTATGCAACTGGCGTAAAACCTGAGTAGACATCATCTTTCAGATGTAGAAGCACCCCTACCAACTCTCGTTTATGCGTCACATTCCTTGATGTTGCGATTTTTTTTTCCTTCAGTGAATTTTGAATATTTGTAATTCTTGTATATCTTAGATCTTTCCATATTAATATTACATCATGATCTTATCTCTCTTGGCTTTATATTTTCTTTTAGTGTAAAACATTTCATTTCATTCGTCATTCTTTTAAAGCTTCCATTAAAACAATCTTCCAAATTCGGGTCTTGAGAGAGCGTAGCTTATTTTTACACTCCATTAATACAGTATTTATTTCCACATTTGACAGCGATAGAGGTTAACAACTAACACAAGGAAGAGATGTGTTGTTGTCGTAATCAATATTATACAGGGTGTTACAAAAAGTTACGGCCAAACTTTCAGGAAACATTCCTCACACACAAAGAATGAAAATATGTTATGTGGAGATGTGTCCGGAAACGCTTACTTTCCATGTTAGAGCTCATTTTATTACTTCTCTTCAAATCACATTAATCATGGAACGGAAACACACAGCAACAGAACGTACCAGCGTGACTTCAAACACTTTGTTACAGGAAATGTTCAAAATGTCCTCCGCTAGCGAGGATACATGCATCCACCCTCCGTCGCATGGAATCCCTGATGCGCTGATGCAGCCCTGGAGAATGGCATATTGTATCACAGCCGTACACAATACGAGCACGAAGAGTCTCCACATTTAGTACCGGGGTTGCGTAAACAAGAGCTTTCAAATGCCTCCATAAACGAAAGTCAAGTGGGTTTAGGTCAGGAGAGCGTGGAGGCCATGGAATTGGTCCGCCTCTACCAATCCATCGGTCACCGAATCTGTTGTTGAGAAGCGTACGAACACTTCAACTGAAATGTCTATCGTGCATGAACCCCATGTTGTGTCGTACTTGTAAAGGTACATGTTCTAGCAGCACAGGTAGAGTTAAAAATGGTTCAAATGGCTCTGGGCACTATGAGACTTAACATCTGAGGTCATCAGTCCCCAAGGACTTAGAACTACTTAAACCTAACTAACCTAAGGACATCACACACATCCATGCCCGAGGTAGGATTCGAACCTGCGACCGTAGTAGCCGCGCGGTTCCGGACTGAAGCGCCTAGAACCGCTCGGCCAGCACAGGTAGAGTATTCCGTATGAAATCGTGATAAGGTGCAACATTGAGCGTAGGTGGAAGAACATGGGGCCCAATCAAGACATCACCAACAATGCCTGCCCAAACGTTCACAGAAAATCTGTGTTGATGACGTGATTGCACAATTGCGTGCGGATTCTCGTGAGCCCACACATGTTGATTGTGAAAATTTACAATTTGATCTCGTTGGAATGAAGCCTCATCCGTAAAGTGAACATTTGCACTGAAATGAGGATTGACACATTGTTGGATGAACCATTCGCAGAAGTGTACCCGTGGAGGCCAATCAGCTGCCGATAGTGCCTGTACATGCTGTACATGGTACGGAAACAACTGGTTCTCCCGTAGCACTCTCCATAAAGTGACGTGGTTAACGTTACCTTGTACAGTAGCAACTTCTCTGACGCTGACATTAGGGTTATCGTCAACTGCACGAAGAATTGCCTCGTCCATTGCAGGTGTCCTCGTCGTTCTAGGTCTTCCCCAGTCGCGAGTCATAGGCTGGAATGTTCCGTGCTCCCTAAGACGCCGATCAATTGCTTCGAACGTCTTCCTGTCGGGACACCTTCGTTCTGGGAATCTGTCTCGATACAAACGTACCGCGCCACGGCTATTGCCCCGTGCTAATCCATACATCAAATGGGCATCTGCCAACTCCGCATTTGTAAACATTGCACTGACTGCAAAACCACGTTCGTGATGAACACTACCTGTTGTTTCTGCGTATGGATGTGCTTGATGCTTGTTCTGTAGAGCAATGAGTCGCATGTCAACACAAGCACCGAAGTCAACATTACCTTCCTTCAGTTGGGCCAACTGGCGGTGAATCGAGGAAGTACAGTACATACTGACGAAACTAAAATGAGCTCTGACATGGAAATTAAGCGTTTCCGGACACATGTCCAGATAACAAAAATGGCTCTGAGCACTATGGGACTTAACTTCTGAGGTCATCAGTCCCCTAGATCTTAGAACTACTTAAACCTAACTAACCTAAGGACATCACACACATCCATGCCCAAGCCAGGATTCTAACCTGCGACCGTAGCGGTCGCTCGGCTCCAGACTGTAGCGCCTACAACCGCACGGCCATTTCGGCCGGCGTGTTCAGATAACATCTTCTTCTTTATTTGTGTGTGAGAAATGTTTATTGAAAGTTTGGCCGTACCTTTTTGTAACACCCTGTATAGACTCCCGTAAGATATCAAGACAGACAACCTTTCCATACCCCTTACCACAACACACTGAGCCTTACAAGAGATAAATTCGTACAATTTTCACATAATATTATTTTCATTACAATTACATTAACATTGGTCTCAGAAAAAGAGAAAAATGGCGTATTTTTCCATAGTCGCTGGCGGTAGGCTTATTGTGTCGCTTCGAGTGGCGCAGCGATGGTCGCTTTCCAGTGACGTACATGCCGCCTCGCTCTCATTCCCGCTCGTTCAACATGAAACATACACAGTAGTTATCTGCCCGCATCTCGTGGTCGTGCGGTAGCGTTCTCGCTTCCCACGCCCGGGTTCCCGGGTTCGATTCCCGGCGGGGTCAGGGATTTTCTCTGCCTCGTGATGGCTGGGTGTTGTGTGCTGTCCTTAGGTTAGTTAGGTTTAAGTAGTTCTAAGTTCTAGGGGACTTATGACCATCGATGTTAAGTCCCATAGTGCTCAGAGCCATTTTTGAACAGTAGTTATCTCACAGATAATGAAGGATAAAAACTCCTTATTTATATCTGAAATATAGATGCTCACCTTACGTCGTCCAGGGGGCAAAGACAGCAACATGACGGAAAATTTTATCATATTTTAAAGGTTACAGCGGAAATTAACGGTTCGTATAGCGCACACATTACCGCTCACCGAAGTGCAATGGTTACATCATAACAAGTGGACGAAACAGGCTTGAATCAATGTTGGCCTTTTTTTTTTATTTAAAAATTTTTGGTAAGGCTCTATGGGACCAAACTGCTGAGGCCATCGGTCCCTAGACTTACACACTACTTAATCTAACTTACCTAAGGACAACACACACACACCCATACCCGAGGGAGGACTCGAACCTCCGACGGAGGGAGCCGCGCGAACCATGACAAGGCGCCTTAGACCAATGGCCTTTTTATTTCAGTGTAGAGCTGTGTGATGTTTGACGGTGGGGTTTTTTGGTAATGAAAGGTTGTCTCTAGCACACGTCATGAAACCAAAGGGCGTCCCTTTGGAACCAGTTAGTTATTGACGATGAAACAATCAAATTGGCAATATTGACGGATGAAAATGACCTTCAATTTGTCGGTGGGTCTAAAACTAGAGCCAGGAGACAATCAAGACTGCAGTTTTGCTCATTTGCAGCAAATCATCCCACACATTATGATATTGTGCAGCTGCCTTCAGTGGAAATAAGGGCTTCGACTCATCATTACTCTGAATTCGAAATTTTGATTTCGTTTCTAAGCTGCAGTTACATTCATAACGAGAAGTGTCCTCATACCATTTCTTCAGTCTGACTGTTATGCTGCGCTTTTGCTTAACCATCTCAATTGAATGCCAGAATGGTTCCTTCAACTTATTACTTTAATCGCTTTCATCGTTCTTACCCAGTCTGTTTCAGTGCTTCTCTTCGAATCGTCCCATTTATTTTCAGTTAACGGAAGACGGCAGTCACATCCAGTCAGTTCTTTTCTAAATTTGTGTTGCACATGACCTGGTGCGAATGAACGCCATTTTAGCGACTTACTTAAGTTTCTGTCTAATGTAGGTGACTATCGAGTGCGTATGTGGTGTACCACCGCGTTTGTAATGTTGCTACTATTATCATTATAATGATAAAGAAGGGAGATGGTGGCAGAACATGTATGACTTGCTCCCCACATGACGGACACATCACCATAAATTTTCTCTTTGTATGTTCGTGTGTGTGTGTGTGTGTGTGTGTGTGTGTGTGTGTGTGTGTGTGAGCGGTTTACGGGCCGTCAACGGTGAGGTTACCAGCGCCGTAAAGTTTGATAGCTCCATCAAACACAGTGCAGATGTTTTAGAATTTAATGAGGGACATTGGCACGTGATTTCTTTTACTTCGAGGATTCGAACAGGTAATCTCAGAGTTGAGCAATATCGTGACTGCGTTTTACAACGGTCTCTTCTACAGAGGAGTATTCCAGTCAGGTTCCTCTCGGAGTATGCCGATAAAATAGCTCCATATTTAGCAATTGTATACAACCGCTCGCTCACAGAAAGATTCGTGCCTAAAGACTGGAAAGTTGCTCAAGTCACACCAATACCCAAAAAGGGAAGTAGGAGTAACTCGCTGAATTGCAGGACTATATCACTAACGTCGATTTGCGGTAGGGTTTTGGAACATATACTGTATTCGAACATAATGAAGTACCTCGAAGAAAACGATTTATTGACACCTAGTCTGCACGGTTTCAGAAAATATCGCTCGTGTGAAACACAACTAGCTCTTTATACTCATGAAGTAATAAGTGGTATCGACAGGGGATGTCAAATTGATTTCATGTTTTTAGATTCCAGAAGGCTTTCGACACCGTTGTTCCTCACAAGCATCTTCTAACCAAACGGCGTGCCTACGGAAGGAAAAGTGTGAAGTTACTCACATGAGTACTAAAAGAAATCAGCTAAATTTCGATTACGCGGTAAATCACACAAATCTGAAGGCTGTAAATTCAGCTAAATACTTAGGGATTACAATTACAAATAACCTAAATTGGAACGATCATATAGATAATATCGTGGGTAGAGCAAACCAAAGACTGCGATTCATTGGCAGAACACTTAGCAATTGCAACAGGTCTACTACAGAGACTGCTTGCACCGCGCTTGTTCGCCCTATTCTGGAGTATTGCTGTGCGGTGTGGGAACCGCATCAGGTGGGACTGACGGATAACATCGAAAAATTACAAAGAAGGGCAGCTCGTTTTGTATTATCGCGAAATAGGGGAGATAGTGTCACAGACATGATACGTGAATTGGAGTGACAATCATTAAAACAAAAGCGTTTTTCGTTGAGTCGGGATCTTCTCATGAAATTTCAATTACCAGTTTTCTCCTCCGATTGAGAAAACATTCTGTTGGCACCCACTTACATAGGGAGAAATGATCATCACGATAAAACAAGATAAATCAGGGCTCGAACAGAAAAATTTAAGTGCCCGTTTTCCCCGCGTGCCGTTCGAAAGTGGAACGGTAGAGAGAGAGCTTGAAGGTGGTTCTTTGAACCCTCTGACAGGCACTTTATTGTGAATAGCAGAGTAATCACGTAGACGTAGATGTAGTGGCTGCTTCATTGCAGAGGATACTTGCCTAACGACAGAGTCTTTGTAAGATGTGAGGCATAGGAGATTCAGTACAATCAGACTGGACAGCCGCTAGTTGGAGCGGTGCTTTCAATCATTACAAAAATTGTTCAAATGGCTCTGAGCACTATGGGACTTAACTTCTGAGGTCATCAGTCCCTTAGAACTTAGAACTACTTAAACCTAACTAACCTAAGGACATTACACACATCCATGCCCGAGGCAGGATTCGAACCTGCGACCGTAGCGGTCGCGTGGTTTCAGGCTGTAGCGCCTAGAACCGCTCGGCCACCTCGGTCGGCCAATCATTACACCAAGACCTCTTTCAAAACAATAGCGACAGAGGGTTATAACGTAACGGTTGTCTACCGTCAACTGAACAGCCACTGACGTTAACTAAACAACGTCAGTCCCGTTCTCGCATTTGCCACTTATCGCGGTTTGTATGAAGTAATGCTGCTGGCCTGTCCTTACTCCCAATAGGGGCTCTCTGTCCCTCACTCTCAGCCGGATGGGACATGTGGCTGAAAAATATCAAATACCCCACTCCAATCCTTGGAGTAGGGGATGGGAAAAACTCCCATTTTTCGTTCACTACCCTTACAACCACACAACACACTTTCTTGCAGCTTTCATTCGCATCTCATTGCGTTTACCCTGCACGACAAAGGGTAAAAGATCAAGTATGTACTAATTTACTAATTTCAAAACGTATATATTCCGAAATAAGTAGCGCATTAATCGAGCAGCAAGCCCTAAAATCGTGCAGCACGTTAGTTCTACAGTCCCTACACGATTTCAAAATATACCTCGTACCTTCACACAGGACGCACGCCGTGTCCTTCTCACTGGAGAGGTCGTGACCCAGTGCATTAACAGCGGCGCTGCGTCAGACGGGGGAGGCAGTGATACAGATCAGATGCGCAACCTGATACACTTCAGGATTAACGTTTTTGTATTGCTTTTTTGATTATACTTTCAGGAAGAGATACCTTTAACGTTAACATTGTAACCCAAATAAAATAACTTCGTGACTAAGCGACTGCGTTGTTGTCGGCTTGCAGCCAACTCCACCTGACAAGTTTCCACGTTTAACTGCAGGACACGCAGCACAGCGAGCACATGGAGTCAAAGAATCAGATAAGCTGGCAGCTGCCCCCAACCACTCGGCTCGTGTCAATCACAAAGTTACTCCGATTGCAGTATACTTCTGTCAAGCCGAACTTTTGCTTGAAAATATACATGTTCTTAGATCATGATTATCAGCCAATTCGATCCAGAATGAGATTTTCACTCTGCAGAGGAGTGTGCGCTGATATGAAACTTCCTGGCAGATTAAAACTGTGTGCCGGACCGAGACTCGAACTCGGGACCTTTGCCTTTCCCGAGTTCGAGTCTCGGTCCGGCACACAGTTTTAATTTGCGTAGAGCACTTGCCCGCGAAAGGCAAAGGTCCCGAGTTCGAGTCTCGGTCCGGCACACAGTTTTAATCTGCCAGAAAGTTTCAGCCAATTCGATCGTTTGGCAATGTGACCTCTTGGCGTGCAATATAGGATCCCTGCAGGTTCTTCCATTGCTGCCGATCTTGACCTTCCCATTGATAGTTCAGTCCGCCTGTCTCCCTCAAGTCTCTGTCCCACCTGTTCGGTGGTCTTCCCTTCGGTCTTTTTTGGTAAACTGAGCTCCAATCTAGCAATTGTTTTGGCCACCTTGAATCTTTTCTTCGAGCGACATCGCTAGCCCACTGCCATTTCAAGGTATTCTCTCTTTCCATTATGTCACTGACCTTTGTTGTCTGTGTCATATGAACTGCTTTCCTTCTAGCGTCTTTCTTCGTGTAGCCCAACAGCGATCTTTCAGTTCCTCTTTGGGCTGCTATTAGTTTTCTAACAATGAACTCATTGATGTCCATAGTGCATGTGCGAGAACGGCACACCTGAACACATAGTGGTCTTCAGCAATATTATAGGACATATAAGATCGAGTTTAGGGAATCAGAACATAGGACAGTTAATATGCAGACAAAATGGCTGGAATTCTATAAACTATATCGCAGACGAAGTATCTCTACACGAGACGTACAAACAGGACAGACCATGCACTAGAATAAGACAGGCTCCACATCTGATAGATCATCAGTACATAGTAAACGACACAAATAAAAATACAGACACTGAATGGCTCTGAGCACTATGAGACTTAACATCTGAGGTCATCAGTCCGCTAGAACTTAGAACTACTTAAACCTAACTAACCTAAGGACATCACACACATCCATGCCCGAGGCAGGATTCGAACCAGCGACCATAGCGGTCGCGCGGTTCCAGATTGAAGCGCCTAGAACCGCTCGGCCACACCGGCCGGCCTGCAGACACTGAATCGGATGCTATATCGCACACAGTAAGTGTAGACGAGATAAACATACAAACCCAGCAAAAGTAAGCTGAAGTTCTCCAACTCTAAATCGAATCAATCTGAAAATGTAACACTCTATGTAGTTGGTTGTTATACCATTTCATAGCATGTAACACTATCTGAAGATGTGACATTTCTTCTTCTTTCGCTGCATCATGTATGCATGTGTGACTGGCTCTAAGTTTTACCGACCTCTCGCACCTGATACATCAGACTATGACATTTCAATCAACTCCCAATCTCCACTGTTACCGTAAGTTCGGAACCACATTATACCGAATTAATCAATACATTATTAGTTAAGACAGTCTAGACAACATACATAACACATTTAACCATACACGTAGAAGGTACAAAGAACTGTCACATCATATCTAAGTCAAATTGCCTTCTCTTGTTTCTTCCCTAAGTACACTTTTAATTTTAATTTAAAATACATCCACAACCTATTATGTACCTTATTTATTATCATTATCTAATTTACCAACATGTTTAAACAAGATTGTATAAATAGATTGTTTTTTATATATTTTTAATTTGTTATATTTCAATCCTTTTGAAAAATTCTCAAAAAATGTAGTAGTAATAAAACTAAATTTGTTCGATATAACATATAAAACCACACATTGTCCGTCTTGCTGTATAACAATAGACAGCAGGTCTTTACTTTAGAAATAAATAAATAGATACAAATTTCTTTGGGTAGCCCATCTTTCTATTCCTCTTTGGGCTACTATTATTTTTGTAACAATGAACTCATTAATGTCCATATCTCACTCATAAGTTATTACTTACTGACAATACACATTGGTCAAAAACTTTCTTCAGCTCGACCGATATCTTGAACTTCAAAACTGATAACTTTCTTCCATAAGCTTACCAGCCTAATTTAATACGTCGAAATATTTCTGGTTTTAGGTTTCCATTCGTGTTTGGTAGTTGACCCAAAGAGACACATTCTGTGACAATTTTGCGTCTGGGTACGTCCAACAAATATATTTCTCTCTGGTGTCATTCATTCATCATGATCTTGGTTTTATCATAGTTCATTTTTAAGTCAACTTCAGAGCAGACTAACGAAAGTTCACTAGCCAGTATCTGAGGTTCTTCTATACTAGTATCAGACAGTACAGTAACAAAGCAAACCACAGATTACTTAAGCTCTTTCCCAGAATTTGGATTCCCTTTGTTTTCCAATGTAATTTATGCATTGGTTTCTCTACAAACGCAGAAAATAGTTTTGGAGATTTAGATTCATCTTGTTTTACAGTATTTTCGACGGTAATTTCATTGGTTTCTTCAACTACATTGACAAACGCTGTGGAGGATTTTGTCTATGTTGTATAAGACTTTAATATACGCCTGGTCTATGCCTTGCTCTGTTAGAGCCTCAAACACCACCGCGTGACTAATTGAATCGAATGCCTTTTCAAAATATATGAAGAAAAGGCAAAGAGGTAGATGATACTCATTTGTTCTACTAATTGTTTCGCATAGTGTGAGGATGTGATCGATTGTACTAAAGAATGCGCAGAACTCAGTTGCCCATTGTGTCGGACCAGGTCAAGTGTAGAGTTCAAGCTGATAGAATTCTAGTAAAAAGTTTGGACAGGAGGTGACAGTGCGATAGTTACTTATATCTTTGGTACTACATTCCTTATATTTTAGGATTATTTCGGTTCTGTTCCAGTCTCTTTGTAATTTTCCACTGTGCAAACAACTTGAAAATATTTTAGGTAAATGCTTTATACATTGTTCGTAGATGTGGTTGCGTAGAGCGCTTCGACACCGATCTCAAGAACAGTGATGGGTAAATGTCTTTATGCTGCTTATGTTTCCCATTATTTCTTTCAAACGCATCCGTCCGAATTCTGGGATGCTGTTTTGTGGGAGGTCGTTGTCAGGTCGTTTGCCCCCATCCTTTCACGACTGAGATGCTGCTCGTCGCCAGTGAAGAGATGCTCAGCCCTCAGTGGTGGCTGGCAGGTAGGCGGGCGGTACTTGGCGCGGCTGGCCAGATGAGTCAGTCGCGGACTCGCTGGCCGCGTGACGACTGTTGGTCGGGCGCAGCTGTGCCTCGGCCGTGCATTGATCGCGCAGTGCAGTGGCAGCGGCAGTGCCGTGCACCAGGTGCGCCCACCGCCGCCGCCCCCGCACCCGCGCCGCCGTTGTCGCGCCTATTGTGCGCGCAGACACTCCACGGGCGCCCTTTCCTCTCCCACCGCGGCGCGCCTGTCAAAACACGGGCTTTTGTCGTTGTCACTCTCCCACGCCCGCTTTGTTACTTGCCGTGGACGTATTGTTTGTTTACTCCTTGCCGCGGGCTTCTGCTGTCTCATTCAAATCTACTCAAGACGGCTTTTCCCAAACAGACAGTCCTAAGCGACAGAGACTCTACTCCTGCGACAGTGCAGTACAAGACCGCCGTGCTGCCACTCGACTGCAGTATTGTCTTGCAGTTACGTTGACATCTTCGCAACTGTCATCCCCTAGATAAAAATTTCGAGTTTCTCAGCGGTTCTAAGAAATTCTAGACAAACAGGTCACCCGTTCCGAAATTTTGGCAATTGATACTAAAAAAAAAAAAAAAAAAAAATACATCACGAAGGAATGTGATGCACATGTACAGAAAAACAAATGATTACAATCTCAGAAAAACTGAATGATTTACTCCAGAGAAAGAGCTTCACAAGTTGTGCAAGTCAATAACGTGTTGGTCCACCTTTGGCCCTTAGCTATCAGTTATTCGGCTTGGCACTGATTAATTGAGTTTTTGTACGTCCTTCTGACGGATGCCGTGCCAGTTCTGTCCAATTGGCGCTTTAGGTCGTTCAAATCCCGATTTCGTTGGACACTACTGCTCTTAACGCTCTACACGTTCTTAATTGGGGAGAGGTCCAGGGACCTTCCTGCCCAATATAAGGTTTAGCAAGCACGAAGACATGCAGTCGAAATTTTCGCCGTGTGTGTGTGTGCGTGCATTATATTGCTGGAATGTAAGCCTAGGATGGCTTGCCATGAAGGACAACAATATCGTCGACGTAACGCTGTGCTGTAAGGGTGCCGTAGATGCCAAGCAAAGAGATCCTGCTATGGACAGAAATGACAGTCCAGACCATCACCCCTGTTTGCCGGGCCATATGGAGGGAGACAGTCACGTTGGTATCCCACCACCGTCCAGAGCATCTCCAAATACGTCTTCCCAGGTAATCGGGACACATTTCCAAGCTGGACTCATCACTGAAGACAATTCTACTCCAGTCAACATAAATCCAGGCCAAAAGCGAGTCTGCACACTCCCCGGACAGTGGTGGGATACGAACGTGACTGTCACCAGCCATACCGAGAAAAAGGAGTGATGCTCTGAGTGGCATTTCTTTTCATGGCAGAACTCCTTTTGTTGTCATCCGCACACCCTTTTTACAGCACAACGGTACGCCCCGTTTTGTCGCCCTTCATGGCAAGTCATCCTGGGCTTACATTTCAGCAAGATAATGCACGCCTGCATACGGTGACAGAGCCTGTTGCGTATCTTGGTGCTTTGCAGACACTAGCTATGGCAGCACGGACCACAGATCTTTCCCCAACTGAGAACCCCTGCAGCCATCTCGAGATTTTGATGATCTAACTCGCTAACTGGAATTTGGTGCAATATCCCTTAAGAGGACATTAAACAAGTCTATCAATCAATGTCATTTCGAGTGACTGCTTCGGTAAGGGCCAGAGGTGAGTCAACATTTAAATGGTTCAAATGGCTCGGAGCACTATGGGACTTGACATCTGAGGTCATCAGTCCCCTAGAACTTAGAACTACTTAAACCTAACTAACCTAAGGACATCACACACATCCATGCCCGAGGCAGGATTCGAACCTGCGATCGTTGCGGTCGCACGGTTCCAGACTGAAGCGCCTACAACCGCTCGGCCACCCCGGCCGGCGGTCCAACATTTTTTCTGAATTTCTAATCATATATTTGTCTGCACATGTACATCGCACCTACCGATTTCCATTCCACGAATAATTCCATCGTTGTGTGTCGCGCTGTTTTTTTTTTTTCTTTTTTTTTCGAGTTCATTTGAAAATCAGTGATAGGAATAGTATAATGACTATTGAAAGTACGAACAGCACGACGCTCTCAAACACTACGAAGGAGTTCGTCTCAACATCTCAAAGTGTGTCCTATTTCTTCACTCCACGACTTAGAGCTGGGAGGTTTGGCGTTTACCACACGGTGTTCGTGCACAAGCAGCTCACTACAAGCTTTGCTTCTCGTATCTCTCCTTTCCTTGCCGGCCGTATTTCGTCAAACATGGCTAGAAGGGGGACACAGTGGTGGTCTTGTAAAGATTTTTTTTTTTAATATATTTTTCACCCTCTAGACACACATGCGAGTATTCGTATGAGTGCTCCTCCTGATCTTTCCAGTTGACGAGTTACTGTGTAATACTCAGATCATCTGAGACTCGTTAAGAAGTCGAAGCCGGTGATGAAGCTGTCTATGTGACCGTACGCTGAAATATACAATAAAATAAAAGTACTTGACCAAGTGCCTTAAACGTAGGCGGAAACGACACATTAGTTCTTTTGTAGTATAGCACTAACAAATTACTGGAAAATAGTGAAACAAGATTGGTACAGATCGCTTTAAGATCCTGTATCACTTTAGTTACTTTTATTTCATAAATAAATCAGATAGCACAAACTGTTGGGTGGTGACCGAAAAGTTTGAAGACGTAAGTTTCGCTTTTTTGCTAATAGCATGGGGCGTTACTTTCATATTTGAGAATCGGTACTCTGAGCAACTCGCGTTCGTCTGGCTGTTTGTGCTTCTTGGATGCGGAGTTCATTGGCTTATTTCTCATATTAATTTCGAAGTGCGTGTTGCACAAACGGAGAACTGTGATTTTGTTCTTTTTCAGGCTTCCTAACGATGTCAATGGAAGTCCTTCATAATTAACTTTAGCTTTTGATGCTAGTTTTCTGTATTTTTGTTTTTCAAGAGTCAGATTGCAATAATATTCCTTGTTGGTTTTGACTTTAAATAAGTGTTTGGTAATTGTGATATCGACATCCATTTATGAAGCCTACTTCGTACAATGTAATGAATTCTTCTTTCACTCGATTACGTCATTAGCTTTGTGGAATGGGGTGTTGCCAACGTAAAATGATTATTGCGAGATTCGAACTTTTTGCCAAAGTTCTATGACTGACTTGAATGAATATTATGAGAAAAATTGAAATCATTGAATAAACGCCAAATTAAAGAGATCCATTACATGATACTGTTTTGTGACAGTTTCTACATGTGGCCTCGGTCCTGCATACGATTGAAGTGTAGACATGTTTGGATAAACAGAACGGCACTCAGTTTGAGATTACAGCAGAAAACATATGGTCATATTTTCTATCAAAGAATGTAGATGGGACTTCATCACACGTAAAAGGTATCGAAAGTACTTGTCCATCAGTGCTTTTAGACGGTCGTGTTGCACAACTTACGGTGCGTTATCCTGCAATACAAATTTAATTGACCAGCTAGAACGTGCACATGGACGAGTACATATGTTCTTTAGCTGCACTGGCAGATCGGAAAGGGTGACAACGCCAGAAGGTGACAGGGAGCGGCCAGACCACCTTTCTTATCAAAGCCATAAAGACTTCGCACTAGGCCCATAAACTAGTCACGTGGCGCTTGATGTAGTGCCTGTGTTGAACGACGGAAACGTAAGTGGAAAGGAAATGAGTATGGTAATGGATCGGACGGGGATATGTGTGTGGAATCTCCAGTGACCTTAGAAAATTATAATAGCACGTTTTTTGCAACTGAGAATGTTGGAAAGTTTCTCAAGCTATCTTATTAAAAAGCATACTAGCTAAAATACAGCACATCGATAATCTTCTAATAGGAGTCGCACCAACAAAAGCAAAACTTGGGTCACCGTATACAATATGAAACACGATCGTCATAACATGACTTAAATGAATCTAGCTGCAACAAGGCAAAGTTGACAGAAGAGAGAGAGAGAGAGAGAGAGAGAGAGAGAGAGAGAGAGAGAGAGAGACATAATGGTGAACTTGTCAGGAACTATGTCAAACAGGTGATATTTAGCCTTGTCTAGAGCTGCGCTATCGTGAGTAACCCAGAGCAGGCAGAGAGTGAACTACTCTACATTCTGCGTAGATATTGCTAGCAGCGCGGGATTAGCCGAGCGGTCTCAGGCGCTGCAGTCATCGACTGTGCGGCTGATCCCGACGGAGGTTCGAGTCCTCCCTCGGGCATGGGTTTGTGTGTTTGTCCTTAGGAGAATTTAGGTTAAATAGTGTGTAAGCTTAGGGACTGATGACCTCAGCAGTTAAGTCCCATAAGTGATTTGAACATTTTTGAACATTGCTAACTGGGGACACAATATGTTTACAGTTAACTGCTTGACTGAATACATAAGTTAGCTGCACTCGTTCAGTTACCAAATCGTTAGCCATTGGACCATATCACTGGTCTAAAAAGAAGCAGCCCTAAGGCGGAAGAATGCAAGAGCCCCGTTTACTGACTAACCACTACTCTAAGGAGGGCGTCTCGCTCTGCAAACAGAACCGGAGTGACTACGTAAACCAGTGAGTTGAACTGTGGACCGGTATATGTCTCCCCCACGAGGGTACACATTAGTCATGCTCGTAGCTGCACAGTCACGAGACAGCCAGCGGTTGAGGCGAGAGCTATGGGTACTGAAACTGAAACGCTTTAGGGCAGGCGTGGGCAACCTTTGATGAACCGCGGGCGTGATTCGCATACTTAAGTTCGCGGGCAGCCTTGTCATGTGACGGGACAGCAGCGCTCTTACCGCACGATATCAAATCTATAGCATTGGTGTTAAAGTTTGTGGGTTAACGTATCAATGTGAATGGGATCTGTTTCCCGACACGTCACACCAGCAAATTAAGCCTCAGAACACGCGTTTTTGAGAGTACATTCATTTTATGTTCATCCCATCTTCAGATGACTAAATTTATTTACCCATAGTGAACACTGCTTCTTTACTTAGGACTTTTTACAACAGCTGTCTTAAAAACCTCCGTTGCAAAATTCTGCAGGGCCTCGCTCCCCTTTCCACGAATTTCTTCAACGGGCCAGACTGAAACCAACCGGGGGCCGGATCCGGCCGGCGGGCCCACGATTCCATCCTGCGGTTTAGGAGATAGGTCACGCTGGAATTAATGGCGTGTTAAGAAATTGATTAGTTTAGCGAAATACTAAACTTAGTCACACTAATTCCTGATGTACATAATACGCGATTATCATACTCCCAACATGAATCAAGCCATGTGGAATCATACACAAAATCAAAAACAATCTCCCTATTATAAAAGGGCGTAAGGAAACTGCCAGATGGGATAGTGCAAATTCTTGAATTAGCTGTACAGTATAAGAAGCGATATGGACTCAGTGGATAATACTCAAGGACAACATAAGAGGCGCTCGGTGCGCCATGGTGAGAGGAGCGTTCCAGTAAACTAGTGTCCGCAGACGAACCGTTAACGAGATAGTTACGGATGTGTGGTTAGAAGCCGCCACTGATTTCAGTATTAAATATTTTCTTAGTCAGTAAAATTTATTTAAAGTGTAAACTTTACGATTAAGTTCCCTTTTCATTGGGCTCAGATTTCTCGCAAACGTTGCGCAACGTTGGGGAAAAATTAGATGATATATATATTTTTTTGTCTTTCTATCGATGGAAAGTGAAGGAATTCGAAAATTATAGAATAAAAAAGTCCATTATTATCCTAAACAAACTACAGAAATTTACTTCCTACTCAGCTTAATAGGTAGTACACTTCTATCGCAGCTATAACAACGCAATAGGTCTAGTTATTTCTGCTTCCACGAAAAGCTTTTAAAGATTTCAGGACTTGCATTAAATGGAAATGAACTGTTTCTTTTTTCAGTATTTAGCGCTGGAATAAGATTCAGAAATTTGTAGCCGGTGAAATAGACCGACAGCCAGTTGCAGTAAATGGTGGTTTTCAAGCAACCTTTACCGTGGTTTCGAAGGATTTAAACCCGTCTTCCTCAGAAGGACAACAGACTTCACATTAGCAATCAATTAGTAAAGCTATCTCTACATGACATGTGTCGGCAACGGTCTGTATGTCCACATATAAAAGCTAAGGCCCCTAGAAGCAAGGGCTTAGCTTTTACATATGAATATACAGACCTTTGCCGACACATGTCATGTGGAGATAGCTTTACTGATTGATTGCTAATGTGAAGTTTGTTGTCCTTCTGAAAAAGGCGGTCTTAAATCCGTCGAAAACATGGTAAAGGGTATTTGAAAACCGCCATTTATTGCAAGTACCTGGCGGTCTATTACACCATAACCGTTGCTGTAGTGCAGACATGTTCGAAATATCAGAAATTTATTCCTCTTACAGAGAAATGTCTATGTTGGAAAAACATTAAATTTCCACGATCACAAGATTCAGATTTATTTTTAACGGTCTTAAAGAGCCTACGGAAAAGCAACATACATCTGAGGGAGGACGTTGGGGGGAGGACGGGAAATGATACGTCGGTTGTGTAGAACAACTTTCTCGAACAGGACTGCCGATACTTACCATGTGCTCACCAGCACCACAAAACAAAGGTAATACTTTCATCATCGCTTTCCAACAAAAGAAAATGATGGGTCCAAACTTTATACAGAGTGATCCATTACATGAAATGTCACAGACGTGGTGAGACTCTCTCATCCTCTCTCTTTACCACTCTTACGATTCAGCTGAATTCCGATGAGCCGAGTCGCAACTCAAAACACACACACACACAGCCGGCTGCCTCCCAGAAACTAATTTCACTTTCAATCATTTCCGCTGAACATCACTTCTTTTGATTCCGCAAACGCGCAGCACGCACTCAGGCCTGGTATCGACTGCAGCGTCGCGATGCCTGATAACAGCGCGGCGAAATGTCGCGCTCCGCTGCATTTGAGTGCTTCATAAATAACTGAGCTGGCCTAAATTGGGAGACTGCGCAGCAGGTGCTCCACGGGCGAAATTGAAATGGAATATTCATGCGAAGCGTATTTGCTAAATGAGTTTGCCAACTAAGCGGGCGGACGAGAAAGAAGTGCGCTATCAATTTCCATTTATCTGCCCGGCGGTCGCGGCTGCGGCTCCGTTAATATTTAAACACAGCCGAGGTCAGTGATTTTAATTCTGCTGTTTGTGATGCAGCTGTATCATACGCTTATCTGGTTCAGCCAAACAAGTTCATCGAACCACTCCACCGCAGAAAAGTCGTTGTATAAGGGACATATTAACATTTTTGTTAGCCGGCCGAGGTGGACGATCGGTTCTAGGCGCTACAGTCTGGAACCGCCTGACTGCTACGGTCGCAGGTTCGAAGCCTGCCTCGGGCATGGATGTGTGTGACGTCCTTAGGTTAGTTAGGTTTAAGTAGTTCTAAGTTCTAGGGGACTGATGACCTTTGATGTGAAATCCCATAGTGCTCAGAGCCATTTTGAACCCATAGTGTTCAGAGCCATTTGAACCATTTGAACATTTTTGTTAAATGTGATGATCCTCCTTGGAGCCTGTAAGATAATCGCCTTTGTTGTTGTTGTTATGCCGTCCACAAATCTGGATGTATTTTTTGTTTCGAACAGAATGTAACATTTTATTCAACTATCTTTATAAGTAAACCTTCAGGTATATCCTGGTCGCGGAAATCCTTTTTCATGTTTGTCCGAAGGTAACACTGAAATACTACGATGGGACCGTAATTGTGTCCGTGGTGTCACAAGTAGGAATCTTTATGAACTGAACATACTGTTTTGCGTATATGGCCAACATCAAATGGGAATAATCATGCGACATTCTGCCCTAAGATGTAAACTGTTGCACCGCAGAATAAGTTTGTTCTACTTGGTTGAACTATTTAAAATCCTACGCGGCGAGCTCAGAACAGAGAAAGCTAGCTCTGGGCTGGTGCGCCATTCGGAATGTCAACAAGACGTACCGCTATTGTAACGGACACACAACCTCCGAGCGAGGAAAGCAGAAATACAAATGTCGCGGTTTTGTGTAACAAAATACCATGAAGTGACACTTCGTAACTTCAGCGCCAGAGTACCACTACAATAATCAAACGTCGCTGAAAGAAAGACCCGAGTTTGGCGACCCAGAATAATTACTTAATTACTACAGTAAATCAAGGAGCACTGACGGCACCAGTAAATAAGGGCATGAACATTCATGTACACGGATCCACCGCGTCAAATGCACAGGCTCAGCTCCTCGAGAAACGAGGCTTTCGGAGGTCAAAGACACATTCAGACGCGCTGCTATTCTATCTGTGTCGCTAGAACAGTCTATTGAGTTTCGGTGAAACCACGACACGGTGATCGATGATGGTCTGCCTGCTATCCGCTTCTTGGCTTCAGCAGTGCGACAAAGGCAACCTAATGTTCAATGTGTGTGAAATCTTATGGGGCTTAACTGCTAAGGTCACCAGTCCCTAAGCTTACACACTACTTAACCTAAATTATCCTAAGGACAAACACACACACCCATGCCCGAGGGAGGACTCGAACTTCCGCCGGGACCAGCCGCACAGTCCATGACTGTAGCGCCTAAGAGCGCTCGGCTAAACCCGCGCGGCTAACCTAATGCATACCACAGCTGTGGTCTGCTGTTGCTGCCTATTGGACATCGTGGATGAGGTGAGACTGGTGTGCAACCAGCCCTTCTCCACTGAGGGTCAATCACGGATGATCTGGAAGCCGTCATTTCCACACCGACCAGACGTGGCATGTTCACCTGAACCCCTGGCCGACTTGTGGACATCTGCTGCAGTCTTGGTCGATCCATGGTGGATGACCAGCACCTAGCGCTCACGACAACTGACATCCTAATCCAATGTCGGCTGTCCTCACCAGAGTGCATGACGGGCAGTTTTCGAGAGCGCTGAGATGGGAGCCGCACCGTACCACTGATCATGTGGGTAGGTGACGCCATCTCGTCCCCACGTCGCCACCAGCAGAGCATGCGGCCGTGACACACCGACCTGTGGCAGCGTCACGACTCTCTGACGGGGCATCATAATTTGCGGCATTCGCTTATGCCTGTGCATGACCCTGTAGAAATTTTATAACACTGTACACTCAACACGAAAAATAAACGTTATTGCAGATTCCCCTGTGCCACTGTTGCTTCCAGGTGGACCGCTCACCCACCCTAGCTCTATAGGTAGCAACAAAAGTTTGAAATTGGTTCAAATGGCTCTAAGCACTATGGGAGTTAACATCTGAGGTCATCAGTCCCCTAGAACTTAGAACTACTTAAACCTAACTGACCTAAGAACATCACACACATCCATGCCCGGAGCAGGATTCGTACCTGCGAACGTAGCAGCCGCGTGGTTCCGGACTGAAGCGCCTAGAACCGCTCGACCACAGCGGCCGGCAGTTTGATATTCCACGCACTTCCTCCGCTTTCACACGTTTACTTATTAGTAACAGTGATGGTGCTGAATTGTTGCTGCTGCAGTTGCAATTCAAAACTCGTCCAAAGGGGACGAATAATTACGACAGAGGCCTCATTACAGATATCTTACTAATAAGATGCGCTTTATGTGTTTACTAACATCGAGAGACAGCGTATAAAATCGTAAGCTTAATTTATGTGACTAGATAAAAATTGTAATGTGGGAGGGTACTGCCAGTCAAGCAGGTGGATGTGTACATGTTTCGAACGGTTTTCATCTGCAGGTAACATTTATATATGACAATATGAGTCGTCAGCTCCAGATTATACAAATCCCCAAACCACTGTGCTTTCTTTTAAAAAAGTAATCACTCAGTAAAACTATAGTTGTAATATTACAGTTTGCGAAGAATGAATATGTGCTGTTTACATTTTAATTTCAGTAAGGATGAAGGAAGACTGAACACAAAAAATTATACAAAAAGTAAAAAAAAAAAAAGAATTTCATCCCTAAAAAATATTTCAAAGTGTGATAAATCGCTAGTTTGCCGCATGGTATAACATCAAATTCCATGTTTTTTTGCGACACTTTCATTTTGACGCACTACGTGTTTTACCCTGTGATGATGATGATTGGGTTTTGAGACAGAAAGCAGTGAATGAAATACACAATAGTCAGGTATAAATCGTTTCCTTATCTTCAGCGGGGTTGCAAGAACGCGAATGCAGGCAGATCCAGTGTAATATCCAGAAATATCCAAGTCCGTGTACACGGTAATCGCTGAGAGAGAGGTTGAGCATTCGCAGACTTAGAATACGAGATTGAAGCGGGATGATGACAGCTTGCAGCTACCTCTTCGATAGCGGCGCTGCCTGCGTTGGATGAGAAGGGCGCGACCGTGTAGCGGCCGTCGGTTGGTGTCCGTGGTTGTTGTGTGGCTGCCCTGACTCTGGCGGCGGTACTCGGACCGTCTGGTGCCAACCTATGAACAAGGAAGTGACTTGCCCGGAGAAAGACACCACACTAGGAAGCCATTTCACAACCCCACCACAGCATCTATATACGTAAAATTTGAATTTTCGTTTGTTCAAAATCTTAAATCTCCAAAAGGTCTCCATAGATTCCTATGAAGTTTTTATATGAAGTTACATTCGAATATTCACGTGTTGATATATACCTATTTTTACATGATGTAATATACAAATAAATGTGTAATGTATAAAGGGGCAACATTATTACCAAAAATCTCGAAAAGTCCTTAACCGGTTTACTTCAAATATCTGCACAGTAATCTAATGAACCTTCGGACCCGATATACACTACAAATTTTTGTTCTACGTAATGTATAAAAGGCCGGCCGAAGTGGCCGAGCGGTTCTAGGCGCTACAGTCTGGAACCGGGTGACCGCTACGGTCGCAGGTTCGAATCCTGCCTCGGGCGTGGATGTGTGTGGTGTCCTTAGGTTAGTTAGGTTTAAGTAGTTCTCAGTTCTAGGGGAATGATGACCTCAGATGTTAAGTCCCATAGTGCTCAGAGCCCAATGTATAAAAATACGTGTAATATAGAAAGGGGAAACATTGTTACCACGAATCTCAAAAAGTACTTCACTGATTTACTTCAGATTTTTACACATTACTATAATAAACTTTTGGACAAATACAGACTACACATTTTATACGTGTAGTTTAAACGTTATAAGGAAACAATAAAGTTATGGTCTATCGGTTTGCGATGAGAATACTACTACCAAATCTCAACTTGCAGTAACAATAAACAAGACTCAAGGTCAGAAAGAGGGGAGCTGAACAGAAAGGTGGGAGGACATGGACGTCGAAAGCGAATAAGGAGGATATGGACAGAAAGAGGAGCAGGAAAAGATGGAGAGAGGGCGGAGGAGGAGATGGATATAGAAAGGGGGAAGAGGTGACAGACAGAGAGAGGGAGGGAGAGAGGGGGCAGGAGGAAATGGAAAGAGAGGGGGGAAAAAGAAGAAGATGGAGGTGGAGAGACAGGGCAGAAGGAGATGGAGAGAGGGGGAGGAGAAGATGGAGAGACAGGAGCGGGAGGAGAAAATGGACAGAGAAAGAGGGGAAGTTGGAGATGGACAGAGACAGGAAGGACAAGGAGATTATATTCAGTTCCTATCCTTATCAGAAATATGAGCTTCTTGTTTTCTTTCTATTCCCTTTATACAGAGTGAGCCACTGCAACACGGGGTCGGGAACAGCTAGTAATTTACAAAAACGCCCAACAATACGATAAGACGCGGTACAATGCCGAAAAATGGTGGTAGTCCCTCTTTCTTTTCCATTACGGTAAAATAGCGATATTTTATCTATGACACTTGCACCAAACAAGCGAAATGCCTTCCATTTATCTCTCAAAAGTTTTACGCCAAGTCCATTCCAGATGTGGAGTGCAAATTATTAAAATGTCCACGAAACTCACGTACAAAATGCATGATTCTTTTGAGCGGGACTATCTGTGTTCCATGCAATATCTGTCGGCTACTTACTGGCAAAACTTACGTCTCACCATAATCACATGACTGTTGGAGTCGTAGTATGATAGTGACAAAAATTCTTTTCTAAGCATCTGAATGCTCTCTGCATTGATGTTCCTACTCTATGTTTGCCGTAAGCTGTTACTGATAAACCGTGTCTTGTGATGAGTGCTTCTATGGTGCAGCATAGCGTTGCATTGGTGCTGTGGACGTTAGTGGAAACGAACTGAAAGGAAGTGCGAGAAGTAAATGCGACTGCCTTCTTCTAGGACCACAGGAAAACGCTTGCCGAACTTATCGTCCACATCCGACGGACGGTTCGTCATCAACAATACTTTACCTACTTACTCCAAGAGACACTGCGCAGCGTTCGATGAAAGCATACCGAAGAAGACCGGTTCTCCTCTCCTTGCCGCCGCTTCAGTGGTGAAAGAAAATATCTTTAAGCAGTTGGGTCCTAACTGTTTACCCGCTGGCAGAACAGCGTGCCTTAGCAATTTAAGGGACCGAGGTGGTTATTTTCCTACTGGGGCCACCTTATCAAAGGCGTCTTCTTTTGTAACAACGTGTTGTATTTGTGAGGAGGAATTGAAGAAGACGACTTTTTCTATTCGTATTAGCGACAAATTTGTTATTACATATTGGATTTCGTTTTTTGCTGTATCGTATAAAACTGAGTCCTTGAAAAGCACATTTACAGAATTGGAAGCTCAAACCGTCATATTTTTCCGCAACAAACATTTAATAAGAGTAAGAAAAGTAAACTAAACATGTTTATGTTATCAATCCACACTATTTCTTAAATTTGATAATAAACGATATAGTTACATGAAAATATGAATACCATTAAAACCTACAGATTTTTCCTTACACGAAATTTTCAGTCACTTCTTTAGAAACCAAAACAGAAGGCGCTGATTGAAGGAGGAGATGACCCATACTCGTCTAAGTCTTCAAAAATTCCAGCCGTTCATTTCAGATTTGGAATACGGAAACAAGCTTCTGATTGAGAATCACACTCACGTGAATGGGAACCATAAATATAGAAACGAGGGGTGGTTAAAGAGGAGTCGATTGACGGTGGAATTCGTAGATTAGTGCTACTTCGTCCTCGTCAACCAGGGCCTTATATGAATCTGAGGTTGTAATGGCGCATAGTTTCCACTGTTCGTTTGGTGGGACACGCGGAATTCTAAATGATGGTAACCATACAATCTGGCATTTGCACTGCGATGATCAGGCAACAGCTGTTCTCAAACATTTGTTGCAACTTCTCCTTGACCTTTACGTAAACTGGCGTCACGTACCACTTCCACAAAAAATATTTCCCACACAACAAAAAACGTTAAGTAATGCACTTCAAAAATCATGTGGACGTGTGTGAAAAACTGATGACGTGAATGTTTGCTGGCATTAGCCTATCAGTCCCAGTATCCCTGTTGTTGTTACATAATGTCGACTACGAATCTTCGCCTCGCCATCTGAAAGGTTAAGTTTGTGATAATGTTTACAACACACATAATTAGGTGTCACGTAACTTTCGTAGCTGTCTCCAGTGTACGGGACGAACGTCATGGGTTATTCATTTTGGCAGTTTCCTAAAGCTGTAAAAAAATCGATGACGAAAAAAGAAAGCTGTGGGCGACCGTTCAAACTATCTACATCTACGTGATTTCTCTGCTATTCACAGTAAAATGACTGACAGAGGGTTCAATGAACCACCTTCAAGCTCTCTTTCTACCGTTCCACTCCCGAACGGCACGCCGGGCAAACGAACACTAAAATTTTTCTGTGCGAGCCGTGATTTCTCTTGTTTTATCGTGATGATCATTTCTTCCGAAGTAGGTGGGTGCCAACAGAATGTTTTCGCAATCGGAGGAGAAAACTGGTGATTGAAATTTCATGAGAAGATACCGTCGCAACAAAAAACGCCTTTGTTTTAATGATTGCCACTCCAATTCACGTATGATGTCTGTGACACTATCTCCCCTATTTCTCGATAATACAAAACGAGCTGCCCTTCTTTGTACTTTTTCGATATCATCCGTCAGTCCCACCTGATGCGGATCCCACATCGCACAGGAATACTCCAGAATAGAGCGGACAAGCGTGGTGTAAGCAGTCTCTTTAGTAGACCTGTTGCACCTGCTAAGTGTTCTGCCAATGAATCGCAGCCTTCGGTTTGCTGTACCAACAATATTATCTATGTGATCGTTCCAATTTAGGTTATTTCTAATTGTAATCCCTAAGCATTTAGTTGAATTTACAGCCTTCAGATTTGTGTGACTTATCGCGTAATCGAAATTTAGCTGATTTCTTTTAGTACTCATGTGAATAACTTCGCAATTTTCCTTATTCAGGGTCAATTGCCACTTTTCGCACCATACAGATATCTTATCTAAATCATTTTGCAATTCGTTTTGGTCATCTGACTACTTTACAAGACGGTAAATGACAGCATGATCTGCAAATAATCTAAGACGGCTCCTATGTCGTTAACTGTGACCTTTCTGACAGGAAATCACTAATCCAGTCGCACAACTGAGGCGATACTCCGTAGGCAAGCAGTTTGGTTAGAAGACGCTTGTGAGGAACGGTGTCAAAAACCTTATGGAAATCTAAAAATATGGAATCAATTTGACATCCTCTGTCGATAGCAGTTATTACTTCATGAGTATAAAGAGCCAGTTGTGTTTCACAAGAACGATATTTTCTGAAACCGTACCGACTATGTGTCAACAAATCGTTTTCTTCGAGGTACTTCATAATGTTCGAATACAGAAGTCGGTTGGTAACAACAAGTGTCCTATTGGACCAACACAATGCTCGCTCTGCAGAGAACCCACTTTCTGTAGGCGTTGTGGTGGGAAGTGTCTTCACCGGCCTTCCCATACTACTGATATCGTACCTATAGATTCCCGTTTTTTCTGTCACTAGAAAGAAAATTCCTTTCAGCCAACGTTGTTAACATTGACAGAAGATCCATACAGCTCTCACAGCAACAATTCTTTGTCACAGTTGATACCGTGACTTTAAAAATTTTCGAAGCCGAATATATGTAGAACAATAGTCAAAGGTCACGCTCTCTGTTCCAGTAAAAAACAAATAACAATAAATGATCATTTTTACTTACAGTTTACTCCCGTGGAGAAACTTTCATTCTCTACGATCCTAGTAAAAATTTTTTGCAGTTTACTGTCCATGATGTAAAGCATCTTTACTGATACGTTGGCTGATGCGTTTAATGTTCTTAGTAGTTGTTGGAATCGTGCATAGTGCGAATTTCGTTTGGTTTGAACCATAGGTGTATGACCTATGTTTGGCTGTTGACGAACTGAAAGAAGTGCTCATTCAGAGATAAATGGGACGTACGCTGGCCTTCTAGAATACCTTTGCGAAAAAATGAACAAAAGGTTATAGGATAAAATGTTCTGGGACTTCCAGCAGCGTCAACTGGTTAAAACACTACACCTTTCGAGCAATTATTCCTAGGCCATCGTCAAGAGGAACGACTGATGACGGGATGCTGGTACGCTCTTATATACTCTAGCTGCCAACTGTGACGTTAGTGCTACCCACACAAATATAGCCATACTTCGGCTCCGTATTCGATGCGCCCGCTTCCCGATCGGTGGATCCCACGCCGCATTGCGAAAGAGGCCGCCGCCTCTGCTAAATGTGATGTCGTGATTTTTGTTTCAATGGTTCCTTTAGTTACACTCTTCCAAAAGTGATTAGTGCGATCTACGACAGGTGTTGTAAAATTTGGTCTCACGAGTGTTTTGCATAGAATGTGCAGCTAAAGTAGATATTTAGGGATGGCATAGGCGACGAAACTTCTCATATTTGTATTTGTTGTACTCTCAAAGTCTCGCAGAACTTTTTGAGTGACATCATCTTCGCCATCGACTGTATTATTTAATATAATTTCCACTATTGCAATTTCTACTTTTTGCTTATATGCATGTGGTTATAGGTCCTGAAAACACATTAATACAATACCTAGAAAAAAAAAACATGAGACTCTATGGCTCGTATCAGCATTCGTCACATACATCGATGGCTTATCTAATCCCGATCAGAAACTACAATTTTTCAGTTTGCCTTTTCCCACCCTTCCCCTCTCGATTACGTGATGATAAGTCATGAACGACACGTGGTTTTGATTCCATGTGAAACTTCCCCGGTAAAATCACTTGGGTAGATAGGGGCACGCAAGCTACAAAATGAGGTCAAGCTGAAGAACTCAAACAAGGCGGCAAGGCGGCTCAACATGCCTCTTGAGGGAGCCCCATCCAATCATGCAATACGACTAATACAGTATAACATCTCTAGATTACTGTAAATCTCTCCTTAATCTTTTGTTTTACTGGGGAAGATACACAAGTCAGGGAACAGAAGGAAATTTAATTAATCCACAACAGAATATTTTAACCACTTGTTGTATTTTCCCATCTATTTGGGATGGTACTCAAGTTAATGTAAGATTGAAAGAACTGAACGTATCGACCTTGATTTGTGATTATTACCCACAAAGGGTGTCCCTATGTTTGTATTCCGGAGTCACCTAAAAACAAACGTAAGTGAACTGAGCTAAAAAGTGTTACCAAAATGTTGTAAATAAAATTAATATTGAAATTGTTCTCAAAACTACCGAGATATGATGATAACGTAATGTTACTTCTCAGGTATGCGGATGTTTTTCCCTAATCTTTATGGGTCAGTACGTATTGGTATTAGAGATGTTACGAATCATTGTCATGGTGATGGTTTCCGTTTAAAGTAAGATCTCGGGCTAGCTAAAATCCTTCCAAGAAGCCTGCTTCAAATAGAACTATGACAGATAATTACATCATAGGAAGTGATAAGACGAAGATCACTTATGCTGTAGTTCTGGCGCTGCAGTCCGGAACCGCAGGACTGCTACGGTCGCAGGTTCGAATCCTGCCTCGGGCATGGATGTGTGTGATGTCCTTAGGTTAGTTAGGTTTAAGTAGTTCTAAGTTCTAGGGGACTTATGACCTAAGATGTTGAGTCCCATAGTGCTCAGAGCCATTTGAACCATTTTTGAACTTATGCTGTAACCTAACAAAACACTTTGTGACATCTCAATTGCCTTGAACCGATTATGAGAGTGAGTCTACTATGTCGGAATGGAGAGCAAGTTCCTGAAAAGATATGAAAAAAATGTTTAACTTTGTAAGTAGCCGAGCTGAGAGAGATCCAATAGTGTTATAAGTGCGTTCAGAGGTTGGAATTGGAAAAACATGCGGTTCAAACCGTACATGATAAAAATACGTAATTTTACGAGGTTCTTGTTGAAATCCTCGTTGCTGGTGCGAATACGAAGATAACCACTGGAAAACAGCAATATTTAAATGAGTCAGTATTCAAGTCACTGAGCTATTCCTTCTTGATTAACGGAACATACGCGGATGAAGTTATCAGGTAAACAAACAAGCGTACAACGCAATATACCTACTCATGTTTTCCACACTCCTTTCCAGAACCGATCAAACATCATGGTCTTCATTTCTGTTTCAGGTACTGTTCGCCATATACTGAACGTGCGGATTTCGAAGTTTACAAATCCACGTTGAGCTGAATTACAGTGAGTATGTAACTGTACGCAGTAACTCTTTAAGGAATAAGTCGGGCAAACTTAATGTCTCTGCACGACAGCCAAATATTTACCACGAGGGCAAGCCGACGCATCGGTTGTTCATACCTTAGGTAATGGCATCTATGATTAGGGATAACTGCTCACTGAAAGCTCGTTATCTAGATGGGCGTTGTTTTATAGTTCTCCGGCAACTTGTTTCGTATAAATGGTACACTTTTTCCAGTTTCAATGATAGATGAACTATAGCTGTGTAGAACCCGAAGACGACAAATATGACAGCGGTATATCCGTGGACGTGACTTTCTATCCACGATCCATTGGCCCGGGTGTTGTCCTGCACTGTCCGCTCGGCTCATTTCGGTGCTAATTAATGACGTGTCGCCGGCCACTTGGCGTGCATTACGGCGCCGTTAAGCGTGGAACGCGGCCGGCAGCGTCATGCATCACCCACAGGCTGACAGCCGTTCCAACAAGCGAGCCGCATACCCATCAGCAGCTCACCGCCGAAAGACAGCCGCTGTTGCAATGTTCACCTGTGATTGATTGCCTCCGACCGCTGTTTAGCTTTGGCATCGCTTCGTACGCAGCGTCTGCTTTGTCCGTGTGTCATTCACCCTAACAGTAGAACAATATTACCGATACCGCATTGCCACGCTGAAGTCCTCCTTCAAAGTTAATATATTTAACGGCCGAATGAAAAATTTTCGAAAGACATATGGGTCATATGAGACATTTAGTGGAGAAAACGAACGAATAATTTATCTTACTGCTTACGTTTTTCTGGCCACGACTGCTGATCTCTCAAAGTTTTGGTTAATTTGATTAAGATTTACCAAAAACTTTACCTTTTTTGTGTAAAAGAGCATCATCATGATGTGCTATCTTATTCGTATCGCAATCTTGATGTATTTTTTGTCTCACTTTTACAATCTAACTGCGTCAATGCTGTCGATCTTCAGTCATCGTGATAGGGTTTTCGACATGTGCGCCTATGGTTGTGTTCACATGAAGTACCCGAGTACTTTCTGTGCAGTTTCTTAGTCTCTAGGTATCTATTTATCCTTGCAGGGAGTCTTTATTTTACGAGGTATATTCTGACAGTATTTTTGTAGAGCTCTTACCTATTTTGCAGGTGGAATTCCTGTAATTGGATTCTTGATTAAATATATTAATTTGATCCCGCATTATCTGACACAAGTATATCATGACCCATCAAATCAATGATAAAGTTATTCATCTAACTGCGAAATCAGTCATTTCAGTGAGCTTAGTTTATTATGCGTACATAACCTAATTCACAACAAACAGGTTTGACAATCATTTAAATCAATAAATGAAAGCCGTGACAAACTTCGACAGGGGATCTACAAATACAGTTCTAGGAACGTGTATCTGGGCAAAACATTTACGTTTGCGGGACCGTACCGTGACTACCGTAAGTTAGTCCATAGAGACGAGAAATACTGCAGAAGGATATGCATGTGCAGCTATTGGCGGAGTTGAAAACATGTTGAAAATCTGACTGCAACCAAGTCTTAGAAATGAAGTATGAAATTACTGAACTTAATTGCAAATTATTCGCCTTTCCGTACAGTTCGCTTCGCTGTTGCGGCTGGATCTCGCCATACTTTCAAATGGCTGCAAAATTAGTCTTGGCTCGCTGCTAACAACTTTTCTGTGTAAGTTTAGCTCAACTGGATGAGAGCCTCTTGTACGAAGGAGCGTGGATATGGGGAAGACTTGCTCGAAATTAGTGGAGAAGTGAAGACTAGAAGCGCCGGCCGCGGTGGTCTAGCGGTTCTAGGCGCTCAGTCCGGAGCCGCGTGACTGCTGCGGTCGCAGGTTCGAATCCTGCCTTGGGCATGGATGTGTGTGATGTCCTTAGGTTAGTTAGGTTTAAGTAGTTCTAAGTTCTAGGAGACTGATGACCATATATGGTAAGTCCCATAGTGCTCAGAGCCATTTGAACCATTTTTGAAGACTAGAAGTGAAGTAACAATCTGCAGAGCGCTTCTGACAAGGAAAGCTTTGACCTCTTTGTTTCTTCAGCGTCACTTAATTTTGATTGGTTTAATACTAATTCTTTGTGAGTGCCGACCAGTATGATGTTGTCTTACAAGACACTGGATTCCCTTCCTTACTCGTAGGTAAGGTGACTGACCAGTTAAAAAACATGCTACCCCTCTCTCCGCCTTCCACGCGCTGGCCAATGCTGTGACACCTCTGTAAGTGCTGTCGCATCCCTTACACGTACTTCTAAACAATTTACAAGAAGCAATGGTAGCTGACTTTTCGTGTCATTAAACATAGTTTGATGGCACCTGGACAAGTGTTGGCATCCTACGCGCTACGAAGAAGTCTGAAACTTTCTGTCACTGTTCCACAATTTAAATTGTTATCTTAACAGCCCGTGGTTTTCCGCGAAGTTTGACTTTACGCTGTTTCCCTCTGCAGTAGCAGTTCTTTCGGGACTCTGGCCATTAAGCGGCACTCATCTTCTGGATACAGCTCCTGTAAAACAAACTATGTTCTCCTGCACAACTTGGAGATATATTTTGCATTGTCTGACTTTGGACACACCGCGTCAAAGTGGCCATCTTTCTTAAACATTTCACATGGTGAGTGAGTGTCGATTTTGCAGATAGTGCTGAGAACTGACTCCCTGTGGTTTTATAAGCCCCTTGTCGTCAGACGAGTCCAACCTGATTTCACAGTGGCTTCTCATATCGCTATTAATGTAATTTCACATAGTAAATTGTAATTTAAGAAGTTAGGTATTGGCACATCACTAAGTACTAGTGTTGATTCACATTTCATTATCTCGTGGAGATAAATTTATTCTGATTTAATTAGACTCTGTATTATGGATTCTATGTAAGTTGCGGAACAGTTCGGTAAAACGGTCGTGTAACAGAGGAATGATCAAGATTTTCTGATCTGCAGGTCTTTCATGTTTCAAGTGTAAGATATATTTCCTATACACAATCACGGAAAAAAATGGCAGCACCAGAAAGTAATTAATAGAGTAATGAAATTTAGGGAATACATTTGCCTAGGTAACACAATTAAGTTATTAACACTACAGGAACACAGGTTAGTGTAAGCACGAGATAAGCCATTGCAAATGTGAAATGTTCATACATTAATAACCGGCGTAACCGTGAGAACGTTGAATGCAAGCATGCGAATTTGCTTACATTGTGTTTTACAGGTTCCGGATGTCAGTTTGTGGGATGGAGCTCTATCCCTGTTGTATTGCATCGTTCAGTACAAGGACGGTTAATGCTGTTTGTGAACGACACTGGAATTTTTGTCTGATGATGTTCCATATGTGCTCGATTGGAGACAGATCTGGTGATTGAGCAGGCCAAGGCAATATGACGATACTCTGTAGAGCGTGTTGAGTTACGACAGTGGTATATGGGCGCGCGTTATCCTGTTGGAAAACACTCCCTGGAATGCTATTCACGAATGGCAGCACAACACATCGAATCACCATACTGACGTACGGATTTGCAGTCAGGGTGCGTGCGATAATCAAAAGAGCGCTGCTGCTGTCATACAAAATCTCACCCTAGACCATATCTCCAGGTGCCGGTCGAGTTTGTCTAGCACACAGACAGGTTGCCCGCAGGACCCCAACTGGTCTCCTTCTACCCAACACACTGTCATCACTGACACTGAGGCAGAACCAGCTTTCATCAGAAAACACGACAGACCTCCACACTGCCCTCCGATGAGCTCTCGCTTGACACCACTGAAGTCGCAAATGGCGGTGGTTTTAGGATGCGAGCTACGGGGCGTCTGGCTTGGGGCTGTAACCGATTTGTAACGGTTTCTGCCGGCCTGGGTGGCAGAGCGGTTCTAGGCGCTTCATTCTGGAACCGCGTGACCGCTACGGTCGCAGGTTCGAATCCTGCCTCGGGCATGGATGTGTGTGATGTCCTTGGGTTAGTTAGGTTTAAGTAGTTCTCAGTTCTAGGGGACTGATGACCTCAGCTGTTAAGTCCCATACTGCTCAGAGCCATTTGAACCATTTTTGTAACGGTTCGCTGTCACTGTGGTGCCAACTGCTGCTCAGATCACTGCTACAGATGCAGTAAGATGCAACCAGAGCGATATGCCAAACACAACGGTCTTCCCTCTCGATAGTGCCACTTGGTGACTCGGAGCCCGGCCTCTACAACCCCACGTTCTCGTGAGCACCGCTGCCAGCAATCATGTACAACGACTACGTTCCTGCCAATTCTTTCTGCAATATTGCAGAAGGAACATCCAGCATCTCGTAGGCCTATTACATGATCTCGTTCAAGCTCAGTGAGGCGTTAATAATGGCGTCTTTGTCGCCTTAAAGGCATTCTTGACTATCCTCAACTCGACACGTCCAATCTGAAAGGTAGATAACGCACACGACCGTTACCTTGTGTATTTAAAGCAAACCTGATTTGCATTCTCATAGTGGCACTATTAGCGCCAGTCTTATGCGACTGGCGCTAAATTTGAATATACACTCCTGGAAATGGAAAAAAGAACACATTGACACCGGTGTGTCAGACCCACCATACTTGCTCCGGACACTGCGAGAGGGCTGTACAAGCAATGATCACACGCACGGCACAGCGGACACACCAGGAACCGCGGTGTTGGCCGTCGAATGGCGCTAGCTGCGCAGCATTTGTGCACCGCCGCCGTCAGTGTCAGCCAGTTTGCCGTGGCATACGGAGCTCCATCGCAGTCTTTAACACTGGTAGCATGCCGCGACAGCGTGGACGTGAACCGTATGTGCAGTTGACGGACTTTGAACGAGGGCGTATAGTGGGCATGCGGGAGGCCGGGTGGACGTACCGCCGAATTGCTCAACACGTGGGGCGTGAGGTCTCCACAGTACATCGATGTTGTCGCCAGTGGTCGGCGGAAGATGCACGTGCCCGTCGACCTGGGACCGGACCGCAGCGACGCACGGATGCACGCCAAGACCGTAGGATCCTACGCAGTGCCGTAGGGGACCGCACCGCCACTTCCCAGCAAATTAGGGACACTGTTGCTCCTGGGGTATCGGCGAGGACCATTCGCAACCGTCTCCATGAAGCTGGGCTACGGTCCCGCACACCGTTAGGCCGTCTTCCGCTCACGCCCCAACATCGTGCAGCCCGCCTCCAGTGGTGTCGCGACAGGCGTGAATGGAGGGACGAATGGAGACGTGTCGTCTTCAGCGATGAGAGTCCCTTCTGCCTTGGTGCCAATGATGGTCGTATGCGTGTTTGGCGCCGTGCAGGTGAGCGACACAATCAGGACTGCATACGACCGAGGCACACAGGGCCAACACCCGGCATCATGGTGTGGGGAGCGATCTCCTACACTGGCCGTACACCACTGGTGATCGTCGAGGGGACACTGAGTAGTGCACGGTACATCCAAACCGTCATCGAACCCATCGTTCTACCATTCCTAGACCGGCAAGGGAACTTGCTGTTCCAACAGGACAATGCACGTCCGCATGTATCCCGTGCCACCCAACGTGCTCTAGAAGGTGTAAGTCAACTACCCTGGCCAGCAAGATCTCCGGATCTGTCCCCCATTGAGCATGTTTGGGACTGGATGAAGCGTCGTCTCACGCGGTCTGCACGTCCAGCACGAACGCTGGTCCAACTGAGGCGCCAGGTGGAAATGGCATGGCAAGCCGTTCCACAGGACTACATCCAGCATCTCTACGATCGTCTCCATGGGAGAATAGCAGCCTGCATTGCTGCGAAAGGTGGATATACACTGTACTAGTGCCGACATTGTGCATGCTCTGTTGCCTGTGTCTATGTGCCTGTGGTTCTGTCAGTGTGATCATGTGATGTATCTGACCCCAGGAATGTGTCAATAAAGTTTCCCCTTCCTGGGACAATGAATTCACGGTGTTCTTATTTCAATTTCCAGGAGTGTACATCATCTTTCAAATGTAGAAATATGGCCACCAACTTTCGTTTACGTCGCACAAGTCCTTGTTGCTGTTGTTTCCGTGAGTGTGTGTTACACATTGCATTCTACACCAGTATTGCATTTGAAAGACATCTATTCGCCTCTTGTAACTAGTGCTCTGTGCACATGTCTCGCAGTCATCCAAATTGCATGTATTCAGAATATGTGTGTTACATAATTGAGGGCTGCCGAGTACATCCCAGTACATGCCGGGCAAGTCACATATTCTGTTGACTACGTAGACTAGGCGCTTGTGTAGCATCCAGTTCAGACCAAGGTATATCAGAGGCTTCCTTTCGTTGTACTGTATCTGCTGGAAGAGAACAACCCTTGCAAATATTCCAAATTGTGAACCCCAATGGTAACTCGCTGGGTTTTTACTGAAAGGAACGGAACTCTACAATAGGTCGAATCTCAGAAAGTCCTCCCTATGCTTAATGATTAAGCAGGAAAGAATATATATATATATATACAAACATCAAAAAAAGTTTTCCATCACCTCGGTTCGCAGAGTTCCCGAACCTGTTCAGAAAATTGGAGTAGAGAGCAACATAAACATCATTTCCACCCTTTTTATTGCTCATGAAAACCACAGATTGCATGCTGTACCACCATACAACTAGACCTTCAGAGGTAGTGGTCCAGGTTACTGTACACCCCGGTACCTCTAATACCCAGTAGCACGCACTCTTGAGATTGATGCTTGCCTGTATTCGTCGTGGCATACTATCCACAAGTTCATCAAGGCACTGTTGGTCCGGATTGTCCCATTCCTCAACGGCGATTCGGCGTAGGTTCCTCAGAGTGGTTGGCGGGACACGCCGTCCATTAACAGCACTTTTCATGTATCCCAGGCGTGTTCTATCGGGTTCATGTCTGAAGAACATGCCGGCCACTCTAGTCGAGCGACGTCGTTATCCTGAAGGAAGTCATTCACAAAATGTGCATGATGGGGGCGCGAATTATCGTCCATGAAGACGATTGCGTTGCCAATATGCTGCCGATATGGTTGCACTATCGATCGGACAATGGCATTCACGTATCGTACATCCATTACGGCGCCTTCCATGACCACCAGCGGCATACGTCGGCCCCACATAATGCCACCCCAAAACAGCAGGGAACCTCCACCTTGCTGCACTCGCTGGACAGTGTGTCTAAGGCGTTCAGCCTGACTGGGTCGCCTCCAAACACGTTCCCGACGATTGTCTGGTTGAAGGCATATGCGACACTCATCGGTGAAGAGAACGTGATGCCAATCCTGAGCGGTCCATTCGGCATGCTGTTGGGCCCATCTGTACCGCGCTGCATGGTGTCGTGGTTGCAAAGATGGACCTCGCCATGGACGTCGGGAGTGAAGTTGCGCATCATGCAGCCTGTAGCGCATAGCTTGAGTCGTAACACGACGTCCTGTAGTTGCACGAAAAGCATTATTCAACATGGTGGCGTTGTTTTCAGGATTCCTGCGAGCCATAATCCGTAGGTACTGGTCATCCACTGCAGTAGTAGCCCTTGGGCGGCCTGAGCGAGGCATGTCTCTGTATCTCCTCAATTTCCGAACAACATCTCTTTGGTTCACTCCGAGACGCCTGGACACTTCCCTTGTTGAGAGCCCTTCCTGACACAAAGTAACAATGCAGACACGATCGAACCGCGGTACTGACCGTGTAGGCGTGGTTGGACTACAGACAACACGAGCCGTGTACCTTCTTCCTGGTGGAATTACTGCAACTGATCGGCTGTCGGACCCCCTCCGTCTAATAGGCGCTGCTCATGCTTAGTTGTTTACATCTTTGGATGTGTTTAGTGACATTTATGAACAGTGAAAGGGACTGTGTCTGTGATACAATATCCACAGTCAACATCTATCTTCAGGAGTTCTAGCAACCGGGGTGATGCAAAACATGTTTAATGTGTGAGTGTATAAAAAACTTGCGCTGTAACTCATTCTCCGAGCTATATAAATTGGTGGTCAGTTGCATCTTATCGGAGCCATAGCACTATCAGCAAAGAAACAAAGACAAGTTATTAATTTTTACACGTCAAATAAATCATCTACATATCTGCCACAGAGTTATGTTAGCGACCTGTACCACAATTCTACTTCCTTCAAGTACTTTTGTTAGCTTTAATTAAACAAATGTTAACTACTTTCAAACCAATTCCAAATCATCTTGCTGGGGTAGGTGCTCCTCCTGTTGCGTTTTCGTGGTTGCGAATTAGATTACTGCTTTTAAGACACTGCTTTAGTAACATAGCTCTCGATGGGTGTAGGGGCATAAGTTTCAAAATGGCTCTGAGCACTATGGGACTCAACTGCTGAGGTCATTAGTCCCCTAGAACTTAGAACTAGTTAAACCTAACTAACCTAAGGACAACACAAACATCCATGCCCGAGGCAGGATTCGAACCTGCGACCGTAGCGGTCTTGCGGTTCCAGACTGTAGCGCCTTTAACCGCACGGCCACTTCGGCCGGCGGCATAAATTTCCAAAACCTCGTTTCGTGTATGACAACTAAGTGAAATATGAATGAAAAATAGTTTCTGTAATTACAGCCTGGAAATAATATCAAAAGATGTGCAGTAGAATGGAAAACTGGCATTGTGAAGAACCAGAATAATGCGTAAAAGCGAGCCAACCTATCCTATCTCATCTTTAAAGTCAATGCAGCGTCAGAAATAAATCGAGACCCATTGAAGATGACACATGTTTGGCTAAAGAATAAAAGAAGAAATAAACAATTTTACAGAAAGCACCTGCCGCAAATGACAGGAGAAGTTAATGAGTTGTTTCTTAAAATAAATCAGTTGTTAATCCACATGTTGTTTCAGATAAAACATTTCTTTAGAAGTTATGATCCTAAGTGGCTACTCCGATTCACGGTGCACAATAACAGTTGCAGGTTGCCTACCTGCTTCCAGGAACAACGAAAAGTTGATTTTCAGTATTTAATATTATTATTGGCCAAGTTTAATTAATTAAAATGCTGTCATAAGCTCTAGATTAAGAGGTATAATCTTATGTTAAAGGTTTAACACAGTAAGACAACTATTACAGCTAGGAAGTATGTATATATGTCGAAGCAGCGTAAACCATGGCGCACAAATTATCCAGGCTGCTTTCATCCGGTATTTGAGAATAAGAGCACTTAGCGACTCTTAACAAACTTTACACAGAGTTTCAAACTTATTCTATACTTATTCTTTTACGAGCTTAACGTCAAACATTTAACACATTAGCTCATTTGTAAAGCAATCTGATGTCTGAAGCAGCTCTATACATGGGAGTTCGATTTCTTAAAGAATAGTGGCTGGGATTTAATGGTTGCACCTAATGTACTATCGCCTTATTTCAGTATTATAACTGGTTCAGACCGCCGTGTAGTGGGGGACATTTAATTTAACACTTAATATAAATCATTATAGAACTCAGCATTTTCATACGCAGAAACAGCTACCGTAGAGGAAAGTAGCGTTAGGTACCAGAAAAAATCAAAATTTGTCGGGGATAGAGCCTGAAAGCTTAATTTTTTTTTTTTTTACTTTACCTACGGAACACCATAACAATACGAAAAATGTAAATCGTAATCGGGGTAACAGAACGTGTGAAGTCTGAAGGAGGCTAATAATGAGTTGCAAGAGCTGGAATTTAGAATCAGCCTTTGACAAATTAACGCTCCGTTTCTCTTGATGATGCACCCTTAAGAATGTATTTTCTCTTACACGGTAAGAAATAATTGATCCAGCGATCTATTCCCATGTTTCGTTGGATACCGCAAACATTTACATTGATGACTGCGTCAAACGCGTTGGACAGCCCATATCTGTTTACAGTAAATCAGTTTTGTTGTGCTGAGACTTTTTAAAGTCCTACTGCGTAAAATGTAATAGCTACGGTGATAGTAAAATAAATTGTGGCAGACGTGTTTCTCGCTGGCAGTACCCCGCACACAGGAAGTGTTCCTAAATCACAGAGGGCTGCTCTCCTTGGAGCGGGCCGATACCGGTTCCATGTTGCTGAAGAAGTCTTCGCCGGAGCTGACTTATTTTAAAATTGTGCCGCCATATTTTGAGTGCGCTGACTGGTCGCCTACGCTGCTCCTCTGTGCGGCCGCCTCCACGGAGGATGTCTTCCGCTCCTAAGGAGAGGCAGCTCTCGCGCTCTCTCTGTGGCAATGTTCCCCGCATGTAAGGAGCATTTTACTGACCAGGCTTTCTTCCAAACACAATGAAACTTGCTACGTTATAACTAAAGCAAATTTCGAAAACCACTTTACAAAATCACTTCCTCAAATGGTTCAAATGGCTCTGAGCACTATGGGACTTAACATCTGAGGTCATCAGTCCCCTAGAACTTAGAACTACTTAAGCCTAACTAACCTAAGGACATCACACACATCCATGCCCGAGGCAGGATTCGAACCTGCACCGTAGCAGCCACGTGGATCCGGGCTGAAGCGCCTAGAACCGCTCGGTCACAGCTGCCGGCCCTATTCATCTGCTGAGCTATACTATTGGTTCGCCCTGTACTGCGTTTGTGAACTACGTCGTGAAACAAACTTCAATCTTCGTGAGACGCTGAATTTTAAATAATGAAAATGAATCTAATTAAATACCAAAGGAACTTAATTGAGTAGTCAGTGGAAACTATTTAACTGAAACTTAATACTGAAGTATACTCGTGTTCAGCAAAAAACAGAACACCTTGAACGATTAGACTTAGGGCGTTCCTTTTCACAGGATGTGTCCATTAGTATGTTTAGCACAAATGATTCGCATGTCAGTCACCTCGGTTCAGCATGTGTCCCGTTGCCTAATGGGCGCAGGGTGTGCCATAAGTCCTGATAACTTATTCCGTGCGTGATGGCATCGACTCGAGTAGGGCGCGAATGGCCTCCTGTGTTACAGCCATCCATGCCGCATTCACCTGTTTCCAAAGTGGTGGTTGGCACTGGGTCACAGCGCCACACCCGTCGTTTCACCATATCCCACACATTTTTGATTGACGGCAAGTCTGGTGATCTGGCGGCTCAGGTCAGAAGGCTGACACCCTGTGATACCAAGAAGGCAAGTATTCGTTCAGAAACATGTGGCCGTGCGTTGTCTTGCTGAAAAATGTTGTCTGGGGTGTTGTGCAGAAAGGGTGTGGCTAAGCGTTACAGGATGTCATTCACACAGACCACACTGATCACAGTGCCCTAAACAGGCACCAACTGTGATTTGTGGTTGTACTCTTAGCATTCCACACCATAATGCCTTGAGCTAGCGCTGTATGTCTTGTGCGAATGCAATCACTGTGACGCAGCTCCCCCTGTCTATGACAAACCAAAATGCGTCCATCATTTTCAAACAAACAGAACTTTGATTCGTCCAAAAACATTATCTGACGCCTCCATTCCTGTCCCCATGTACGTAGGCTGTTTAGGTTTTTATGTTGGTAACGCCACGTAGCGCTCTATATGAAAATCACTGACTGTGCTGTGTGAAGGCTGTGGTTGGTTTGCATTGTTGGAGTTATGCTATTGTAGTGTTGGGCAGTTGGCTGTTAACAGCGCGTAGCGTTGCGCAGTTGGAGTTGAGCTGCCAGCAGTGGCGGATGTGGGGAGAGAGATGGCGGAGTTCTGAGAGCGGATGATCTTGACGTGTGTCCATCAGAGACAGAAAATTTGTCAGACTGGATGTCATGAACTGATATATATATATATATATATATATATATATATATATATATATATATATATATATATATATATATATATATGTTATGACTTTTGAACACTATTAAGATAAATACATTGTTTGTTCTTTATTAAAATCTTTCATTTGTTAACTATGCCTATCAGTAGTTATTGCCTCCAGTAGTTCGAATCTTTTATGTAGCTGGCAGTATTGGCGCTCGCTGTATTGCAGTTGTTTGAGTAACGTAGATTTTTGTGAGGTAAGTGATTCATGAAAGGTATAGGTTATTGTTAGTCAGGACCATTCTTTTGTAGGGATTATTAAAAGTCAGATTGCGTTGCGCTAAAAATATTGTGTGTCAGTTTAGTGTTGATCAGAATAAGTAAAGAGAGTGACATCGTTCCCTGCGCCATTATTTGTACACATTCGTCAAAGGTAGCCGGAGCAGTGGACGACTCTCACGTAACCAGTGCAGTAATAAATGTTGTGACGGCCTGTCGCCTTGATTGTGTACGATGTGTTCCACTGTTGCCCCAGAGCCGAGGATGATGCAAATCTGTCCTGCTATGCCATTCGGATGAGATGCCGATCTCTGCCAGGAGAGTGGCGGGGGGGTTATGGGGAGGAAGGGGTGGTCTGAGTAGTGCGACCGGACCCATCTTCTGGTGTTCTACAGCCTTCCGTGGACCATTCTGTACACACCGGTTGCACTGCTGAAACACTTTGTCCCACACCAGCAGCAGTTTACTGGATGGGATCTTGAACCCGCGGGCCGACATGGTTCAAATGCTAATAATTTCTGCAGATCGTACTAATGTACACGTCCTGTGACTGTGAACGTCCTATCTCTAGTCGTTCAAGATGTGCTGTTTTTTCTGAACATGAGTGTGTAACCTCCCCCTCACTTTTCGACCTTAATGACAGTGAAAAATTAAACCGCGTGTACCTAATGGAAATTTGGGAAAAGCAATCGTCACCGAAGTTAATCTGTCGGTAAAGAGGGAGGAAAGGGTTACATCTAAATGAAAGGAAAAATGCTAATGAAACTGGTGGAAATTAATTTTGAAAAGGGGTAAAGTTAATAAAGAAAGTAAATGTGCGGCCATTACGTTAACAATTAACTAGCGGTAATTAGATATTTGAGATTTGGGGGAAATTACGGTCGCCAGTCCTAAGGACAATTACTATAGTAACTGAAAAAGAAAGGTTATTACACATATAATTAGCACTAGACGCATGGTAACTGAAGGTTGAACGTGTAGTGTGAAAACTGAAAGTTCGTCAGAAGTAATAAATTTCGCTACACTCTGACTTAATTTAGCAAAAGAATGAATAAAACCGGAAAATCGTAAGTTAATTTAGTGACTGAGGTTAATAGTGAGCTTTCTTTCTGAAGCACATCGAAATTCAGTAAAATACGGTTAGTCCTGGGCTACCTCAACAATCATTTCAAAAGCTACTTGAATCTACGCAATTTAGAAATAAGAGATTTAACTTTGAACTTGAATTAAATGATTCTGAACAATTAACAATAGTAAAATTTAGTACGTACCAAGCTGAGCTGCAGTCACAGGTGAGCTAAAATACGGTAACAAAACTCGCACTCTTTATTTGTGCTTGTGTAATCTAAATATTGTAGCCAGCTATGAATACTTTAACTGAACTTTGAAATTAAAGCAGTGAAATCGAATTTTATTACTTTAATGCTGGCGTTTGAATTTCAACGACACTCGGATTCATTTCGGAAAAGGAAGGGACCCTGCTTGGCAGTGCAATTGGGACAATGAGCAACAAAGGTTCATGCTACATTGCTGTAAAATTGTGATTTGAACAGTTTTAAAAGCTGAGGTCTGCCATACAGTTCTAAAACTTTACGTGCTTCCAGTCTTCCTTGTTGGTTGATTGAAGGTTTGAAGCCGTCGATCGAGGAGGTGGCGACAGTCACTCATTGTCGACCGTCGCTGTTGCAGAAGCTGGATGTTGGCGCGCCTCCTTCTCGACACGGTCACCAGGCGAAACGGGCTCTTGATGTGCGCCAGCTAATGCTTCCCGTCCGCGACACCGTGTCAGAAACTACACTCCTGGAAATGGAAAAAAGAACACATTGACATCGGTGTGTCAGACCCACCATACTTGCTCCGGACACTGCGAGAGGGCTGTACAAGCAATGATCACACGCACGGCACAGCGGACACACCAGGAACCGCGGTGTTGGCCGTCGAATGGCGCTAGCTGCGCAGCATTTGTGCACCGCCGCCGTCAGTGTCAGCCAGTTTGCCGTGGCATACGGAGCTCCATCGCAGTCTTTAACACTGGTAGCATGCCGCGACAGCGTGGACGTGAACCGTATGTGCAGTTGACGGACTTTGAGCGAGGGCGTATAGTGGGCATGCGGGAGGCCGGGTGGACGTACCGCCGAATTGCTCAACACGTGGGGCGTGAGGTCTCCACAGTACATCGATGTTGTCGCCAGTGGTCGGCGGAAGGTGCACGTGCCCGTCGACCTGGGACCGGACCGCAGCGACGCACGGATGCACGCCAAGACCGTAGGATCCTACGCAGTGCCGTAGGGGACCGCACCGCCACTTCCCAGCAAATTAGGGACACTGTTGCTCCTGGGGTATCGGCGAGGACCATTCGCAACCGTCTCCATGAAGCTGGGCTACGGTCCCGCACACCGTTAGGCCGTCTTCCGCTCACGCCCCAACATCGTGCAGCCCGCCTCCAGTGGTGTCGCGACAGGCGTGAATGGAGGGACGAATGGAGACGTGTCGTCTTCAGCGATGAGAGTCGCTTCTGCCTTGGTGCCAATGATGGTCGTATGCGTGTTTGACGCCGTGCAGGTGAGCGCCACAATCAGGACTGCATACGACCGAGGCACACAGGGCCAACACCCGGCATCATGGTGTGGGGAGCGATCTCCTACACTGGCCGTACACCACTGGTGATCGTCGAGGGGACACTGAATAGTGCACGGTACATCCAAACCGTCATCGAACCCATCGTTCTACCATTCCTAGACCGGCAAGGGAACTTGCTGTTCCAACAGGACAATGCACGTCCGCATGTATCCCGTGCCACCCAACGTGCTCTAGAAGGTGTAAGTCAACTACCCTGGCCAGCAAGATCTCCGGATCTGTCTCCCATTGAGCATGTTTGGGACTGGATGAAGCGTCGTCTCACGCGGTCTGCACGTCCAGCACGAACGCTGGTCCAACTGAGGCGCCAGGTGGAAATGGCATGGCAAGCCGTTCCACAGGACTACATCCAGCATCTCTACGATCGTCTCCATGGGAGAATAGCAGCCTGCATTGCTGCGAAAGGTGGATATACACTGTACTAGTGCCGACATTGTGCATGCTCTGTTGCCTGTGTCTATGTGCCTGTGGTTCTGTCAGTGTGATCATGTGATGTATCTGACCCCAGGAATGTGTCAATAAAGTTTCCCCTTCCTGGGACAATGAATTCACGGTGTTCTTATTTCAATTTCCAGGAGTGTATCATAGCAAGTCGAGCGCAATTACATGCTGCCAAACCCCGAAAGCGCGGCAACTCGCGGGAGCGTCACACAACACACCTGCTCCACTCGCTACTCCAGGAAGACTCTCTCTGCTCAGCCCGCGCTCCACGCGGCAGAGTTAACACTACCAAAGATCCTACACACTTTGATTCTTCACACGACCTATCGTAGTAATCGTTCGATAGCAGCTTTCCCTAGGCAAGACCCAGCGTAAAAATACAAATAATATTTACGAAACAAACCAATTATACATCGACATAAATGCATATATATATATATATATATATATATATATATATATATATATACACACAAATAGTAAAACAATTACAATACGTAAAGACAGAAATGTTATATCTTCAGGTAACAAAATTAAGGAAAACAAATGTATAGTACAATAGATGGAAATAGGAGGATATGCATTTCCGGCGTTACAAGTGTATGTTATGGAAGTTACGTAAAATGAAGTGCAATGTCTGACTTGAAATACCCACAAAATAAAATACTGATCAACTCGAAGAAAACTGTTAAAGATTAGCTTCACTGCTCACTGTAAATTGATCTGTTTACTTAAACCACACGTGAAAATTCTGACTTCGTACTGTTTGCTCAGAAGAATGCAAAATGAGATACGCCCTGAAAAAAAAAAGTAACTTAGCCTTTGCTCAGTATGCTAGTTTTTTTCTGGTGTACTGACGTTCTCAAAAGCAAATTTAAAGCAGCAAGTGCAGCAGCTTAAGAAAAATTATCTACTCATTACAACTGTTTTTATTTTTTACTTATTTTTATTTTTTGTTGATTTATTAATTTTTTGCTTGTGTAAAATAATGTGGCTTCGTGGGGCGTAAGATGCGACGTACACACGACAAAATATTTAAAACTTTACTAAGAATGCTGGAGGAGGGTTTTAGCTTAGAGAGTAGTGTGTCCTTGAAGAACTCTGGTAATTATCAAAAAAGACTGTGCAAAATAAGAAAACTCTAGCAATTACGAAATACCCTCATTACAAAAATTACAGACATTTAAACCGATTGCATTATTTGTTACACAATGAGGAACAAAGAGATCAAATTAACACTAATCATGAATATTATTAATTACCTAAAGAACAGAAGCCTCTACTACTGACTTCCAAAGACACAGAACCCAAAGGACGCTGCGGGGCCCCAGTTCGAGATTGTGAACTTCGCAGCAAAATTTCCTTCCTTTAACACAGTTCTGACATTTTTATTTATGATAAAAACACGTTACCAGACTTCATACTCGTTTGAGATTTATCAGCAGTATCGATGGGTAGCAGATAAACCAATATCGATACCTCACTAGTAGTTATTGTCATTATATTCCTGATTTCTCTTGAAATGTAATTAAGGTAAAAGATGTACACGCTCATATTGTAACTGCCGGAACTGTTGAAAACCGCGTTATAGTTAAGACTCTTGGGAAAGAAAAAAATACACTAAAAATGACTTACTTGTGTACGCTGATACAGACATGGTCTTCGATGTGCGCTCAATAATGACTGGGTGATACTTTCGCAGAGGTAGAAGATTTAGTGTCACAACACACACACACACACACACACACACACACACACACACGTTTCTGTTATCATTCTTTTTTACTTAGTAACTTCATATGAAACAACGGTAAAGCTGTTCCCAGATCACGGAGATGGCGGCCGCTGATAATTACAGCTCCTCCCTTATCAGAAGCAAGCGGAGTGATAGTTTGAACCTACGTGCGAAGCTCGCCACGAGACGTATGCATTTCTTATCGCGCAGGTTCCGCTTCCTTGCCCCCTGTATCAGCGTCTGCTGCTTATGCCACGGCACGTTCCGCAAACAGCAGATGGCGGGCCCACTATCTTCGCTACTGCTCGGCCCATCTGCTTGTGATGCGTTTCATCCGTTGTCGGACTACGGCATTTCTGCTCTTGAGCACGCATAAAAATCCGGAGTATTTTTTGTCAGAACAGTTCATCCTGGGATGTGTAGCATGTTCTGGTGATATACCTACGTCAAAGAAATGAACGAGCCCAAGCTGACCTATGACAGAGAAACGCTATTTTAGATAACCTCAACTCAGTTACTGCTGAAATGATCGCCTATGCTCTTTAGAAGTGGCTTGTCTTCTCGTACTTGTTCTATGTCAGTAATAAGCACTCATTTCAACGGAATTCAGGTATCGCAGCACACGATTTATTTCCCTTAAGCGCAAGAACACGAGCCGCTTAGACCCATAAGCTCTGAATTTCTCCATCCTCCCTCACCAGGGAACGGAACAAAAGCTTGGTAAAAAGTGTCATGCATTTCGAACTATCCTAATGTGTTGCTCGAATCTCGTGTGTAGAAACCATATCTTGGCAGGGAATTTGTTCTGATCAGGTGCAACAAAGGAGCATTCTTTGTTAGAGAAACTTGTGCGCTCTTAAACCTCTCGTTTATGGAGGATAAATTGACAGATGATAGGCAATAACTTGGTAGACTTAATATGTGCAGAAGTTTTGAAGTCCAGCCATTCGTGGAAACTTTGTATAAAATTAAAAAAAAGAAAGAAAATCATTTTTACATGTTTATTCATTAGAATCGGTAGAAAACAAGAAAATTTGATATTTTGAAATATATCCTTCATAATCGTGTTGGTCTCCTTGAAGGTTCTTCGAGCGCTATCGTAGACAAGTGTATTTGTTCACGAGGAATGACGACTTAAAATCCACAATCAAAGAGAACGTGACGGAGCTAAAGATCAACTCCTGATTCGTTTTACCGTCAGTTTGCATTCAGCTTGTTGCTGTTCTTTTGGGTAAATTGTAATGAGCAGGTTTATCATGCACTGTATAACTCCACACTCCAAGCTGCTACTTCTCGCGACCCCTGGACCATCGCCCTTCTCCATTTACGAACCGAGAATTCTGATACCACACCATGTCCTGTTGGGGCTCACCATCCATCATAAATCTCATTTAGGATCTCTGCAATTTGCTGCTTTGTCAAGAAATATGAACTGGTGGCTGACTGCCGCCAGCTGGCTTAGTTTCGTTCGAGAAAGCGAAAAATGACGCATTCGTTCATGTATACATTATAGCAACGTGGCACTTTATGGTGTTCGTATCATGCCATGACGAACACCGCATAGGGTACTTCCGCCTTTGCTCAGCTACTGAGGGTCCTTAGGGCAACTACCGTTTACATGCATCTGGTGAAACAACTACGTGTATTTGATGCTGGTTTTCTGTTGTTCTCACAAAAATTATTTAGATGGAATGTAATAAGAAATTCGAATGCGTTCTTAAGTGTAATCTGCTGAGACGGAAAAAATCCAAACCCTCACGCAAAATCAGTATGCATTCTATCATATTTCAGTGACTGGTGTTTGTTATCTTTGGAAAGATAGTCCGGTCGATGATGAGACCATAAGACACGGAGGAAATCCTGAATTGGATGAGAATCCAAGCGGGAACCAGTCGCACCTTGACTTTTTAGGGAAAATTTAGTGTTATGTCTGGGTATTTGAAAATCGTTTCTTCCACGCATGAGTCTATAGTACACTCACGAGTCTATAGTACGAACGCGGTCTTCCGAAACTGCTTCACCAAAGATGACGAAGTAAATATTCCTGAACCCCAATCAAGAACAACTGCCAAGATGAGAAACACAGAAGTAAATATCCTCAGTGTAGCAAAGTAGCTTAAATCACTTAATAAAGCCAAGGCCTCCGGTCCAGATTGTATATCAGTCAGGTTCCTTTCAGAGTATGCTGATACAATAGCTCCATATTTAGCAATTACATGTAACCGCTTCCGTATCTAAAGACTGGAAAATTGCTCAAGTCACACCAATACTCAAAAATGGGAATAGGAGTAATCCGCTGAATTACAGGTCGGTATCACTAACGTCAAATTGCAGTAGGGTTTTGGAACATATACTGTGTTCGAACATTATGAATTACCTCGAAGAAAACGATTTATTGACACATAGTCGGCACGGAGTCAGAAAACATAGTTCTTGTGAAACAGAGCTAGCTGTTTATATTCATGAAGTAATGAGTGCTATCGACAGGGAATGTCAAATTTATTCCATATTTTCAGGTTTCCCGAAGGCTTTTTACACCGTTCCACACAAGTGTCCTCTAACGAAACTGCATGCCTATGGAATATCGCCTCAGTTGTGCGACTGGATTCGTGATTTCCTGTCGGAAAGGTCACAGTTTGTAGTAATAAACGGAAAGACAATCTGAGTAGCCCTCTTAGATTGTTTGCAGATGATGCTGTCATTTACCGTCTTGTAAAGTCATCAGATGAGCAAAACGAATTGCAGAATGATTTAGATAAGATATCTGTATGGTGCTAAAAGTGGCAGTTGACCCTAAATAAAGAAAAGTGTGAAGTTATTCACACGAAAAGAAATCCGCTAAATTGCGATAAGTCACACAAATCTGAAGACTCTAAATTCAACTAAATATTCGGCATTTCGGTTGCAAATAACCTAAATTGGAACGATCACATAGATAACGTTGTGGGTAGAGCAAACCAAAGACTAAGATTCACTGCCAGAACACTAGAAGGTGCAACAGGTCTACTAAAGAGACTGCTTACACCACGCCGGCCGGGGTGGCCGAGCGGTTCTAGGCTCTACAGTCTGGAACCACGCGACCGCTACGGTCGCTGGTTCGAATCCTGTCTCGGGCATGGATGTGTGTGAAGTCCTTAGGTTAGTTAGGTTTAAGTATTTCTAAGTTCTAGGGGACTGATGACCTCAGAAGTTAAGTCCCATAGTGCTGAGAGCCATTTGAACCATTTGAGCGTACACCACGCTTGTCCGCCCTATTCTGGATTACTGCTGTGCGATGTGGGATCCGCATCAGGTGGGACTGACGGATGACATCGAAAAAGTTCAGAGAAGGGCGGTTCGTCTAGTACTATCGCGAAATAGGGGAGATAGTGCCACAGACATGATACGTGAGCTGCAGTGGCAATCATTAAAACAAAGGCGTTTTTCGTTGCGACTGGATCTTCTCGTGTAACTTCGATCACCAGTTTTCTCCTCCGATTGCGAAAACATTCTGTTAGCACCCACCTACATAGGAAGAAATGATCATCACGATAAGAGAAATCAGGGCCCGTACAGGAAAATTTAAGTGCTCGTTTTTCCCACGCGCCGTTCGGGAGTGGGATGGTAGAGAGACAACTTGAAGGTGATAGCAGAGTAATCACGTAGACGTAGATGTGAAGGGTGGTAAAGTATAGCCTCAAAAATTTGCACATGAGTTATTGGAATGCTTCCCAGGCAACAAACAGAGTCCACTGGACTCATCATTTTCGATGCTATAATTTGCGTAGATGTACAAAGCCAGGTGGTTTTACTCTGTCCAATCTCATTAATGTGACCACCTCTCATGAGCCTGAATAACCATCTTTTGCAGCGTGAACCGAAGCGAGACCTGCAGGAAGAGAGTCATTGATGTTCTGGAAGTGACTGACATGAATGTGGAGCCATGCCGATTCCAGTGCAGTGGCCAGCTGGTTTTCTCGGTTGTGGGTCCATGTGGCGAACACCCCGTTCGAGGTGGTGGCACAGATTGTTAACTGGGTTTATATCAGATGACTCTGGTGGCCATGGGAGTACGGCAAACTGATCCTGGTGCTCTTCGAACCACGCCCGTACACTGCAGCTGTGTGACACGTCGCGTTGTCCTTCTGGTAGATACCATCGCGCCCAGGGAAAGCAGACTGCATGTGGCGCTGGACATGGTCCGAACGATAGATGCATACTTGGCTTGATCCGTTGCGCCTTCCAGAACGATGTGATCATCCAGGGAATGCCCTCAGGCCTGGACCCTTCCGATGATTGTTGCCGGATGTCTGCTTTCAGACGTTTCACGCCGTACAGGCGAATGTTTACCTGTCCAATGGAGCGTAAAACGTAATTCATCTGCAAATGCCACGTATTGCAGCTCAGTGGACGTTCAATTGCGGTATTGGCGTGCAAATTTCACCTTTCCTCGCCGATGAACAGTAGTCAAGATGGATGCATGAACCAGGCCTCTTCGTTGAGAAGACACACTTTGATAGACCTTAGTTCACCTGGACGGTCATTTGCACGTACTTTCGCCCGTACACGTCTCCGCAGCCGTCTTTTCACCCGTATCACCTACTGCCCACGTTGCACCACAATTGCCTAGGCGCCGGTTTTGGATAGCGTCATTTTGCCATCGACGGCATATTTTAACCACGGCGGCATGCGAACAGTGCACAAACTTAGCCGCTTCGGAAATGGCTCGACCCTTGAACCGAAAGCTAATGATGGCTCAAATGGTTCAAATGGCTCTGAGCACTATGGGACTTAATATCTATGGTCATCAGTCCCCTAGAACTTAGAACTACTTAAACCTAACTAACCTAAGGACAGCACACAACACCCAGCCATTACGAGGCAGAGAAAATCCCTGACCCTGCCGGGAATCGAACCCGGGAACCCGGGCGTGGGAAGCGAGAACGCTACCGCACGACCACGAGATGCGGGCGAAAGCTAATGATCATAAATTGCTCCGTTTCAGCAGTGCGACAACGAGTGCACTTTTTCCGCGTTCCTCCTACAAGGTTTATACACCCTCCACTGCTAGCGCTGCAACCTGCCGTCTGTGAGTGGTTATTGCACGCTCACGTCGAGCGTAGGCGGTAATCACATTAACGTGACTGGTCCGTGTAACAGCGACCTGATTTTTTTGCATGCACACAAGCCATGCAACTGGAAGCAAGTAAATAATAACTTATGATAAAAGTTACAAGTTAACGTCTTATAGTTATCGGCGTCATAAAGACAGAGCATTAATTCTCGTAGATACCAACGAAGAAGGCAATCGCCTAAAGCTACGATTGTGTAAATTTCCCACCATGCATCTGAAATGATATAAGAAACCATCGGAAAAATGTTTAGTCATTAGTCGTCGGACAGGGATTTGATCCCTCTGCTCGCATACGGGCTTAGGGTTTTAAGCCATCCACACACAGGATGCGAAAGCTGATGTGGACGTGGACGCGATCTGCAGAGTGATTGGTGAGGGCTGATGTACGATGACACACGACGTGCTCGATCACATGATCCGCGACTGCACTCGCAGACTACAAGCATTCTGTCTCCGATGTTAGACACAGCTGAACTAGCGTGAACTAACTTCATCGGCAATTTTCAAACATGCATGGCGTAAATATTGAACGTTGTGCAGGTTCATTGGATTCAGAAACAATACCTTGAAAAGAGATCTTTAAAAGGATTATAGTTCCTCCTAAACAGAATAACTTGTTTGAAGAAGTAAATCAAGTTTCTGATTTGTTTCCTCCATGAGCTCAAAGTTCCTCTCAAAAGCAAGTTTTTATTACTACGCTATTTTTGCAGATGCACATATGCATCTGTTAAGTAAAACACATGGAAAGATTTAGATTCCGATCGTATACCTTGGTACTTAGAGCTATGGTAGCACTTTCACACACTGACGTACGTTTCCTGACGTTTATTGTAAGAAATCGTACCACATTTTAAAATCCGTTGGCTTGGAACAGTATATTTTAATAGTTCGCAATTTCTAATACAAAAACCGTCAAATAGTGCACTTAAGCGTTGTCAGCTGCAATCCCTTGCCGCGCCCGCTTGGTTCAGTTTGTGACATACAAAGCGATCATGTATCTGACAGGTTCACGTTTCATAGCGTGTTGGTGAAATGACACGCGCTCCACAAATTCGTCTCGCTCCCCGTCCGTGTTATCTTCCATGTCATGTGTGGAGATGGGAGTAACCACTGCTCCAGGTCGCTCGACATGTATCTGGAGTTTTCTTGACACGGTTCTTAAGTGCTTCATCATGCTTTAACTTTGTTCTTCCTATATTTATTGGACATTTCTTACTCATCATACCTAATAAAGTGGAACCCAGTAACGTTGGCCTGTCAGCTATGCTTTTGACAGCTATATTCTTCTGACCCTATCTGTATGTTGGGGCAACGCATTCGTGCAGCAACCTTCAAATATCTCTTTCACACAATACCTTCTGTGAGCCTGATCCTCAGGAACTGAATTCCTTTTCTCTCGCTACCAGGAAATCAGACGTCTGATGAAAAAGGACTCTAATGTGTGACACAAGTATTTTAAGTCTGAGGAAAGAATGATTGCTTCAAAATTCGGCTTGAAAGGATCCTTGAGGGCTCTTCGAATAGAACGGATGTCGTCAGAGTGCGTTGTAATTCAGAAACTCATTCGCCTAACAACGAAGTAGAAAGTAGACTGTGGACTGTGTCTGAGAGTGATTGGTGAGCAGTAAGCTGGACTGTTCAGCACCCGCGACTGCCAGAGATGTCCAGCGTTCTCATTACACAGTACAAGGCTGGCGCGATCCGCCTCACCATATTTTATATGGACCCTGTGGCCGTAAAGCGCGTAATAAAAATTTGAATATATCGGGAGAGAGAGCTATCTAATATATGGCGGCGAGCAGGTTCACCCACATCGTGCGGAGAAGATGCTGTCTCGAAGAAAATTTGTGCCTACCTTTTATTACCGTAAGACGGCGTTTCCCTGCTTTATGGAGGCCAGTGAATTGCTTACTTTAAACCATTAAAACTTCATCGAAGCCACAACACCCAACGGTGCGTAAAAAATGTCGGTGTGAGGGCCGCACTGCTGCCGTGGCCGTGGCTTTACAGCTCAACTGCTGGTGGCCGGCAGGTGGCGGTGCCAGTTCATGTAATTACACTGCTGGCCATTCAAATTCCTACTCCACGGAGGTGACGTGCTACAGACGCGAAATTTAACCGACAGGAAGAAGATGCTGTCATATGCAAATGATTGGCTTTTCAGAGCATTCACACAAGGTTGGCACCGGTGGCGACACCTACAACGTGCTGACATGAGGAAAGTTTCCAACCGATACACAAACAGCCGTTGCCCGGCGTTGTCTGGTGAAACGTTGTTGTGATGCCTCGTGTAAGGAGGAGAAAAGCGTACCCTCATGTTTCCGACTTTGATAAAGGTCGGATTGTAGCCTATCGCGATTGCGGTTTATCGTATCGCGACATTGCTGCCCGCGTTGGTCGAGATCCAATGACTGTTAGCAGAATATGGAATCGGTGAGTTCAGGAGGGTAAAACTGAACGCCGTGCTGGATCCCAACGGCCTAGTATCACTAACAGTCGAGATGACAGGCATCTTATCCGCATGGCTGTAACGGATCGTGCAGCCACGTCTCTATCCCTGAGTCAACATATGGGGACGTTTGCAAGACAACCACCATCTGCACGAACAGTTCGACGGCGTTTGCAGCAGCATGGACTATCAGCTCGGAGACCATGGCTGCGGTTACCCTTGACGCTGCATCACAGACAGGAGCGCCTGCGATGGTGTACTCGACGACGAACCTGGGTGCACGAATGGCAAAACTTCATTTTTTCGGATGAATCCAGGTTCTGTTTACAGCATTATGATGGTCGCATCCGTGTTTGGCGACATCGCGGTGAACGCACATTGTAAGCGTGTATTCGTCATCGCCATACTGGCGTGTCACCCGGCGTGATGCTATCGGGTGCCATTGGTTGCACGTCACGGTGACCTCTTGTTCGTATTGACGGCGCTTTGAACAGTGGACATTACATTTCAGATGTGTTGCGACCCGTAGCTCTACCCTACATTCGATCCCTGCGAAACCCTACATTTCAGCAGGATAATGCACGATCCCATGTTGCGGGTCCTGTACGGGCCTTTCTGGATACAGAAAATGTTCGACTGCTGCCCTGGCCAGCACATTCTCCAGATCTCTCACCAATTGAAAACGTCTGGTCAATGGTGGCCGAGCAACTGGCTCGTCACAATACGCCAGTCACTACTCTTGATGAACTGTGGTATCGTGTTGAAGCTGCATGGGTAGCTGTACCTGCACTCGCCATCCAAGATCTGTTTGACTCAATGCCCAGGCGTATCAAGGCCGTTATTACGGCCAGAGGTGGTTGTTCTGGGTACTGATTTCGCAGGATCTATGAACCCAAATTGAGTGAAAATTTAATCACATGTCAGTTGTAGTATAATATATTTGTCCAATGAATACCCGTTTACCATTGCATTTCTTCTTGGGATGGCAATTTTAATGGCCAGTAGTGTATTAACACAGTTTTGCATTACTTAGTCTACTGTCTTCGTTAGGTAATTCGAATATCTCCTAGTGCGTTACCACTCATTATGGTCGGGTAAAAGTGACGGAAAATAATAACGCACATTTTACTGGATTGCAAACCACAAAGAGAAACATGAAAACTTAAGTTAGTTTCTTTCTGTAATTAAACACCTAATCACCATTATTTACTCTGTTTATACCGGAAAAATATCAGCCGTTGTTAGTTTGGAGCCTCCATGATTAACATTTTATTCGATCTCTTCTATATTCTTTTGCTAGAATGTGGTGATAACTTTAACGAGTTTGATTTTTCATTATTAACAGGAGACGTGGTTGTAGTTGTTACGAAAGCAGTACAAAATAGTTACGGACAATTCGCATGTAAAACCTCGCATAATAGATCAACACAGCACTGCAACCATCAATCCTCTATTGTTGGCTGCGAATACTTCTGCGTTACAGTATGAAAGGAAACTAAAAGACAACAACAGTGGAACAAAGATAAACCTGAAAGGCAAAAAAAGAAAAGAGAGAGAGAGAGAGAGAGAGAGAGAATTCAAAGAGGAACGTCTACTTCCTAGTTTATTAAAAAACATACATTTTAAGAAATGTTTCAAATTTGCCACACGAGGCTTAAATTATTCTCGACCTTGCTTTAATCCCATTAGGGGCATCCGACATTTGAAGAGTAATAATAACAACAGTAGTAATTATAATTACAATAATTCCGTATGGCTCAATGTCTCTACCCCATCCCAGCAATCGTACCACGGAATGGGGACCTACAGTTTAACATGGAATCCGATCCACGTGTCGTTCCTGAGGAATAGTAAAGGTAAGTGGGAGGTGAAGGCTAAGGGCTAGGCAGTTTGCACTAATCCGCGGTAGGACTGGTATCCGATCCCGCGACCTTTCAGTTCTAGGCAAGCGCTTTGCACTAGACAGCCAGAGCGATGACACTCGCAGAAATCGCACATGTATAGCAATAAGTCACGGCAATGACCCTTCTACAATTAGTGTAGCACTCTCAGAACCGCAACTATTGTCATCATGATATTTAAAGGCCCATGTGAAGGATTTTGTGACAGTGCCAAGCACGAATGCTTCTCATTTCCATTGGTAGTTTTATTTCTTTGTTATTAAGATGGCAGCGGCTCTGGAGGAGCTATCCATTACTCTGGAAGTACTCTCCTTCAGAGCAGAACAAATGACTCTCACTGGGCAGAGATAAGTTATCATCATTCTTCATAGCGGGAGTGGCGATCAACGTAAATACTTGTCCGCTTCGTAGCAACCACTGGTGGTTCGCCTTGGGCAGCGCTCCCTCAGGGCGTCTGATGCAGCCACAACACCGCCCTTCTAGCTACGCGCCGACAGGCCCTCACAAAGGCTTCGTCTTGATATATTTGTCCGCGGTAATAGCCAGACGCCCTAGCTCCAGAGGGAAGCAGAATGAGTCAGCACGGCAGGGGTGGGCCGGGACGCACGGGTCTCAAGTCTCCGTCGTCGCCTACCACTATCAGAGGTGCTGCAGGTGGCTGCAGCTACTGGCTATGGCATTCGTGATTACGGTCTCACATATCCGGCACTCTATAAGAGAACCCTCCCATCTCATCCATAGGTATCAAGAAGATACAACCAACCTGACTGCTGCTCAGCAGAGATTTTTACCCTTCTATCAGCTAAGCACAATAAGCCGTGAAATATTAAGTACCCCCTGCCATGCAGTTTTACACTGAGTATTGCTGTAGAAGTGTAAATACAGGGTGTCTCGAAATATTTGCAGCATACGTCTAGTCGCGAGAGATCGCGTCACGCGAAACAATTGCTGTTACAGGCAAAATGTTCGCTGACGTCTTCCAGCGTCGTTAGACATACTTTGGTACTCGCCAGCAAAGGCCCACGAGAACGAGGAAGACAGACCATGGTTCGTACGTCACAGCACGCGACACTGCTGGTATTAAGAGTGCCAGAAGCCGTCTCCGCCGGGGAGACAGTAGCTATGTCAGACGAGTTTGCTAGTTCTTGACTGCGAATTTAAATACATGCACAGGACAAAGTTAAGACCTTTAGCTGGTACCTTTTCAGTTACATATGAGGGGCTTCTGGAAAAGTATCTAATAATGTTTTTATTTTGTCTAAATATTCTGTAAGCATCAATAATGTTATTAGGACTAATTGAGTGATACCAAATACTGTGTGGATATGGAGAAGGAAAATGTGTTGGACTATTGAGGTTTTTGTGGAATTCAATAAAATGTCACTAATATAATGCACGATAATATTATAGTTACATACCATGTAGATGTTATCGTCAAAATGAAGTAATATGTTAAGGTTTGTATGAGCGAAACAATTATTTATTAAATACAGTAGAGCGTCGATTATCCGAAAAAATGGGGGGAAATGGGTGTTCGGAAAACTGGTTTGTTCGGATAATCGAACTGTACAGGTTTATTTGCCAAAAAGAAGTACTATACAGTAAATTTATTCATAAGAACAGGCATCTCTTTTAGTATTACAAAGTAACATACAAAGGCAACTTCAGTACGAATATATAGTATGTGGCACGGTTTATTAAACAAAAATATATCGTATTGCATACGCATTTTGCATGAACAATACACACAGTATACAAAATTAAAATTGGATAAAGTGGTTGCAGATTCACCTTCTTCTAACCTTTTAATAATCTCGTACTTGTCCCTCATAGAAAGGACAACACGTTTACGTTTAAGCATTTTGTATCGTCAAGTTCACTTCTTCACGCGGCAGCACACAAGTGGTCGTAGCAGAGAACAGAAGGTGACTGCACCGTGAGAAGCTCTTCTTAGGGGCGCGCAATCCTTCAAACTGCGCGGAGCGGCACGCCTCAACTCCAAGCTGGTGCAGCTGTTGCTGTGAACAGCTTTGATACTGACGCTACTTCTACTGCCAGTGCCAAGCCGACAGAAGTGTGCTGATTGTTGAACCACAGCGACTGGCGGCTTGGCCGTTCAGCAGCGCCTTGTGAAGGCCCCATTAGAAGCAATGTTCCGCCAGCGGTGGCCCAGTGCGGCGACTACTGTGGGAAACTAGGTTTGGGAGTGAGGGGGATGATGGACGGTAGGGCGGGAGAGTAACAGGTGCGAGCGAGTACACAGTTCGGTTAAGCGGTCGTTCGGTTGACCACGTCCGGATAATCGACGGTCTACTGTATAGAGGACAAAAAATGTGACATACAGGATACAATGACATCACAAAACATTAATCTTCACCTCCATTACTATAGTCATCGTTGTCTGTTTCACAGTCACAAATGGTTGTAGATGAATCCGCTGATGCAACTTTGCCAAGTAGTCTTGAGTAATTCTCTTTGCGTGCACGATTTTCGAGGTGTTCTGCAAGTTTTAATACGTCTTTAGCTTTCGCAGCTTTCACTCCCAGAGGGGATGTGAAAGCTCCTGATTAAGGTCACTGTATCGGGAATTTTGAACTTCGGAGCCGTGGTGATATGACAACAACTCCAAGTACCATGGTACGCGTCTCGCAAGCATATACCTTCGTTTTTTAAGTCCGACTGAATAGATCAAAACCAGAATGCTGGCTTTGGGTTTTTAAAAACATACTGTCGGTTGCTTTTTTAAAATACTTGAAATCATGGAGGGTAAGTATCTCAACAAAAAAAAGAAATAAAAGAAAGATGGAGATGGACGCGTTCGGGCCTTCAGAATCCTTTCATCCCAGATTCAGGAAGTTCAGTGGTGGTAATCTTCCTGCGCTGAACAGAAGTAAGTGAAAATCCTGCACCTTTGGTAGATAGCTATGACCATCAACGGGAAATAGGTATGTAATTCTTTAAAAATTTTTGAGGATGTGTACCACTTAGAAGAGGAAGTAATCGATCGTTTTATTTCTGTTTTGCCCAGGACAACTGTCACATATTAAAATCTGCTCCTCCGTTAGCTCTGAGTGTCGGATACTGCTTATGAAATTTAGCAGTATTTGGTATACAACACTCGTTGGAAAAATGAGGAAGAGGTGAATTCTGCATAAAATCAATCGAGATGCAGTTAACTTTTCCCTTGCTGGGTGTCTTAATAAATACTCCTGTTTCAACCAAGAAAGCCTCCACTTATGTAAGATGAACAGCTTTCTGTTCCTCAAAAGTGTTTCTCTCCGTATTTTCTGTAGCTGCGTTTATTTTTTGCTGAAGCGAACTGCATTCTTGCAAGTGTTAGATCTGGGTCATTCGAAATGCCTGCGAAGAGTTTTGGAAATCTCCCAGTAAAGTTTGTAGGGCACAGTTACTCGGTAGGCGTCAAGGAAATGGTCATGCACTCCTTGGCAATGAGGTCTTTGGCAAACAATGTTTATTGGGATTATCTCTGAGTTAGTACTGGGTTTTCCGAGCAGGGAAGTGCACGATTTGGGCTCCATAACATTTACAAGCTGTTCTGGTGCTTGGCGTGACTGGTTGGAACGTTTACCACGATTGTCTGTTGGAGAACTCCCACAATGAACTATGCTACATTTCTCAATCTGTCACAGTTAATTCCATGCAAACTTAAAAAAAGGAATTTTGAAAACATGTTCCTCTCCTGTAGGTGTATGTCGTTACCCGAGGTGTCATATTGTCTTCATTACCCGTTCTTGCTGAAAATTCGCAATATCATGTACGCCTATCAAACACTGAGATGACTGTCCTGGGCGTCTTTCGACATCGTTTTGTTAAAGTCTTCAATGATACTGCGCCGGAATTCTTCCTCCACTTCTCAAAGCCGGCTTTTGTGGCCGAGCGGTTCTAGGCGCTTCAGTCTGGAACCGCGCGATCTGCCTCGGGCCTGGATGTATGTGATGTCCTTAGGTTAGTTAGGTTTAAGTAGTTCTAAGTTCTAGGGGACTGATTGATGACCACAGATGTTTAGTCCCATAGTGCTCAGAGCCATTTTTTTTAACTTCTTAAAGCAGAGCAGTCTCGAACACATAGACAAAAACAGACAGAGAAAACTGATTATATCTTAAAGATAACCTGATTGGGGACTGTGGGAAAACCGGAACAGAAGAGAATCGAAGCTCTTGAGATGTGATGCTACAGATGAAAGCTGAAAATTAGGTGGACTGACAAGGTAAGGAATGAGGAGAGGAAAGGAATATGTGGAAAACACTGACAAGAAGAAGAGACAGGATGGTAGGACACCTGTTAAGACAGCAGGGAATGACTTCCATGGTACTAGAGGGAGCTGTAGAGGGCAAAAGCTGTAGAGGAAGACAGAGATTGGAATACATACAGCAAATAATTGAGGACGTAGGTTGCAAGTGCTACCCTGAGATGAAGAGGTTGGCACAGGATAGGAATTCGTGGTAGACCGCATCAAACTATCATAAGACTAATGACACAAAAAAATTAAATGAGAGAGTGCTCGCCGCCCTCGTATTTCTGCTTTCCAACGTAGTCCTACAAAATCAATTCGCCATAGCAGTCGAGAGTTACAACTGTCTACAATAAGCGTTTGGCGTATTTTGAGACGTCGGTTTGATATGAAACCGTACAAGTTACAGCTGTTACACAGGTTCTACCATCACGAAGACAAACGCAAACGTGTGGCGTTTTCTGACGAGCATCAGAACGCTACTGATAATGGTAACATTTTCGCACAGTGCATCGCGTTCAGTAAATGTAAATGTCGTGTTACTGGGGCCTCCCGTCGGGTAGACCGTTCGCCGGGTGCAAGTCTTCCGATTTGCCGCCACTATGGCGACTTGCGCGTCATGGGGATGAAAATAATAATTATTAGGACAACGCAAGACCCAGTCCCTGAGCGGAGAAAAATCTCCGACCCAGCCGGGAATCGAACCCGGGCCCTTAGGATTGGCATTCTGTCGCGCAGACCACTCAGCTACCGGGAGGCGGACATCGCGTTCACTGGTGAAGCGACTTTCCACCATGGCAAGTAAACTAACCCAGTGTTCGAATTTGGGGCGTACAGAACCCATCTTGCAAACACTGAACATGTAGGAGATCCATGTGTTATTACGCGGTATCCCACTCATCTTTATACGAACCATTATTCTTTGATGGAAACACGGTTAACGGTCAGCAATATCTTGCTATATTACAAAACCTGTTGTTTCCGAGGCCGAAAAAGGATAGTTCTATTTTTTAACAAGACGGGGTACCACGTCACAGAAGTCGCCAAGTGCGTGAATATCTGAATGCAAGTCTGCCGAGTCGTCGGATTCGTCGTCGAATCCAGCGACTTAGCATTTCTCATCTGGCCTTTACGGTCGCCGGATTTGACGCCCTGTGATGTCTTCCTATAGAGTTTCATTAAGGTCAACGTTCATGCACCGACACTACCATAGAACCTGGAAGACTTCAAGAACTGGATCCATAATCCATAGCATCAGTGATGATAGACATGCTTACCCAAATATGGGAGGAATTCGACTATCGACGGGATATTGTTCATGTCGCTGGAGGTGGACATATCGAAGATCCGTAATCTAAGCTTCGAGAGATTCGTAAACATGTTTCCTAAGTTTGATTATTGTATGTCTGACAGTTTAATAAATATGTGTGCTCGGAATACGTATATTCTTTTTGAAACACCCTGTATTAAAGGGCAATCATAACGTTTCCGTTCGAAGGGCGTACAGTCCAGGATCGGTATGGAAATCAGACAAACTTGCTGTGAGCTTGAGGCATTCATCCTACCGATCCATGAGGTTGAAGATACCAGTCTGGTAAAACACCTTGTGCTTTTGGGTGAAGAAGCCCCTGACTGCCTGCTGCATATCCTCTTCTGACAGAAATCGTGAACCCTTCAAGGTCTTCTTGAAGGCTCCGAAGGTGTGACAATCGCCTTGGGAAAGATCAGGACTGTAGGGCGGATGCTCGAGTGTCTCACAATTGAGTTGATGTACCTTCCGCCTTTCAGATCGACCGGCTTCTTGTGTCGAATCGCAACCAGCGCGGAACTTGGCGCACCAATCCGCAATGGTGGTTTTCGATATACATGCTACCCCATATACATTCTTAACTCTCGGATTGATGTCTACCGGTGTTTGTCCTTCGGCAGCCAAGAACAGAATAACATTACGTTGGTCCTGTTCAGACGCAATTGGTAATAACGTCTCCATAGTTTAAGTTTCCGCATTTATCGCACACACGTCGGAAAGACGCGAATGCCACACTGATCCCTTGTCACATGTCGGTGCTTATGTGGCCGCATCGGATCGTGCGACGTCGGATATATGCTGCAGCAACGCCCTCAAACGGAAACTTTTTGATCGTCCCTTATTAGGCAACACACAAAGCACACACACGCCTCTGAGTTCATACGCCCTACCGCCTCTCAGAGACACAATCAGTACAAAAGGACGCTTGTCATTGCCGGGAAGCGGCAGCGAACATTTTGTCTCTAACAAAAGCTGTTACCCATGTCCCGATCTATAAACCCTAGACGTTCGATGAAAGACTTTGAAACAGCCTGTATAGTGATTGTAATACACATTAACAAAATATTCACCAAATGGTTCCCTTCTTGTCTACCATATGACTCAGTCTGTTGACTCGAGTAACAACTCTGTTACCTTTTTGCGGCACAGCTATGCACTTTTTTGAGTAGCGACATTTTATCCGTTGCTGCTTAGTGGTATACTTCTTGTATGCATTCCAGAGCCGTTTGTTTTGCACTACCACCACTGATGCAGATTGTCAAACACCATTCCATCTTTGTTTGCCTTCTGTCTATATCAGTGTTATGTCTCTATTAGTGACAGAAGACTGATAGTGCATCACAACAACAAGGGTAAACAAAATGAAAACTGGGAAGAAAAATGTTCGAAACACGAAAACATATTTGTGTTTCGTAAGTATAGTGGTAGTATGACCTCCATGTGAGCAGATGAGAGGAAACACTGAAACCAAGTAAAAACATGAAGAACCATCCCACTGACGCCTGAAAGTGAAAAAAAGCGAAACGCAACTGGGAGAATAAAATACAGTGAAGGTTGCGCTATTTGGCTCGTGTTCGCTAATATCCTGAAGCCACAATAATGATAATGGTGCACTGTATGAGTTTTACATCTACTCCGTTTCACTGTGAATTATTTCAAATATCATAATATCATAATCTTGACGACCGGACTATTTTGGCACTGTTTACTTTGATAGTTTTAAGCATCAGTTCCCATACATTATGTAATTACTGTCAGATAAGCAAAGAAACCAAAACGTTTATCTGAAATTATTTTTAGTATGACAGAATTTCCACATGGAGTAATGATGTGTTTCTGGGAAAGAAAAACCAAGTACTTTTCAACCAGGAGTTTTGCTGCGCGATGCCGAAAGCATTATCTGATAAACAGACAGCGAAAATCCTTCAACTTGAAGATTTCCCCACTTCTTCTGATTCACAGTTGTCACAATCTGAAAATGAAATTGCTGTCGAAAAATTTGATAGAACATCATTCTGTGAAAAAATGGACAAAAGATCCGAGAATGTTGCTCTCCATTCCAATCCTCAGCCTATTGAAAGCACTGAAATCGCGGTTGAGTCATTTGAAATTGGGTAGACTTCATGAACTCCTGTTCTTAGTATGGTCAAATGGTTCAAATGGCTCTGAGCACTATGCGACTTAACATCTGAGGTCATCAGTCACATAGAACTTAGATCTACTTAAATCTAACTAACTTAAGGACATGACACACATCCATGCCCGAGGCACGATTCGAACCTGCGACCGTAGCGGTCACGCAGTTTCAGACTGAAGCGCCTAGAACCGCTCGGCCACACCGGCCTGCGTTCTTAGTATTTTGCCAATGTGGGGCAATGTTGACATTCCGTCTCTATCGGGAGTTAACACACACATAAAAATCCTATATCTCTTACCCTCTCCACATGCCTAACAACTGATGAAACTTTGGACCATAAGTACCACGCTGAGCATCGAGTCACCAACCAAGCCGTCTGCAAGCAGAAATTCGTTTTTCGGCACTTAAAAGAAGCCAGCGCAAACGTCCTGGATGTGCAGTACTGGGTTCTTATCTCTATGTCTTGGGGAAACACCGACTGTTTCAGAAGTCTCATATTCAAGTTCACAATATAATTTGTGCGTCTTTTACATAACTTTCTTTTAATCTAGTTAGATAAAATAATAAAGTGCCCATTATGGCTTTGTAAGTAAATATTTTCTTCAACGCTAATTATGGCTTTGTAAGTAAATATTTTCTTCAACCAAGCAGAACGGACTGAACTGCTTAGCGATCTACAAAGTTCATACGCCAGTTTTTAAGAAAGACATGACGAAGAGGACTTGAAATATCAGTTTCTTTCAAGAAATTGCCGTACATCCGGTCTCAGTTATGTCACCCTAAAATAAACATTTTTTTAGATTAAAAATGTAGCAACATTGGCAGATAGAGCAAATTCGCAAAAAAGGTTGCGAATCTATATAGACGTCAAATTACCGTTTCTGTTTCTCTGCATGGCGCGCAATTTAGGTCAGCACACAATGTCAATTCTGTCCCTTATCTTTCATCAAACGACTTTGTGTAGCTGTGCGAATATGGACTCCGAGCTACGAACCAAATGGTGAGGGTTCGAGCCTCAGTTAAGTACGCAGCCTTAAAGCGTCAATCTTGTCCAATGTACAATTGTTATTTTCTAAGTATGACACAGTTTGAACAGTTTACGGGTCAGCGTTAAAATACGCAGTTACAAGGAGATGGAGTTACGAGTATGGACAATTTGATGCTTAAAATTATGGACACCTCTTAGGGAAAAACGAGTAAGAAAAAGACTCAGTTTAATATTGTAATGTGTTGTTTGTAACAGGATAGGTTTTGCGTAGTGAAATGTGGACATCACACACATTCATGCCCGAGGTAGGATTCGAACCTGCGACCGTAGCGGTCGCGCGGTACCAGACTGAAGTGCCTAGAACCTCTCGGTCACACAGGCCGGCTCCAGGAAGTTCATATTCACAGGACCTGTACATTAGTATGTTCTGCAGAAATAAATAGCATTTCAAGTCACCTAGGTTCAGCCAGTGACCTGTTGCCTAGTAGGCACTTAGTCCGCCAAAGGCCTTGATAACATGTTCCATGCTTGATGGCGTCGACGCATATAAGGCGCGGATGGCGTCCTGTGCCATATCCATGTTGCATTCATCTGGTTCCGATGTTCATCTGTGGTAGTTGGCATTGGATCACAGAGCTGCACCCGTCGTTTCACCACATCCCACATATTTTCGATTGGCGACAAGTCTAGTGATCTGGCGGGCCAAAGAAAAAAGGCTGACATCCTGTGACACCAAGTAGACATATTCGTGCAGCAACATGTGGTCGTGCAGTGTCTTGCTGAAAAGTGTGTGCAGAAATGGTATGGCTACCGGTTTCAGGATATCACTTACGTTGGTCACACTGATCACAGTGTCCTGAACACGCACCAACTGTGATTTGTGGTTGTGTACTTAGCATTCCACAACATAAGGCCTTGAGTTGGCGATGTACGTATGTGCGAATGCAGTCACTGTGATGCCGCTCTCCCTGTCTGCGGCGAACCAAAATGTGTTCATCATTTTCAAACAAGCGGAACCTGGATTCGTCCGAAACCACTATCCTGCCCCAGTGACGCCGTTCAATACACTATTGCCGTCTAGCATGTTTCTGCACATTCGTCAAAGGTAGGCGGAGAAGTGGAGCATGGGCACGTAACCGATGCCGTAATAAACGGCGACGGACTGTCACCTCTGAGACTGTACGATCTATTACACTGTTCCACTGTTGTCCCAGAGCCGAGCCGCACGGGTTAGCGATCTGAGGAGGCTTGCTACGGTTCGCGCGGCTCCCCCTGTCGGAGGTTCGAGTCCTCCCTCGGACATGGGTCTGTGTGTTGTCCTTAGAGTAAGTTAGTTTAAGTTAGATTAAGTAGTGTGTAAGCTTAGGGACCGATGACCTCAGCAGTCTCGTCCCATAGGAACATACCACAGATTTCCATTTTCCCAGAGCCCGAGAGGATGCAAATGTGTCTTGCACTTGCAATGTCATTCGGATGAGGTTTCGATCTACTCGGGGGGGGGGGGTGTCTGGTTGGTGCGACCTGAACCGTCTCGTCGTATTCTACGGCCTTCCGTGAACAATTCTGTACACACACTTTGCACTACCGAAACACTTCGTTCCGCACGAGCAGCAATTTCCCAGATGGATGATTCTCTCGTATCAATAACGCGCCCTCTTTCAAAGCCACTGATTTGACTGCACGGTTCGCGCATACGAGACATCCTGTACGGCTGCTCAAGTCACACTGGTCTATTGCCTTCGGTTTATAGCGACAACGTGAGCGGCAGGCACATTTTACCGGTAGGTGGCGTTGCGCCGCGATATCGAAGTTGACCTGGAATCCGCGGGCCGACATGGTTTAAATGCTAATCATCTCTGCAGAACATGCTAATGTACACGTGAAATACCATTATTGTCTGCAGCAATCGCTCCTGGTCATCTGATGATGGGCAGATTCCGAAACGCGTCGTATGAGCAATAAAATCATTACTTCCTTGATTTTTGCCTTTTTACCGTTGCGACCCAATCAGCCTGAATGCAGAACTACTGACTGTTTTAATTTCAACTTTGACTTGGATAACAAATGACAAAAGAAATATTTTTTGCGTTTTATGTAATTACGAATTAACAATTTTCAGATTTTTTTACTTTACTTCTTCTATGAAAACTTGCTTCTTGCCAGATTTCATGATTCTAGATCAAAGCTACTCGATAGGTTTTGATGGGTGAGTTTCCGAGTGTCAAAGTACGTGACATAAAATGGCCGTATCTTTTGGTTTCAGTCACTTAGAAGCTTCAATTTTTAGCACCGCCAAGGGACCCCGAGCCGTAGTATGTGATATGTATTTCAACTTGATACGTGTATCCATCCCTAAGAAGAAGGATTCTTAACAGACAGACAGACAGACGGACGGAAAACAGAGTGATTCTGTAAGGGATCCGTTTTTACCGATTTAGGTACGGAACCCTAGCAAAACGAAACATTTGGTTAAAAACAAAATAAAAATTCAGGCGAAAAAGATGTATTTGTTCTTATCGACATGATAAACAATTGTTGTAGCATCTGAGGAAGAATGGCTGCAAATTTTAACAATATTAACATTGTTGAGCTCTAAGGACTAACAACCTTTTTGAATAAGACGTGAACCGATTGAGAAGGCGCCGTAAAACTCTTGTTAAGGCTAACAATGTGGTAATCCACATAAGACAGAGTCACAGCAGATTTATCTGCTTTCAGTTTTTTAACTAAACTGTTCTTTCATCTCTACCTACTTCGTTGTAGTGTCGTCACGATATGAAACTCTAACTTTCTTTTTCCGTATGATCTGAGGAATATCACTTGTGAAGCAGTTTCTAAGAGTTTGAGTTCGAGTCTCGTACCAGTGGAAAGTTGTGAAATAAAGATCAAAGATTAGTATCGCCGCATGTTCGAACTCGCAGGAGTTGTAAACTGGTATGACATGTATGGAATTCTGTGTTGGTACTGTTGCCTCGCGAAGGTGTAGGACATTTGCGTTGCGCAAACTTCTCCTACTGCGCCTCTGTCTCCCCCATCTCAGAAAATAAATGCATTCATTACACGCGCGGGCGCTTGTGTGTCCGTGTGCGAGAGACTACATAATCCATCACCGGGACGTATGCGGGAGGTTTGCCCACTCGTTAATGAAGGACGCCAAATGTGTGTGTCCCGACAACTGCTAGCTGCTTTTTGCCACTACTCTTTTTACAAGAAACATAAACAGACTCCCACGTAGACGGCTGGGAACGTGGGACGTCGTTCAAAATAAACTCGAGAAACTTAACTGAATGTCTTAACAAGTTATTCTCAAATTATACTGTTTGACTTTCTGGAAATGTTGTCTGATGCCATCTGAGAAAAGGGGAAAAGGAACACAAAAAGAGATCATTGGTAAAGATACACCAAGTGATTTTATCTTAACCTGTCACCCGTGTTTAAGTGCTAGCAGACACAGAAAAAAGCGCCACAGTTCTAAAGCACTATAGTGTTCTGATACGAATAATGTCTTTAGTGTGTAAAAGCTTTGCTTTTTACCATGTTCAATTAAGAAACCCGTTTCTTTGTAGCAGCGTCTCTACTGCTCACCTCTTAACTCACTGGCTTGTTAGGGAAGTGTTAAGTGAAAAACACGGACATATTTTTCGCTGAGATACGCACTAGTTTCCTACGTCTTAGTTGGATTGCTTTGCTTCCAGTCATACGCACTAATATACACATTTCATGCCTGTGTAAAAGAACTCCAGAAGTCGTCTGCTAGCAAGTAACTTGCTCAGGATAATTGTTTCCAAGCCACTAGTACAGTCATTTTATGGATATCACATTTCGGAAGAAGTGGGTCTTCGTTTATAAACAGACTGTTTCTGTGCTATGAATAAGTTAACGTCACTGCTAAGGTAGTGAGTAAATTAGCTTCAGATTACGACATTGGATCTGAAGTACGTAGAAAATTATAATCAAAACATCCATGGTAGTTCATGTCTTTAAATACCTGCTATGTAATACAAAAATATATTTTTTTTTTCTCCTTAGGGCAAACGATAGTTATACAGTTGGATATCATGCGGTTATGTTCATCGAGGCGCGCTTATCGGGTTACAATAACTTACAAAGGAAGTTAATATTTGTAGCAGTATAGATAAACGATGTACCTTCCACCGAACGATATGGCATATTGTTTAAGACATTGAAATCGGGGTTAAAATTCTCTCCCGTTGTATCTTGTTTACTTTGTACTCAGTTTCGATGATATCGCTGTGATTTGCTAACATGGGGTTATTGGCTGAGAGAACTGAGGCTACTGGTTCTTCAGTATGGTCACTATAGTGAACTGTATTCAGCGCGCAGAATATTGTGCTGTTTTAGGGATCCGAGGGAAGGTGGAGAGTGAAGAACAGTGTCTGCTTTGGCCCCATATACTCGTGTCTAATGGTCAAGTTCTGTTTGCCACCGCTTCGCTATTCTTAGCTTGAAAAGACGTTGACAAAAATTTTCGCCACTAGGTTCGAAACGGCTGTCTCCCATATGAATGACGTTGTGTTCCAGCAATCACTTACATGGAAGCTGAAGCATTATACGAAGCTTCTTGAAGCTGTGCGTCGTCATCAAAACGCTGCATAGCCAACCACTTCTTCATTGCTGGGAATAAGTGGAAGTCGCTCGGTGCCAGGTCGGGACTGTACGGCGGATGAGGAAACAACTCCCACTTAAAAGATTCGAGAACTTCACGAGTGGCATTTGCCGTGTGGGCCCGGGCGTTGTCGTGAATCAGCAAGATCTTTGAGCCGAACTTTCCCCTGCGCTTGTTTTGTATTGCTCTTCTGAGGTTGTGCAGAGTTTGGCAATACGTTTGAGAGTTTATTGTAGTGCCTCTTTCCAGGAAATCCACAAAAATCACACCTTTTCTGTCCCAAAAGACAGTCATTACGTGGTTGAAGGCGCAGGCGGCCGAATTTTACGACGAAGGAATTTCCAAGCTCGTCCATCGCTACGATAAGTACCTTAATTTAAATGGCAACTATGTAGAAAAGTAGTATTTAAGTGTGGCTTTCATCTGTATATAATAAAAAAAATTCCGATACTTTATTTATTTTTAATTCCAAAACGTAATGTACTTTGTGGACAGCCCTCCTATTACCTTATGCAGGTGATTTTTTACTATGTTGGAAATTCAGTTAGTTAAGTTGGATAAGACTTTTTTTCTTGCGGGGAACTATGCTAGAAAGCGAACGAGCAGTTGTGCAGCTGCAGCTTCGAATTAAAATTAAATTTTAGGAACAAGGTTTTAATTATATCTCATACGTCTTCTCTAGAACCAGAAGAAAATGTTATCAAGTGATTTGTGGAACAGATTCGTGGCTGTGATACTGTGAAAGACGTGTTCGAAGAACAAGTCTGTCTGTGAATGATGGTCGTTACCCTGTACTGATCAGCCCGCCTGCTCAGCTGAGTGGTAACGTGCTTGCCTCCCCTGCAGCGGTCCCGGGTTCTTTTCCAGACCGGATTGGAGATTTTCTCCGCTCGTGGACTGGGTGTTGTGTTGTCATACTCATTTCATCCTCATCACCGGCACGCAAGTCGTACAGTGTGGCGTCGACTGAAATAAGACTTGCACTTGGCTGCCGAAATTCCCCGAATGGGGCCTCCCGGCCAACAATGCCATACGATGATTTAATTTCATTTATTGATCTCTGTAATATGCCATAACGGTATTAGCCTGAAATGGAGGACAACTCCAAGAAGCTGGCCAGGTTTAGATTCCAACGTTTCCCTTCTTGTACAGCTGGATTTCCGTGGCAAAGCACATTTCGTGAAAGGAAAATGGGCGCTAGTTTGGGACTCTTAACAGAATTCGCCTTTTAATTTTGAAGACAGCCACTGTGAATAATGAGTCGTAAGAAGCAGTACAGAAAAATAACGAGATGACATTATTTCATGTGATGTAAGGAAATTACAGAAAACATCGGCATTTGAAGGCTGTTACTGTCAGACAAATTTCCAGTATCCTTAATGCTGCACCGTCTAAGTCGTAAAAATTGTTTATGGGCCTATAATAAGGCTCATAAAGGTAATTATTACTATGCGATGAAAAGCAGTTGGGGGGAAATCTGCAGATAACAACTTCGTAAGTCCACCTTTACAAAGATGATGGCGGGACGTCGGATGTTCAGTAGAAAATATCAATCAAAACACCTTCAGCCGTCTAAATTTCCAGTTTTATTTTTGGTACCATTTTCAGCGTTACGCTACACCATCTTATGGCCCCCTGACCGACGTGTAGGAAGAACCCCACCTCTTGTTCAGGCAAAGTAATGGCCAGCATACAGACACTACTATCCATAGACTTCTTTTTAACAAGGTGATGTTCCAAGGAATCGCTTTGTTAAAAAGGAGTCTACGGATACTAGTGTCTGTATGCTGGCCATTACTTTGATTGAACAAGAGGTGGGGTTCTTGCTACACTTTGGTCAGGGAGCCTGAAAATGGCATAGTGTAACGCTGAAACTGGTAGCAAAAGTGCAATAAAACTGGAAATTTAGATGGTTGTTTTGATTTGACATTTTAAACTACGGGAGGTTGCGACTGCAATAACGTGAGAATTCGTTTATTATCCATTTACTTCTTTATTTGGCCTCCAGCAACTATGTGTCATTTATTCAAGATGATGATGATTAGTGTTTTAGGGCGCACAACAGCGAGGTTATCAGCGCCCGCCATTTATTCAAATAATAGCTACATGCACGGATGTAATATGTTTTCATGGCCGGCCGAAGTGGCCGTGCGGTTAAAGGCGTTGCAGTCTGGAACCGCAAGACCGCTACGGTCGCAGGTTCGAATCTTGCCTCGGGCATGGATGTTTGTGATGTCTTTAGGTTAGTTAGGTTTAACTAGTTCTAAGTTCTAGGGGACTAATGATCTCAGCAGTTGAGTCCCATAGTGCTCAGAGCCATTTGAACCATTTTATGTTTTCATGAAAGTCATAAATTGACAGGCATGAAAAGAAATTCACAAAATCATTACATTCACAAAGATCTTCTGACTAGCTAAAAGTGAATACGTTGATTTAAATGATATTGAAACTTAGTACAAGATGGCAAAGCACATTTATATACAAGCACTGAATTGGTAAAGGTGAGGACGTAGAAGTTATAGAATAGCAGAATAACGAGCAGCAACTTCGGTAGTCCAAAAGTCACGTGCTACGTGCGAAATTGCAGTTTCTGTGCCTAAATTAACAGTAATTGTATCGGTTTAACAAGTGCTAGTTTATTGAAAAAATAACGGGAATCTTACAGTCTTACTTGATGTATTAGTCCGATTCGCGCGATTTTTTCGTTATTGTGTTGGTAAACATGTCTAAAAAGTGAGTGTACAGTGTTAGCCATATCGGATATTTATTTCGTTGTCAGCTGTCAAAAACAAAAAAAAATGGCTCTGAGCACTATGCGACATAACTTCTGAGGTCATCAGGCGCCTAGAACTTAGAACTAATTAAACCTAACTAACCTAAGGACATCACACACATCCATGCCCGAGGCAGGATTCGAACCTGCGACCGTAGCGGTCGCTCGGTTCCAGACTGCAGCGCCTAGAACCGCACGGCCACTCCGGCCGGCTGTCAGAAACATTCCATATGTTTATTTTATATAAAATTAACTTTAAATGTTGCTATAAGAACGAAATAAAGAGCGCAAAAGTTTTATAAATGCAAAATTTTGCATTCGGCGAGTGTGCTCTGGGGAAAAAAGGATTTACGAGTTCCATAAAAATTACGAAGAAGGCGATGAAGATGACGAACGGGCTGGACGCACCCAGCAAATCAACAACCGTTAAAATCGTGGAAAAGCTAAATAAATTATTACCTACAAATTGCCGAATCATAACTAGAAAAGTCGTCGATGATATGGTGTATCAACTGGCTGATGTCATGAAATTGTTTTCAGATTTTTGGGTATGAAATTCTGACGATAAAGTTTACTCCCAAATTTTTGAATTTCGATCAAAAACAGCGGCGAATACAAGAGTTTCAGGAGTCGTTGGATGAAGCCAACAATGGTGCAGAACAACTGAGGCGTTATGACAGGTGAAACGTGACTTTATGGATATGACGTCAAAAGTAAGGTTCAGTCGCCCTAGTGGGTCGCCAAGAACGAAAAAATCTCGACAGGTACGCTGAAATGTGGAAGTTATGCTGTGTTCTTCGATTTTATCGCAGTACTGCAGCACGAGTTCTTTCCGCAATGTCGAACGATCAGTAACGTATACCACTTTGCGTGAAGCAGTTTGAAGAAAGAAAATTCGGATTTGTGGTGCAACAATTCATGGCTTTTGCATCACAGTAATGTATCTGCTCACACTTCGTTGCTTTTTCGTAAGTTTTTGGCCAAAAACAGTACTGTAATGATATACCAGGCTCCATATTCGCCAGACAAGACCACGTATGATATTTTTCTGCCCCCAGAAGCAAATAAAACCTCGAGGGGCCGGTGTTTTACAAGGATAGAGGAACGTTGCTGAGTGAGCTGAAAGCTATCACAGGTGTTTTGAGAATTATAAAATCGCTAGTATAAGTTGTCATTTTTTGTTTTCTGTCGTTCCTTAGTTGCTTCTAATTTCTTGAAGATATGATCCATCTGTGCGACCAATGAAAGGCTCATTTGTGCCATGCATGTTTCGCTTCTTTTTATTTGAGGCATCTACATTGGCGTGTAACACATGTTTTTTGTCTATAGAATAATTTACATCTACATCTACATCCATACTCCGCAAGCCACCTGACGGTGTGTGACGGAAGGTACCTTGAGTACCTCTATCGGTTCTCCCTTCTATTCCAGTCTCGTATTGTTCGTGGAAACAAGGATTGTCGGTATGCTTCTGTGTGGGCTCTAATCTCTCTGTTTTTATCCTCATGGTCTCTTCGCGAGATATACGTAGGAAGGAGCAATATACTGCTTGATCTTCGGTGAAGGTATGTTCTCGAAACTTCAACAAAAGCCCGTACCGAGCTACTGAGCGTCTCTCCTGCAGAGTCTTCCACTGGAGTTTTATCTATCATCTCCGTAACGCTTTCGCGGTTACTAAATGACCCTGTAACGAAGCGCGCTGCTCTCCGTTGGATCTTCTCTATCTCTTCTATCAACCCTATCCCACACTGCTGAGCAGTATTCAAGCAGTGGGCGAACAAGTGTACTGTAACCTACTTCATTTGTTTTCAGATTGCATTTCCTTAGGATTCTTCCTATGAATCTCAGTCTGGCATCTGCTTTACCAACGATCAACTTTATATGATCTTTCCATTTTAAATCACTCCTAATGCGTACTCCCAGATAATTTATGGAATTAACTGCTTCCAGTTGCTGACCTGCTATTTTGTAGCTAAATGATAAGGGATCTATCTGTCTATGTACTCGCAGCACATTACACTTGTCTACATTGAGATTCAATTGCCATTCCCTGCACCATGCACAATTCCCTGCAGATCCTCCTGCATTTCAGTACAATTTTCCATTGTTACAACCTCTCAATATCTACATCTACATCTACATTTATACTCCGCAAGCCACCCAACGGTGTGTGGCGGAGGGCACTTTACGTGCCACTGTCATTACCTCCCTTTCCTGTTCCACTCGCGTATGGTTCGCGGGAAGAACGACTGTCTGAAAGCCTCTGTGCGCGCTCTAATCTCTCTAATTTTACATTCGTGATCTCCTCGGGAGGTATAAGTAGGGGGAAGCAATATATTCGATACCTCATCCAGAAACGCACCCTCTCGAAACCTGGCGAGCAAGCTACACCGCGAAGCAGAGCGCCTCTCTTGCAGAGTCCGCCACTTGAGTTTGTTAAACATCTCCGTAACGCTATCACGGTTACCAAATAACCCTGTGACGAAACGCGCCGCTCTTCTTTGGATCTTCTCTATCTCCTCCGTCAACCCGATCTGGTACGGATCCCACACTGATGAGCAATACTCAAGTATAGGTCGAACGAGTGTTTTGTAAGCCACCTCCTTTGTTGATGGACTACATTTTCTAAGGACTCTCCCAATGAATCTCAACCTGGTACCCGCCTTACCAACAATTAATTTTATATGATCATTCCACTTCAAATCGTTCCGCACGCATACTCCCAGATATTTTACAGAAGTAACTGCTACCAGTGTTTGTTCCGTTATCATATAATCATACAATAAAGGATCCTTCTTTCTATGTATTCGCAATACATTACATTTGTCTATGTTAAGGGTCAGTTGCCACTCCCTGCACCAAGTGCCTATCCGCTGCAGATCTTCCTGCATTTCGCTACAATTTTCTAATGCTGCAACTTCTCTGTATACTACAGCATCATCCGCGAAAAGCCGCATGGAACTTCCGACACTATCTACTAGGTCATTTATATATATTGTGAAAAGCAATGGTCCAATAACACTCCCCTGTGGCACACCAGAGGTTACCTTAACGTCTGTAGACGTCTCTCCGTTGATAACAACATGCTGCGTTCTGTTTACTAAAAACTCTTCAATCCAGCCACACAGCTGGTCTGATATTCCGTAGGCTCTTACTTTATTTATCAGGCGACAGTGCGGAACTGTATCGAACGCCTTCCGGAAGTCAAGAAAAATAGCATCTACCTGGGAGCCTGTATCTAATATTTTCTGGGTCTCATGAACAAATAAAGCGAGTTGGGTCTCACACGATCGCTGTTTCTGGAATCCATGTTGATTCCTACATAGTAGATTCTGAGTTTCCAAAAACGACATGATATTCGAGCAAAAAACATGTTCTAAAATTCTACAACAGATCGACGTCAGAGATATAGGTCTATAGTTTTGCGCATCTGCTCGACGACCCTTCTTGAAGACTGGGACTACCTGTGCTCTTTTCCAATCATTTGGAACCTTCCGTTCCTCTAGAGACTTGCGGTACACGGCTGTTAGAAGGGGGGCAAGTTCTTTCGCGTACTCTGTGTAGAATCGAATTGGTATCCCGTCAGGTCCAGTGGACTTTCCTCTGTTGAGTGATTCCAGTTGCTTTTCTATTCCTTGGACACTTATTTCGATGTCAACCATTTTTTCGTTAATGCGAGGATTTAGAGAAGGAACTGCAGTGCGGTCTTCCTCTGTGAAACAGCTTTGGAAAAAGGTGTTTAGTATTTCAGCTTTACGCTTGTCATCCTCTGTTTCAATGCCATCATCATCCCGGAGTGTCTGGATATGCTGTTTCGAGCCACTTACTGATTTAACGTAAGACCAGAACTTCCTAGGATTTTCTGTCAAGTCGGTACATAGAATTTTACTTTCGAATTCACCGAACGCTTCACGCATAGCCCTCCTTACGCTAACTTTGACATCGTTTAGCTTCTGTTTGTCTGAGAGGTTTTGGCTGCGTTTAAACTTGCAGTGAAGCTCTCTTTGCTTTCGCAGTAGTTTCCTAACTTTGTTGTTGTACCACGGTGGGTTTTTCCCGTCCCTCGCAGTTTTACTCGGCACGTACCTGTCTAAAACGCATCATCCGCAAACAGCTTCAGTGAACTTCCGATGTCATCCACAAGGTTATTTATGTATATTGTGAATAGCAACGGTCCTACGACACTCCCCTGCGGCACACCTGAAATCACTCTTATTTCGGAACACTTCTCTCCATTGAGAATGACATGCTGCGTTCTGTTATCCAGGAACTCTTCAATCCACTCACACAATTGGTCTGATAGTCCATATGCTCTTACTTTGTTCATTAAACGACTGTGGGGAACTGTATCGAACGCCTTGCGGAAGTCAAGAAACACGGCACCTACCTGTGAACCAGTGTCAATGGCCCTCTGAGTCTCGTCGACGAATAGCGCGAGCTGGGTTTCACACGATCGGCTTTTTCTAAACCCATGTTGATTCCTACATAGTAGATTTCTAGTCTCCAGAAAAGTCATTATACTCGAACATAATACGTGTTTCAAAATTCTACAACTGATCGACGTTAGAGATATAGGTCTATAGTTCTGCACATCTGTACAATTTATTATGTAATGTCTCCGGATATGTCACCACATTACAGTTTTTTGTTGTTCTGTATTGCGAGAGCAAGCTTCGTAATTTACTGTTTCGTTCTACTTACGATTTTGTTTGCTTATTATTGCATAAACGATGTCTGTTCAAAAAAATCCGGAACTTTCGTAATTTCGCGCCAATTGTATGTTGGAGTGGAATGCGGTTGGCATCCCTGCACACACCTGTGTGACTGCCGGAAGTTTCGTTGTTGTATGCTAGTTATTGTTCTGTGGTACCTTGAGTAGAACGTTGTGTCAGCGCAGTTTGCGAATTTCGATATGGCAGAGTTAGAGCAGCAGCACGTCTCCACTAAATATCCGTGGAAATCAAGAAATCTTTTATAGAGACGTACCAAACGATGCAGGAAGCCTACGGTGGTGAGTGTTTAAGCCTTACACGGTTTAAAAATAGCCGGACGGACCCTCGTTCAGGACGCCCTTCGACGTCTACCGGCAACGCTCGTGTCAGGAACGTCAACGAAATTGTGCGTGACAATCGAAGGCTGACTGTCCAGGAGATTGCAGAATGTAACGTTTCAGTTGGATCACGTCATGAAATCCCGACACAGCATCTTGGAATGCATCGCGTTGCCTCCCGGTTTGTCCCAGGGCTCATAAGTCAAGACCAGAAGGAGATTCGCCTTGCAATCAGTGAAGAGCTTCTCGTTGCGGAAATGAGAACGAGATGTTCCTTAAGAGAATCATCTAATGAGGGCTATTTTAAAGAGATAACAGTGATGCAGATGAATAAATAAAATTCTTTCCACAAAAATCAAAATTCCCATTAATTTCTGAAAACACCTCGTACTTTGCCGATTCTACATCAGGCAGTTGTGACAGTCGTCCTGTATTCTATTCATAGGTAGGCAGTATTTTGTCCGGCCGCCGCTGACTGTCGGTAGGAGAAGCCATACGTACAACGACCGTGCAGTTCTGAACTCGCCCCGTACGCATGACAGGACTGTAACCGGGGAGCTTCTGGATGGCGGCAGCGCTGGCCGGTCCCCCGGCCTATTGGCAGACGGACCGCGACACGCCCTGCCCTTCAGCAGGGCTCACAAAGCGTCGTTAGCCGGCAGAGTGTTCCGCTGTGGCCCTGGAGTTCGAGCACGAAGGAGGGCGTAGCCGTGAGTGGCTTGGCAGCTTTCCAACTGCCCCTTCCCAAACTTTATACCAGGTCACGGTGCATGCATGGCTCAAGACGGCGCTGCAGCAGGCGCTACACACCAGCAGGCTGCAAATCTTTTTCAAATAACGCAATACAGCTTATAGCTGTATGGCATTATCTTCTTCTTTCCAAAACGAGAGTGCTTCTTACACATACTTATTTAACGTTTGACGATAGTACCGTATCAACGAGACTTGTGGGACAAGTAATGATCTAACCAGGAGACCACCTGGCAATCAGACTTTATTAAATTTTTCATATTTATGATCAATTTTATCACTGACGGGTGGGCGTAAGTCGGTCCATAGAGTTTCACGGGGAGACTTCACTCAGTGCACGAAGCGGCGTTGCACCCAAACAGAACAGCAAAATTAGGCGGCCCTGGATAGGATGGTGATCGTGAGTGCAGTCACCCTTCCTGCCACAAATACCTTCTGTCTATGTATGCGTGTGGGGCGGGGCGGACAGTGTGGTTCAACTGTTCGTATTTTAATTCACATTTGTTTAATATACATAATTTAAGTTATACATGACTGCGATTCATCATATCATAAAGTTTATACACCTGATGTGTATGTATATAGGATCAACCATCTACCACTGGTAGTGTTGTTATCTTGGATTCTAGAGTATATGTAAGAAGCCTTAAACCTTGAATACACATTTTGATTGTTTAATAGCAACAAAAAGAAAGTCTAGTTTGCACTTACTTATGAGTATCCTAACTGGTGGATGAGTGTGTCACCACTACCAACAGAGACATCTAGTTCTGCAGCAGGGTATTTGTGACCTGTCGATCACCTGTCTGCACATTCCAACATAGCAGGAGTCGCAGCTGTGTGCGTCCAGCTGGAACACAGGAGGTCGGACATGTTTGTGTGATCTCATTGCGATGACGACAGAAACTTGCCCAACGACTCATCATGCTTTTGTTCACTACCATGTCTCTACAGATATTCTGCAAGTGCCTATAGAATTTCTGCGATGCTCTGTTTTTCGGACAAATTCGATGACATCTGTCTGCTTCGGACATACCTCTGTTACATATGCCATTTTGAAGACTGCATATAGTGCTGCCACCTATCAGAACTTATGGAATTATTGGGGGTGAAGCGGGAATATTCCACGGTGTCCCACAGCAAATGCCGCATTTCTCAGCCGAAACTGGTCGAGAGAATACGTGTTGCATTACTTATTGAAAGCCCCTCGAACAACGCTGGCATTATACCAACTCAGCCGCAGCAATCCACACATCTTTATGAATTGTTATAGCACATTTTGCTGTACAAGCATTCTTACGATTCATCAGAAATTAGAAGTGCGGCATGTGGTGTGTGTGTGTGTGTGTGTGTGTGTGTGTGTGTGTGTGTGTGTGTTTTGAGAGAGAGAGAGAGAGAGAGAGAGATTTACTTTGGCTATTCCACCAGCCAAGTTCTCACACTTCATGTTCATTTTCAGGTCAGTATTACTGTGTTCCTCTTCAAGCTTTCTTAACCTACGTCTCAGGTGGCTGTCATCTTCTTCTAGTACAATCTGATCACCTGAAAAATGCTGGGTAAATATCTTGCTCTCCTCTTGTGTCACTCCCGTTACCCCAAGACTGCAGAATTGCTCCTAGATACAGCTTAAAGATGATCGGAGACAGCCCACATCCTTGATGCGGACCGTTTTTCGCCTCTAATTCTTCTGTCCAACTATTCCCAATCCTGACTTCTGCTATCTTATTGTTGTCTGTAGGAAGCACGAGTGCAGCTCCGTGACATGATTACCTTCTTGCTTCGCACGTTTGCACCACAATGAGCCTTCTTGCTGTGAGCATTCCCTATTAAAGGGCGGGCACAGATGGCGCAGTGGCAGCTATGCCACTACGCTGTTGGCGGACTACTTTGAAACCATTATCACTACAGCTACTATCCCCTAGGTGGCGTATGCAATCATCGGACCCAAAATCAACGTCATCTTTCCAGGTGTACTATTTTTTTCCGGCTGTCTACATTGAAAGTGTCCTACCTCGAACACCATTCAGAACAGGGCATATATCCATATGAAGTTTTTTGCTGCAAATGATCGTTCCTCTAATACGGCGGAATATTGACTATGTGAGCGTGTGGGTGCTATTCTGTCATTCTGCGCAATGGATTAATCTGACATGTACCCTTTATCCCGTGGCTCCTGCAAGAGGCAATTTCCACCCCCACACTACTACAGAAGTCAGACAGACGCTCCTAACGTTCTAAAGAGAAATCCCTGAACAACTTTCAGCAATAAATATCTTCTGGAGTCGTCCGCTGTAAGGAAATGACACAAAAATTCACAAAATTTCTTACGTAACTAGTGGGATACTTGGGTACTGGAGTAATGCTAGTTAGTGTAAGAAAAGCATGAAACTAACGAAAATTATTATTTATTTTGCAAAAATTCTGAGAAATCACAATGACACTTTTAGTTATGAACTTAACACGTTATTTCCTGGTTCTTTTTGGAATTTGAAGTTACCTCTTAAGGATAGGATTCGCTAATACAAAGTTTAAGATTGTTATTGACTTAGCAGAATGGCTGAGAGCCGCGCCTACTGAACTTGAATAATTATCCGTTAGAATGTTGCCAGGTACGGTAGAGGCTGTCGCGTGTCAAATGCAGTGAAGTGTACTGTTGTGGAGGAAATATGGGGCTCACAAGAGCTGTAGCTCACAATACCGCAAGCTGCGGTGACTGCTTGCTGTCTGCGCCGCTCGCTGCTGACAAATAAGATAACTCTCGTTCTATCTGGATTGATCTTCACCAATCAAACTCTCAAATGGTTCAAATGGCTCTGAGCACTATGGGACTTAACTTCTGAGGTCATCAATCCCCTAGAACTTAGAGCTACTTAAACCTAACTAACCTAAGGACATCACACACATCCATGCCCTAGGCAGGATTCGAACCTGCGACCGTATCAAACTCTCCCTATGCCTTGAAGAAGTCAAGGACTCCTATTCGCTCCTACTCTAACTATTGGCGTGGTGCACTGGTCAGATAACCAGTCCACCGCAATGCCACTCAAAAATTCGCTCGCAGGTGTTTAACTATAACTCTGTCCGTTCACACCGCACAATAAGTGTGGCGGCCAACACAGTGATCAACAGTTAATCGCAGGGACTCAGTGTAGAGTCGCACTCTGATTCGCTCTCGACAGAGGTGCTCTCCCAGTGAAGTACTGAGGAGAGACTTGTTCCTCGCTCTTTGAGTACACGTACGAGCGCGCACGCTTTCGTTACGTGTTCTCGCTCCAAGAGCGACAACGGATCGGCCCCTCTCCATGCCGGACGTGAAGGGGTATATCTTTCAGTCTCTTCCATTACTCCTTCTGCTCAAGGCGTCAGAAATATCGTCTGCCAATCAGCATTACTCTTCTAAAACGGGAGAATGACGTTTCGTGTAAGGCGACCAATCCTGAAATCTGTAGCATCGGCGTTTGGCGTTTGCTGTCTCCCTTTGAAAATCTCTGAAACTGCGTGCTATAATTGTAAAGAATGCGTAGGCTTGGCGCTCCCACACAATGTAGCGGAATTTGCTTTTAAGCCGAACACGGGGTCGTCCCTTCACTCGGGCAAACGCTGTCTGCTCCACGGGTGGTCACCGGCACGTAGATAAGTTGGGACCAGCCTCCTGGCGTGCGGTTGCTCTCCCATACTAAAAGCTCCTGTGACCGTCGTGTCTGGAATGAGTGTGTGTACGCCAGCCTCGAGTATTTCAACCACAGTGCGCTTACTTGTTATTTGCACATCGTTTACATGAATTCATACAACAATAACTTAATCGTATCGAGTTTGGGTTCGAACGAAGCGTCTTGATGTGCGGAATATGATTGTGAGGGCGGAATATGTAAGCAATGAAGTCAGGAGACCACGACGTCTTACAACTATTTCTGCTGGGACACACTATATAGTGTCAGCATCCGGTCAGACCCTTATTATGACGCTGCGATGACAAAATTTGTGCCATCCCACAGTGCATCCGTGGTGCGTCGCTCAGCGCAGCCAGCTGAACGTCGGCCTCCCGAGCGTGGCAGCTGGCCGGTTAAGCAGCGACCCACGCGCTGGGCCGTCCGCTGTTTGTTTTGGACGCTGAAGATCCCGGCAGCGGGTAGGCGGCCGCAAACGGCGCACCCCGAGAGGCCGTGGGAGGCGGGAAGTGGCCGCCCTCCCCTCCAGCAGCTGCCGCCGTGGGGCACGCGCTGAGCGAGGGGTCACAAGTGCCCATATGGCTAGGCTAGAGGCTGTAGAAGTATGCACGATCAGCCGAAAAATAAACCGACGGAAAAGAAATTGCAACGCCAAAAAAATGGTCAATGTAGAGTAACGAAATTCCAGGAATACATATTTAAGTGATTAACTTTGCGAGAGCACAGGTTTTCACATGATATCTTGCGAACCATGGATGATGGGTATTAGACGGATGCCATATTCCTTGACTTCGGGAAAGTGTTTGACTCGGTGCCCCACTGCAGATTCCTAACTAAGGTACGAGCATATGAGAGTGGTTCCCAAGTATGTGAGTGGCTCGAGGACTTCTTAACTAATAGAACCCAGTACGTTGTCCTCGATGGTGAGTGTTCATCGGAGGTGAGGGTATCATCTGGAGTGCCCCAGGGAAGTGTGGTAGGCCCGCTGTTGTTTTCTATCTACATAAATGATCTTTTGGATAGGGCGGATAACAATGTGCGGCTATTTGCTGATGATGCTGTGGTTTACGGGAAGGTGTCGTCGTTGAGTGACTGTAGGAGGATACAAGATGACTTGGACAGGATTTGTGATTGGTGTAAAGACTGGCAGCTAACTCTAAATATAGATAAATGTAATTTAATGTAGATGAATAGGAAAAAGAATCCTGTAATGTTTGAATAATCCATTAGTAGTGTAGCGCTTGACACAGTCACGTCGATTAAATATTTGGGCGTAACGTTGCAGAGCGATATGAAGTGGGACAGGCATGTAATGGCAGTTGTGGGGAAGGCGGATAGTCGTCTTCGGTTCATTGGTAGAATTTTGGGAAGATGTCGTTCATCTGTAAAGGAGACCGCTTATAAAATACTAATACGACCTATTCTTGAGTACTGCTCGAACGTTTGGGATTCCTATCAGGTCGGATTGAGGGAGGACATAGAAGCAATTCAGAGTCGTGCTGCTAGATTTGTTGCTGGTAGGTTTGATCATCACGCGAGTGTTACGGAAATGCTTCAGGAATTCGGGTGGGAGTCTCTAGAGGAAAGGAGGCGTTCTTTTCATGAATCGCTAATAAGGAAATTTAGAGAACCAGCATTTGAGGCTGACTGCAGTACAATTTTACTGCCGCCAACTTACATTTCGCGGAAAGACCACAAAGTTAAGATAAGAAAGATTAGGGCTCGTACAGAGGCATATAGACAGTCATGTTCCCCTCGTTCTGTTTGGGAGTGGAACTGGGAGAGAAGATGCTGGTTGTGGTACGAGGTGCCCTCCGCCACGCACCGTATGGTGGACTGCAGAGTATGTAAGTACATTTAGATGTAATGAAAGCACGAGTTATGCCATTGCACAAACGAAATGCTGGTGCATTAATAACCGGTGTAACCGCCAGAATGTTGAGTGAAAGCAAGCAACGTGCGTGCACTATGTTGTGCAGGTGCCAGACGTCAGTTTGTTTGATGGAGTTCTATACCCGTTGCACTTGGTCGGTCAATACGAGGACCCTTAATGCTGTTTGTGGATGACGCTGGAGCTGTCGCCCGATGACGTCTCATGTGTGCTCGACTGGTCACAGATCCACTGATCGAGCAGGCAAGGCAACATGTTCATACTCTGTAGGGCATGTTGGGTTACAACAGCGGTATGTGAGCGAGCGGTATCCTGTTGGGAAACACCCCCTGGAATGCTGTTCATCAGACTGACGTACAAATTTGCAGTCTGGGTGCATGGGATAACCACGAGAGAGCTCCTGCTGTCATACGAAACCACACGCCACACCATAACTCCAGAATATGTATCACACATACAGGTTGGTTGCAGGCCCTGAACTGGTCTCCTCCTAACTAACAAACGGCCATCACTGGCATCAAGACAGGACCAGTATTCATCAGAAAACAAAACAGACCTCCACTCTGCCCTCCAACGAGCTCTCGCTTGACACCGTAGAATTTGCAAATAGTGGTACCAACTGCTGCTCGAACTGCAGCTGTAAACGCAGTGCCGGCCGCTGTGGACGAGCGGTTCTAGGCGCTTCGGTCCGGAACCGCGTGACTGCTACAGTCGCAGGTTCGAATCCTGCCTCGGGCATGGATGTGTGTGATGTCCTTAGGTTAGTTAGGTTTAAGTAGTTCTAAGTTCTAGGGGACTGATGACCTCGGCAGTTAAGTCCCATAGTGCTCACAGCCATTTGAACCATTTAGATGACAGGTTGAAGAAAAGCAACCGTATGGCATATCTGGCAGCTATGACGGATTGTCCATGACTATTACGGATTTGTCACCTTCATTACGGAGTTACGGAGAAGTACTAAAAAATTACGGAAACGGACATTATCGATTTCGCGTTTTAAAAAAGTCGAAAAAGATGCCGTTTGCTTTCTGCAATTCATATGCTGCTAAAATATTTTATAGATTGTAATGATTCTTTTGCAGAGTACGTAGTAAAACTGTTACTAATGATTTCGATGTACAATGTTTCGCGTCAGCCATTTAGGGGTGGAACTAAGAAAATCAGTAGACACATCATCCGCGTTCGAAACCTGTAACCACCTGTGAATCTGCGCATTCAGTAGGCGGCGATAACGCGCGCATGCATCCAGAATATAATTCCGTGATATTTACATAAGAGAACAAAAATTACGTAATAAATAATAAAAAATAGTTAACAAATAGTAACCCTGAACTCTCTGAAATGTTTAATTCGAATGAGTGACTACAAAAACCAGACAGTCCCCTTCGAGTTTCGCGCGGTAGTTCCAGTGATTAGGGTACTTGCGTCCAGTGTGCATGCATAGAAACACGCCAGGACTATACCACGTGCATTGCGTAAAGACCGCTGATGTTTTCGGTAATCAGTACATAGTTTTCGGTGGGAATATTCGTCCATTTAGAATTTGAAAACACTGTTAGCTGCTAAGGAAAGTTTTAGTTGTTTGTGGGAAATGCAAGGAATTTGATGTTTTTTTTTTCTTCAGCAGCTGTTAATAGTGTCCGTAAAGAAAAGCCTAAAAAAATTATAATGCGAAATTAAGAACACCAAAGTGTAACGAAAAACTGTAAAACTGGACAGAAATTTCGGAAAAAGCATAGTAAGTAACGAGAGCAATGGAGCAATGGTATGTTAATAGTATTCGTAGACTTATAGAAAACTTTTTTCAGGATGTTTTTTTGAATACACTCTTTGATAATTTGAGGGTTGCAGGCATGAAACATAGACAGTGAACGGTTATTTACGACTTATGCAGAAACCAGACTGCTGTTATAATGGTCGAAGTACATGCAAAGAAAGGCAGTGATTCAGACGGGAGCCAGATAACGTTTCTAGCCTATCACCGTTATCATCCAGTCCACATTAGGGAAGCTGCGAAGCTTAAGCAACTAATGAGAAATTTGGAAGACGAGTTCAGGATGAAGAAGTAAAAATTAGGCTTGCCGACGAGACTGTAATTTTCTCAGGGACGGCGATGATTTGAAAGAGTGTCTTCAGAAGAGATTGTATGACGAACATCAACAATAGTAAAATAAGGGTAATGGAATGCAGTCGAATTATAAGAGATGATCAAAAAATTTCCGTTCGAAGGCGGCACAGTCCAGAATCGGCATGTGAATCGTGAGAAATCGCCGTGAGCATTGAGGCAATCATCTCACTGACACACCACGTTGAAAATAACCGTTTGGTAAAACACCGTGACCTGGTGCGTGAAAAAGTCCATAACTGCCTGCTGCACCTTCTCGTCTACCCTTTTCAAAGGATCGAATGCGTGATAATTTCATGGGGATAGTGCTCGAGTGTCTACCACTTGCCGGCCGGACTGGCCGAGCGGTTCTAGGCGCTACAGTCTGGAACCGCGTTACCGCTACGGTCGCAGGTTCGAATCCTGCCTCGGGCATGGATGTGTGTGATGTCCGTAGGTTAGTTAGGTTTAAGTAGTTCTAAGTTCTAGGGGACTGATGACCTCAGAAGCTAAGTCCCGTAGTGCTCAGAGCAATTTGAACCATCTACCACTTGAGTTGGCGTATTTTCTGCGTCACGACATTTGGCAAATGGGGACGTGCATTATAATGAACTAGCAGCGCCATCCCAAGACGGTGGTTTTCAATAGACATACTGGCCCCATACGTTTTTCTCATTTTTCAATGGATGTCTACTGAGGATTGTCCTTCGCCAACCAAGAAAAAATAACAGCACGTTGGTCCTGTTCGGACGCATTCGATCATAGCGTCGCCACGCCATAGTTCATGTTTCCGCATTTATTTTACACACCTCGGAAAGACAGGAATGATACACCCCTCGCCTGCATGTAGGTGCTTATACAGGGTGGTCAATTGATCGTGTCCGGGCCAAATAGCTCACGAAACAAGCGTCAAACGAAAACACTACAAAGAACGAAACTTGTCTAGCTTGAAGGGGGAAGGGGAAACCAGATGGAGCTATAGTTGGCCCGCTATATGGCGCTGCCATAGGTCAAACGGATATCAACTGCGTTTTTTTTAAATAGGAACCCCCATTTTTATGACATATTCGTGTAGTGCGTAAAGAAATATAAATGTTTTAGTTGGACCTCTTTTTTCGCTGTGTGACAGATGGCGCTGTAATAATCACAAGCATATGGCTCACAATTTTAGACGAACAGTTGGTAACAAGTATGTTTTTTAAATTAAAATACAGAATGTAGGTACGTTTGAACATTTTATTTCGGTTGTTCCAATGTGATACATGTACCTTTGTGAACTTATCATTTCTGAGAACGCATGCTGTCACAGCGTGATTACCTGTAAATACCACATTAATGCAATAAATGCTCAAAACGATGTCCGTCAACCTCATTGCATTTGGCAATACGTGTAATGACATTCCTATCAACAGCGAGTAGTTCGCCTTCCGTAATGTTCGCACATGCATTGACAATGCGCTGACGCATGTTGTCAGGCGTTGTCGGTGGATCATGATAGCAAATATCCTTCAACTTTCCCCACAGAAAGAAATCCGGGGACGTCAGATCCGGTGAACGTACGGGCAATGGTATAGTCCTTCGACGACCAATCCACCTGTCATGAAATATGCTATTCAATACCGCTTCAACCGCACGCGAGCTATGTGCCGGACGTCCACCATGTTGGAAGTACATCGCCATTCTGTCATGCAGTGAAACATCTTGTAGTAACATCGGTAGAACATTACGTAGGAAATCAGCATACATTGCACCATTTAGATTGCCATCGATAAAGTGGGGGTCAGTTATCCTTCCTCCCATAATGCCACACCAATACCCGCCAAGTTCGCTGATGTTCCACTTGTCGCAGCCATCGTGAATTATCCGTTGCCCAGTAATGCATATTATGCCGGTTTACGTTACCGCTGTCGGTGAATGACGCTTCGTCGTTAAATAGAACGCGTGCAAAAAATCTGTCATCGTCCCGTAATTTCTCTTGTGCCTAGTGGCAGAACTGTACACGACGTTCAAAGTCGTCTCCATGCAATTCCTGCTGCATAGAAATATGGTACGGGTGCAATCGACCTTGATGTAGCATTTTCAACACCGACGTTTTTGAGATTCCCGATTCTCGCGTAAATTGTCTGCTACTGATGTGCGGATTAGCCGCGTCAGTAGCTAAAACACCTACTTGGGCATCATCACTTGTTGCAGGTGGTGGTTGACGTTTCACATGTGGCTGAACATTTCCTGTTTCCTCAAATAACGTAACTATCAGGCGAACGGTCCGGACACTTGGATGTTGTCGCCCAGGATACCGTGCAGCATACATAGCACACGCCCGTTGGGAATTTTTATCACAATAGCCATACATCAACACGATATCGACCTTTTCCGCAATTGGTAAACGGTCCATTTTATCACGGGTAATGTATCACGAAGCGAATACCGTCCCCACTGACGGAATGTTGCGTGATACCACGTGCTTATACGTTTGTGACTATTACAGCGCCATCTATCACAATGCGAAAAAAGTGATCCAACTAAAATATCCATATTTCTTTACGTACTACACGAATATGTAATAAAAAATGGGGGTTCCTATTTTAAAAAAAAACGCTGTTGATATCCGTTTGACCTATGGCAGCGCCATCTAGAGGGCCAACCACAGCGCCATCTAGTTTCCCCCTTCAAGCTAAACGAGTTTGGTTCTTTGTCGTGTTTTCGCTTGACGCTAATTTCGTGAGATATTTCGCCCGGTCACTGTCAATGGACCACACTTCTATACCCGCTTCGGAGACGCACGACTTTTCTCATATGCTGCAACAACGCCCCCAAACGGAAAACCGAGCGAGGCGGCTATGTGGGTAGCACACTTATAAGTCAGGACACGTTAATAGAATTTGTTCATGAAGTAAAACTGTAAGAGTGGTAGATTAGTTATGTTATTTCAGTAGCAAAATGACGGCGTTGACCGAAATAGAGACGATATAAATGGATATAGGCAATAGCAATAAAAAGTTTCCTGAAAAAGAGAAATTTGTTAACATCGAAAGTAAATTTAAGTGTTAGGAATTTTTTTCTGAAGGTATCTGTTCAAAGTGTATCCTTGTACGTAGGTGAAACAGGGATTATATACATTTCAGAAGAGAACAGAAGTTTTTGAAACGTGGTGTTATGAAAGATTGCTGAAGTTTGATGACTAGATCAAATAACTAATGAGGAGATACTGACTCAAACTAGAGAAAAAAAGCTATGGCACAACTTGAATGAAAAAAAGGCATCGATGCAAGTTGTGGTCAAGTTGGTAATGGAGGTAAGTAAGGCGGGTAAGACTCATAGAGAGATGCGTAAGCGTGAATACAGTACGGAGGTTCAAATGGGTGTAGGTTACAGGAGCTGTGATCTAATGAAGAGGGTTGCACAGGACAGACAAACTGCATAACCAGTCTTCGAACTGAAAAGTGCAACAACGCTAACAGTTCCCAAAAAAATCTGAAAAAATTATTAAAATATACGAACAGTAACTCAGACTCTCAGAGAACGGTGCGTCGAATTTTAAGTAACTCAAGAAGACACATGATAGGGAGTAAAGAAAATACGGAAGCCGTCCTTCAGCACTGAGTTTGAACTCTGAAAACAGGTTTGTCAGTTTGATATAGCGTTAATGAACGTAAACACCAACTATCAATGTACCTCTAGACCTATACTCCGAAAGCCACCTTACGATGTGTGTCGAAGCTTAATTTTGGCACTATCGTTTCTTCCCTTTGCTGTTCCACTAGCGAATGTTGCGCGAGAAGAAAGACCGACTTTAAACGTCTGTATGAGCACTGATCTCTTTGCACAACCCAGCACTATGGTAGAAACGTGTGAACTTCTGCATATCTCATCTGAAGATGAACCTGAAAGGCTCGAAAACTAGTTAACGGAAATGAATGAATTTCATAAGCGACTGGTCGCACCTATATCTATTGACATGTTATCTAAATTCTTTGATTTTTTTCATCGTGATTATTTCGCGAGACGTATGCAGGAGGAAGCAAAATGTTGCCCGATTCTTCTTGGAACGAGCGTTGTCAGAATTACTTCAACCGTAACCTTCCGCGAAATGCACACGCTACGCCTGCTATTGTTGAGCATCTCCGTAACGCTCTCGCGCTTCGGATGTAATCCCGTGACGAAACGCGCTGCGCTTTGTTGGGTTTTATGTCTCATCTATTGAACCCACCTAAAAAGGGTTCCCAACACATTAGCAGTACTCAAGAATCAGTCGAAGAAAGGATTTGTAAGCCATTTCTTTCGTGGACGAATTAGATTTCCTTAAGAGTCGTTCGGTGAATATTAACTTGGAATCCGCTTTTCTTGGTACTCGCTTTATGCAGTCTTTCCACGTAACGTCGCCCTGGACGGTTACCATTAGTTAACTGAAAGACTTGCACCAGGCCATTGAGCCACACGAAATTTTTATTATTATTGTTATTATTATTAACGGTGTTATTATTAATGGGTGTTATTCATTCTTGTGATTTATCATAAATAACGTTGTTGACAGTCACCCTTCGTTCGCTCATGAGCAATAAATTACATTTATTTAGGTTCAGGGTCAGTGCTTGCACCAATCGTTGATCCTCTTGCAGATCCCGAGCAGCACGCTCAACGACATGTGATGCTGTTAAGAATCTTATATACCTGAGTGAAGTGGGGACGTATAAGAAAAACACACGAGTACGTATAAGGTAATATAGCATTTACTGTTTGAGAGATAAGTGAACCACATTTTGCACATGTTGCCATTATGCCATCAGCTATAATCTGGATTATGATTTCAATTTTTTTGGTCAAATAATTTGGTCAGGACGATGCTGGATACTTTTAGAACACACATTATCATATGAGGAACATTTTCTCAAATGTTACTTTACTTATCACTTTCAAAATGTGGCAGGTTACTCGTAGTACTTAGATACAAATCCGTGTACCAGTTTTGTTAATATCAGTCTTAGAACTCCCGCAACAATTTTTTAATTTATGTATATGATACGTAGCAATTTTTCTTTCACAAAACTTTAAATAAATCTGACGTTAAAACACACTAAAAAATTTTGTACAACCGAAAGCTGTGTTTATGGTAAGCATAAAGTCTGTAGCAAATTTCATCTTTTTATCTGAAGTGGTTCAGCGAAACGTTCCTCATATACTTAAAAATAAAATTTGCGGGAAATGGAGAAAAAATATTTTATTAGCATTTTTATGAGAGATAAGTACTTTAATGTTGGCCATAACCACCCATATGATCTTTTTGGTCAACATGTTGATATTTTCTTCTAGTCTGATCCTTCTGCGTTCTCTTTCGTTAGAATCCTTCGCGGCATTTCGGAACTAGGAATACACGCATCATCAATCTTCTAAAGTAAGTTTTCATTGAAGTAACTTGCATCAATCTTAGTCTCATAAGAATCCGTATTCTTCCAGTGTTACCATCGTTGAACACCAGCCAAGATCATATGAGCAAAATTTAACAATAGTAGATGAGCAAAATTTTCTCTTTGAACGTTTCTTGTAATTGAGGTTATTAAATTTTCGTTCGGGTTTTGTTTTCCATCATATCTGCATTTATTTAATAAATCATAATTATTCGCATCGTCAGTTGGCTCACAGATTTGTCTTCTGATGGCAGGAAATAATAAAACGTCGCAAACGAGGATAGAGCCGTATAGAAAAGGGAGTGGACCGTCGCCGCCTTGTAACGTATTGCGAACGTTCCTGTCAGTGTTACCACTCTTAAAAACTATATGTCATCTAAATGTGAAACTGGGACGATGACGTGGGAGTTGAAACTAAATTATACACCATTCTGAAGGGAAAATACGAGCATTAATAATTTTTGTCATATTAATTAATAATATTTGTCATATTTGGTAATTCAAATCGTAACTGGACTATTTTTAGCTATACATTATACATCAAATATTGAAATAGCATTTAGTAGTGTAGTACACATTTGCCGAGACGTAAATAATGGTTGAATTATTCGAACTTTACATGCAAATGGAGCATCTATATTTTTTATTTGTATTTATTTGCATGTAGGACGAGGAATTTACTATGGATCTTATATATACAAACACAGATGTGAAAATTACCGAACTATCGGTTTAATAAACCACAGTTGCAAAATACTAACGCGAATTCTTTGCAGACGAATGGAAAAACTGATAGAAACCGACCTCGGGGAAGATCAGTTTGGATTCCGTAGAAATATGCGAACACGTGAGGCAATACTGACCCTACAAGGGAACCTCCCCATCGCACCCCCCCTCAGATTTAGTTATACGTTGGCACAGTGGATAGGGTTTGAAAAACTAAACACAGATCAATCGAAAAAACAGGAAGAAGTTGTGTGGAACTATGGAAAAATAATCAAAATATACAAACTGAGTAGTCCAAGCGCAAGATATGCGACATCAAGGACAATGTCAACTCAGCAGTGTCGTGGTCCCGTCGTTAGCGAGAGCAGCTGCGGAACGAGAGGTCCTTGGTTCAAATCTTCCCTCGAGTGAAAAATTTATTTTCGCAAAGTTATGATGTGTCCGTTCGTTCATTGACGTCTCTGTTCACTGTAATAAGTTTAGTGTCTATGTTTTTGCGACCGCACCGCAAAACTGTGCGATTAGTAGACGAAAGGACGTGCCTCTCCAATGGGAACAGAAAACATTTGATAGCAAGGTCATAGGTCAACCGATTCCTACACAGGACAACACGTCTGATACATTCTATACGCCACTGGTGACGGCATGTGCGTCACATGACAGGAATATGTTGTCGGCCCACCTAACTTGTACACTTGGCGAATGGGTAAAAAGATTCTTCTACCTTGCCCTATTTAGGTTTTCTTGTGGATGTGATAATCACTCCCAAAAAAGTGATGAAAATATAAGAGTTTGTGACATAAACTGAAAATAAAAAATTAAACTTTTCACGCGAGGGAAGACTTGCACAAGGACCTCTCGCTCCGCAGCTGCTCACGCTAACCACTGGACCACGGCACTGCTGGGCTGATATTGTCCTTGAAGTTGCCTATCTTGCAAATGGACTACTCAGTTTGTATATTTTGCTTATTTTTTCATAGTTCCACACAACTTCTTCCTGTTTTCTCGATTGATCTGTATTCAGTTTTTCAAGGCCAATCCACTGTGCCAACTTATAACTAATTCTGAGGGGGGTGCGATGGGGAGGTTCCCTTGTTAGAAGAAAGATTAAGGAAAGACAAACCTACGTTTATAGCATTTGTAGACATGGAGAAAGCTTTTGACAATGTTGATTGGAATGCTCTCTTTCAAATTCTGAAGGTGGCAGGGGTAAAATACAGGGAGCGAAAGGCTATTTACAATTTGTACAGAAAGCAGATGTCAGTTATAAGAGTCGAGGGGCATGAAAGGGAAGCAGTGGTTGGGAAGGGAGTGAGACAGGGTTGTAGCCTACCCCCGATGTTATTCAATCTGTATATTGAGCAAGCAATAAAGGAAACAAAAGAAAAGTTCGGAGTAGGTATTAAAATCCATGGAGAAGAAATAAAAACTTTAAGGTTCGCCGATGACATTGTAATTCTGTCAGAGACAGCAAAGGACTTAGAAGAGCAGTTGAACGGAATGGACAGTGTCTTGAAAGGAGGATATAAGATGAACATCAACAAAAGCAAAACGAGGATAATGGAATGTGGTCGAATTAAGTCGGGTGATGCTGAGGGAAATGGATTAGGAAATGAGACACTTAAAGTAGTAAAGGAGTTTTGCTATTTGGGGAGCAAAATAACTGATGATGGTCGAAGTAGAGAGGATATAAAACGTAGACTGGCAATGGCAAGGAAAGCGTTTCTGAAGAAGAAAAATTTGTTAACATCGAGTATAGATTTGAATGTCAGGAAGTCGTTTCTGAAAGTGTTTGTATGGAGTGTAGCCATGTATGGAAGTGAAACGTGGACAATAAATAGTTGAGACAAGAAGAGAATAGAAGCTTTCGAAATGTGGTGCTACAGAAGAATGCTGAAGATTAGATGGGTAGATCACATAACTAATGAGGAGGTATTGAATAGAATTGGGGAGAAGAGGAGCTTGTGGTACAACTTGACTAGAGGAAGGGATCGGTTGGTAGGACATGTTCTGAGACATCGAGGGATCGCCAATTTAGTATTGGAGGGAAGCGCGGAGGGTAAAAATCGTAGAGGGAGACCAAGAGATGAATACACTAAGCAGATTCAGAAGGGTGTAGGCTGCAGTAGGTACTGGGAGATGAAGAAGCTTGCACAGGATAGAGTAGCATGGAGAGCTGCATCAAACCAGTCTCAGGACTGAAGACCACAACAACAACAACAACAATAACTTGTCGCTAAAAGATGCACTACACGTGCAATACTGGGCGTACCTCATCTCCACCGCCAACATTTCAGAGATTGTTCTATTTTTTGTAAAAGGAAGCCATGGTCTGCGATGGGTGCTTACAGGGTGATTATGTAATTATGATTTATTCGGTTTGTTACCAAAATTAACTTTGTTCCTGTGAAAATACCTTCTCAAGACTGGAAAATACAAATACCAAAAAGTTCAACAAAAAACATAAGGTAGCGAAACCAGCTTCAGACGAAACAAATTCGTTGTGATGCAGTTTCCGTTTCTGCGAAAGAAGCTCAATTTATACAACATAAAAACGAACAGTAAACAATTATTCGTAGGTGTATCACTATGCAGATCTAAACTTACTTGAAATATCTGAGTTTTTCGTTCTGAAGTTGAAGTCAAACGAATTCTATTACAATAAAATAATAACACAGGAGGCACAGGTAAACATGTTATGTTTATTTCTTTTTGTATTACTTAAATCTAGGCGCAGGCGGTGCGAGATTAGAAATTTATTTTTTCTTTGTCCTCAAACCACCAAAGGGTGGGTATGTCTCAAACGCATGGTTGGACTGCCGACATCCCGGAATTCGCCCGGCAGCAAGTACCGTGAGTGAATGGGCGAATTTTCTTCCAAACAAGACCCACAGCGCAGACCGTCGACTGGTGCACTGTTGCGCAGATATTTTCAGCGCAATATAGATACGAAAGTAATAAAAATGTAATTTCTTCGTAACGAGCCGTGTGAAACTACCGGTTCCTTGCGCCAAAACGCTTGGAAAGTGTTCTTGAACAGCTTCTGAAAAAGATATATCGATGTTTATAGGATTTTGACCAGGGGAACCGCTTATCGACTTTCTCAATATCATTGATTACAAGATAAGATTTCTTTTCGTTTGACCTTTTCACAGGCGCCCGAGGCTGTTTCTCAATTCAGGTTGGATAGTTTTTATTAATTTAATAGCCTGAGTCTCAGTTCCATTTTTGTACGACATGGTAACTTAATAAGAGGGTTATTTTAATTTGGGGCACTTTCATTGATGCCCTTAAGGCGTGTAATGACAAGTTCATGTCTGTGACATTTCTGTCTTCAGTTATTTTGCTCGGGAAGCTGTTTATACGAACCTATTCGATTCGTATTGTATTTGACCACGTAACGAAGACTGAATGACAACTCGAAAGATTTTCATAACGGATTTTCACTCTGTAGTGGAGTGCGCGCTGATATGAAACTTCCTGGCAGATTGTAACTGTGTATCGGACCGGAACTCGAAGCCGGGACCGGGTAGAGTAGTTGCCCGTGAAGGCAAATGTCCCGGGCTCGAGTCGCGGTCCGTCAATCAGTTTCAATATGCCAGGAAATGTCAACTCGGAACGATATTTTCCCATTGCAGTGCCCACAGAGTGTGTATTTTGCGATTAGTGTCGTGAAACACACTGGGCCATCTTCTGCACGGCGCCTTTTTATTAGAGCGTGTTCTTCACGGACGTGAAACGTGAAGCAAAGCCAGGCGCCACTTGCTTGCAGAACACAATGTCCCCATAAGGCGGTCTGACTTTCCCGGTGACCCGATCTAATCGATAGACCACACAATGGAACAATACGTAGCTAATGGTGACTTTCACAACAGTAGTGTGCACTGTTCGCTGTGCCTCTACGATGCAATTTACAAGGCGATGCGGCCGATGTAACCGGGCTCTCGTGTCGCTTCATTTATATGCCTTTGCATAATAATAATAATAATCCGGTGCTTAAGCTACGTACGACTTCACAATGGCGACCACTCCACTCACGAGCAGTTGCATTGTCTTTAACTACCTGAACTGGTACAATTCATTTATTTTGCTCCGCCGAACTTATTAGCTTATTTCAGATGTTAACTTTTCAGAGCTTTTATGTTTTGAAAGGCAGGTACAACATTCATTCTATTCTAGAGATCAAACGGAAAGTACCATATAATTTTCACAAATTTGTCTGTTGGAAGCTGTGCTTTTGCATGTGTACAGTCTGTTTGTGTAGGATAATACGACGAGGCCCAGTCAGGCTCGGCTAGAGTCAACGTACCGTAGTAATGTATGTAGGTCTAGTGCATCAGTCAACTGGATATTGTTTTTGGCAGATTGTCGCACTGATTTAGGCAAAGTTTCTCCGTTTGTATATGGGAAACACAACACATACAGGCAAAATATGACAACGCACAGGACGGACCTACCAAGATTCGCAGCGTATGGGCAATCATGATAATCGCCTGGGAAGGTAGCTTTGTTCCGTTGGAGGAAGGAAGTAGATCACAGCCACAAAAATCAGATAAAACTGGCCATAAATTCATAATGTGTTGGCTCTGCAGGCCAAAATACGTAACACTAAAAAGAGAGAAGAGAAAGAACCGTTACAGTAGTATCCCTTCAAATAAGGAAATATGATTATTTTTGAATTCGTAACAACCAATTGTAGCAACTCCAGTTTACTTAGTCGGGTAGAAAATAAACCTGCTAGCAAATAGAAAAAAAATGGAATTTTCTCAATCCACTTGGAACATAAATGCGAGAGATGATAGTAATTATAGACGGTCCTATTTTCTTTTGAATGCATATTGTTTGTAGCTGTACTTCGTGACCAAAAAAAACAGTGTGAAAGATTTGCCAGTTATTTTCACGCTGAATATTCTGTCTTATCAGCACTATTGTTATTTAATATGTTCCAGTTGACTACGAAGTATAAATGAACATGAAGTTTTACAGGTATTACTAGTATCGGCTTCTTAAATAAATTTTTTGAAGAGTACTGTACAATACTGCGAATACGGTCATTGTTCCGAGTAAACATGATTAACTTCAGCAATGATAAGTGAAAAACGCAGGGGGAACACTTAAGAATTACTCAAGAGGGCTTTTGTTTCAAAAGCGGGTCCAGACATCCTGAAACATAGCCTTTTCTTCGATTTTAAAACATTTCCGAAGAAAAGGCTTGTCGGTTGGTTCATTTAATCCTGACTGAACCAAATTTCTGCTGCGTCTCTATGGATATCGTTCAGGAATTAAAAACGTACCAATGACAGCAAATTTCTCTGAGCATCGAAGAAGAAGAGTTCGACTACCGTACATTCCTGATTCCAACAATGTACCATTCAGTTATGGAAGCGTATGTTACAAGTTGGAAAGGCGTCATTCTGCTTGGCATTGATTCTACAATTCCTCGACAGGATTTCGTGGTACCAGATGTCTACGCACAGGTCAAGTAATTCCCACAAATTACCGGATGGTGGTGCACGGGCACGCAGCTAGCGCCCAATATGTGTTTCAGTGGGTACAAATCAGGCACATTTGCTGGCCAAGACATCAATGTGAGTTCAGTATAATGTCCCTCAAACCACTGTAGCACGATTCTGACCTTCCAACAAGAACAGGTATCCTGCAGGAAGAAGTCATCGCCGTAGGGGGAGACTTCAAGCATGAGGTGATGCAGGTGGCCCGCGATAATGTTCACATAGTTCGTTGGTGTCTTGATACTTCGATTACCGTCACAGATTCCATGGAAGCCCAACTCAACGTACCCCACAGCATAATTCTGTTCTCACCAGCCTGCATCTCTGACGCGGTGCATGTACCGTGCAACCATTCGCCTGGATGACGGCTTGTAAGGACCCAACCATCGATCTGGTGTAGCAAAAAATGCGATTCATTCGACAGGCGATACGTTTCTATCGATCCACGGTGAAAACTCTGTGACGCTGTGCCCACTCCAATCGCAGGCGACGATGTCGTTGGGTCAACACAGGAACAGGTACGGGTCGTGTGATGTGGAACCCCATTTTTAACAATGGCCTTCGATCAGGGTGCTCCGAAATACTTGTGCCCGCGCCAGTGTGTACCCTGTCTTCAGATGCGCCACAGATCGCTGCCTATCCTGGATTACACGGTGGGGGGTCCTTCGACCTCTTCGTTTCGTGATGATAAGTGATCGTCCAACACCATACGACCTACTCATCCTTCAACCACTTTACGCAGGTGCTCACGAGAGTAGCACGCCAGCAGGCGACCAACTTCGCCGTTTCAGAGGTTCTCGTTTCCAGTCGCAGCGCTACAACAACGTGCCCTTTGTGAAAACCGCTTAAATTGGTGGATTTCCACATATGTTTCCCATACCTTCGCTATAACTCCTGCTCATTCGCCAGTCATCCGCTTACATTCTTTCTTGCTGCATCGTGTCCCTGCAACACCACCAGGAGGCATTCGACCTCGCGGTGAGCATTAATCATAATGTTTTGGCTCGTCAGTGTGTAACACGCCGCAGCCGAGAGCGCTAACGTGCGCCTTTGGGGCGGCAGTCGTCTCGTCAGTAACCAGTTCGAATCCTGGTGGTGGAAAAAATTTGGGCTGAAAAAGGAGGAGAGATGATGCTGTAAAGTTCAGGGACCCCAGAATCGGCGCCATTGTCAGATTAATTTACGAGCACGCTCCGAAGTGCCTCATTAAGTGACGACTTGTCACTCTGATGATATAGCCTGAGATGAGAGAAGTCATGAGCTACCTCTTAATATCGTTGACATCTGGTTTCGCAGGACAGAGCGGATCAAGTTGTGGAAAGGGGCCAAGATCAGTTTCTGTTAATTACACAAGAACTCACAACTTTATTCCTCGAAAACCAATGCACACTTTTCTCTCTAAAATAACAAGGATCAATTCGTGGCTGAGGGCCCAAGTAATGTCTTAATAATAAAGTTTAAATAATTCCTTTCAAAACACAAGGATTTAGAGAAACGGCTGAAGGTCTTACTTAAGTAAAATTAAAATATCCTTAAATAATTCCTTTTAAGGCACAAGAATTTCGACAAATTGCTGAAGGCCTTACTTAAGTAAAATTAAAATATCTTCTCGGCTAAAGGCCCAAATAATATTTCAGATCAGCAAGGAAATTCTTTAAAAGACAAGCTTTTACAAATCTCCGCTAAAAGCCATATTAAGAAAAATTGAAATTAATCCTTCGGCTGAAAACCCAATAATTTTTCAACATAATAAAAGGCAACCTTTAAAGACAAGCATTTACACACTACAACAGAAAACCATCTTGAGAAAACTTGAAATATTTTGACAGCTGAAGGCCCAAACAATTATTCAAAATAATTAAAGACAAACCTTAAGATAAGCATTTATACAGTACGGCTGAAGGCCATTTTAAGATTTCTATATAATTAAAGAGAAACTTAACACACACCAATTTACACATTACGGCTGAAAGCCACAGTATTTAAAACAAACGCGAATGAAGGCCTAAACACAGAGCAAACAAAATTTTTAAATAAAACACGGCTGAAGGTCTAATCTTTATATACTTCACATAAGGTTCGACTGAAGGCCGTATTCTGAACATAGAACAGACAACATTATTACTTAGCTAAAGGCCTGCCACAGTGCTTGTGACAAAGAAAAGCCGGCCGCGGTGGTCTAGCGGTTCTGGCGCTGCAGTCCGGAACCGCGGGACTGCTACGGTCGCAGGTTCGAATCCTGCCTCGGGCATGGGTGTGTGTGATGTCCTTAGGTTAGTTAGGTTTAAGTAGTTCTAAGTTCTAGGGGACTTATGACCTAAGATGTTGAGTCCCATAGTGCTCAGAGCCATTTGAACCATTTGACAAAGAAAATCACAATCACAAAGAACAGAACAGAACAGTTGTGCTCAGAAGCGTTCCAAGGGTCGGCCTGGGGAGGAAACTCTAACAACAGTTTAGGTGAGATAGGCAGCCAAGGGTAACACTAAATAATCGGGTGGCAGCACGACCTAGGGACGGCTGAAGAACCAACCAATAACGTAATCAATTCCCTTCCACAGGACCATTGAGACGACAACCAAAAATATGGCTCTAAGCTCTATGGGACATAACATCTGAGGTCATCAGTCCCCTAGACTTAGAACTACTTAAACTTAACTAACCTAAGGACACCACACACATCCATGCCCAAGGCAGGATTCGAACCTACGACCATAGCAGCAGCGCGGTTCCGGACTGAAGCACCTAGAACCGCTCGGTCACTTGGACCGGCACCAAAAATATCAGCGAGGGCGACGATCACAGCAGGACTGTGTGTTAATAACTGGCGTCTAAACACAGTCAAGGCACAATAGCCACTCAAAGAAAAAGGGAGAACATCAAGCTGTCGAACTATACGCCGCGTCGGAAAGCATCAACATGGCGAGGAAAACACACTGCCGGAAAACTATGCTAACCACCAGGGCAGGTAACTGGAGCATTAACAGCCACAGGGCAGAAGATATTGCTGGTGCACTACACTAATAAATTATAATCATTTCGAAAGTTAAACACCAAACAGAAAGACGGCTGCAAAATTTTGCCGACTTCAGCACCATCATGTTGCTGCTTACGGGAACAGCCCAGGAAGCAACAACCACCAATCAACGCAGAGATGTCAGAGCCATTGAGGTTTCATAACAGGTTCACTGATTACTCAACTCCAGTATGCAGGTTCGGTGGGCGAAGAACTTTGCAGCTCTAGTAGCTAGTGCCACAGAACTCCGACCGCGCGTGCACGCCTCCAGCTGCCCCGCCACAGAGACTTCCTCGCTGCTCCATTGCAACCGACCAACTGTCTCACACGCAGCACGACACGGAAATACAGAGGCCACACCAAAGAAGATACAGCAGTACTGGTATCGATAAACGCTGCTGCTGTCACTGATGGAGGCAAGTGAGCAACTAGTTCAGGTAGTAACTGAGGGAGCAATAAGACGCCACTCGATGGTGACAAAATGCGAAAAAAGAAAAACGGGTTCAGCGCGAGCCGACTATGGCTCAATCATATCGGACCTACTTTTTCTGGCGTAGTGCAGCAACTCGACGTGGTATGCACTCAACAAGTCGTTGAAAGACCACTGCAGAAATACTGAACTATGTTGCCTCTACAGCCGTCCATAATTGCTGAAGCTTTCCCGGTGCACGATTTTGTGCACAAACTGACCTCTCGAAAAAAATGGTTCAAATGGCTCTGAGCACTATGGGACTCAACATCGTAAGTCCCCTAGAACTTAGAACTACTTAAACCTAACTAACCTAAGGACATCACACATACCCATGCCCGAGGCAGGATTCGAACCTGCGACCATAGCAGTCCCGCGATTCCGGACTGCAGCGCCAGAACCGCTAGACCACCGCGGCCGGCTAACTGACCTCTCGATGGTGTACCATGAATGTTCGATGGGAGTCATCTAGGACGATCTGGATGGTCAAATCATTCGCTGGAATTGTCCAGAATTTTCTTCAAACTGGTTGTGAACAGTTGTGGCCCAGTGGCGCGGTGCATTGTCGTGACGTCCGTAAATGGCTGTAAATGGCCTCCAAGTAGTCGAACATAAGCATTTCCTGTTAATTATCGGTTTAGTGGACCAGAGGACCCTGTCCGTTCTACATAAATACAGCCCACACGACTATGGAGCCACCCCCAGCTTGCACAGTGCCTTGTCGACACATTGGGTCCATGGCTTTGTGAGGTCTGCACAACACTCGAACCCTTCATTCAGCTCTTACCAACTGAAACTGGGACTCATCTGACCAGACCACGGTTTTCCAGTCGTCTAGGGTCCAACCGATATCGTCACGAGCCCAGGAGAGGCGCTGCGGGCGATCTCATGCTGTTAGCAAAGGCACTCGCATCGGTCGTCTGCTGTTATGGTCCATTAATGCCAAATTTCGCCGCACTGTCGTGACGATTACGTTCGTCGCACGTCTCACATTCATTTCTGCGGTTATTTCACTCAGTGTTGCTTGCCTGCTACCACTGACAACTCCACGCAAACACCGCCGCTCTCGGTCGTTAAGTGGAAACTGTAGTCGAATTGGGACGTTAAGCTTGACGGTCCTCTTAGTGTTATTCGAGAGGAGTAGGTTATGTGGTGTCACCATATTTCACAGTCTCCTATCTCCTGTCACAGGCATGACCCCACTCTACACACACAGACCCATTGCAGTCATTGAGACTCCGACAGTTAAGACACAAGTCTCACACACGACGCAGCCTTCGTAGACAAGTTGTTAGCGTCGCTTCCTTTGCTGTGGAAGAATTCTGGATCGATTCCCAGTACCTTCTCACTTTTTTTCTGAGCTAGGGAGGCCTGGAATTGGGTCCATTCACTCCTGTGAGGCTGAATGAGGATCTGCTTGAATAAAGAAGCAGCGGCAACATCAAGCTTCATCTGCTGGCAATAACGACTGCAGGGACTGGCGACGTGCTGATGTTCGTACTGCCTTTGTAGGGAGCAGTCGGGCAGTCGGAGTAGGCCTAATCAGCGAGTATTGTTCACGTTTACGTTTCTCTGACACGCCTTGTGGAATGATTCCCTTGTGTCCGATTAGGCGGCTGAGCAATCCCTTCATGTCTCGCACAATGTCGTGCGACACTTTCTTTCTTGGACTCGCTGTAAATCTGTTGGAAACAAAGTTTTCTTACTTCAAAGACGTCTAGTTTCCATTAGCGGCGACTGTGAGATGACGGCGGCGTATTTGTGGCGGTGCTTAGTGCCGTTAGGAGACCAGTGCGTGTCTGGGGCTCTTGAGCACTCCACTTCAAGGGCTTCCGGGTGGCCGGAGTGCCGACCTCGGATACTAACAGGTTCACGCAATGAGGGACCCCTCGCGGAAACTGAAAATCACTTCTAATTGCAACGCGCTTCTAATGACGTCATAGCTGATGGGACATTAAACCCTAAGCTTCCTTTCTCACTTCCTTTGCATGGGAAATGTAAAGTGACTGTCATCTGATGGTGCGAAAAAGATGTCTATCTTGTTGGATCTCAAAGATCGTTGTTTCGCGAAGCTCGGTACTAAATGCACAAAAAACAATTTTCTTGTTGAAGTGGCCGGCCGGTGTGGCCGAGCGGTTCTAGACGCTACAGTCTGGAACCGCGTGACCGCTACGGTCGCAGGTTCGAATCCTGCCTCGGGCATAGATGTGTGTGATGTCCTTAGGTTAGTTAGGTTTAAGTAGTTCTAAGTCTAGGGGACTGATGACCTCAGATGTTAAGTCCCATAGTGCTTAGAGCCATATGAACCATATGAACCCACAGCAAATAAGATATTTTGTTTTCGCAACTGTAACGGGCACTACTGCTTCGTCCATATTGGTGGCACCGCACTGGGCCATTGCAACAGGTTTTCACCGGTATTAATTTACTACACTGATGTGCAAGACTTAAGAACCAAAGATAGAAACTTTCGCATGTTGTGCCACCGCCATGTGTAACAACATCTGCTACAGTTTACTACAGAGGGTAACTAAAAGAAATGTGCAATGAGACTAAAAGGAATGACACTTTTATTCAAGACAATAATAGCACTGCAGTCACCACGATTCATGGTGGTGCCCTGGACAACATTACAAGAAAGCGGGACAACGGATGGCAGTGTATGCTGTAGAACGTACTCCCATTCTGGCCACAAGACTGGTAAGGAGCTCTTGTCGCACGGCATTCCATTCCCCCACCTGCACGTTCGGCAACTGCCGCATGTGAACGAATATTCCCTGAGTGGGTTTCCAAGTTCTACAATGGATCGAAGGATGACCTATGCCATATCACATCTATAATCTAGGTTTAAATTAAGTTTCACAAAAGAGAAAACTATCAAACTGGTCTACAGTGACCCTCAATTATCTTTAATTACTTATCTAACTTGTCGTAAATTACAGTGGCTGATGTGGCTTCTCAATAACTATATAACAGAAAAATCATCGCGTTTCAGAATTTTACTTCAAGTGGCAAATGTGAACACCATGAGCTTTAATTAACGATCGAAACTAGTATTACGCAAAAAGGGGGTGTAACAGATGCGTCTAGAACCGCTCGGCCACTTCGGCCGGCCACTTCAACAAGAAAATTGTTTTTTGTGCGTTTAGTACTGAGCTTCGCGAAACAACGATCTTTGAGTTCCAACAAGATAGACATCTTTTTCGCACCATCAGATGACAGTCTCCAGGTGGCCGGAGTGCCGACCTCGGATACTTACTGGTTCATGCAATGAGGGACCCCTCGCGGAAACTGAAAATCACTTCTAATTGCAACGCGCTTCTAATGACGTCATAGCTGATGGGACATTAAACCCTAAGTTTCCTTTCTCACTTCCTTTGCGTGGGAAATTTCCATAACAGATGAGACTTCTGCAGTTCTGAGTGAAGCTTTATGTGCTGTTATGCGGCATCGCGTGCATTCATTACTTTGTCGGTGTTCGTCAGGGGGCGGCGGGCAGCACAGCTCCGTCACTTCGCCGCCGTCTCCGAAGTAACTCTCTCCTAACTTCTCCTTACTACAATTTACCGAAGTTGGTTTAAAAAAACTATCTGGCTGTGTTTTTATCTGACCAATCAGGGTCTCAATGTTAACCTTAAGCTCTGCATACAAAAATTCTGTCTATCCAATGAGAAACGTTATACTTTTCGTGGTGGGGCAATGTTTTTTAAAGTTTGCAACGTAACAGAGACGCGAAAAAGTCTCACGCTACGAAAAAGTCTCACGCTAAAACTTGCAGGTGGTGTGGTCCTTTTAGCTTTATCGTAAGATCTATAATGTTCTTCTGGAGGGCTCTATCTTTTAACATGGGCTGGGGGGTGGTTCTGACGTAACAGAGACGCGAAAAAGTTTCACACTAAAACTTGCGGGTGGTGTAACCCTTTTTGTGTTATCGTAAGATCTATACTGTTCTTCTGGAGGGCTCTATCTTTTAACATGGGCTGGGGAGTGGTCCTGACGTAACAGAGACGCGAAAAAGTCTCACGCTAAAACTTGCGGGTGGTGTGGTCCTAGCGGTTAGCTGGCGACGTGGGTGTCCGTCCGTCCCTTATCGTAGGGCCTTCCAGCTTAACACGGTTCTGCTCTCGGCTTCTCGTTTCTCCCCTCAGAACTGCGTCTGTCTCACGGTGGGAAGGTATGACATGCATTTAGGCATTCTTGTGTTAGTCTGTGGTATTCCATTTGCTCACTCGTTACTCGTATTACTTTGGTTAATTTAATGTCACGATTTATCCGGAGCTATGTGACATACTACTGGATTTGCTTATCATGTCAGGGTTTTCATGGAAGGTGTTGGATTTGCCTGACACCTTACACACTGAAGCGCCAAAGAAACTTGTAAGGCATGCGTATTCAAATACAGAATACTTAGCTGCTGTTGGCAACGCCTATATAAGACAACGAGTGCCTGTCGCAGTTGTTAGGTCGATTACAACGGCAGGTTATCAAGATTTTAGTGAGATTGAATGTGGTGTTATAGTCAGCACACGAGCGGTGGGATACGGGACCAACGACGACCGAAGAGAATTGTTCAACGGGACAGAAGTGCAACCCCTCCGCAAATAGCTGCAGATTTCAATGCCGGGCCATCAACAAGTGTCAGAGTGCGAACCATTTAACGATACGTCATCGATATGGGCTTTCGGAGTGTACCCTTGATGACTGCACGACACAAAGCTTTACGCCTCGAATGGGCCAGTCAACATCGACATTGGACTGTTGATGACTGGAAACACGTTACTGGTCGGACGAATCTCGTTTCAAATTGTATCGGGTTTCGCATACGTATACAGATATAGAGACAACCTCACGAATCCATGGACCCTGCATGTCAGCAGGGTACTATACAAACTGATGGAGGCTCTGCAATGGTGTGTGGCGTGTGCAGTTGGAATGACATGGGACCCCTAATATGTCTAGATATTACTCTGACAGGTGACACGTACATCAGCATCCTGTCTGATCACCTGAATCCATTCATGTCCATTGTGCATTCCGACGAACTTGGGAAATTCCAGCAGGAGAGTGCGACACCCCACACGTCCAGAACTGCTACAGAGTAGCTCCATGAATACTTTTCTGAGTTTAAACACCTCCGCTGGCGACCAAACTCTCTACACGTGAACATTATTGAGTATATCTGGGATGCCTTGCAACGTGCTGTTCAGAAGAGATCTCCTACATTTCGTACTCTTACGGATTTATGGACACCCCTGTAGGATTCACAGTGTTACTTTACTCCAGCACTACTTCACACATTAGTGGAGTCCATGCCACATCATGATACGGCACTTCTGCGTGTTGGCGGGGGCCATACACGATATTAGGCAGGTGTACCAGTTTCTTTGTCTCTTCAAGCCGAACGGTGTAGAGACGTATTACGAACCTGTAGCCTCAGATATAAATGAAGTAATGAAGCGAAGTCCATCAGTGTCCACTTGCGCAGCAATACAATGTCGATTGGCGGCACGTGGTAACTCGTAGCGGTACCGCGGCCCTGTGCGTAGCTGCCGGCTGGCCAGCTGCGGCGCGCTCCTCACACGTCAGGCGCAGCAGAGACCGCCGGCGTCAAACCTCAGACGGCGGCTGCCTGCAAATCGATGCTCCGCGTCGCGCCGCCTGGCTAATTGCTCGCGACCTTGCGGTGACGTCACGCCAGGGCTGGAGGCTGCTCGCCCCCTCTGGTAATTACCGCCCCCACCAGGGACAAGGTCAAGGTCGAGCAGCGTTTCCCTCTCTACTCACTCGCTGCTGCTCTCGTGCTTAGCCGGCACAGCGTCGCATGGCACCTGCTAGTTCTCTGCACGTCAAGAGGACGAGCGAGATCGTCAGAGCAGATCATCTTCTCTTCGACGGTGTACACTGTACGCAAGCAGACCTTCAACTGAAGACGGTTGGCTGGATAACGGGAGTGCAGTTTCTTTCCGTTTCCGTTTGCTTACTGTCACCCCAGCAAGGGGGACCAGTTCTTTACCAGTACTTTACACGACGTAATGCCTGCGTGTTAAGGGGGACCAGTTCTTTACCAGTACTTTACACCACGTAATGCCCTGCGTGTTAGTACATGACCGTCAGTCAGTTTTGGGATATGTCTTTAATAACGTGATGTTTACGTGCATGGTACTCTTTTATACGTTTTTGAACAGGTACTGAGCACAGACAAGAAATTACTGGGGGAAAAAAGAAATGGTCAGGTTGAGTAGGACTCGCATGCTGAGGGTTCCGTAAAAACTTAAAAATGCGTATGCGTATATAGTTCAGCCATCCTGGGATACGAGGATCTCAACGATTTCTCCCTGTTGCCGACACCGGTACTGGCAAGATTTGATTCCGGGAATTCCAAGACCGTGTCAAAATCTCACCAGGAGTTCCTCGGTTCCCCCGGACATACAAGCAGAAGCGAGCAGTGGACTTCTGTTTATACACTCCTGGAAATGGAAAAAAGAACACATTGACACCGGTGTGTCAGACCCACCATACTTGCTCCGGACACTGCGAGAGGGCTGTACAAGCAATGATCACACGCACGGCACAGCGGACACACCAGGAACCGCGGTGTTGGCCGTCGAATGGCGCTAGCTGCGCAGCATTTGTGCACCGCCGCCGTCAGTGTCAGCCAGTTTGCCGTGGCATACGGAGCTCCATCGCAGTCTTTAACATTGGTAGCATGCCGCGACAGCGTGGACGTGAACCGTATGTGCAGTTGACGGACTTTGAGCGAGGGCGTATAGTGGGCATGCGGGAGGCCGGGTGGACGTACCGCCGAATTGCTCAACACGTGGGGCGTGAGGTCTCCACAGTACATCGATGTTGTCGCCAGTGGTCGGCGGAAGGTGTACGTGCCCGTCGACCTGGGACCGGACCGCAGCGACGCACGGATGCACGCCAAGATCCTACGCAGTGCCGTAGGGGACCGCACCGCCACTTCCCAGCAAATTAGGGACACTGTTGCTCCTGGAGTATCGGCGAGGACCATTCGCAACCGTCTCCATGAAGCTGGGCTACGGTCCCGCACACCGTTAGGCCGTCTTCCGCTCACGCCCCAACATCGTGCAGCCCGCCTCCAGTGGTGTCGCGACAGGCGTGAATGGAGGGACGAATGGAGACGTGTCGTCTTCAGCGATGAGAGTCGCTTCTGCCTTGGTGCCAATGATGGTCGTATGCGTGTTTGGCGCCGTGCAGGTGAGCGCCACAATCAGGACTGCATACGACCGAGGCACACAGGGCCAACACCCGGCATCATGGTGTGGGGAGCGATCTCCTACACTGGCCGTACACCACTGGTGATCGTCGAGGGGACACTGAATAGTACACGGTACATCCAAACCGTCATCGAACCCATCGTTCTACCATTCCTAGACCGGCAAGGGAACTTGCTGTTCCAACAGGACAATGCACGTCCGCATGTATCCCGTGCCACCCAACGTGCTCTAGAAGGTGTAAGTCAACTACCCTGGCCAGCAAGATCTCCGGATCTGTCCCCTATTGAGCATGTTTGGGACTGGATGAAGCGTCGTCTCACGCGGTCTGCACGTCCAGCACGAACGCTGGTCCAACTGAGGCGCCAGGTGGAAATGGCATGGCAAGCCGTTCCACAGGACTACATCCAGCATCTCTACGATCGTCTCCATGGGAGAATAGCAGCCTGCATTGCTGCGAAAGGTGGATATACACTGTACTAGTGTCGACATTGTGCATGCTCTGTTGCCTGTGTCTATGTGCCTGTGGTTCTGTCAGTGTGATCATGTGATGTATCTGACCCCAGGAATGTGTCAATAAAGTTTCCCCTTCCTGGGACAATGAATTCACGGTGTTCTTATTTCAATTTCCAGGAGTGCATATGTTGAGAGAGAAGATATAATAAACATATTTTATTTACTTACTGAAACACGATTACAACTTACATTTTATGTTTGCATGGAGTCAAGTTCATCTGTTATGCTTCTGACGGATAACGAATGCAAGGTGTGTTCAAACGACAAAAAGATATTTTTATGTGATATAATTACAATTTAACAAGTTTCAGATTTGTTACTTTGCTTGTATTCTTAAACCTTCCTTCCCCCCCGAATTTCACGATACTGGGTCAACACCCCATAGGTTTAGATGAGTGAGTTTGCAAGTATCAAAATATGTGACATAAATGACCGAATCTTCTGACTGCGTTGACCTAGAAGCTCAATTTTTTTACACTGTCAAGGGATCAAAGACATACATTTGAGCTTGATACATCTATCCGCTCCTGAGAAAAAGGGTTTTCAACGGTTGGACAAACAGACAGACGGATGGACAGCAACAAAACGATCCTATAAGGATTCCGTTTTTACAGACTGAGGCATAGACCCCTAAAAAAGGGTGCTATTTAAAAAAAGAAGTACTGCTGATCAGATCTTCGTAACCTACAAAGCGACAAGAAAGGAAATTATGCAGGTTAGTGTCGCTATGGTATCTAAACACACCCACCCACACACACACACACACACACACACACACACACATTTCATGAGGAACAACTTTCGTTAGAGACAAAAGGTTTGCTGACGCTTCCCAGTGACGCTAGGCATCTTTTGTGATTGACTATGTCCTGAGAGACGAAGGCGTTATACGGCGTGCGTATGATGGTACTCTGTGTGTTGTCTATAATAAACAGCTTCGTTTGACGATGGGCAGTGGGTGAGGGGGGGGGGGGGGGGAGCTGGAAGACACTAAAAGTAAACTAAACTCCACGCGAACAGGTCATGAAGGCCCAACTGTACCGACAGGCCGCCGTATCGTCCCACGAGCGTCACTGGATGAGGACATGGAGGGGCATGTGGTTAGCACACCGCTCTCCCGGCGGTATGTCAGTTTACGAGACCGGAGCCGCTGCTCCTCAATGAAGTAGCTCGTCAGTTTTCCTCACAAGGGCTGAATGCACCCCGCTTGCCGAAAGCACTCGGCAGACCGGATGGTCACCCATCCAGTGCTTAACTTCGGTGATCTGACAGCAACCGGTGTTACCACTGCGGCAAGGCCGTTGACGCTTAAATACACTTGGTGAATACTAAAGAACGCCAGGAAGCCACAGTGAACACTTTGTCCATTTGACTAACCTTTATTTTTTACATTTCTAAAACGCAGCCTAACATACTTTTTTAAAAAAAATAGGTAATACATTTGATCGTGTAAAAGTCATAAATCACCTCATTTTATACGTCATAAGTCAAAGTAGTCCTATGTTTCATGCTCAAGGAATCAGCTTGGGGAGCAGATGCAAGAATTCTGCATCTTTGTTCCAAGGTCCCGGTGAAAGTCATTTGCCAGTACCTCCTTCTTACGCTTCATAAAGTGTCAAATGTCTATTATTTTAATAAAATTCCAATACCAATGCACTTTTTTATCTAAAAACTATGACCGCTTTCAGTCCACAAGACCTTTATCCAGTGGTCTATATGAAGCATCTTATGAGAACACAGAACGACCAGTGTGTAGTTGTGGAGTCGTGTGGATGACTGATGAGTGCTTGTACAGTGGAGTGCAGGGTTCGTGCTGTTAAGGGTGAAGAGAAGGGAGAGAGTCGAACCGGGTGCCGGCATATGGTCTTCTCCAAGGGGCCCTCCGAGGTTACCGACCCCATCCGTTGGAAGGATCGCCATCAACAATGTTACACATCCTGACTGCAAGTGACAGTATGAAAAGGTTCGGAATTTAATGCAAAACATTGGCGGAAAGACTGGTGATCAGGACCTTCTCCTCTTGGACGTTAAATACCGTCACCGAAAACCATGCACCACCAGGATTCGAACAGGCTAACCTCCAAATTGAGTGCAACCACACAAGCGTGCATTTTATATATCGGAGACAGATAAACGCTTGATACACGTAATACATATGAGGCCTATTCGGAAAGTAAGATCCGATGGGGGGTGGAATAGAAACCACAGTGAACATCCGATGAAGCTTTGCGCAGATGTGTTGGGCAGTGTCTGCAGTATTCCAGTCGACCGCTTGGCGTCGCTCTTTTCAGTTCTCAGAGCACAGCGGCCACGTAAATTTATCTAGAAAATAGTGTCTCCCACCAAGTATGAGGGCCTGGAGAGAGATTTCCCCTGATACCATGCAGCCCACATAAAACAACTGTCATCCGTTTCCTTCTTGATGACAGTTCTCGGCCGCACTCTGCAGGGGCAATGAAGATGCTCGTGCGTCGTTTTCGATTGGGAAGTGTTTGATCACCCACAATACAGCCCGTAATTTGCTCCCCCTGAGCTTCATCTCTGCTCGCATAAACCGCCGGCTATGAAGAAAACATTTTGGCACAGACAACGAGCTGCAGACCAGCGCAGAGCATTGGCAGCAAGAGCTCAGAGGGCTGCCTTCTATGACGAGGGCATTGAAAAGTTGGTACAACGCTACGACATATGTATAAGTCGGAGAAGTGACTATGTAGAGAAGTAAATGGAAGATGTAGCTAACTGCTGTAAGTAAAACATTTTTGATTTTCACAGTGGTTCACATTTCGTAATCGATCGGACTTCACTTTCCTAGTAGCCCTTGTAACGCATGGAAGATAAAATTAAAAACAATTTAAAACGTGTATGAAAGCTGTATTTATATAGCAGACTACATTAGATGATCAAAACATTGATTTTTATAATGTAATCCACTACATAGGTCATTGTGTGCTCCATAGGTCCACACGGCCTCACTTCGTTTCTAAATTAAATTTTGGCATCATGAGCGTGTGTTATCATAGCAAGACTGTAGAGCCCACATCCATACATATTATAAAAATGTATGTATGAAGGTATGTATGTATATGTGAATGTTCTCTCCAGATCTCCTCCTAAATCGCTGGATCGATTTCAACCCAACTTCGCAAGCCAAGTACTGCCCGGAATGAATCGGTGTGAGGGAAAAAAACCACGTACCTATGAAAGAAGCTGGGCGTGATAAAGTAGTGTAGTTCACGACATGCGCGTACCAAGACTTTATGCAGTCAGTACTTGAGAACGAGTGGACTTGAGAAAAAAATATCACTTACTAGATGTTCGCTCTTCATGGTGCATTTTTAATTTATTAGTTCGTTATTATTAATTGTACGCGCGACGCATTTTGCAGACAATATTTATAGAATGAAGTGACAGAATCTTGGGATACCTTCTAATATCGTGTCGGACATCCTTGTGCCTGGCGTAGTAACTCGACGTGGCATGAACTCAACAAGTCGTTGGAAGTCTCCTGCAGCAATATTGAGCCATGCTGCCTCTACAGCCGGCGTCCACAATTGCGAAAGTGTTGTCTGTGTAGCATTTTGTGCACGAACTGACCACTCGATTACGTCCCATAAATATTCGATGGTATTCACGTCGGGCGATGTGGTCGCCTAGTCATTCGCTCGAATTATCCAGAATGTTCTTCAAACCATTCGCGACGAACTGTGGTCTAGTGACGTGGCGCATTTGCCACCCATAAAAATTCTATCGTTTTTTGGCAACGTGAAGTCCACGAATGGAGGAAAATGTTCTTCAAGTAGCCGAACATAACCATTTTCAATCGGTGATACATGTAAACACAGCCCATACCATTATGGAGCAACCATGAGCTTGCACAGTGCTTGTTGACAACTTAGTTCCATGGTTTTGTGGTGTCTGCGTCACACTCGAGCCCTGCAACACGCTCTTATCAACTGAAATCGGGACTCATTTGACCAGTCCACGTTTTCCAGTCGTCTAGGGTCCAACCAATATGGTTACGAGCCTACTAGAGGCGCTGCAGGCGATGTCGTGGTATCAGTGAAGACACTGTCGTCGGTCGACTGTTGTCATAAGTTCGACGTTGATTTCTGCGGTTATTTCACGTAGTGCTGCTTGTCTAACTGACTACTTTACGCCAACTCTGCTGCTCTCGGTCGTTAAGTGAAGGCTGTCAACCACTGCGTTTTCTGTGGTGAGAGGTAATGCCAGAAATTTGTTATTCTCGGGACACTCTTGACTTTATGGATCTCGGAATACTAAGTTCCTTATCGATTTCCGAAATTGAAAGTCCCAAGAGCCTAGCTCCAACTACCATTCCGCGTTCAAAGTCTGTTAATTCTCGTCGTACGGCCATATTCACGTTGGAAACCTTTTCAAGTGAAATCACCTGAGTACAAACGATAGCCCGTCAATGCAGAGTCCTTTTATATCATATTTACGCGATACTACCGTCATCTGTATATGTGTATATCGATATCCCGTGAATTCTGTCACGTCGTTGTTTACCACTGGATGTACCTGTAAGATTGTATCGTTGTATGACACATATATCAGGAATATGACATAATAAAAATTGAGCTGCCTGAAAACGAAAGTGCAGGGCGAAATTCGCTAGAGATACAGGTGAAATACGTCTAGAAATATTTGCGAAATACCAGGCGATCAAAAAGTCGGTATAAATTTGAAAACTTAATAAACCACGGAATAATGTAGGTAGAGAGGTAAAAATTGACACACATGCTTGGAATGACATGGGGTTTTATTAGAACAAAAAAAAGTTCACAAAATGTCCGACAGATGGCGCTGGACAGCAATACGTCAGTGACTGCTACCGTGACGGGTGAGAGGTACGCCGATATGTTACAGAATCGCATCATCCCCAGTCTGGCTGAGAAACACCTGCTGCAACGTACGATGTTTATGCAGGATGGCGCTCCACCCCATATTGCTAGACGCGTGAAAGATCTATTGCGCGCGTCGTTTGGTGATGATCGTGTGCTCAGCCGCCACTTTCGTCATGCTTCGCCTCCCAGGTCCCCAGACCTCAGTCAGTGCGATTATTGGCTTTGGGGTTACCTGAAGTCGCAAGTGCATCGTGATCGACCGACATCTCTAGGGATGCTGAAAGACAACATCCGACGCCAATGCCTCACCCTAACTCCGGACATGCTTTACAGTGCTATTCACAACATTATTCCTCGACTACAGCTATTGTTGAGGAATGGTGGTGGACATATTGAGTATTTCCTGTCAAGAACATCATCTTTGCTTTTTCTTACTTTGTTACGCTAGTTATTGCTATTCTGATCAGATGAAGCTCCAGCTGTCGGACATTTTTTGAACTTTTGTATTTTTTTGGTTCTCTTAAAACCCCATGTCATTCCAAGCATGTGTGTCAATTTGTACCTCTCTGTGTACATTATTCCGTGATTTATTATTTATACTGACTTCTTTTTGATCACCCGGTATATTAAATATATGTGACTTGTACACACGCGGGGAAAGCTGCTGCTAAAAAATCCTGTTAAAGCCCTGCATCGATTTCAACCAAATTTGTTACACACATTAGTTAAAGTCTGGAAAGAAATACTGTAGGGGTAGGAACCAGCAATTTCCTAATGAGGATGATGGAAGACATGGACACCGCTATGATGGAGGACAAGATGAAAAGTTAGAAGGGAAGGGGGAAACGGGCAGAGAAAGGGAAGAGGAGGAGATGGACAGGGTGAGGGTGACGGGGGGGGGGGGGGGGGTTGAGGAGAAGGACAGAGGGAGAAAAGGAGGTGGGCAGAAAAAAGGGCGGTGGGAGTGGACAAAGAGAGGGGGAAGAGGGTGATGGGCTCTAAAATTCGAACAAATACATACCCGGACAACGCCGGGTACTCAGCTAGTAGCTGCTGAAGAACAATAAGGTGGCCAAAGAATAGTGAATGAACATTGTCAAGAATTTGAACCGGCTTGCTCTGGAACGCTCGTACGCGATTTGCTCCGTCGCAGGTAGGTATTCAAAGGTCAGCACGGTGGGAGGGGGGGGGGTGTTCGCCGGCACGCGGCCCCGCGGCGGAGGCAGAGGAGCCAGAGAGCGTGGTGCGGGCGCCGCCGCAGGCCGCCGGCGCGCCAGGAATGCGGCGAAGCGGGCGGCAGCCAGCCAGCCGTCCAGCCAGCAGGTAGCGGCTAGGGGGCAGGCGGCCCATCTGTCTGCGTGTCGGTCTCTCTTCCACCACCACTGCCGCTGTGTGCCTATCTAAATGTCGCCGGGCACCAAATGCCATTTTTGTTTCCAGAATGAGATTTTCACTCTACAGCGGAGTGTGCGCTCATATGAAACTTCCTGGCAGATTAAAACTGTGTGCCGGACCGAGACTCGAACTCGGGACCTTTGCCTTTCGCGGGCAAGTGCTCTACCAACTGAGCTATCCAAGCACGACGGAAGTTTGCAAGGTACAGGCAGAAGTAGAGCTGTGAGGACGGGGCGTGAGTCGTGCTTGGAGACCTCAGTTGGTAGAGCACTTGCCCGCGAAAGGCAAAGATCCCGAGTTCGAGTCTCGGTCCGGCACACAGTTTTAATCTGCCAGGAAGTTTCATATGAGCCCACACTCCGCTGCAGAGTGAAAATCTCATTCTGGAAACATCCCTCACGCTGTGGCTAAGCCATGTCTCCGCAATATCCTTTCTTTCAGGAGTGCTAGTTCTGCAAGGTTCGCAGGAGAGCTTCTGTAAAGTTTGGCAGGTAGGAGACGAGGTACTGGCAGAAGTAGCGCTGTGAGGACGGGGCGAGAGTCGTGCTTGGATAGCTCAGTTGGTAGAGCACTTGCCCGCGAAGTGAAAAGGTCCCGACTTCGAGTCTCGGTCCAGCACACAGTTTTAATCTGCAAGGAAGTTTGACATTTTTGTTGTTCGTCTGAAGTTCTCGACGATACACAGTTCATAATTCCCTACTGCGCTGCTCGTCGGAAGAAAATGAAACGTCAGGCGTGCCCCGAGTTATCCGAGCACTAACAGATTACGTTAAATTATTGTCACTTTTCGTTTTATAGATCCACAATGAGGAGATTTGCCAGTATCTAGGACATGTCGGAAAACAAGAATACCTAGTAGATATTGACAAAGAAAGAAAGATACGTTAATGTACCTTCCACAGAAGTGAAGTGCTCCTCGTGGATGCGGGAATAAGCAAAAAATAAATAAAATAAAATAAAATTCTTAGGCTATTGTAGCCACACATAGTCAAAAACAAAAAAAATCGGTTTTCAACACTTATTTAAATTCATTTCATTAGTCCACTGAAGGTGTACAGAAGTCATATTCAGCTTATTCGATGTTGTCTATCTCACTATACTAACAGCCGGCCGCTTTAGTCCCGATCCGCGCTCCTCCTACGGTCGCAGGTTCGAATCCTGCCTAGGGCATGGATGTGTGTGATGTCCTTAGGTTAGTTAGGTTTAGGTAGTTCTACGTCTAGGGGACTTATGACCTCAGATGTTAAGTCCCATAGTGCTTAGAGCCATTTGAACCATTTTCTATACTAATAATAAATCGATAAAACTGTCATGTCTGTCTGTTTGCTTGAAAACGCTTCTCCAAAACTACGAGACGAATTTTCATGGGGTTTGTGCAAGTAACTTGAGCATAGCTTTTGGTGCCGTATATGCTTTATTTTATCGAAATCGGATCGCGGAAAAAGTATCGTCACTGAAAGTTACATTACAAGGACGAAAGTAACGGTGTCTGCTACGTTTTCATGACGAAACTGCTAAACTAATTTCGATGAAATTCCGTATGGAGATAGCTGCAACCGTGAGGAACAACATATGCTACTTTAGAGGGTGTGTAGTACAAGATACTTGCTAATTTGAAGAGTATTGCGTGAATTAAGGAAAAATACACACATCAAATGTTTTGCATCACCTCGGTTCCGAGAGTTCCAGAACCTGTACAAAAAATTGGAATAGAGATCAACATAAACTTCATTTCCGCCCTGCATTGCATGTTGTACCACCATACAGATAGACCTTCAGACGTGGTGGTACAGACTGATGTACACACCGGTACCTCTAATACCCAGTAGCATGTCCTCTTGCATTGATGCATGCCTGTATTCGTCGTGGCATACTATCCACAAGTTTATCAAAGCACTGTTGGTCCACATTCTCCCACTCCTCAACGGCGATTCGGCGTAGATCCCTCAGAGTGGTTGGTGGGTCACTTCGTCCATAAACAGCCCTTTTCAATCTATCCCAGGCACGTTCGATAGGGTTCATGTCTGGAGAACACGGTAGCCACTCTAGCCGAGCGATGTCGTTATCACGAAGGAAGTCATTCACAAGATGTGCACGATGGGGGCGCGAATTGTCGTCCATAAAGACGAATGTCTTGCCAATATGCTGCCGGTATCGTAGCACTATGGGTCGAAGGATGGCATTCCCGTACCATACAGCTTTTACGGAGGCGTACGTCCGCCCAACATAATGTCACACCAAAAGAGGAGGGAATCTCCACCTTGCTGCACTCGCTGGACGGTGTGTCTAAAGCGTTCAGCCTGATCAGGTTGCCTCCAAAAACGTCTCCGACGATTGTCTGGTTGAAGGCATATGCGACATTCATCGGCGAAGAGAACGTGATGCCAATCCTGAGCGGTCCATTCAACATGTTGTTGGGCCCACCGCGCTGTGTGGTGTCGTGGTTGCAAAGATGGACCTCGCCATGGACGTCGGGAGCTAAGTTGCGCATCATGCTGCCTACTTCGCACAGTTTGAGTCGTAACACGACGTCCTGTGGCTGCACGAAAAGCGTTGCAATCTGGGTTCCTCCGAGCCATAATCAGTAGGTAGCGGTCAACCAATGCAGTAGTAGCCCTTGGGCGGCCTGAGCGAGGCATGTCATCGACAGTTCCTGTCTCTCTGTACCTCCCCCATGTCAGAACAACATCGCTTTGGTTCACTCCGAGACACCTCGACACTTCCTTTGTTGAGAGTCTTCCTGGCACAAAGAAACAATGAGGACGTAGTCGAACAGCGGCGTTGATCTTCTAGGCATGGTTGAACTACAGACAACACGAGGCGTGTACCTCCTTCCTGGTGGAATGACTGGAACTGATTGGCTGTTGGACCCCCTCCGTCTAATAGGCGTTGCTCATGCATGGTTGTTTATATCTTTGGGCGGGTTTAGTGACATCTCTGAACAGTCAAAGAGACTGTTCAAATGGTTCAAATGGCTCTGAGCACTATGGGACTCAACTGCTGAGGTCATTAGTCCCCTAGAACTTATAACTAGTTAAACCTAACTAACCTAAGGACATCACAAACATCCATGCCCGAGGCAGGATTCGAACCTGCGACCGTAGCGGTCTTGCGGTTCCAGACTGCAGCACCTTTAACCGCACGGCCACTTCGGCCGGCCAAAGAGACTGTCTGTGATACAATATCCACAGTCAACGTCTATATTCAGGAGTTCTGGGAACCGGGGTGATGCAGAACTTTTTCTTGATGTGTGTATTCTATCTCTGAAAAAGCTATTTACTCTTTGACTTTCGAACTTTATGGTAACACTCATATCACACCACTTGCTACAGGCTTGACGTCATGCTGTCGTCGCACGCAATATCGATAATCGATGTGGCAGGCACCATATTTGTTTTGGCATATTTAGCTAGTTCGTATTGCAACTTGCACTATGCCGGTTCAAGGCAACGCCGCCTTGAGAATGTGTCACAAATAAGTGACATTTATTATTGTATGTCAGTTAATAACGCATGAACGATGTAAGGCTTTAAGAGATACTCTAACGACCAAGAATTGAAATAAATATTACATGAATAAGGTATGGCGCAGTGGGTACAGTCGTGGTTTACGAAGTGGGATGATTTAGTTTTGCATCTCACTACATCCTTTTTTTCTGCATCTTGGTGTTGTTAGCAAATTCCTGTACTTTCTTCTGAAAGTAATAAAAGTATGTTATGGAATAGTCTACGTTATTTAATATTTCTCTCTGACTAGAGAGCGAAGGATGAAATAAATATTCGGCTGTTATTTTTATGTGGCGATTCCCAAGCGTGTGGTGACGCCGGAACCCAAGAGGACAGCATAAATGGCAGCGACTGAAACGAGCAGCAATGAAATTCACATGTTTCCTTTTGACAAACATTTGATTCTTCATTTCCGAATATGTGGCGAATTCCGAATGTGTGATTAGGCAGGAACCAGGACATCTTAATCCTTCCTTGCGACCGCTACGGTAGCAGGTTCGAATCCTGCCTCGGGCATGGATGTGTGTGATGTCCTTAGGTTAGTTAGGTTTAAGTTCAAATGGTTCAAATGGCTCTGAGCACTATGGGACTTAACATCTATGGTCATCAGTCCCCTAGAACTTAGAACTACTTAAACCTAACTAACCTAAGGACAGCACACAACACCCAGCCATCACGAGGCAGAGAAAATCCCTGACCCCGCCGGGAATCGAACCCGGGAACCCGGGCGTGGGAAGCGAGAACGCTACCGCACGACCACGAGATGCGGGCTAGGTTTAAGTAGTTCTCAGTTCTAGGGGACTGATGTCCTCAGAAGTTAAGTCCCATAGTGTTCAGAGCCATTTGAACCATTTTTTCAATCCTTCCTTGTTGCAAATATTTCGAGGGTAGCAATCATCTCACAGGACCTTCAGCAAACAAATGGCACCTCCGGTTGCAATATTTCTGCCGCCATCGATGTGTATGAGCTTTTACCCCTACTAGAGGAGCCCACATTGAGCGCTAAAGAAAGTCTACAGCAGTTCCTGCGGTTGTCGATATTCCATGTGACATAAAAATGGCCTCACGTTTGCAGGAAGTAGTGTGGAATGAGTGTGACGCGATCTTCATTATGTTAGGGAAAATGCTTTTATTGATTGATATGTACTACATGACACAAATCGGAGTAATGACTGCAATGCTTACACTGTTGTCAGCGTGTTTAATACATTCTTCCACACTATTTGTTGCATAATGTACACACTTTACAATGTATAACTACTCCAGGAGTACAATACGTAGATGAAAGCTACTGCCTTTGCCTATCTGTATTCACTGGTCGGCGGCGATGCTGCACATGCTAGCGCATTGTGCTTTGAGACACCATGGGTGGGGGAGAGCAGAGCGCACATCAGGAGCTATGCTTAACCGAACAGACAGGAAAGCTGCTGTTACTGCACGTACAGTAAGTTACTTACCCACCACCACCACCCACCGTAACAAACTACTGAAACGTGAGCGTAATACGTGTAACAGCTAGTCTATAATACGCCCACATCAGTCGGTTCTATTAAGAAATTCGCCAATATAGTACAAGGAATCAGACCCCATTAAACCTTTAAGATCTTTTAAAAGTGTACTTTAACTACTAATAATCTTTTTATGGCGGCTGGCAAATTATTGATAATGTGTTTACCTAAATAATGGGCGCCCTTTTAGAGCAAAGTGTTTGTAGATTATTCCCATTTCTAAGTTCGGTTTCGTCATTAAACTGCTGCTTTAAAAATACACTCCTGGAAATGGAAAAAAGAACACATTGACACCGGTGTGTCAGACCCACCATACTTGCTCCGGACACTGCGAGAGGGCTGTACAAGCAATGATCACACGCACGGCACAGCGGACACACCAGGAACCGCGGTGTTGGCCGTCGAATGGCGCTAGCTGCGCAGCATTTGTGCACCGCCGCCGTCAGTGTCAGCCAGTTTGCCGTGGCATACGGAGCTCCATCGCAGTCTTTAACACTGGTAGCATGCCGCGACAGCGTGGACGTGAACCGTATGTGCAGTTGACGGACTTTGAGCGAGGGCGTATAGTGGGCATGCGGGAGGCCGGGTGGACGTACCGCCGAATTGCTCAACACGTGGGGCGTGAGGTCTCCACAGTACATCGATGTTGTCGCCAGTGGTCGGCGGAAGGTGCACGTGCCCGTCGACCTGGGACCGGACCGCAGCGACGCACGGATGCACGCCAAGACCGTAGGATCCTACGCAGTGCCGTAGGGGACCGCACCGCCACTTCCCAGCAAATTAGGGACACTGTTGCTCCTGGGGTATCGGCGAGGACCATTCGCAACCGTCTCCATGAAGCTGGCCTACGGTCCCGCACACCGTTAGGCCGTCTTCCGCTCACGCCCCAACATCGTGCAGCCCGCCTCCAGTGGTGTCGCGACAGGCGTGAATGGAGGGACGAATGGAGACGTGTCGTCTTCAGCGATGAGAGTCGCTTCTGCCTGGGTGCCAATGATGGTCGTATGCGTGTTTGGCGCCGTGCAGGTGAGCGCCACAATCAGGACTGCATACGACCGAGGCACACAGGGCCAACACCCGGCATCATGGTGTGGGGAGAGATCTCCTACACTGGCCGTACACCACTGGTGATCGTCGAGGGGACACTGAATAGTGCACGGTACATCCAAACCGTCATCGAACCCATCGTTCTACCATTCCTAGACCGGCAAGGGAACTTGCTGTTCCAACAGGACAATGCACGTCCGCATGTATCCCGTGCCACCCAACGTGCTCTAGAAGGTGTAAGTCAACTACCCTGGCCAGCAAGATCTCCGGATCTGTCCCCCATTGAGCATGTTTGGGACAGGATGAAGCGTCGTCTAACGCGGTCTGCACGTCCAGCACGAGCGCTGGTCCAACTGAGGCGCCAGGTGGAAATGGCATGGCAAGCCGTTCCCCAGGACTACATCCAGCATCTCTACGATCGTCTCCATGGGAGAATAGCAGCCTGCATTGCTGCGAAAGGTGGATATACACTGTACTAGTGCCGACATTGTGCATGCTCTGTTGCCTGTGTCTATGTGCCTGTGGTTCTGTCAGTGTGATCATGTGATGTATCTGACCCCAGGAATGTGTCAATAAAGTTTCCCCTTCCTGGGACAATGAATTCACGGTGTTCTTAATTCAATTTCCAGGAGTGTATTTATTATTTATGACAAAATTAATTAAGGCGCAAATTTATTCTAAAGCAGTAGATAGTATCCCCGGCTCCTTGAACAGGTCTTTCCATGACGTTCTTGAGTCCACATCACAAAATAATTCATATTACACGTTTCTGGAGTCGAAATAACTTTAGTGTTGCTTGATCATATTACACAAAAAGTTATACCGTATTACGTTATGAAATGAAAGTAAGCGAAGTAAGCTAGCTATTCCATTTTTATGTCACCTATGCCTGCAACATCCACAGTGCGAAAAATAAATGCATTTATACGCTTCAGCAGTTTTTGGTGTGCTCCTCCCAGTTAAGTTCCTTGGCGTTACAGCCTGATAATAAATTCAACCTCTTCTATCTGCTCGTCGCCATATTTTAGGTATATACTGCGGGAAACCTTTTAAAATTTCTGAATTGCAGATAATGTGTTTCTTCAGTTGAAAGAATTGGCTAGGAACCATTTATAAATGACCATGAAAATTTCTTGTTTTATTGCTTTGTTTGTCACGTCTGCAGAATACACAAATAAACCACCGAGTAATGTTACTGATTACTTCACATTTTCCGCACTACAATGGTTATGAGAAAGCTTTTGACATTTTGAATATAAGGCTATTCTCATTAAAAAAAAAATATTTTCTAATACCAGTCAGTTTCTGAAAGTTCTTTTATTTTGACGATCAACACGTGTTCTGAGGTTTTTTATTTTTAGTTGGCTGTTTTTAAAACTTTTTAAATGTGTTGGTCTAGTCGTATTAACATCTACCTTCGTTTTGTACGAGTATTTTCATATAAAGTCGAGCCCCCTACTTGGTAGTCCCACAAGTCCACAGCTTTCATGCATATGCTCACACTTATCCAGTCGCTGTGTCAACAATTGCCTGTCCGTGTCTTAATATGTCTGAGATAATTTGAAATGGTTGACAAACAAGCATAAACTCCTCGTAATGTTTGTTTACCATCATTCGGTACAAAACCAAAATATATTGTCTACTTCAACATGGCACAGTACACTTATTGGAATCGAAGTGCAGTGGGCACTTGAAAATGTCACTCACAACTATCACAACTTACTAAAAAACTCTTCCGGAACTTACAACTGCCCAGATGTGGCTACTTTCAGGAGAGCAAGCTTCTTTTCATATTGTACATTGTGACGCCATTTTTATGGCGTCAATCAAAGCCTACATCAAAATTATAAAGTGTTATAAAAATCAAATTATCATTTTTACAATGTCAAAAGACACTGAAGACAAATTTTCAGTGCGATTCAATGAATTAAAATAGAGTTCGATGACCGACCCTTATGGACTGCCGCTTCTCTTTCTGTACAAATCATGTTTATAATTATGCTTGTCCATTACGGATATTTTAGAACCGTGACTGTATATTGAATGTAAATAAATTATACACAAGTGCAACCAGTCACTTTTTTCAATAATAATGCTTTATTACATGAACCGGTTTTCGAACCCTTTCAGGTTCATCTTCAGATGATTTCGGGAGGATCCGGGAAGTTACATCATTACTGGTAGTAGCATAATGCTGGGTGCTGGTTTGCGACAGTATAGGCGGCTTTTTTCGTATCTGTCTGCCTCCATTTTGATGTCCAGAACACTTTCACACGAACTATATTAGTTTACACTTTGACAGTGACACTTTACCAGCATCCAACATGCGCTTAATAAAAAAAAAAGCTGCTATGGTGGGTCTTCCCTCTACGTACGTCTTGGTTGCGATAATGTTTCACTACGCTGTTCATACAATTTACCTGCATTTCTCTTTACTTCTTCAGTCACAAAAATAGTTCAAATGGCTCTGAGCACTATGGTACGTAACATCTGAGGTCGTCAGTCCCCTAGAACTTAGAACTACTTAAACCTAACTAACCTAAGGACATCACACACATCCATGCCCGAGGCAGGATTCGGACCAGTGACTGTAGCAGTCGCACGGTTCCGGACTGAAGCGCCTAGAACCGCTCGGCCACCGCTATTCAATCACAGATGAGGGAAAGAAAAACGTAGGTGCAAAGAAGATCACAGCGAAGAAACCATGGGTAACAGAAGAAATACTTCAGTTGATCGATGAAAGAAGGAAGTACGAAAATATTCAGGGAAATTTAGGATACAGAAATACAGGTCACTGAAGAATGAAATAAATAGGAAATGCGGGGCAGTTAAGATGGAATGGATGCATGAAAAATGTAAAGAAATCGAAAAAGTAATTGTCGAAGGGACTGACTCAACATGTAGGAAAGTGAAAACAAGGCAAGGGTAGCAACATTGAGAGTGCAACGGGAATGCCACAGTTAAATGCAGAAGAAAGAGAAAAAATGGTTTAAAGGGCTCTGAGCACTATGAGACTTGTGAGGTCATCAGTCCCCTAGAACTTAGAACTTGGTTCAAATGGTTCTGAGCACGATGGGACCTAACTTCTGAGGTCATCAGCTCCCTAGAACTAGAACTACTAAAACCTAACTAACCTACGGACATTACACACATCCATGCCCGAGGCAGGATTCGAGCCTGCGACCGTAGCGGTAGCGCGGTTCGAAGATTGTGGCGCCTAGAACCGCTCGGCCACCCCGGCCGGCAAGAAAGAGCAGACAGATGGAAACAGTAGACTGCAGGCCTCTATGAGGTAGAAGATTTGTCTGATGAAGAAGAAACAGGAGACGTTTTAGAAGAGGTAGGGGATACAGTATTACAGTCTGAATTTAAAAGAGCTTTGGAGGTCTTGAGATCAAATAAAGCAGAAGGGATAGCATCCAAGTTGCTGACAAGAGTAATACACAGAAGAATGGAGAAAAATTGAGGATGTGTTAGGTGACGAGCAGTATGCCTTTAGGAAAGGTAAAGTCACCAGAGAGGCAATTCTGACGTTGCGGTGAAACGTCCCCTTAGAACAATTATACATGACTGCGCTTAAGCTGACACACAACATTTTTTTAGCGCAACGCAATCTGACTTTCAATAATCCCTACAAAAGAATGGCCCTGACTAACATTAACCTATACCTTTCACAAATCACTTACCTCACAAAAATCTTCGTTACTCGAACTACTGCAATGCAGCGAGCGCCACTACTGCCAGCTAAATAAAAGATTCAAACTACGGAAGGCACTAACTACTGATAAGCATAGTTAGCAAATGAAAGATTTTAATAGAGAACAAACAATGTATTTACCTCAATAGTCATAATATATATTGCAGTTCATGACATCCATTCTTACATATGTACTGTTTCTGATGGTCACACCTCCAGATTATCCATTCTCAAAAATCCGCCATCTCACTTCCCCACATCCACCACTGCTGGCGGCTCACCTCCAACTGCCCAACACTACAATAGCCAACAACAATGCAAACCAGCCACAGACTGCACGCAGCACAGCCAGTGATTTTCATGCAGAGCACTACGTGGCGTTACCAATAAGAAAACCTAAACAGCCTACTTACAGCGGTTAATAATGGATGCAAGACCAAAGAAAAATCAAGACACGCGCATAGGATTTGTCGACCTGGAAAAAGCTTTCGAAAATGTAAAATGGTGCAAGATGTTCGAAATTCTGAGAAAAATAGCGGTGAGCTATAGGGAGACACGGGTAATATACAATATTTACAGGACCAAAAGGGAATAATAAGATTAGACGACGAAGAACGAAGTGCTCGCATTAAAAAGGGTGTAAGACAGGGGTGTAGTCTTTCGCCCCCTTCTGTTCAATCTGTACATCGAAGAAGCAATGATGAAAATAAAAGAAAGGCTCAGGAGTGGGATTAAAGTTCAACCTGAAAAGATATCAGTAATACGATTCGCTGATGACATTTATATCCTGAGTGAAAGTGAAGAAGAATTATAATCTGTTGAATGGAATGAACAGTCTCATCAGTACAGAATGTAGATTGAGGATAATCGAAGAAAGACGAAAGTAATGAGAAGTATCAGAAATGAGAACAGCGAGAAGTTTAACATCAGGATTAATGGCCATGAAATAGATGAAGTAAGGTACTGTGCTCCCTACGCAGGAAAATGGCCAATCGTTTGCGCACAGCACTGGCATGGTAGTGAAATGGGGACTGTGGGAAAACCGGAACAGAAGGGAATCGAAGCGTTTGAAATGTGGTGCTACAGACGAATGTTGAAAATTAGGTGGACTGATAAAGTAAGGAATGAGGATGTTCTGCACAGGATCGGAGAGAAAAAGGGATATGTGGGAAACGATGACAAGGAGAAGAGAGATGATGATAGAACATCGGTTAAGACATCAGGAAATGACTTCCATGGCACTAGAGGGAACTGTAGAGAGCAGAAACTGTAGAGGAAGACAGAGATTGGAATACATCCAGCAAATATTGAGGACGTGGATTGAAAGTGCTACTCTGAAATGAAGAGGTTGGGACAGGAGAGGAATTCGTGGCGGGCCGCATCAAACAAGTCAGAAGACTGATGACTCGGAAAAAATTCCTTTCTAGTTATACTCTTGTGTTAGTGCTGCTTGATTTTATGTTGATGACCCAGTGCTCACCTGTCCTGAAATCACTATGAAAACACATTGCTAGTTGTTTTATGACATCCTTGTGAGCATTCATTTAAGTGATAACGCGGTACTGATATTTAAATTGTCGAAAGATATCCGAGGTGAAAGTGCAATGCTGCTCACTGCGTACTCGTGTATCACAGACCTGTGTCACGGTGTTAGCGGTACCAGCCCTATGATTATTTTCGGTTAACAATCACGTTGTCCATAGGAAACTACTGTTGTCATACATCAGCAAAGAAAACCAGGAGACATTATTTACGCTTATCTTCCTGCATGGTAGAGTCGTACTGCATCTAGATAAAGCTTTTAATTGTATGGCATTGACGTTTCACTTCGTTTACTTATGAACTATCATCTCTGAGCGTTGGGCGTAATATACGTTTTTGTTTTTTAAAACGTGTACCAGGCATGTGACTGCGTAAGTTAGTTTTCTACGTAGAAAATATAGCGTTAGTATCCATTTATCAGCTTAGAAATAATTTTCGGTGCCGATGTTAATTAAAATATTACAACATTTTGCGGCCGGTCGGGGTGGCCGAACTGTTCTAGGCGCTACAGTCTGGAACCGCCCGACCTCTACGGTCGCAGGTTCGAATCCTGCCTCGGGCATGGATGTGTGTGATGTCCTTAGGTTAGTTAGGTTTAAGTAGTTCTAAGTTCTAGGGGACTGATGACCTCCGATGTTAAGTCACATAGCGCTCAGAGCCATGTGAACCATGTGTGTACTGTTTTGGTTTGTTTGACGTGTGTTTGCTCGTGTGAGCCATCGATATCAACTACAGGCCAACACTACTTTGTGCAAGTATGCACGTATCATTCTCGAGACAAGACGGACGCTTGACACATTGCACTACCTACCCCGAGCAGTCCAATATGTATTAACATATTCATGTTAATGGATCACAGCGCTGGCCTTCGAATGAATGACTGACCTCACTGATCCATGTCTTTATGGATAAAACTGTCACAAGGGACAAAGCTGATTATTTATGAATTAGTTCGCGGTTCTATGAACATGTAGGCTTTTTCGAAGGGTTGTACTAATTAATTCTCCGAATTCCCAGCATGCTGAGATGTTGAAGGTTTAGCAACTTCTTAGACTATTTCACTGTGACAAACAGCCACAGTTGCAAAACAGCTCTTTTTTATTACTTGGTGATGACCAGTTTCATGTTTTAATTCATAACTCACTCTCAAATCATCCATCCGATCAGATTAAATATTACTCCACATAGCAAACAATCAGCACAATCGTAACCCAAGTGAGTACAATGCAAGTGATCATGAAACCGGATACAAAAAGAAAAAAAACTGATAGAAACAGAAAACTTTTGTACCCGGTTTCACGATCACTTGCATTGTTAAAAAAAAATGGTTCAAATGGCTCTGAGCACTATGCGACTTAACTTCTGAGATCATCAGTCGCCTAGAACTTAGAACTAATTAAACCTAACTAACCTAAGGACATCACACACATCCATACCAGAGGCAGGATTCGAACCTGCGACCGTAGCGGTCGCTCGGTTTCAGACTGTAGCGCCCAGAACCGCACGGTCACTCCTGCCGGCACTTGCATTGTCCTCACTTGGATAACGATTGTCATGACTTTTTGCTATGTGGAGTAACATTTATTCTAATTGGATGGATGATTTGAGTATGGGTTAGGAATAAAAATCAGTTGACTTCGCGTAAAGAATTCACCGCTTTACGATTATATTTCGTAATAACAAGATTTTTTATGTGCTCATCTTTCGCAGAAAGCACAGAAATACTCGTTTTGTAAATAAAATAGCCTTTTGTTGCTGCAACTTAATTTATTTTTCCTAGACTTGTTTCGCCGTTTTCATGCTCTTAGGCATCTTGAGTGGAATCTATATTTTGTTATTTTTAGATTATTAAACAGTTCACGTGGCGTTTTTTATGTAAATAAGTGTGAAAAAGTTGGGAGTACATAATTGTGCTTATGTTACGGAAATAAAATGGTAGTGCGACCTCCAGACGAGATGAGAGGAAAAGCAGACCACAGGAAACTGTAAGTAATTACTTATTTACACAAAAAAACGCAGCGTGAACTGTCTGATAATATAAAAGTAACAAAATTGTATCATTATAGATCTCACTGGAGATGCCTTCAAGCAAGAAAAAGACGAAACGCTTCTGGGAAAAATAAATTAAGTGCAGCAAGAAAAGGGGGTTTTATTTACAAAATAAATATTTCATAATATTCGAAGTCCCTTGTAGCTAGCGTTCTATATTGCAGAAATTAGCTACGTAAACCCAAGATGTACGTTGAGATCAGAAACGGAAGGGGGGAGAGAGAGAGAGAGAGAGAGAGAGAGAGAGAGAGAGAGAGAGGCCGGGAGACTAAGAGAGGAAAGAGAAGTAGGGAACATGGTGCTGTCCTAGTTTCTGATTGGGCTGTCTAGAGTCGGCAAACCGAAGCCCCAGCGGTATTAACGCTGGCAGCAGTCATAAACCCGAGATTGGCTGGAGTGGCATGGTGCGCCCGCTTCGGGCTGGCAAGGTTTACAGAGCTCCACGTCACGCTATGGCTGCCCGATGTGGCCTCTTAATACCGGCTCGCGCGCTGCCCTGTCCTGCGCTTGGGTTTGTTTAATGAGGCTGCGAGGTGCTCCGAATTACCCGCGTCCCGGCGCGGCGGCGACTACATTAATACCGGAAATTTACCGCCGCGCCCGCGCCGTAAATAACTTTAACGCTCCAGCGAAACGCGCTGTCACTCGCGGGCTGCCGTAACTCGTGCCCAGAAAGCAGCAACACTTGTTCCCTCGCACCTGCCCTCCTCCTCTGTCATCCGCCCAATGCGTCCAGCAACAGGCCTATTTCTCTGCGCCAACTGCTTTGAGTCAACAACGCGAGTGGTAAATTTCTGATGCGTTTGTTCATACACATCAAAAAGAGTTTGCACTACCTCGGTTCCGAGAGCTCCGGAACCTGTACAGAAAACTGGAACTGAGATCAACATAAACAGCATTTCCGCCCTTTTTATTGCTCATGAAAACCACACATTGCATGTTGTACCACCATACAGATGGATCTTCAAACGTGGTGTTACAGACTGATGTACACACCGGTACCTCTAATACCCAGTAGCACGTCCTCTTGCATTGATGCATGACTGAATTCGTCGTGGCATACTATCCACAAGTTCATCAACGCACTGTTGGTCCACGTTCTCCCACTCCTCAACGGCGATTCGGCGTAGATCCCTCAGAGTGGTTGGTGGGACACGTCGTCCATTAACAGCCCTTTTCAACCTATCCCAGACATGTTCGATAGGGTTCATGTCTGGCGAACATTTGTCCACACTAGTCGAGCGATGTCGTTATCCCGTAGGAAGTCATTCACGAGATGTGCACGATGGGGGCGCGAACTGTCGTACATGAAGACGAATGCCTCGCCAATATGCTGCCGATATGGTTGCACTATCGGTCTGAGGATGGCATTCACGTATCGTACAGCCGTTACAGTGCCTTCCATTACCACCAGCGGCGTACGTCGGCCCCAAATAATGCCACCCGAAAACAGCAGGGAACCTCCACCTAACTGAACTCGCTGGACAGTGTGTCTAAGGCGCCGGCCTGACCGGTTTGCCTCCAAACACGTGTGATTGAAAGTGTATGCGACACTCACTGTTGAAGAGAACGTGATGCCAATCCTGAGCGGTCCATTCGGATATTGTTGGGTCCATCTGTACCGCGCTGCACGGTGTCGTGGTTGCAAAAATGGACGTCGTCATGGACGTCGTCATGGACGTCGGGAGTGACGTTGTGTATCATGCACCCTGTTCCGCACAGTTTGAGTCGTAACACAACTTCCTGTGGCTGCACGAAAAGTATGATTCAACATGGTGGCGTAGCTGTCAGGGTTCCTCCGAGCCATAATCCATAGGTAGCGGTCATGCACTGCATTAGTGGCCCCTGGGCGGCCTGAGTGAGGCGTGTCATCGACAGTTCCTGTCTCTCTGTATCTCCTCCATGTTCGAAAAACATCGCTTTGGTTCACTCCGAGACGGCTGGACAATTGCCTTGTAGAGAGCCCTTCCTGGCACAAAGTAACAATGCGGACGCGATCGAACCGTGGTATTGACAGTCTAGACATGGTTTAACTACAAACAACACAAGCCGTGTATTTCCTGGAGGAATGTCAAATCGGCTGTCGGCCCCCCTTCGTCTAATAGGCGCTGCTCATGCATTGTTGTGTAAATCTTGGGATTAGTTTAGCGACATCTGTGAACAGTCAAACGGAATGTGCCTGTGATACAATATCCACAGTCATTATCTTCAGGAGTTCTGGGAACCGGGCTGATGCAAAACGTTTTTTTGATATGTGTTTAAATGGCATTTTTGCCCATCGCATACTAGAAAGTGCACCAGTGTTCTTTTTCGAGTGTATTAGCGAGAAAAAGCTTCAGAAATCGGTAGATGGTTTTACAACCCTGCGCTCTATTCAACCGAATTATGATAAACTGAAAATAAATAAAGTAAATCCGGATGGGTATGTAGTTTAAAGTTACTAATGAAGCTTGTGTCGAGTAAAAATGTTTAGATGCATATGCACTATATGATCAAAGTATCCAGAGACTTCTGAGTGGGCATTAATTTGGAGTGTGCCCACCCTTTGCCCTTATGACAGCTTTAACTCTACTGGGGAAACTTCTAATGAGTCTTTGGAGGAATGGCGCCCATTCTTACCGAAACCATAAAAGGTATGATGTTGGACGCAAGGGTCTGGAGCTAAGTTGCGTTCTAGTTCATCACAGGGGTGATTGAGTTCAGGTCCGAACGCTGATAGGCCACTCCATTTCAGAACTGTTAACTCCCACAGGCGATTTTTTCACAGATGCTGCTTTATAACAGGGTCAATTGTCATGCTGATGCATCAGTCATGTCTTCGAGCTGTTCCTCTACTGTATACAGTACAGGAAGCTGTGAAATTTGTTCTTATCCTTTATGCTTTAGCGCTTTCTATATAGCACGAAGGTGAGTGAGAAGTAGCGGTGGGAGAGTGTTGTGCTAACCGCATCCCTGTCCGTACCCACATCTGGTGACGCGGCGGCTGGGCCACCGTTGAGCCTTCAAGGCCTATTCCGACGCTGCTTTTTTGTATTATAGCGCAATAAGGAGACCACACCCTAACCACGAAAACCCGCATGCCATAACACGACCTCCCCTGTACTTGACTATTGGCACCAGTGCGTAATTTCTAAAATTTTAGGAACCGGGATTCGCATCTTGAAGCTCTTCACGCCCCCGCCCCCTCCCCCTGCGATATGTACCGATCACAACTTCGGAACGAAGCTCAGCTTATCTTGGGTATAGCGCACACGTACTCACACACACACACACACACACACACACACACACACACACACACACACACACACACAGTATCTCGCTCCACGCCGCTGCCCACCGCATCACATTGCTCGCCCACTTTCACGTTCGGAAGCGCCGGCGCACCGGCAAATACAGTTACTTCACGATTGAAAACACTTCTACTATTTTAAATCTCCAGTGCCGACTTATTTCAGTGAGTTGGAAAAATATTCTGTGAGATGTGGCGGAACGCCGAAATTAAGCCCTGTTTGGCACTTGACATGATGAGGTAACGTCCTTCACGCATTTGACAAACCCAAAACCCTCCATCGGATTTCCGCAGGATACAGCGTGGTTGCTCACTCCAAACCACTCGTGCCCAGTCATCCACTGTCCAGTGGCGTTCCTCTTTTAACCACTTCGACAGCCACTTAGCACTGATTATAGAAATCTGTGGCCTACGAAGAGCTCCCCGTTCTTTGTAACTCTCTATGCACTGTCCTTGTGCTAGATGGACAACTGGTAGCAATTTGGAATTCACGACTGATTCCTTCCGCTGATTTCATGTGACTTTTTAAAAACACCCTCCGCTATTCCCGACGGTTCCTCCCTGCCAGTACATGACATCGGCCTGATCTTGGTGTAACTGTGGGTATTCATTCGCGTTTCCACTACACAGTCACGTCATCAAATGCCAATTTGAGCGTCTTTAAAAGGGTTGACATTTTCCTGACAGATTTGTTACCCAGCTGACATCCACTGAATAGTCGACGTTCGAGGTCACTGACAGACCATTCTAATGTTACTGCTTCGCTACTGAGAGGTCAATGTTCCCTGCTTCCTTTTATACTGGCGGGTCCGTCTCATGTGACATGTACTGAGCAGTTCCGTATTACGTAGTGGTGTCCGAATACCTTTTGTTCAAATGGCTCTGAGCACTATGGGACTTAACATCTGTGGTCATCAATCCCCTAGAACTTTGAACTACTTAAACCTAACTAACCTAAGGACAACACACACATCCATGCCCGAGGCAGGATTCGAACCTGCGACCGTAGCGGGCACGCGGTTCCAGACTGAAGCGCTTAGAACCGCACGGCCACACCGGCCGGCGGATACCTTTTATAAGATGGTGTAGAAAAGAGAAAAAAAGGATGTCAATTTTATGGGTCAGTATATGTTTATTACAATGGCTACAGAATGAATGAGTCACGAAAGTTAAACCAGATGGGAAGTGCTTCTATCGAGTACTGAGCAACGACATGAGAAGGATGACCATACGGTTTGTAAAACAATTGCATATATTCAGCGAATATGAAATCGACTGAAAGCGGTTATACTCGTAACATAAATTGAACTCTCTCTGAACATTTAACTGAAGTGTTCCGAAGGATATTCTTTCAGTATAACTTTGTTTTATAGGGGCACAAAATTCGCTACATGGGCTGATCACTCACTCGCAAATTTGCAGGAGAAAGCCTCAAACAGTTATCAGAATTATGTTGTAAAAAAATGTTGATGATACAATAATCTCGTTTGACGTTACGACAGAAAAAATTGCAAGTCAGCCTTTTGCTGCAACGCAGTACCCCCCCCCCCCCCCCCCGCCACTATTCCCCACCATCCGAAAAAGAATATGAAAAAGTATGGTACTTTCCCTGCTGTTCTTGTCATCGTCCAGCGTCTATATATGACTTACGGGTCGGTGCCGCAACACGTGTATTGAGCTTTCCACTAACACTGACATTCCCTCCCTTTCTCTACTGTATTCCTCGCTTTTGAGTTTAGTAGCCCTTGTAAAAGTTTGTGCTTAGCTCTATACACAAAAATTTTGAATGAAATAAGCAGCTGAGGAGACCGAGTCACTGACATCGTGGCGGCGTGTTACGGACATACGGCAGTTTTGCCGAAACTGTAGAAACTAGGTAAGTAGCGTGGTGACACAACTAGCAGACTGGTAGTTAATTAAAGAAAAAAGCGTGAATGGAAGTTCAATGACATTTGTGTCGATTTCGAATAACCTTTCCTTCAGACAAATGAACGATTCACCAAAGTTAATACTTCTGTAATTGCTCATGGAACCAGAATTTCAAGCCTCATTGCTCCCAAACAAGAGTCAACTCCGTTAATAGATACACTGCCTCAAAATCTATTCTTTATAGTTTATTCTAAGAACACATCTTAGTGTTTAAGTTTCATAGATTATGTAATTAACAACCAACAGCCGGCTGTTGTGACCGAGCGGTTCTAGGCGCTTCAGTCTGGAACCGCGCGACCGCTACGATCCCAGGTACGAATCCTGCCGCGGGCATGGATGTGTGTGATGTCCTTAGGTTAGGTTCGAGTCCTCCCTCGGGCACGGATGTGTGTGTTTGTCCTTAGGATAATTTAAGTTAAGTAGTGTGTAAGCTTAGGGACTGATGACCTTAGCAGTTACGTCCCATAGGATTTCACACACACTTGAACTTTTTTTTGCTCAGAACCATTTGAACAACCAATACAGCTTCGGGTCTGACACGGGAGATACAAATATTGAATGAAACAAGCAGTCGCTGAGAATGACTCAAGTAGAAAAAATCAAGCAACTGTGAGTAATACAAGACGAAATTTGATACGAAACGACACGATGTACAGGGCAAACTAATATGTTCCTGGAGGAGTAGTAAAAGGAAAGTAATTCTAGAGGAAGACAAAGGTTATTTCAGATACCACTACGAGTCTGTATCTGGCGATACACGTATTCACGGGATTAAATAGCCCTGAAACGAATTAGACTGTTGGACTGAAAAGGAGAAACAAATAGTAGAACATTTTAACAGTCACACAAAGGAATCATTTACTCAGATGTAGCTCTCAGGGGCATTAGATACATTCAGCTATCGCACGTCTTGGGATTTCGCCTGAGTTACTGCTCAATGTTTTCCCCGTCGGGAAGGTGCGGATAGGGCGCTGTTAGACTGCGCCGAACGTGTGTATTTACTTTGGCGACACGACAAACAGCAAGCACCGTGCGCAGAGTGGATCCGCGCATGCGCAGAGCGCCGACCCTGGCCCTGAGTGGCGGCGTGTGTTTACAAACAAACGCTGCGCCGCGCCCGCCCGTGTCCCTGGCAGCTCGCCTTCAACGGCGTGCTCTGGCAACGGGCCCTCGTTAAGGCCCGCCAACCAGGCCGACGACGCACGTCGCGCAGGGAACGCGCCAGGCGGACCCCTTCTTAACAAGGCCACAGTCTACCTCGGGATCTTACTCTTCACGTACAAAACTTGAAATTAACTAACTCAGCGTGCCACAGTTGCAGGAACGTAGGTAACAAATTGTCTCTCCGCTCCCTTAGCTGAACGGTCAGCGCTTCAGACTGACTGTCATGCAGTGTGGGCTCGGGCTAGATTCGAGGCCGGTTCAAAGTTTTTCTGCGCTCGGGGACGGGGGTCTTGTGTTGTCCGCGTCATCATTGCAACATCATCGACACGCAAGTCTCCCAGTGCGGCATCAACTGAAAAGACTTGCAAACTCGGCGGCCGAACTTCCCCCGGTGGAGAACTCTCGGCCATCAGTGCCATACGATCATTTCATTTCTAAAAATTGTCTATGGGCTGTCGGCATTAAATTTAATGGACTACTCAACAACTGTAACCAGTCTGGTGAAAGAAGAGCCCTGTCAGTTAAAAGTGGGATTGGCGCAGTGGTTCAGGCGACTACCGCAACCAATCATGGACTCGTTTTTCTGCACATCTCTGTGGCAACGCTTCATCGTTGCTGCAGCACCGCCAGCAGTGTCTCGTGCTTCGCAGTTGAAATATGGCAAACAGCGCTCTTCTTTTGCCGTGTAAAGTAGAAGGTACTTAGCCTTTGAAAGAAATTGCGTGTCTCGGAATGAAAAGATTTCAGCTTCCCACGTAAAGAAAACCCTGACCACTCTGAACAGAAATAGTACTATTTCACTGTAAAAATACAGCAACCAGCCACTTTTTAATGCGTTTTATTTATGCCAATATGCATTTCGGGTTTGCACCCATCTTCAGCTGGTAAATTACATGGATCTTCAGTTACTACAGTAGTACAATCTCGACAGCAGTTTGGATGCTGCAGCAGGCCTGTGCAAACTGGCTGTCGAGATTGTACTACTGTAGTAACTGAAGATCCATGTAATTTGCCAGCTGAAGATGGGTGCAAACCCGAAATGCATATTGGCATAAATGAAACGCATTAAAAAGTGGCTGGTTGCTGTATTTTTACAGTGAAATATCATTATCCACGGCCACGGAGCTCAACAGTCCAAATATAATGGACAAATTGTTAGAAATAGTACGTTTGACGAAAATAGAACATGTTTCCTGTTTGAGAACGTGTCTGGGTAGAATAATACGGATGAAGACTCTACCAAAGCTTCCATTTACACTGTTCAATAACGTTACTATGCTCGTCTGCTAGCATGCAGAGTAACCGGAGTTAACAACACAAGTTTCTGAGTGTGTCAACCAAATGCTGATACGTTCCCATAGGAATCTCGAGGCAAACGGTATGCAGTATTCCGATCTCCAGTTGAGGAATGGAGGTTTCATGTAGCCCACACAACGAAAGAGATGGTGTCATGTATGAAAAAAATGTGTTCGGAATGTAAAATCTGAGGGCAAAGAAAATTACTTTGCCGTCTTGATCCTACTCTTCCAGCCATATCAAGTATTTCCGGCAATTTTATGGCCTTCTAACAGTGTGAAACACCCTTTATCTTGCTGCAAGGCCCCGTTCTCCCAAGGATGTGAATAGCGACCTAATCCCAAGAGTGGAGTTAATGACCTAAAATGATCAGTCAAGCAGGTCCCTCTCAAGAACTAAGTCACGACAACACTTGTATTCATTTGGCGTGATTGCAGAGTGTAGATTATCTGCTATTTGTTGTTGGATATGATGATGCTCGTCTTCTGTGTGGTGCGCCAAATGTTATTGAACATGTGAACCCGTCACCGGCCAGCTGATGTACAGCTTCGACATTGTTCACTAAATTCGAGTCATTGTAAATGTATTTGTGATTTTGTGCAGGTTTTCTGTCTATTAAAATTTTTAGTGCTGTTTGATTAACTTTTGTGTTTGACCAAGTGTTGAAATCCCTCACTGACAATGATTCAAACGTTAGAAACGCAAAAATTAACTAATGTGGGAGAATTAGAGTTCTAAGGAAATCTTTATTTTTTCGTTTCAGGCTATATCTCCGCGATTTTTCGTCAAATAGCAGAAGGGAGTTCCATCAGCCAACTCGTCACACTTGAGGACAGAAGGAAAAGCCGTTTTCCAGGTAGGTACTTCATTTTGTAACCATGTCTCTACACGACAGCGAAAGTTTTATTTACGCGATGCTGTAGGCTATGCCAAAATCCTGAAAATTTTCTACTGTGAACTAATAAAATAATCTAAAACCTGTATGAACAAAAGTATAGATTACGTGGTCCATACTAATCTGTTCACAAAGTACTAAAAGGATATCACTCAGTTCTCTTCCGAAACTATGCCACCTTTCTGTAACCTTAAACGCAAATTTGTATAAGTAATTAACCACATGATTTCTTTATTTCTAAATTACCTTCGTAATGCATTTGCAACGAGGCATTTATTCCAGCTGTCACAACTTCTCGAAATTAGCAGGTCGTGACAGATCCAAGAGTATTCCGTAGAGTTGTTTTTATGAACACTTTACGGTTTCTGCAAGGAGAACTAAATGCATAGATCATTGGCCAAAGCCTCTTCGACAAGTATCACTACTAGATATTCGTTAGGGTGCGTCATCAATCAGAAACCAAAGGGAAGCAGGAGAATGTTTCTAGACATAACTACACGCGTCTTTAAAAATCCAATTTGGTAAAATTACTTTTAAGACACAAAGGAATCACAAGGATTGGCTGCGAGTGGGCACTGATCTAAATCGAAGGGGAAAGTTGAAATTTGTGCCGTACCAGGATTCGAACTCTGACTTCCTGCTTACTAGGCAAATGTGCTGACCAGTACGCCATCCGGAGACAGTGGTCGTCGCAACTGCACGGAGTCCCTAACGCACCCTCCCGTCAGACCCAAATTCTCAGCTTATCCACATAGCGCTAATGTAGTGCCCCGCGCCCATTATCCTCATAACTCGCGGCATTTCTCAATTCCCGTAAGAGCTCTAGGCTGGTGTGCATCTGCACTGAAGAGGTCTCTGGCCGTTCTCGCTTCAATGGTACATATTTGGTGTCTGTCTTTCGGACATGTCTGACAGAACAGACACCATATACATGAAACTAATTTTCTTTACATTAAAAAATTGTATTTTCTGTTGCTTCATCCAGTTATCATTTCCCATTTATAGGATTAGGGAATTACGTGAGTTGATGTTGCAAATGCAATGCAATGCAATGTGCGCAGGGAATACTAAAGCACTGAGAACATCCGAGTTAATGACCAAATTTATAACATGTATTAACAATATTCCACATTAAATACTGAACATAATTACAATTTTCTCATCGCAGATTTTGTGGATTTTGCCAAAGAAAATGGAATTGAGCGTTTGGAGTCATTGGCCGGGAGGCCCCTTGTGGGGCAAGTCCAGCCGCCTTGGTGCAGGTTTATTACATTCGAAGCCACATTGGGCGACCTAAGCGTCGTATGGGGATGAAATGATGATGAAGACAACACAATACCCAGTGCCTGAGCGGAGAAAATCGCCGACCCAGCCGGGAATCGAACCAGGGCCCGTAGGACAGCAATCTGTCACGATGACCACTCAGCTATCGGGGTGGACGATTTTGTCATTTAAAACGATTTTTGACTTGTGTGGTTCTTTTCAGAACACTTTTCTTTTTTGATAACGAAGTTAACACATAGAACGTACTATAAATTATATTCGTTATCTTGGATGCTGTGAATATAATACTATTGAATAAATTAAACAAAAATAAAATCCACTGACTCATTCGATTACGGGTAGCGTAAAGCTGTAAGAAACAGTGAAAAACCGTTGACGTTTCTGGAGTCACATTTCTCAGTAATTGGAAAGAGAGAACTGATAACGTACGAACTTCAGTGCTGCAGAACGTACATCGTGTCCTGAAATTTTTTGATACAAAAAATGTTTGTGATGTTTTCTCCACAAAAATGTGAGTGGGAGAGAAGACGAGTTTTGGAAACAATGCAGCTTTTTGCAGGAACCAGTTTCTCGCCAGAAGTGCAGAGTTTCCAAGAATCCGGTCTCGCCGGGCGTCGAACCTGTCCCGGCTGTTACTCCGGCTGCGGTCCGTGCCGGGTGGAAGGGCCGTTGTCCGTCGTGCTCGGACGCTGCACGCTGCACACCCGAGAGCGAAACTACCCGCCGCAAACTAAGGGCGACACTGCGTTTGTGGGTTGGCGGTATGTCGAACACAAGAAAGCTCCGAACATTTGCTCAAGTAATGGGAAAATTTCTCCTGTTGCTGGAATATGCATGGTTTGGGCTGCATACCGACACGATGGGATGAGCTGGGGAGACGTACTACATCGAGAGGAATCTCTTCACCAAACGCAGCACGAACGCCATATATTTGCTTCCCGTCATCGTTGCTGTTGTTGTTGTTATGGTCTTCAGACCAAAGACTGTTTCATGCAGCTCTCCATGTTACTCTATCTTGTACAAGCCCCCTTCATCGCCGAATTACTACCCACTTACTATAGTCATCTATTGGTCCTCCTCTACATTTTAATACCCTCCCTCCCCCACTTCCTTCCAAAACTAAACTGGTGATCCTTTTATGCCTCAGAATGTGTCTTGTCAACCGATCTCTTCTTTTAGTAAAATTTGTACCACAAGTTTCTCATCTCCTCAATTCTATTCAGTACCTCCTCATTAGTTACATTATCTACTCATCTAATCTTAAGCACCACATTTCAAAAACTTCTAATTTCTTCTTATACAAACTATTCATCGTCCGCGTTTCACTTCAGTACAAGGCTACACTCCAGACAAATACCTTCAGAAAAGATTTCCTAAAACTTAAATTTATATTCTATGTTAACAGATTTCTCTTATTCAGAAGCGCTCTTCTTGCCATTGCTTGTCTACTTTTTAATCCTCTCTACTTCTGTCATCATCAGTTATTTTACTGACAAATAGCAAAACACATCTACTACTGTTAGTGGCGCATTTCTTACCTAATTCCATCAGCATTGCTTGATTTAACTGGACTGCATTCCATACCTTCGTTTTGCTTTTTGATGTCCATCTTATATCCTCCTTTCCAGACGCTGTCCATACTGCTCAACTGGTCTTCCAAGTTCTCTGCTGTCTCTGACATAATTAAAATGTGTCGACAAACCTAGAAGTTTTCGTTTCTTCTCCATGAACTTTAATTCCTACTCCATATTATTCCTTGGTTTCTTTTTTTGCTTGCTCATTGTAGAGATTGAATAACGTAGGAGGTAGGCTACAACACTACCTCACTCCCTTTTCAACCACTGCTTCCCTTTCGTGCCTCTCGACTCTTATAACTGCCATCTGGATTCTGTACAAATTGTAAACAGTCTTTCGCTCCTCGTATTTTATCCCTACTGCAAGTAGAATTTCGGAGAGTATGTTCGAGTCACCATTGTCAAAAGCTTTCTCTAAATCTGTAAATGCTATACAAGCAGGTTTGCCTTTCTTGAAACTTTCTTCGAAGATAAGTCGTAGGGTCGTATTGTTACATGTGTTCCTACACATCTGTGGAATCCAAACTAATCGTCCACAGGGCCGGTTTCTACAAGATTTTTTTTCATTCTTCGGGTAAATAATTTGTGTCAAAACTTTGCAGCCACAACCTTTTAAACTGATGGTTCGATAGTGTTAACGCCTGTCAACACCTGTTTTTCTTTGGAATTGGAATTCGAATTACTACAATCTTCTTCATGTCTGATGACATTTCCTCCGTCTCATATGTCTTACCACCAGATGGAATAGTTCTGTCATGACTGGCTTTCCCGCGAATATCAGTAGTTCCAATGGAATGTCGTCTACTCCAGGGACCTTGTTTCGTCTTAGATCTTTCAGTGCTGTGTCAAGATCTTCTCGTAGTATCTCTCATTGAAGTTTTTCCTCTTCCCTTTCTATAAGATTGCCTTAGAGTCCATTTCCCTTCTATAGCCCCTCTATTTATTCCTCCGACCTTGAAGCTTTCCCTTATTTGCTTAATATTTATTTTCCATTTGAGCTCTTGATATTCAGACAGCTGTTTCTCTTTTCTCCAAAGGCCTCTTGAAATTTCCTACAGGCGGTATCTGTCTAGTCGTATATGCTTCTGTACCCTTACTTTTGCCCTCTATCCGTTCCTGCGTAGACGTTTTGCAATTTCTGTCAGTCTCATTTTTTAGATATTTGTATTCCATTTCGTCTGCTTCATTGGCAACATTTTTATATTTTATGCTCTCATTAGTTAAATTCAGCATCTCTTGTGTTAACCAAGGATTTCTACTTGGCCTCTTCTTGCTACCTATTTGAGCCTCTGTTGCCTTCACCACTTCATGCCTTTGCAACCCAATCTTCTTCCATTGTATTCACTTGCCCTTTTCACTCAAGCTTTGCCTAATGCTGCCCCTAGAGCTCTCAACACTCTCTGGACCTTGTACTCGTAAGGTTTAGTACATCTGCTGTTGTCTTTGATTTTTACCGATTCGATCCTGACAGTGTCTTTGACTTCTCAGTGAGATCAGTGTTCGACAGAAAGAAGGATGAGTCTTGTGATTCAGCTTCCATATATAGTAATCCTACCGCACGTCATAACCACTTCTATCTATAATAGTAAATGCCACACTCAGTGGAAAAATACTAAATAATTACTCTATGTGCCAGCAAGATGATAGTTCCTAGCCCTCGAGCTCAGTCTGTTATTTGCTTCCTCAGTATGTGATTAACCTGCTCAATTATTATTTTACAATTTCGAACGAAATTTCTTTTATATTTCATACATACCGCTGATAAATGGAGCTTTGTGGTAATAACATGGGGCCAGTATTCGTTTGGAACGTGTTCTGATCTCTGTCTCTTCACTCGCGTGTATTTCAGGATTTCTTCAAAACAATTCACGTGAATGTTTGGACTATTGCCTTCAACAGAGCCAAGGCCGATTTCTCCTGCCACACGGATGGTCGATTCGCGCTTGAGGGAACGGAATGTCAAAACAAACTTTCCACAATGCATTTCAGAACGTGGCATTTACACAGGCCATCAACGGAATGGAACGGGTCGTCGACGTCCTGATTTCTTGGGAAGAAAATTGGGACGTTGGCGTTGGTAGGAGAAAAGCGGTATCGTCAGCAACCCTCTCTGCTGTTATGGCAGTGGCTTCTGTACTTTTAGTCTTCTCAGTCCTTTTGTTTATTGTTTGCTTTATTTTCGTATCGCATTGCAAAGGGTCCTTCTGGACACTGACATAATTGCTATGAATGTTCTTCCAAAATAGACGCCAGATATCTAGAGGTGTAAAATATTTAGGTTTCACAAAACGTGGACAAAGATAAAGCCTACATTGTGCATAAATGAGAATATAAACTGATGAAATTATTTTCGTCAAATTACTTTTCGCTAAACAATGGAAACGTCGGCAGTATTTATCTTCACCGTATTTGCTACTTCGCAAGAAAACTGGGTTCTATATGATTCTTTCTAAATATTGTTTGAAAAGTCTGTCTGTATAAATTTACTCTAGGAAATAAATATGGATGCTCTGAAATGTTTAAACGACACTTTTTCCTTTTGTTCCTCTTCTCGGAAGGTCGCTGTATGAACTTTGTCGAGAAAATCTGTTCTGATGTTAGCTTTGGCCATTAATAAATTTTATCATTCAAATGGTTCAAATGGCTCTGAGCACTATGGGACTTAACGTCTATGGTCATCAGTCCCCTAGAACTTAGAACTACTTAAACCTAACTAACCTAAGGACATCACACACATCCATGCCCGAGGCAGGATTCGAACCTGCGACCGTAGCAGTCGCGCGGCTCCGGACTGAGCGCCTAGAACCGCTAGACCACCGCGGCCGGCAATTACATCATTGCTGGTTTCTTAATTGTAATACTATGTCTGAGCTGTTGCGTCGCTAATGGTATCTCGTAACGTCACTTTTACCTTTCAGCACTGGGCTGAGCGGAGTGACGTGTTGGCGTTCCGTCCAGTGTGTTACGATGACATTTCATTCCGTCTGCGATGCCATTGCTTCTTTTCACTTTTACGTCCGTTCCTCGTTCGGAATGACCTTGACTCGACCCCAAGGCATCGCACAGGAACGACAGTAATTGCGTATACTCATAGTAGTTACTTGAAATATCATTCTGTAATACGTATCTTAACGCTATTGCTATGTATTCAAGCTCCTGCACACTAATTTGGTGCATATGTAGAAATTAATATGAGATTCTTTTGCATTGCAGACTTTTTTTGCAATATTGTGACATCAAACCGCGTTTTTAATGTATTAACCTCAACAAATAACGTAAACATCGCACTGCTGCCGTATTTTGAGGACTTTTGGATTTTTTAACATCTTAGATGCATAAAATAGTTAATTTATGACTCGTTGCGTTTTCTAATTGCTGTCGGAGCCATTTGCTGGTCTACTAAGGTCGCAATTTTACAGTGTAGCCAATCCCTGGTAACTGGAGGAACTGGGTTTTGCGATGATTTTGCGTTTTCTAGGTTTGTGGGATGGTATTGGAAGCAAAATTCATTGTTCAGAAAATACAAATTCCTAAGTTGTTACTTATACTTTCCAAGCAAACTTTGGTTCGAAGTTATTTATGGATAAATATCGATTTTTCGGGACAGCCATCTGCTGGCGATTGGAGCGAGTAGGATGTGAAACTAGACTTGCCTTAATTTACGTTTTCGGAGTTTATCGGAAAGTGTTTATGATAAAAAAACTAATCTTCAACGAATAAGAATGCCTATCTCGTTATTTGTATTTTATACGCAAATGTTGGTTTTTTAAATCAAAGTAAACAATGTGAGGGCGGTGAGCCAGTTCTTAAACGACGTTCTGAAAGTCAATAATGCGGACATAGCTTCAGAGCAGAAGCACGAGGGTCGCGGGACGAGGGATACTTCATGAGAAATTTACAGAATTGGGGGTGGCGAGGCACACCACCCCCCGTCCCCTCTGGCACATGGCAGGAAGTCGTGATTTCTGGAAGGACGTAGGGAATAAAGGAATGATGATGCGTCGGCCATATATGCTGTGCAAAATCATCTCAGTTGTAATATGACACCACTGATAAGAAAGCGCTATGTCAGTAAATTCTCCGCCTATACAGGTAGGGCGCTACTGCTTTAATTGACATTCGATTACAAATAATCCTAACAAGAACGTCACGTTTACACGACTCTTCAATGGATCGTTGTCTTAGAACGGCTTACTCTCACAACACACGAGTTATAATGCGAAAATACTAAATATGAAAATTTTTAATCGGCAACATGAGTTTTCCTGTCATTTTAATACAACAGATCGTACCAATAACGAGTCGTTCTCGAGACGTTCGATGTGCTGGTGCTTAGAAACAGCATAAACCACCTTGTGCTGTAACGTATAACATAAGACCCACCGAATGTGGACTTCTAATGAACACGACAAACACAGTACAGTGTCTCTCTTTCTGCTTGTGACGTAAGGAACGTTCTTGCCTCCGATCAGTTCTACTTTACATGGCACGTTGCTTAAATATCGCAGAACTTATTTTGTGTTTCACGTGAGGAAGTGGCTCGTCAACGTAAAGTTGCAGGACGCGACCTCACAAAACTCATAGAGCGCCACGTCAGTGTTCGCTAATTCGTCCCTTATGCCGACGGCTTAACATTCACGTATGGTATCAGTGGAGTGACGAAGTAACTCGCTGATTATGCGTGTTAAAAACGGAAAAATAATTTGAGATATTATTAAGGTGGTAGTAGATGTCTCATTACACGTTTCGTTCCATTGACGTGCATTCTGAATGGACCCTAATACAGCTCGTAATGTAAGAAATGTCATACCTCGTCTCCTCGAGCCGTTCGCCGTTACACTTGAAGACAATCCTTACAGTGACATCTGGCACTGACACGCGTCACGCTACGTCTGCTCACATTTAGAGACAGTGGGAGTGGGCTCTCGTATAGTATTTTCCGCTGCTACCAATCTCCAGTTCATGTACATACATAATGAATCACCTAAAAAGAACAACCTTTTGGCATCGGGGGTATATCTGCTGGAGTGCCGCTATTGTAATGCAGGATATGTTGAACAAACAGGCAGAACCTTCAAAATTAGATTGCAAGGACATGTTCTTAATAGATGGGGACAGGTAAAACAGAACTCAGCTTTTGCCCAACACCTTAAAGCCAGTGGCCATAGTCCTCCGCAATCTTAAGATTTTGCATTTTGCGCAAAAGGGTAAGAAGTTAAACATTTTGGAAGAAATTGAAATATTTAGGCATATGGAAGACAAAGATTTGTCTCTCCTTAACGGCCAAATATTTGGCGCCAATCAGGCCTTTTTAAAAGTTATGAAATCGGTGTTATTAATGTAATCCTGGAGCTCTTGTGATTCTGCCTTGCTACAAGTTCTAGCTCCGAAGGACGCACTATTTGAGTGTTATATGGGCGGCCTCTTTATCTGAAATTACAGTCCTGTGTTTTTTAATGTTCTCGTTCTAGTGGTATATGATACGAAAAATCTGTTTATGTACTGCATCTGTGTGTTGTATTATACACCTTGCTTTCTCATTTTAAATTTGCCGCCTTCATTTATATTTTACTTCGTCAAAATTTTAGGATAAGTTAAACACAGGTGTTGCCCCTAGTAATTCCATCTTATCAATGTTTTATCTGCATTACATTTATAAAGTTTTAGTGGGTATGTATATCCAGTTTACGATCTCTCATTTTTAATCACTGCTGCGTCGCAGCGCCACCTCTTGAGGTGATTCTGTATTAGGCTTCAGTACTGGCACACGACGCTGTGCGGGCGCTGATAACCTCGCTGTTGTGCGCCCTAAAACACTAATCATCATCATCAACGACGCTGTGGCTCATCATGCTTACTACCTGAGCCCCCATCTTACTCTGTTACACGCTCCTGTGAACGGGAACGCGTTATGCAGATCTTGGTTCCTCTCGCGTCCATCTAGAAAAGGTAATGATTTTACTATTTTATATTTCTACTTTTTACTGAGTTTAACGAAGGCGATGTTGGCCTGATATATTTGACGATGCCCTTTGGCTACACTGACTAAAGGATTTTTCTAAGAAATACCAAATTAATGTATTTGCTCTTTCAATAGGTGACCTGTTCATACATGCTTATAGGTTATCCAAGTCTGCACAACGCGATCGCGATTCTTAAAAAATGGTTCAAATGGCTCTGAGCACTATGGGACTCAACTGCTGAGGTCATTAGTCCCCTAGAACTTAGAACTAGTTAAACCTAACTAACCTAAGGACATCACAAACATCCATGCCCGAGGCAGGATTCGAACCTGCGACCGTAGCGGTCTTGCGGTTCCAGACTGCAGCGCCTTTAACCACACGGCCACTTCGGCCGGCTCACGATTCTTAAATAGATGTATTTGTTCTCTGTTTTCTGTGTAGATATCCTGAAGATGCCGAAATAAGGCGAAACGCGTCGTTGAAAAGTAAAAAAATAAAATTACAACCAAGACTGTTTTTAACCAATACTGTTAAGCACTGGTTTGCTGTATGCCACATATGAATTGGAAGAATTTCTATTTAGAGACAGTTACCATTCACTGCTGCAGTTAATGAGGCTGAGTACGTTCCGGAATTGAGAATACTGACGCATTACCGCAAATTCGGGAATAGACAAAGATCCGACGTCAACCTCCTGCGAAGCAGTGGATAGACCGCAGCTAGCGAGAGCGAGCGCAACGACCTTTGGCAGCAGCGGCTGCAGTAGCGGCTGCAGTAGCGGCGCGGAGGCTCTGCCCTGTGGCTGAAGGCGGCGGGCGTATTGGGGTTAACCGGCGCGCACCGCAGCCGCAGCCAAGGACGGCCGCCCCGTGTCCACTGGGTCCTCGTATACACACGTACTGCGTGAGGTGCCCAGCAGAGAGTACTTGTTACGATGATACCCCAAGAACTAAATTTGGAAGTGCTCTAAACTTACTTTATCTTAAACCATTAAATGTTATTCACTCGGTATTTTTGAGGTAGATTACTTTTATCCCTAAACAGTAATAGTAAATCGTTTGATATTATCAGTACGTCACCTTTTGTTCAGTATCTGAAATTACACTCTTATATGAAGAAATCCAAGATATCCAACGAATAAGAAAATAAAGTTGGAAAATATTCAGAAAAAACGCTATGAAGTAGAAAAATGGAAAGATTGAGAAAACCCTGTTCGACATCAACAAAAATACATATGAGGGCTGGACGAGGAAGGGGCAGTAAGTAGATTGATGATTATGTTTTTGTAATGCTCTGTTAATCTTCACATCCTGCTTTACTGCAGGCCAGTGCCGAAATTACTGAAACGCCAAGGAAAAGATGTAACATCTCGTCAGCCACCCGGGCAACCAGTGAAACCCAGGTTATGTAGTGGCTGCCGAAGCTACAGTGTGTCTTGTCACGCTTGGCAATGCTAAAACCGCGCAGTAGGAGATTCGATCCAATCACTTATAGAGTTCTGTAATAAGTAAGAAATCTGTTACCGGCTTTCAGGGCAACTGACTGCTCTTGGGAGAAACTGCGAAAGCGCCACATTTAAATGGGAATGTAGTTACCGCACTGCGTCAGACTTGATTTCATACTTCATATTTCTCAACAACATAATCAAAAACAAAACAATTTTTCGGTATTATTTAATCATTTCTTGGACGCTGAAGACATAATATAATTTTCATCTTATACATACTGTCGCCGTACAGACAGACGCAGATAATACCCATGTACTAGTGCCTGACTTAGTTTCGTAATCGAAACAGGTTGATTGTAATAGTGTACCACGTTTGCAACTTCTTTATGGAGACGCGGAAACTCTTCTAGAGGAAAACAATAATAGATCTCCTGGACAATTGTAACGTAAAATAATTCCTTTTGAACAGGAAATACACTGCAGATCAATCAGTTCCATCTGCACATCCGCACGAGCGCTTCTAACTCAAATGGCGAACCGTGTTGAAAACAAATCTAAGACTGAAAATGTGATCAAAACGTTCACAAATCTGTCTTCGTAATTCCTTCAAGGCCACATTGAATTCTTCAAAATTCGCGTTTTCTCTAACGCCAGAGAGTTTAGAGAAGTGCACTGTTCTTATTAAAATTTGTTCCTTCTGGAATGCGATTTTCTTTTTAAATGCATCCACATCAAATCGGAAATAAGTCGTTTCTCACCTTGAAATGTCTTGTCGGCAGTGTGCAGTCAAGTTTAATGAAGATGCGACGTCTGCAGTTCATTTCGAATGCTCTAATTTTCGTTCCTGCTGCCGGCCGGAGTGGCCGAGCGGTTCTAGGCGCTACAGTCTGGAACAGCGCGACCGCTACGGTCGCAGGTTCGAATCCTGCCTCGGGCATGGATGTGTGTGATGTCCTTAGGTTGGTTAGGTTTAAGTAGTTCTGAGTTCTAGGGGACTGTTCATTCTTGTATTGCATAATAGAGGCTACTTAAAGTAAAATTCCATTGGCAAAACTAATAACTAAAGATGCAGCACAAATTTAGAGTGTGCAATTTCATTTAATTTATTCTGTATTTAGGTAAGCGAATGACTTCTTCTGGCTCGATATGTATTTTATTGTTGTTAATTTAAAAGTAAAATCAATGGTTCATTTGCTTAAAGTAAATTCATTTCAGTCTTTCAATAATAAAAATTAAATCGCTTGCCTTTTTCTAAATTTTGCATTACATTACACTGAGACAAGTGAAAGTCTTTTTTCACATAACACAGTTCAAGTTTAGCAATCATTTATTTAACCAGTAATTTCATTTAACATTATTTTCAAAATTTAGTATTTCAGAATAAGTAACTGCAAACGCAGCGCTTTCTGATTCATTTATTTTCTCGTGAACCGTTGTGATGTGGAAAAGCGTGACAACCTTCGTTGCCACGCCAGTGATTACTTGCTGAAAATTCTTTGCCATCATCCTTCTCAAGATTCTGGAGATTCATTGCTCTAGCGGTCTGGCGACCGTTTATCTATCCCTTCTTTTTAGCTAATCAGTGTTTTCTTTGTGTCTTCAGTGAATTTTCTTGTAAGTATTACGTGGTACCCTTTCCCCCAATTGTGCGATTCATGAGCGATTGCGCTATACTCCACCCATTTCAAAATTATCATCAGTATTTAGCGTAAATTTAGAATAGATTCTTTCTTCCGAAGAGTCTGTTGTACGCTTTCCTCCTACTAACTGGTGTTATTTTCCTTCGGTAACGGTAGCCTTACTCACTGCAAAATTGCATTACGCATATGCGATCACGGTCAGTTATATCGCAATCCTGCTGGTCGATTATGATGGGGGAGGTTACAAGACAATATGTCTTTTATGCTATACTGAGAATTCTCTTGCGTCATTCTCATTCATCTTTAAACACTTGCGGTGATTGATCGCTAAACTGCCTCTTTCTGTGCAAACAGCCACTGGACGTATGAACTTCTTTTATAACACGGAGGAACACCAAAGGGTAAACAGCGCTGACGCCACGATTCTGCCGACCTGAAGAAAGTCATGTCGACGGAAAATGCCGCACTACAATGCTAAATGAAATGTCGCGCTGCATCGAATACTTCCGAGAACTGACATAGGAAGAGCCCGAGTTCTTTGTGGCCATTTCAGTAAGGCTGGAGGTGTTGCTGAACGACACCGAATCCAGGGTGTTAATTTTTTTTTTCCAACAAAGAATTCATGCTCCTGAAAAGTAAAGTGTAATGAAGCTCTGTCCTGCTGTAGTCACATATGCTTCATGATTTCCTAGTCTTCGAGTTGGATATTAAGCATGTTCGCGATGTGTCCAAATAAAAATCACCATCCGCATCCCCTTTAAAAAATGACGGTCCGAACATGTGTCTTGATGACATCGCAGTCCATATCGTAACATGAAGTAGCTTGATGTCCAACTCTTGCACATAACTGTGATCGGCCAGGGAACCACATTCTTCAAGTGTGAAGTGTCATATATTGCACATTCATTAGAAAAGAACACTTTGAACGAGACAAGGCATTTGGAAATTTTGCCAGCAATGCACAGCGGGTTCCTACTCTCTGCTCCATGTCATTATCAGAGAATTCATTCAAAAACATCGATCTGAATAATTTGATTTTTGTTTGGTAATGCCAGGGATATGCGATGACCGTCGTTACTTAAAAGATTTCGATGTTGGGAGTTTATACATCGATATTTCTATATCGATGCTGAAGCCTTTGGAACATAGCATCTGTGTTACAGAGAAAATATTGACCTTCGGTGACGGCAAAAATCTAGGCTACTTGTTACCACTGTCAATACCTTGTTCGCCATTTAAATGGAATCCCTTTATGAACGTGTCTCGCAACGACGTCAGTATACTGGGTAAAGGGGTAGAAACAGCGTGTGGAAGAAAATTCTATTGGCAAACTGTCAGAGTTGATTCTCGCTGTAAAAGGATTTGTAATGAGCTTTGAAAAAAGTGTAGCAGCCAAAATTCAGAAAAAACCTGACCTTAAACTAACCTAAGTGGCCACTAGATGGAATTCAACTTTGTATTTGATTGAAAGGTTTTTGCAGCTGCATCCAGTGATTAATAACAAGTGACATGCTAGTGCACCACACCTGTTAATAGTTGCACTCGTTTCAGATCTGGCTTATGGGTGTATTTTTATATAAAAGTGTTTTGCAAGCAGTAAAGTGATCGACATAACTAGTAAGTTGAATATAAAACTATCTCATATTCAACCACTACAGGCTGTTATACAGAATTTTAAGAGTAACATCGTAACAGAAATCAGAAAGTGCTTCCTGCCAAATGAACATAACGTATTAGCCATTTCAACTTTGCTCGATCCTAGATTCAAGAACATATACTTTCAATATGGTTTAGCATATTCGAAGCCAATCAGAGGCACCAAGGATTTCCAATAGCTGTTAATACGTGGGTAAAGATGACCAACATGTTGATACATTACAGGAACACAGAGAAACCAGATTCGATTTATGTAATGAACATTATAAAATAGCTCAAAAGAAGAACAATTTACAAACTGGACCTACAATCACAGTTCAGTCATTATTTGTAAGATCGACTTCTAGGTCTTAAACAAAATCCATTGGAAGAATGGAATCACATCATAGGCACTACCCGTCCAAAGCTAAAAAAAAGGCGCACTTAAATTAGAGTTTTATAGCTACGCCGCCAGCTTCTAAAAGACCTCAACAGCAGCATGTGCTCTGCGTCAACAACCCAATAGACTAAAAGAAAAAGCCGGCCGGGGTGACCGAGCGGTTCTAGACGCTACAGTCTGGAACCGCGCGACCGTTACGGTCGCAGGTTCGAATCCTGCCTCGGGCATGGATGTGTGTGATGTCCTTAGGTTAGTTAGGTTTAAGTAGTTCTAAGTTCTAGGGGACTGATGACCTCAGCAGTTAAGTCCCATAGTGCTCAGAGCTACTTGAACCATTTTTGCTTAAAAGAAAAAATTGTCTCATTAATATTGTTTTTGTATTCTATACCAAACTTTTAGATTATCTGGGCCACATCAGAAGAAGACGAGTATTTTTGATCCGCACGTAATATTCTTAACACTCAAAATAGCGGCTATAAAAATAAAGGATGAGTCAATGAGAAAATAGCTTCGTATGGTGGGAGTTTAAATTGAAAATATTCAGTTGATCGTAACTTTACGCAAACGGTATTTTACGGAATTTTTTTGCCGGTCGTGTCATAGTTCTTCACAACTTTGGCAGTATTCAAATGGGTCAAATGGTTCTGAGCACTATGGGACTTAACATCTTAGGTTATCAGTTCCCTAGAACTAGAACTAATTAAACCTAACTAACCTAAGGACATCACACACATCCATGCCCGAGGCAGGATTCGAACCTGCGACCGTAGCAGTCCAGCGTTGGCAGTATTGATACTTGCTTTGGCCGCAAGCGGCCCAGGGGCCTAACATCGGGCAATACATGTCTATACTCCGTAGGCAAAAGTTTTAAACTATGTAATGGCAGCTATTGCTGTAGTTATTGATTCATACACTCAAAGACAAAACAAAAATGACACGGCACGAAGAATTATCCGAAGGGGACGAAAATGTACAAACAAACAAGTGATGACAGTTTCGGAAAAATTAAATGATTTATTTAAGAGAAAGACGTTCACAAATTGAGCAAGTCAGTGACACGTATTTCCGCCGCTGGCCCTTATGCAAGTAGTTATATGGATTCACATTGATCGATCGATCCTGAGGGATGCCGAGCTGAAATCTGTCCAATTGGCGCGTAAACTCATGAAAATGCCGAACTAGTTGGAGGGCACTGGCCATAATGCTCCAAACGTTCTCAAATGGGGAGAGACCCGGCTGACTTGCTGACCAAGGTTGGGTTTGGCGAACAGTAGGAACTGTCGCCGGATGCGGACGGTCGTTATCTTGCTGAAATGAAAGGCCAGGATGGCTTGCCATGAAGAGCAACACAACGGGAAGTGGAATAGCGTCGACGTACCGTTGCGCTACAAGTGCGCCGCAAGTGACACCCAAAGGGGCCCTGCTAAGAAATTAAATGGCACCCCAGACTATTATTTCTGGTTGTCGGGCCGTACGGCTGGCGACAGTCAGGTTGGGATCCAACCGCTGTTCACGGTGTCTCCAGCGTCTTCGGCCTGTAATCTCACTGACTATAGTAGAATTGTCTTTGGTGATGAGTCTGGGTTCGAACCGAGCCCCGATGATCAGTGACGGCGTGCCTGGAGACGCTCCAGATAGCAGTGGGATATCAAGTTGACTGTCGCGTGCCATATGGTCCGATGACCAGGAATGATGGCCTGGAGTGCCTATTCTTTTCATAGCTGACCCATTTGGTTGTCATTCGCAGCACCCTACAGCGCAGCGGTAAGTCGACGATGTTCTACGCCCCCTTTCTGTTGCCCTTCATTGGAAACGATCTTGGGCTTACATTTCAACGAGATAATGAGCACCAGCATACGACGAGGATTTCTAATGGTTATCTTCTTGCTATTCAAGCCCTGCTATGGCCTGGAAGATCGCCGAATCTCTCCCTAGTTGAGAACGTTTGGAGCACTGTGGCCCTATAACCATCTCGGGACTCTGACGATCTGATTCTCCATTTGGACAGAATTCGGAATGATATCCTTCGGGAAGACATCCAACAACTCCATCATCCAACACCAAGCCGAGCTTGCATAAAGGCTAGAGGTGGACCAATGCGTTACTGACTTGCTCAGTTTGTGAAGCTTGTTCTCTTCAATAAATCATCGAATTTTTCTGGAATTGTACTCATTTGTTTGTCTGTACATGTACATAACGTCCATAGATTTTCGTCCTGTCAAGATAATTCCTTCGTTGTGCTTCTGTTTAATTTTTTAAAATTTTATTTTTTTTGTTTTATTTTATTTATTTGTTTTTAACTATGGTGAAAGACCAATTTCTATGTTCTATTCTATAAATTAATTATTGAACACTTCTGTTAAAAACGTCAATGTTCTAGTTAGATTACAATCACCAGTCGATGATTAGCTGTCGAAGATGAAATCGACATCAGTATCGATAATTTCCCAATATCTCCCTTCCCTGATTCACCCACTGTTAACCGTGGTAGTTGCGGTTTTCAGCTGTTCTTTTGAAAACGGATGCGAATAAAATAACTGTTTACTTCCTCATCTGTACGAAAACGATAGGGGTGCGGGGACTTTTCGGGCTCCCTGTGCTTCAAAGACGATTGGCTAGACACCAGCGACATGAGTGAGTGAGCCGCAGCAGAAACGTAATGTCCAGCAGTCGAAGGAGGGGCGACTAAAGGAAGGAGAAGAGGGGAGAGGAGAAGAGAAGCGAGTCGCAGTGCAGCCCAGACGCTGATGGACTGCGGCGCTCGCTCTGCCGTGCCCAGCGCGGGACCGTCTGATTCACACAGCAGCCCGGCCGGCACGCGGATCAGATAGCACCGGCCGGCCGGTGGAATCTCTTCCTCACCGGCAACTGTTTTTTCTTCCCGTCTTCCGCATCTCCTCTGCGGCCGAGTCGTCTCATCTCACCACCTCAGCCGCTGCCTGCGGCTCCGTGTATAACATTTGTTCCACATATTCAGCGAAATGTGTGCAAAGTACGCAGTGCTGTAGAACGTTTCGTGTATTTCCGCATTCAGCGTTTTCTTAAGCGCAGTAAGGGGATCACACCCTAACCAAGTGAAACACACTCCGTAAGACCACCTTTTCTGCAATTCACTTTTGACACTACTCAAGACGGTAGGTAACGTGCTTCAGCCGTTCCCCAAATCCGGTCCTTTCCATCGGATTGCCACTGCGTACTGCGTGATTCAGCATTCGAAATCACTCATTTCCAGCCATCCACTGTCTAGTGGCGTCGCTTTTAAAACCACTTCAATCGTCGCTTGACTACAGAAATATGTGCCTTACATGGAGCTGCTCGAACCGTGTAGCCAATGCTTTTTAACTGCATGCACACAGTCATTAGGCTACTTGAACTGCTGGAAGCACTTTGGAACTCACGAGTGGTTCCTTCTGCTATTTCCTGCTCTTTTCTAAGCGAACCTTCGCAGTCATTGACGTCCCTGGTCTGTCAGTACCTGAGGTCTGCCCGGTCTTCCTTAGCTGTTCGTTCAAGTTTCCACTTCAGTCACAACGCCAAGTGTTGACTTGGGCTGCTATTGAAGGGTTCAAATATCCCTTATGACTAGTATATGTTCGAAGTCACTGAACTCTCCTGATCCACCCAATCTGTTATTACAGTTCTGACAATACAATAATCCCCACCTCCTTTTATGATGGCAGGTCCACCTCTCATGACATCTAATGATCAATTTCGAGCTACATACGGACGTCCGGATACTTCTGATCAGATGGTGTAGCTGTCTCTGAGGAGTAACCGGTACCTGCGAAGTGGCGTCCAGCACCAGATATCTGCAGTAGTTAGTGGACACTAGGACCGTTGTTGTGTGGTGAGTATTGGAACCAGGTGGTATTCACCAGAGGGGAGTGCGGAAACCGCACATTCGAGATGGGCGTGAACAGAGTATAGTTGAGACTCATTGGATGGTACCACCGCCACCGTTTGTCAAAGAAGCAAAACCTGCGGCTGCTTTCAACGAGCACTACCTATTACAGTCAGGTGCTAAACCGCCCGCACCTGAGAACTGCACCACTAAGCCGGCCAGAGTGGCCGAGCGGTTCTAGGCGCTACAGTCTGGAACCGCGCGACCGCTACGGTCGCAGTTTCGATTCCTGCCTCGGGCATGGATGTGTGTGGTGTCCTTAGGTTAGTTAGGTTTAAGTAATTCTAAGTTCTAAGGGACTGATGACCTCAGAAGTTAAGTCCCATAGTGCTCAGAGCCATTTTTTTGCACCACTAATATACTCGTAGTTCTATCAAATCAGTCTCCTAGTCCCACATTAACTGAAACTCCCATTATGTTATTAATCACCGACTAACATCAAATAAAAGCAGTAGAAACGACACGTGTCAACGACAGAAACGACACAGTAGAACTTTTGGGTAGGAGAACTGCCAGCAAATGACGGCAGCTTGGTCTGTCAACGTTGACATTTGGTAGGCAGCTCAATATTCAACTGTAATTTGTACCTCAAATATTTCCTCATGGTGATCGCACAGCGCAAAGACTGTTTAGATAGATCAAATGTGATTCTGTATACCTTATGTTAAAGTAATAAGTGAGCGATGCTGAAGCTGTTACATCTCGGACCTTGGAAATGAGTACATTGTGCAGTAATGATCAAAGTACGTCTGTCAATTTATATCAGCCATCATCACAGACTGAATATTTCTAAATTTTGCAAGTTATAAGGCCTCAGGAAGTTTGTTTCAAGTTACGTACGCCGTTAGAGATTCTACCAATGGCCTTGTCGCAAAGGTAACACCGGTTCTTACCAGTTAAACGCCGCCGGGCTTGGCTAGCACTTGGTTGGGTGACTGTCCGGTCCGCCGAGTTCTATTGGCAAGCGGGGTGCACTCCGTCCTTGCGAGGCAAATTGAGGAGCTAATTGACTGAGAAGTAGTGACTACGGTGTCTCAAATTAACAACGGCCTGAGAGCGATGTGCTGTCCACATGCCCCTCCACATCCAGCCTCTAGGCTGTAGATAACTCGGCGGCCGGTCAGTATCGTTGCGCCTTCCGTGGTCTGATCGGACGAAGTTAAGTTTTATCAGAGAGGCTAGCTGGAGGCAGTTTTGTTCTGATCTCGATCAGAGATGGCTGCAGTTCGTTAGAATCTAGTGTTTCTTGGACACTGTCAACGACCGCTCAAGTGCAGCTATTGCAATACGAGGGGCGTTTGAAACGTCCGTGCAAAGTCCGAGAGATGGCACCATCGGCATGTATCGAGGTCATGTTTAGTTAGTAGCATCTTTGGAAAGAACGGACACCAAGTTTCAGCCATATTTGTCTATTTCTTTGTGTTTGGCATTCGTGTGAATCAAGGAAGTCGAGTGATTGTCAATAAATGGACGAAAAAGAATTTCGTGTGCTGATTAAACATTACTTTATGAAAGACAAAACGCCTCAGGAGACTAAATAGAAGCTTGATAAACATTACGGTGACTCTGCACCTTCTATTAGAACAGTTTATAAGTGGTTTCAAAATTTTCGGAGCGGCCATATGGGCACAAGTGATGCTGAACATACTGGACACCTTGTGGAGGTTACGACTCCAGAAATCATTGATAAAATGCATGATATGCAGAAGAGTTAAGGTGTGTGAGATTGCTAGTGCTGTGGACATGGGTACATAATATGTTTCGTATACATTTGGATATGAAAAAGCTATCTGCAAGATGAGTTCCACGATTGCTCACACTTGACCAAAAACGGAATCGTGTGAAGAGTTGCAAGGATTGTTTGCAGCTGTTAAGGAAGAATCCGCAGGACTTAAAGCATCGTTTCGTCACTGTGGATGAAACATCGATGCATTACTAAATTCCTCAGACCAAACAACAATCTAAACAACGGGTTGCCAAGGGAGAAACTGCACCAAAAAAGGCGAAGACCATTCCTTCGGCCGGAAAGGTTGTGGCAACTGTCTCTTGGGATTTGCAAGGGATGACCCTCATCGACTACCTAGAAAAGGGTAAAACTATTACAGGTGAATATTATTCACCGTTATTGGACCATTTGAAAACCGAGCTGCAAGAAAAACGCCGGCAATTGGACCGCAAAAAAGTCCTTTTCCATCATGACAATGCACCAGCACACACCTCAGCAGTTGTGGTCGCAAAATTAATGGAAATTGGATTCCAACTCGTTTCACATCCTCCCTGTTCTCCAGACTCGGCTCCCTCGGACTACTATTTGTTCCCCAACTTGAAGAAATGGCTGGCGGGACAAAGATTTTACTCGAATGAGGAGGTGATTGCAGCAACTAATAGCTATTTTGCAGACTTGGACAATCCCTATTATTCGGAAGGGATCAACAAATAAGAACAGCATTGGACGAAGTGTATAATTCTAAAAGGAGACTATGCCAAAAAACAAAAAAGGTTTACACCAATCACGTAAGTAGTTTTTATTTTTGCACGGATTTTTCAAATGTACCTCGTAAGTTGCAGGAGAAGTTACCTACGTGGAATGAGATTTGAAAAAGCCGACATGCTTGAAAAGCATTATAGACTTTACTGTTAAATAATTTTGTGGAAAAAGCTTCACACATTGGCAAGGCTCAGAAGATGCAATGAATAAAGCTGATGACAAACAATGACACCATCAGGGAGCCAACAAACCTGCCGCCTAAGTAGTGAGTAGACACATATTACAATGTCCCAGCAAATCAGATTGTCCATCAGGTTATTTGAAACGGGAGATCAACTTCCTGCACCAGCGCAGGTAAGAAAACGAGAAAACCGACTAAAGAAGCAAGGATTTTTTAAACAGCTTTTGGGAACTGGGGAAATGCAGGATGGATGATTATGTTAACGATTTAAGTCCCATCGCAAAGAAATCTACACGACATTTGTTGAAAACTGCGGTCAGTAGTGCAAGTTGAGGAAAGCTAATGATATAGGCATACTAGAACCCGGCAAAGATCGAAACAACGCACAAAGATATCGACCGATTTTCCTGTTATGCCACATGTACAAGGTGTCGGAGAAATTAATATGGCTGATCTGCTCCTAATTCCGGAACCAGCAGGCTCTGCTAAGTTGCGAATAACAAATGAGTAATGTAACAGGAACTATTTTCATAGACTATACAGCAGATTATGAAACTTTGACTCATAAAGTTTTATTTAGAAAACTGTAAAAGATAAATAGGCTTTTTGTAAACCTCGATTATCGGAAATCGCCATCAGGACTGAATGTTCTCTTTGTAAGTTTAAGGCAAGGGATGCAGACATTAAGTATAAAAATGGTATACCTGAAATAAGTGTATTTTGTGATTTTTTTTTAAATCCTAAACAAACGATAAATCACAACGTGAAGGGACACGCAGTGTCATGTATGACAATGATCGTACTATTACTGCGCCTGTCAAGAAGTGTGGGATTCAACAGCAGCAGTTGCCAACATTTCTAGATAGGCTCAAAGAAAGCCGACTGGAAACGCAAATATAATTTTCCATCTGACGAAAAGGAAGGCAAAGATTACCTTAAACCTTTCGTATGTAGAAATAACACTAGGCAATGCGCAGCTCCAAAATATCTTGATGTTGTCTTTGATGCGACATTGTCTGAACACCAAACTTAGAGTGGTTTCCAGGAGATTGTTGCCCGCAAATTGATGGCAACAACCAGAAGCCGAGAGGACTTCTACAGTTGTTTTGAACTATTATATAGCTGAGTATGTATGTTTGGTATGCCACAGATCCAACAATATTGCAATAGTGAACCAGATATGCAGCTTCGTTACATGTGACGTATCCATCCCTCTGGAGAGGTTAATTAACAAGCTGGAATCGCTTCCCTAACATGCAGTGAGAAATAGTAACCACGAAAGAAAAGACCAACTTAGTAAAATCTTTTCGGTTATCAGCAAGCACACTCACGATCAAAGTGAAGATAGTTCCTTTAAAACAATCTGGGCACCCACATCGAGATCACAGTAAACCAGAATGCGAATATGGCGCACTGGAGGTCAGTGAATTGAGAGATGAATGATACCTGAATGACGACCTCCTACTGACCACGCATCAGGTTCAAAATGGCTCTGAGCACTATGGGACTTAACTTCTGAAGTCATCAGTCCCCTAGAACTTAGAACTATTTAAACCTAACTAACCTAAGGACATCACACACATCCATGCCCGAGGCAGGATTCGAACCTGCGACCGTAGCGGTCGCACGGTTCCAGTCTGAAGCGCCTAGAACCGCTCGGCCACTTCGGCCGGCCCACGCAGCAGGAAGACTATGTGGAAGACATTCATGTGACACCGTTCAGGTCTCATAAGGAGCAAAATTAATAGAAAGGGATGGTGTTTCAGTGTAGAATGAACTGTTTTGTGTATGAACTTCAGCTAAGATCACACCATTTCTTCTACTACCGCTAATGCTGAGTATTATGTACCATTCAAGATTCAGCAATATTACAATAAGTGCTCGTGATGTTGCAAATTCAGGTTCGTAGCTGTCTAACTTTCATGGTCTCTTTCAATTTTTCTCGTTTACGATGTGTGTAATAAAAATTATATTCGTAGCAAATGTTGCGTTGCAAATATTGCAAATAAAGGTCTTGTCTACGATGTTATGGTTATGTATTGGTGAAGAGCTGTGCACGCGACATACAGATGACAACAATGAGGAAAGAAAATGAAACACCTACAGCCGTCCTTATGATGTGTTTATTGTGTAGCCACCAATTTTGGCGCTCCAGTGCATCATCTTCAGGCCTGCCTACATAAACAGTACTGATAGCATTATCAACTTATCGACCATGCAGTACAAAGATAGATTGAAAACAGAATGAAACTCAAGGACAAGATTCCACAAGCGAATTTACTGTAATCATTTGATAGAACGAACAATTACCTCCATCACCACATACCGAAAGTATAACACAACAAATTTCCACCCAATACAGTGTACAAATATACTATTTATTAATAACTTCATTAAATAAATATTCCAGGACTTTAACTGGACAGTCGGGCGGTAGATTATCTGCACAACCCTGAAAAAACCTATTGAACGATAAAATAATTGTAGAAAATGATAAACGTACGAAAGAGACTACAATATCAGAAACAAGTAAAGCGTAGAAACATGATATATGTGTCGTGCCAAACTATAAAATGCTGAGGTGTAAACCATTGAGGGGCATACTAATGTCATATACATTAAATGAATGTCCAAGACGTTTTAATCTGCCTTTGTATTGCATGGTTAAAAACCTTACAATGCTATTATTTCTGTTTGTGCATACAGGCTGAAGATGGTACATTGAAGAGCCGAAACTGGTAGCTACACAATAAACGACATCACAAGGACTGCTGTAAGTGTTTCATTTTCTTACAATAGTGAACGGTGGTAGTCGCCCAGACCTCCAGGTACATGGAGAGACGTACGAAAAATAACAATAGGGCCTCGGCTAGCAAGCTGCAGCCAAGGCTATAGAACGGATTTCGTCGGCGAGACGCGCCGGCTGGACACCTATAAATACGGCATTCTTGTCGCGCCGCTCCAGGCCCTGATAACATCTTCCGTTCCAGCGGCGGAAGTCACTGCTGGATGTCCTACATGCCGGGAAGTGCAAAAATAGACAAGGAAAATAAATGGGTGAGGCCTGTAAAGAGCACGCCGGCAGCGGGCTGACACGCGAGCGCAGTTACCTTTAATGAACACCAGATCGGCGCCGCAGATACCCTGCCTGCGGCCGCACTCTGTCCGGGGCGACTCAAAATTGAGACGTTCTGCTTGCCCATTACCCTACTCACCCAGTCATCCAGTCGCTTTTCACGTGCAGAATTTCTTGCATATCTATGTGGAACAATTCAGTAAGGCTTTGCCTTCCAAAACGTCCATCAGATCTGCTTACTCTTAAATTGCTGTACAGTACCTTTAAAAGTGTGGCGTTTGTGTTATTTGGGGACTGGGTTTAATTGACCATCCCACACTCTCGCCCCAGAAGCCTAAAGCGTATTTCACCTCTGACTCAAGTGAAACTTCGAACAACAGGGGCCTAACATTCGCGAATATGCGCAATGGTTATTTACTTGAAACTACCTAATTTTGACGCTGGATATACATCTGACTGCCTACTGAAGTAAGTTCTTCCCAACACCAGATCTAAAATCCAGAGTCCTAAGTGTTTATATAAATTCAAGAGATTAAATATTCTGAGTAGTTTTTGTAGTTACAGGTCGTGCGGTAGCGTTCTCGCTTCCCACGCCCGGGTTCCCGGGTTCGATTCCCGGCGGGGTCAGGGATTTTCTCTGCCTCGTGATGGCTGGGTGTTGTGTGCTGTCCTTAGGTTAGTTAGGTTTAAGTAGTTCTAAGTTCTAGGGGACTGATGACCATAGATGTTAAGTCCCATAGTGCTCAGAGCCATTTTTTTTTGTAGTTACACTTCACATAAAATAAAAATTTTATTGGATGTTATTCCTCAAAGCAGTTATAACTTAACCTCAGTCTACCAATAAGAACTAAGTACCATGGGAGTAACAACCACCTAGAACCTGGATATACATCTGACTGCCTACTGAAGTAAGTTCTTCCCAACACCAGATCTAAAATCCAGAATCCTAAGTGTTTATATAAATTCAAGAGATTAAATATCCTGAGTAGTTTTTGTAGTTACACTTCACATAAAATAAAAATTTTATTGGATGTTATTCCTCAAAGCAGTTATAACTTAACCTCAGTCTACCAATAAGAACTAAGTACCATGGGAGTAACAACCACCTAGAACCAAAAGGGGTGGCAGTGTGGGTGAAAAGGGTTGATAATTCCTGATATCTAGGCTCCCCCGCACAACTAGAATGTTGTGCAAGTAGTATCAGAACAACTTCCAGTTCATATACCAGCTGATCAAAAAGTCAGTATAAATTTGAAAACTGAATAAATCACGGAATAATGTAGATAGAGAGGTACAAATTGACACACATGCTTGGAAAGACATGGGGTTTTATTAGAATCAGAAAAATACAAAACTTCAAAAAATGTCCGACAGCTGGCGCTTCATCTGATCAGAATAGCAATAATAAGCATAACAAAGTAAGACAAAGCAAAGATGATGTTCTTTACAGGAAATTCTTAATATGTCCACCATCATTCCTCAACAATAGCTGTAGTCGAGGAATAATGTTGTGAACAGCACTGTAAAGCATGTCCAGAGCTATGGTGAGGCATTGGCGTCGGATGTTGTCTTTCAGCATCCCTAGAGATGTCGGTCGATCCCGATACACTTGCGGCTTCAGGTAACCCCAAAGCCAATGATCGCACGGACTGAGGTCTGGGAACCTGGGAGGCCAAGCATTTTTTGTTCTAATAAAATCCCATGTCATTCCAAAGACGTGTGTCATTTGTTACCTCTCTATCTACATTATTCCGTGGTTTATTAAGTTTTCAAATTTATACTGACTTTTTGATCACCCTGTATGTGTATCGATCAGTGCAGCTGAGCAGAGAGAGAAAGGAGTAAGATATGGTCAGAGTGGGTGGGGAAGAAGATGAACAGACAGGGAAGAAGAGATGAACAGGCAAAGATTGAGAGAAGAAGATGGATCAGAAAAAAGGTAGAGGAGAAAATGGACAGAAAAGGAGGGGCAGAGGACATGGACAGAGAGAGGGGGAGGACATGGTGAGAGGGGAGGGAGGGATGGACAGATTGAAGAGGAAGATGTGACAGAGAGAGTGAGGAAGGAGAGATGGCCAGTGAGAGTGGGGAGGGGGAAATGGTCAGCGAAAGAGACAGGAGAAAATGCACAGGGGAAGGAGAGGGGGAGGGGGTGCAGAGGGCAAGTGGAAGATGGATAGAGTGGTGAATGGGTGGAAAAGGAAGAGGGGGGTAGGATGTGATGGACAAAGAGAGACGGGGACGTAAACATGGATGGAGAGAAGGGGAATAAGAAATGGAAAGAGAGAGAGGGTGGAGGACTTTGAAGGAGAGAGAGAGAGTGTGTAGGATATGCAAAGAGAGAGGGAGGGAGGAGGAAATGGAAAGAGAGACAAGGGAGGAGCAGTGTGTGCAGTATACAGGTGATTAATCTGCCCCTAGCGATGTCGTTTTATGCAACCCGCAATGTTACATTTGGCCTTCAAAAACAGCGCGCGAAATTTTCATACCTCTTGCCTACTACGCGCAATCTATTAGTCCTAGAAAAAGTGAACAGGACCTTTTTCTAGGAAATTTAATGTAGTTAAATTTTGTACCGGCATACGTTTTCGCTGGAGGCCACGGTTTTCTAGTTAATCAAGGGAACTATACAAAACGCACCTCCACCCCTCATCAGTCAGAATTTCTTGTCTGTTCTTCGTGGCACTCCCTCCTACCACTGTAAAAAAGTTTCCGACTACGCGAACTATTCCTGGTATTTTACCTTTTTCAGTCTCTATTGATTGAGCTATTACGTCACCAGCATAGTCAACTACTTCGTTAACATGTTGTTAAAATTCACAAAATTGTTAGGTATAATTTAGCAGGTGGCATAATAAGGTCAGACAATGAAGACTGAAAAAGGTCGAATGTGGGAAATAATTCATGCAGTCACAAATTTTTGTACAGTGGTAGGAGGGGGTGCCATGGGCATCATACTAAAAATCCAGACCGCCGGGTAATGAGCGTAGGAGCGAGTATGCATTTGAAGGTCACTTTTGTACATTTTTCTCGAATTTCACATTTTTCTGGAATTTCACATTTTCCTCGAATTTCACATCTAAATGATAAATGGCAATTTGTACCTTGGTTTGAAATTCACGTTAAACTGTAAGTCCCCTATAATAGAGGTCGGAGGAAGGCAACCGCATCCCACCTCCTGTAGTTTAATGCCTGGTAAAGCACTGTGGTGTTCAAAGCAGTCTGCACTGTGATTAAAGCTTCACGTTCGTGAAGTGGTGCATACATCTTCCGGCTCCAGTGAAAGCTCCATATCAATTGCTAGTTCTTCTTTCATCCCAGTGTCGATATTTATCGACTTGACTTAGCATCGCGTTTCAGCGAAATACCCCTACGATGAACATTTGTGACTCTAACACGAATCTTTATGTTTAGCGGGCTATGTGTCACCAATTATGCTATCTGAACACACCTTACGATTCGATTCAAAGATTTAAGTTATTTCTGGCTGCCCCCTTTACTTCCAGACAACTACACCGTCTATTGATTTCGAAAACGTTGGAGAGAGATTTTTTTTAATCACTGTGTAGCTGTTCATTCGCTGCAGATAACATATTTCTTTCTGTCAATCGTCACTGTTGCATTTCGTTTGCTACGTAATGAGATGCTGCTTTATTTCCGAATCATTTACCTTCCTGCTGCTCTTACTACTGGTCCTCAATGGTTCAGATTGCGTCATTCGTAATGAGATGCCAGCCATTTTTTCCTAGGGATTGTTTAGTAGAAAAGTAAATGAGTGTGCCTTACTGTACGATATCTGCATCTGGTCGCCATAACGGGTGCGCGGAAGAAACCTTGCGGCAATCAGATACGAGCCTTGAGTCTTCTGTCTATCGATATTTCGTCCAGCTACCGACCTACCATCCAGGAAAAACTTCAACTTTTATTCGGGTGCGCATTATGAAAGGACAAAAAAGTGAGCGGAAGACAAAACTAGAATATGTTGAAAGTACCCGATAATTATAACGGCTGCGTTCGTTATTTATAATGAGATGGCGGCGATTCAAAGCGTCGGCGGTAGAGAAGAGTGGACAAGAAGCTCCCAGCTCCCAGTACCCGGCAGGAGTGAAGTAGGGTAGCGTGGAAGGCCGGGCGCACGCGCTCTGCGCGAACGGAGAAGAGGATCCTGCGCCACCCACGGCTGCTGAGGGGTATCCTGTTACATGGGCGGTCTAGTAGCACTGCACTGAGAAATTACTGCACTTTGTCACTTCTCCCATTGTCTTCTCGCCGGCGACTGTCTCATTGTTGGTTTCTTTTGTATTGTAATAGCAAAGGTATCATACATTACGCTCGTATTCTGTTGCAGACTTTATAGTTCCAAACCGCGAGGCATTAATAACTCTGACGCTTAGAGCAGTGCTTACTGCATCTCTTGTTCCGACCATTACTGGCATAATTCTTTGTAACATAATTATAATCTAACGGCTTGCATCAGTATTGTAGCGATGAATAGGCGGCTTTTAAAATTAATTTTGCCTTTACATTTTTCATGATTTTGAGAGGTTTCTCGTATAAAAGCTTTATAGCAACAAACATCGCTGTTTGGTCTTGCAGACTCTATGAAAGGAGGACTGTGTGGCCGATTGTCAAGCACACCGCACAACAGTTGTCACCCCTCCTCCCCCCCCCCTCCTACCCTTCCTCCCTCCTCCAGAGACACCAAGCTAGTCCCGTGCAGCACCGCCTCTATTATTAATAATCATCCCTTTAACCCATTTCAGAAAAGAGTCCATAAGCTTCTTCAGGTATGCCATATCCAGCTAAAGTCACTCGTTTATGATTAGGTCCCACATAACTATAAAACTGCAGTGATTTTCGTTGATACGTTTCACTCGCTATTCCAAATGGCCCCAGCAATTTTCTATGGAATTAAGAGAGCGATGTAGCTGGTCAGCCTAAGTGTTAACATAAGACCAGGAACGTATGCAAGCAGTCCAGTAAGAAGGGATGTCATCTTGAAATACGTGAGTGACAGTAATATATCCATCATGAAGATGTTCACAGTGGACTGAAACAAGTCATGGTAGGAAAGGCAACTCCCAAAGCATTGCGGACTCACCTCCGGCCTAACTACCGCTTACTGCGGACTAAACGCCTCTTTGAGCCGTCGGTACACTGAACGCCTTGAATCGTTTGAAAAGACGTGAAATTGTAACACGTTGGACCGCGCCTCCAGTCAGCTAAATTGTCGGTTTCTCTGTTGTTTCGCCCACCTGAAAAAGTTGGCGTCTTATGAACCGGTGTGGGCAATGATTATTGGGATATATTAGACCTTCACTGTAAGCAGTTCCCTTCACAGTTTTCGCAATGTAATTTGTTGAAACGGACTTTAATTAGCTGACAGCATCAGTTCCTGTCGGGTCTGAAACTGATTAACATTGCCAAGGCGCGACACTCGTTTCAGGTTTCTGTCGGTTAGGATCTTCTTACGACCGCTGTTCTGATGCCGTTTCGCACAATTGCAAGTACTACATCATTCCTTGTAGATGCGTTGGACAGTATGCGATTGTACACCATCAAATTGGGCAACTTTGTAGAGATACCGTCATGGGTACGTCCGAACACGATAACTTCATCCTGACATTCTGTGACGTCTCTACGTTGACCCTCTTACTGCGCTAATTCCACACAAGCGACTGGCACACACATACGTCACTACCTGGTGTAGGGTTCCATGACGGCCTGGTACCAATTCTACACCGTATAAAGTGGCCCAAACAGATCAGTTTGTTCTTTAAAAAGATGTGACTAATACCTTGACCGGTGAGCCCTTTTGTAACTGTTTATTATGAAATAGCCTCAATGTTCCACTTAATGTACAAATTTACACAGCTTATTTTATGTGACTTTTATAAGGTCACAGCGACAATGAGGAGTCGCTCATGTAGGTTGGAAGTCAGTAATGCATTATGACGTCTTTGGTATTTAAACACTTTGTTTCAAAAGGTCTGTTTATTTACAAAATATATTATTGCAGCAGTGACCAAATATTTGTACAGTAGCCTTACAACTGATGTATCGAAACACGCAAGCAAGTGAGAATTCGCACCCGCACGCCCTCACACACACACACACACACACACACACACACACACACACACACACACACACACACAAATGTGCACACACACACATGCGCGCTCACACGCGCACACACGCACACACACGGGCGCACGCACACGCACAAGCATACGCACACACACACACAAACAAGGAGCACGCCTGACAGCAACACACTTCAAATTTATCGGCTGAACTGTTTGTATTTCCATTCACACAAAGTCTCGTGGCCTCCAGTACCCTGTGATAACTATATAGTTTTCACCAGTAGACCTTCTCCATTTGTGACATTAACGTTTGCCCGTTATTCTAGAAATTTTACACTTTAGATTCCCAAATACTTACTTCTCCGAGGTGCACGTATTAGACGACCACAATATTATTGCACCTGGGAGCAAGGGCAGTGGATTGCAAATCAAAGGTTCCCGGATGCGATTCCCAGTCGGGTAAGAGATTTTCTCCGCTCGGGGACTTGCTCCTGTGTTGTCCTTAAGTTCATATAGTCGTAAATGACATACCACTGTTGAGATGGCTGTATGGGCACGTCCCGGAAGCCACTAAATTTAAAAAACTGTCGATCATTCACAGTGCGATGCGTTTTCCGTAGTCACCGTTTACTAAAACGTTAACGCCTGTTTCCGATAGTGCCCCCGGGAGGACAAGTCAGTAATATCATGGCCAGGCGCACAGTCTGTAGTTTCGTCAACACGAGCTATAAATTTGAGCTAATACAGTTCGTAAAACAGCCAAAGGAGTAAGATTTCGAACCGATGTGACATGTACAATGTATGTCAGTTCCATACTCATCAGCGTACAGCGGTGATAATGTGGAAAACACTAATTCATGTCCTGTACATGATTTCAGTGCAGGTTGTTTGCCGGTAACTTCGCAGAGCTGGTGCGCATTGTGCCTGAATCGTGTGAATCAATGTGATGTGTGTCTGCGTTAGTGATAATGGTTGAATACGAAGCCAGAGGAAGAAATATAATGGAGCCGGGCGCTAGCACTTGTCCTAGTCATTTCGAATGGAAGAAAAAGGAGCAGCCGACGTTTAACTTCTAATTCGGTAAACGAATTCAATGTGAGAGTGTGGAGTGGTTTTGTTTTCACAACTCATGACAAAGGCACGACGTCTGGCGATACACCCCTTACCAGCAAATTATTAGTGATGGAAGTTTTGTCCATCATCAGTACTCGAACCGGCTACCTTTGCTCCAAACGACACGAGCATACGTCAACTACCCTGGGTACAGGGGATGGGTTGAGACATTAAAATCTAGCAACAGAAAACAATTTGTCAGATACAAAGCAGTATTTCAAATAAAGTGTTGCAGTTAATAGATGTGAGGAATAAAACTGGAGGGAGTGTCAAATGAAACTCAAGGGGATGGACAGTTACTCTTACAGTGGGAAAGTGAGAAATAGATGGAAGATAAACGAGTCATGTGCTACAGAGCAAAGAGCACTTCCCAAATGTGTATACCTCATATGGACATATTAGCAAAAACGAGCTGTGCAGAGACAATGGAGGGAGAGTAAATGACCAGTTTCCGGTTCCTGAATCTGACCGGATAAATGTAATTGTTTTCAGCCATAATGGCTATGTTTGTGAACCGTGACTGTGTGGGATAATTATTTATTTCAAGTTTCTGCTACCAGTCACTTTTTATTTTATGCTTAATCTAACAAAATGCAACGCGTTTATACATACATACATTGAGAAATGTTACTTAAAAATAAACCGTCTTAAACTAGATTAATCTAGAACACTTTGTCCAATTTTTTTTATTATTATTATTTTTTTTATGTATCTGCTGGTGTGGCATTTGGGTTGAAGGAGGGGGGGGGGGGGCAGTGTATGGCTAGAAATCGAAATCAGTGATGTCTTCTGCTGGTTTTCTTCTTTGTGGTTGACTATGTATATCACAGCCTGTATAGGATGCAGATAGATTTGCATGAGTTATGTGTTACAAGAATAGTGTGAAAGGCTTTTATATGACAGTTGATCACTTACAATTTCATAATCTTGCTGCTTCACTCGCATCACTGCTGTAATGGCGGAGCTGTTGATTGACATTACACTATTACACATTATAATTATGTCACTGATTGCCAACGTAAATGACATCTCTCGTTTTTGTGTAATATTTCTTGCTGACCACCATCAGAAGCCATGATCACTCTAAGAAAAACCAACATCGTTACGAAGAAGAATCAAACAAACAACTTATTATAAAGACACAGCTCACACTGACAAGCCTCAAAGCTCATCGTTCATAAATCTACTGAAGGTTCATTGGCTGTCGATATTGTCACCTCACATCCGTAGAATTATCATAAACTCGTCTGACTTGGTAGGTTAATCCAACTACAATGGAGCTGTGCATAAGAAGCTGGAGGACACGCGTTTGTACTCGTATTTGAGATTGTTGTTGCAAGGGAACCATTCCATGTGAAGCTAAGACATCGCGAGATAAATGACAGAAAAGCTGGTGTGAAATTAGCCCCAGCAACCTGACACCTGCATTTCCAGTTTTCATGTATCAGAATACGAATGTGTATGGCAATCGTCTGTTACGGCACTTCAACATTTTTAACGATAATGTGGAAAGGCACTGCTAGGTAAACAGAGTATTATTCTTTGCCGTCTCCAGCTGAAAGATTTCCATCTTCGTTTGAAAAATTATGGCTATTTCTGGAATTTGGAAACGATCCGATAGTACAAAGTGGACAAGGAGCTAAAGTGTCGTATGAAGACCACTGAAGTTCAGAGGTAATGTAGGTCGACACCTATCGAATACTCGCATAATATTTTGAGAGAAACACTCGAAAAGTTAATTATTTCCTTTCGTAGATTGCACTATGGCAGTGTGAAACTTCCTGACTGATTAAATCCGTGTGCCTGACCGAAAATCTAACCCTGAATGTGCCGTTGGTGGACAATGCTCTTGCCGACCGACTACCAAAATGGTTTAGTACAAAAATTGGCATTCTGCACTTACATCTTTCCTCTAATGCACACGTCCACACGTCCAGTCACCACCTGTAACAAGCCTGAATAAACATCTTTTGCAACATTTTCAGAGTCAGTCAGGTTCTGGACGGTACCGACATGCCGTCTCCACTACCGTGGCCAGCTGCGCCAAGTTTCTCGCTAGAGGCTCCATGGCGCAAACATCCCCGATTGAGGTGATCCCACAGATTCTCGATTGGGTTGAAATCCAGGAAGTCTGGTGGTCAGGGAAGTACGGTAAACTCATCCTGGTGTTCTTGGAACCACGCACGTACACTGCGAGCAGCGTGACATGTTGCATTGTCCAGCTGGTAGATGCCATCGTGCCGAGGAAAAACAAACTGCATTTAGGGATGGACGTGGTCTCCAAGGATAGATGCATACTTGTGTTGATCCATTGTACCTTCCAGAATGACTAGATCACCCACATAATGCCACGAAAACATTCCCCGCATTTCCGACGACCGCTTCAGTGTGTTTGCTTTCAGACATTTCAAACCCTACACACGAAGGGCCATTTGTGCGATGGAGCATTAAACGTGATTCATCTGAAAAGGCCACCTGTCGCCATTCAGTGGACGTCCGCTGGAAGTGTTGGCATGCAAATTCCAGCCTTCGTGGTCGATGAACAGCAGTCTCCATGCATGAATCGAGTATCTGCTGCGGAGGCCCATACGCAGCAAAGTTCACTCAACGGTCCTTGAGGAGACACCGTTGGTAGCCCCTTGGTTCATCTGGACGGTCAGTGCTCAACAGTTGCACGTCTGTTCGTCTGTATACATCTCCACAGCGGTCGTCGTTCACCCCTGTCATCTATGGCTCATGATGAGCCACAGTTGCATCAGTTCCGGTTTTGGGTAGCGCCGTTTTGCCATGCACGGTATATTTTAACCACGGCTGCACGCGAACAGTTTACAAACTTAGCCGTTAAGGAAATCCTTCCCCCCTTGATCCGAAAGCTAATGTTCATCTTCTTTTGGACGACAGGTAAATCTCTCCGTTTCCGCATTACGACAACGATTGCACATTTTCCGCGTCCTCGCAACATGCTTTATATACCCACCACTGCTAGTGTTGCCACCTGCCTTCTGCGAGTGATTACTGCACACTGACGTCGAGCGTAGATGGTGGTCACTTCAATGTCACTGGACGATGTAGCCGCGCGGGGTGGTCGCGCGGTTTGAGGCGCCATATCACGGATTGCGCGGCCGCTCTCACCGGAGGTTCGAGTCCTCCCTCGGTCTTGTGTGTGTGTGTGTGTGTGTGTGTGTGTGTGTGTGTTGTAAGTTAGTTTAAGCAGTGTAGGTCTAGGGACCGATGACCTTAGCAGTTTGGTCCCTTAGGAATTCCCACACATTTGAACATTTGGACGGTGTATAATTGAGAAAACATTGCGGACCACTTCATTTCTCATCCCTCCACCCCCAACCCCATTGCCTTCCAAACTCATCCGCCCCGATAGCTGAGTGGTCAGCGCGGCGTTATACCATGCCAAGGGGCCCGGGTTCGATTCCCGGCTGGTTCGGAGATTTTCTCCGCTCAGGAACTGGGTGTTGTGTTCTCCTCATTATGCAGTCAGCCTTCAGCGGTTCGGACGGTGTTTACGTCCCTGCCGCACGTCTGCGCGAGAGGTGTTTACGTCAAGTGTGTAGCGGTGTGCCGCGGTATACATAGAACGAATCATAGCCTTGTCTTTCCGCAAATCGACACTGAAATTTAGTTTTGATCACGAATATGCTCGACCGAAGGCTTACGAGATCGAACGTTATTTACGGGACGAGGTGAAATTCGAACCTGACGTTCTAGTTGGAATACACTTATCTATAGTCAGCAGCGTGGTCTATGTGAAGCTCATAAATGAAGTAGCATGTGACGAACTACTACTTCGACACCGACAGGGACTTCGTTTCTGTCATTCGGACGGGAATGTTGGAGCGGTAACAGTTGAACACGCCGGCATGGGACTCCGAACGATCCGCGTCTTTGAGCTTCCATTCGAAGTGGCAGAAGAATTGGTGACCGACGCCCTGCGTCCTTACGGAACGCTCCTATCCCAAGTGGCTGAAAAATGGGCGAGTTTCAAGACGTATCCTGTCCTCAATGGCGTCAGACAAATACGGATCGAACTCCGAAAACACGTTCCGTCATACTTGTACATCGCTGGTTGTAGGGCGATTGTCATCTACGACGGACAACCAAGGACGTGCTCTGGATGTGGGAAGGAGGGACACGTACGTTCTGAGTGTGCTCAACGAAGGTTATTACAGCTGCCACGGGATGATCCACCCCCACGTCGCGTCCAACTGTGCTCCCCATGACTTATGTCGCCGCATTACGCGAAGACGTGGGCCGCGAGACAGACGCGTACCAGAACACACAGACAGCGGCAGATCGTCACGAGCCACGGAAGGACGACGTTGCGCTGGACCGCCTGCAGCAGTCACAGGACGCCCTCTCTTCGGTGCCGCTTGCTCCCCCTTCAGATAAGGCACTTGGAGACGTCGATAATACGACGGCACACGATTCCGACGTCCCCCACGAACAACTGGAGACCATGCTGACCTCTGATTCCGAGGCCCGGCAACGTAAACAGCGATCACCAAAACGCCGAAAGAAGCGCCGTCTCACGGTGGATAACGACCACTGTGATCTAGCAGACAATTCTGAGACGTTTCCGGGTACAGAACAGGCGACCATGGATACAGAAGAACTGCCTAGCGTGGATGCAACGGTGGCCAGCGGGACGGCGACAAGACCTACCGCTGACGATGCTCCAGACACAGCGAAGGAGTTCGATCGACAGCAACAGGCTACTGAGGAGACTACGGCGCCTGCACCGCACGACAACGTTGGGACGCTAGGGGACTGTTCAGAAGACCCACCCCCGTGGGGAACAGATGATGCTGGAGGAACTGCTCCCATGCACTCTCCCGGCGTAAGACCGGAAGAGTGCAAGGACTAACGGCAGACCATATGAGGGGACGGCGGGGGACGAAAGTACGACAGCAGCCTATGTACGGAAAAATTAGCGACCGTACGGTACCCTATCTACGTTGACAGCCATGCAACAAGCTTATCGGATAGGGTCTGTTAACATCAATAGCATTAGGACGCCGGTAAAAGTCAAGATGCTCAGTGACATGATAAAGGCTGCGGGTTTAGACATAGCACTATTACAGGAAGTTCGGGTACTTCCCCCCTCTGACTTTTACGGTTACGACATTTATTGTTCCCCGTGTGACGAGAGAGGCGTCGGCACAGCTATACTATTAAAGGAAGGGATACGTGCAGACGAAGTAGATTATTTGCCTTCTGGCCGTGGTACGGCCGTGACCATAGGTGGAATACGTTTGATCAACATATACCCACCGTCAGGCTCGGATAAGAGAAGGGACAGAGCAGATTTTTACGCCCATGAGGTTACACCATTGTTCCAGGGACGATACGATGGTTGCATACTCGGCGGAGATTTTAATTGTGTGCTCGATAGAAAGGACCAACAACCTAACTATACTACTAGCCAAGAACTTAGGGAGCTGGTCAACGGGTTGGAATTAGTCGATACATGGGACCTGAAGTATCGCAACCAACCAGGATATACATTTTTTACTAGCCACTCCGCGAGCCGTTTGGATCGGATCTATGTTTCAAGGGCGTTAGCAATGTCGACGGTGGACGCAGAAATATGGCCGACAGCGTTTACAGATCACGAGGCATATATTTGTACGGTTAACCTTGATAGACAGCAGGTATGGAGACGGAGAGGTAATTGGAAGATGAACGTCTCCCATCTGCGAGATGCAGAATGCCGACGCATGATGGAGGACGCGTGGCATGGCTGCCTCCGTCGACAAAATTCTTTCGGTTCTGTCCTGCAGTGGTGGATCGAGTGCGCGAAGCTAGGTTTACGGAGGACGTTAATAGGTTACGGGAAGGAGGTTTCTCAATGGCAGCGCACTACCACTGAGTTTTACTTTCCGGCTCTCCGGGAACTGTTAGCTCAACCACCTACACCAGAACGCCAGACGGCCGTCCACCGAGTTAAGGCGAAACTGGTACAACTTGCGACGCAGAGGATGGCAGGTACGATGATACGCGCGAGGTCGCAGGATTTCCTGCCCAACGAGGTTCCCTCGATGCATTATGTGATAAAGGAAGACGAAGACGCCGCAGGAATTTAATACATGAGATCGATCTCGGTGATGGCCGTCGTTTTACAACACAAAGGGGCATAGCACAGGCGTTCACGGATCATTTTAGCAGATTCTATGCGAGCAACGGGGAGGATCAGAGGGAGCTGGGGAACGTCCTGGAAGAGCTCCCAGACGCGACGAGAGTGAACGGGGAAGCGGACGGGTTATCTGAAATTACGTGTGAAGAGCTGGAGGAAGCGATTACACGAGGTGCCTGCCCAGGTCCAGACGGATTCCCTTTGGAATTTTACCGTGCCTTTGTGACCATTATGACACCGATGTGGCTATGTATGTTTAATGAGCTTCTGCGGCAAGAAGTACCGGTTCTCATTCAGTTCACGGAAGGGCTAATGATACCGATACCGAAGCCCCTTGGTGGCAAACGGCCTTGTGATTATCGCCCCTTGACCCTCCTTAATAGTGACTACAAGATCTTCATGCGCAACCTGGGAAGTCGTATCAAAAAGTCGCTGGAGAATCGAATACATGCCGATCAGACTTGTCTTGGCGGCGTCAGTAATATCCACACAGCCTTGGGAGACTATCGTGACGTCGTCGCCCACGCGGCTGCATGCCGCCTCTGGGGGGCGATGGTTGCAGTAGATTTCGATCATGCTTTCGATCACGTGGATCATGTGTACCTCGCGGCGGTGATGAACAGGATGGGTGTCTCGCTATTATTGACCAATTGCTGTGATGCGGCTGTTGCACGGCGCCAGATCAGCGATGGTGGTCAACGGAGGGAGAACTGAGTATTTTAAGATCTTAAGATCAGTGAGACAGGGTTGCCCCTTGTCGATCCTCCTTTATGCGATCGCCTTAGAACCGTGCCTCGCAGGTCTTCGCCGCCGTCTTACCGGGATCTCCCTACGGCATTTATCATTCAAATGCAGAGCATACGCGGATGACATTGTGTTCCTCGTACGGAATGAGGGGGAGACTCAAACAGCACTGGATTGGCTACAGACGTATGGGATGGCAGCTGGAAGTGTGGTCAACTACCGAAAATCACAATTCATGCTTGTGGGACGTGGACTAGAACCAGGAACGGAAGGACCCTTACCTGCGGTGCAAACCCTCCGCTGTTTGGGTATCACCTTTCATAAGGAGACAGCGGGAACGGCTGCGGACAACTACCGAAGGCTTTTACTCAGAGTCCGCACGGCAGTACGACTAAATGCCCTACGGTCGATGGATATGCTGCAGCGAGTGTTACTCGTCAACCTTTATCTCGCGCCCATGATGTGCCACCTGACACACCTTCTTCCCTTGACGCACACGATGGCTGTGAGGATTCAGGCGGCTTTTGGGTACCATGTATGCCTGGGACAACTCTTTAAGGTACAGTACAACACGCTTACCCTCCCAGCGCGAGAGGGGGGCGTTGGTTTAGTGAACGTGCACGAGAAGGCGCGTGCCATGTATATTAATACTATGCTCAAACGGTGGCGCAACAGAAATCACTCGCTTACGGGGACGATCATCGAAGAACTCGTACCAACATCGCATCTTCCTTCAGTCAGTGTCGGCCATATATCGCCCCCGTTAACGTATGTGCCCACGTTCATCGTGGAACACAGTTACGTTCGAGAGCGTTTACCAACGACCCGACAGTCAACATCTAAGGACGTGTACCATCTGCTTCTTCGACAGATCGCCCGGAATAGGGTGGAACGGAAACATCCAGCTGTTAATTGGCACGTGGTGTGGCGCACGGTCCACCACCCCCACCTACCTACAACAGTCAGATCAACATGGTACATAGTCGTCAACCGGAAATACCCTACAAATGATAAAAAGTACGCAATACATTTGGCGGATTCGCCCTTGTGTCAGCAATGCGGCGCGCTGGATACGGACGACCATCGGCTGGCCTGCGGCGAGGCATTGGCTGTCTGGACTCTCGCAAGAAAGATAATCGCGTTCATGCGGCGCACTATCTATACAGCAGTCTGTTCTGACATAGTATTTTTTCCAGAGGAAACGTATTTTCCGCGTCATAAGACGAACGCAGTGGCGTGGATCACAGGTATGACGGTCCATTACATCTATAGAGACACACGTACGAACTTACTGAACGTCTTGGATTACTGGCAATACTTGCAAGATGGACACACAAAACTATTACGGCTACAAAAGTACAAGGATTGGTATGCCAATTTCCTAGTAACGGTTTTTGCGGACTCGCCATATACTTGGGGTGTGCCGGGTGCGCAAAGATGAGCGGCGGTTCTTTCGTTGTGAAACCGACCAAGTAAAATGATCGACTAATAACAGTACGCGAGTGTGCGACGTAGGAAAAACTAACGCTTGCACAGTTAGCACATTGATGTACTTCAAATTTTGTTTTCATATCTATAAATACTTTTCTTTAGGGTGCCGGAGGTGGCCCCACTTTGATTAGTTGTTCTTTCTTGCTGCATGGTAGGACGGCAGCAAGGTTCCTTCAAGTGTCAGGACGTACTAAGTTGATTTTGTGAATAATAAAGGTTTCTGTTTCTCCTACCCCCCTTTTTTTAAAAAAAAAAAAAAAAAGTGGTCAGCGCGGCGGTATACCATGCCAAGCGGCCTGGGTTCGATTCCCGGCTGGTTCGGAGATTTTCTCCGCTCAGGAACTGGGTGTTGTGTTCTCCTCATTATAATTTCACCATCATCAGTGGAAGGCAACGGGAAACCACCACTGGAATCACTTCCCTAGACTCTCATGCGGTGGACCACTCTACGAGGCTTTTCCCATGACCAGACCTGCCGTAAGGCAGAACACAAAGTTTTTCCAAACCCGTCCCGATTCCGTCCTGTTTACGGTGCTGGTAAAATTTAACTACCAGCAAATCTCTGTATAACGTCAGAGGAATTCCATGAGATATGTTTACGAGGGACTACTATACTGCTCGCACCTCCTTTAAACGTGAACAAGCGAATTTTAAGAGTCTTGCCTCATCTTTTTACTGCTCTTGAGCTGTCTAAACGTACTCGTGATCAAACATGCAACTTTTTGAATCTGTTGTCCTCTACGATGGTCCCACACCGTAATGTTCACAGACTGGTGAGTAAAATCAAAGAACAGGCCGAACAGTAGTTTTCTAAACCTTGCATCTTTAGTGGCTGGATTACGTTTTCATAAAGTTCTTCTAGTGAAACACTGTATGGTATTTGTCTTTTTCAAAACTATTTTTACATTTGTTTGTTTGTGTTGAGGCTCAACTGCCAGTCTCCGCCCCAAACGTCGATCATCTCCTGATATTCCCGCATTTTTCTACAATTTGTGATGTTGCGCCTTTCTTATATATGAGTACAACAGCATAGTCCGAGAACAGCCGAATAGGTTTTCTAATGCTTTCCACACGCTCCTTTGTACATATAATTGTGAGTAGTATCATATCCTTGGAGCGCGCCCGAAGCTACTTTCACATCGCATAATTTCTCCCTGGTAACAAATATATGTCTCGAGTTCTGTCTCTCAAGACGCCTTCACTCCATTCACAAATCCCGTCCATCATTCCAATTTTAGTAGACTGGGTGAAAGTGCAGAATTTTATTTAATGCTGTTCAGGAGTTAAGAGATACGGCTATGGTATCAACTTGGATGTCTGTGTGTACTGCCAACTTAAAATCCTCCTCTGGCCGATCAGAGTTGCATAGTTCCCTGCACCCTACTAAGCGAATGCACTGTTTACCTATTCAACAAGGCCAAGGGCTGTTTCCTCCCTTTGCGCTCATTCAGGTGAAGTGGTGGTTTCTGTAACGACCCCGTCATGGATGACACGAGGAACTCTAGTATTGTTCCATTTCACAAATTGAATAATTCTTATACAGGGTTGGGGGGTTGGGTTGTTTCTGGGAGGAGACCAGACAGCGAGGTCATCGGTCTCATCGGATTAGGGAATGACAGGGAAGGAAGTCGGCCGTGCCCTTTCAAAGAAACCATCCAGGCATTTGCCTGGAGTGATTTAGGGAAATCACGGAAAACCTAAATCAGGATGGCCGGACGCGGGATTGAACCGTAGTCCTCCCGAATGCGAGTCCAGTGTGCTAGCCACTGCGCCACCTCGCTCGGTCTCATATAGGGTGTAACGTGTATAAGTGCAGATATTTTTATATGTGTTACATTTATATGTACACACGTAAATGTGTTGGTTGAACAGTCCTCCCACAAACACGTCACAAACTTTACGACATGATGTTTTCTGCACAGTCGTAACTGCACCTCTACGTGAATATCGCCAGTCATTATAGGCTAACCGTATTGCGTCCTGCCATCCTGTACCTTCTTCTAGTCAGTGTTGTCCATATATTCCTTTCCTGATTGATTCTGCAGAGTCCCTACTAATTTATTATTTACCAATCCACAAAATTTTCAACATTATTCTGTAGAACCACGTCTTAAACGCATTCTCTTCCTGTATAGTTTTTCCACAATTCGTGATTCACGTCTACAGGATACTGTGCTCCGAGCGTACATCTCAGCATTTTTTTTCTAGTCTGCTTCTTACTTCCTCCTTCCTTCGTTCGTCATGTGTTATTCTGCGTACAATATAGTAGAATTCCTTCACTTCGTCTACTTTGCAGTCTCCAATTAGTGTTGAGTTTACGATTAATATCGTTTCTGCTACTTTCATTACTTTCGTCTTTCCTTGGTTTACTTTAAATCAGTGTAACGAGTTCATGGATCAGTCAATGGATCCTTTAATCCTTCCACACTTTCACTTTATATAGCAACGCTATCACCGATTCTTATCACTGCTATCCTTTCACCCAGAGTTTTTATCTCACACCTGAACCTCTCCTTAATTCCCGTCATTGCTTCTTACATGTACAGATAGAAAACCACTGGAGAAAGAGTACATCCCTGTCTTCCGACCTTTTTAAACCGACCACCTATTAAGGAGGTAGACCAAGCTGACGCTCGATTTTGGAACCGATATTCATGATTTTTTTTTTCAATATAATAACGAACAAATTACAAAGGTGGCCTTAGACCGTTACTGCAGATTGTATAATGTATTTTTCAAGCAAAAAACTTGCACACAGAGGATATTACACTACATTTACAAATTTCTTTGCGGAGTGCAAAGGTGGTTGGTGGGAGCTCTGAACGCCACAATTTTCAGTCTAAAATAAAATTTCAGAAACTGATTTGAAACTGATAACATTGTCTAATGTAGTACTAGAAATATTTAAAAAATGGTATTTAACAGAATGACAGCCCTCGGAAATAAAAATCAATTTTTTCGACAAAAATCGCTATAAAACATGCACCAAAAATCGAAATAAAATATATCGCATTAATCCTACGTAGCACAGTAGGAAAAGGCGCAGACTCGCAATTTACTAAAAAGTATAATGTAATTGCATTAGTAGTTCACGTGTTATAGCTAACGCCAACCTGAAAAAAGTAGTTTTTAAAAAATAAGCGGTTAAAGTTTCAGCATGTGTTTTGTAACACTGAAACTGAACTAACCTTTAACAAGAAATGCCAGCACCTTACAGTTGGCCTTTTTTTCGTCGATGTCTAGATACTTTCATTTTGAGGAAGTTACAGCGACTAACTGGGTTCCTCTTACCAATCGAAGCGTTTTTAACGCTATTGGGTTCACTTTTCGAACGCTTGTTTGTCATTTTCAAGCGCTCGCGTTTTACTTCGCATAAAAAACAAGCGAAATGATAAGTTAATCAGACGCGAGACAAGCACGTGCTTTCACACTGTTTACCATAAATGAATCGTGTTGCGAAGAGAAATCTTGTTGATAGTTGTATTTTAGTTGACACTAATGCCCTCCGTAATACTACCCGTAACTAAGAGGACTCATATTCCGTCGGTAACAATTATACTATTACATCGGTTGCATTCGAGGGCTCGGATGCGCCAGATCCCCATACAGTAATTCACGGTTTTAGCATATTTCAACATTTGTGGCAGACTTTGTACGAATGAATCTTAAGAACATTTTGAGCCAGTAAAAAAATTAGGCTCAAAAAATTCTACCTCGAAGAAATTGACAGATCTGGACGACGGAAGCGGTCGAGCTACCGGAGCTATGACCACTGCTCGGCGCACGTGTGGCTCACATACGTGTGACTTGGGTACGTGCGATGTGGGACACGCCCCTCGTACCCTCGCGCTGCGGCAAACGGCAGAGTGCTTTCTCATTGTGTCTGCGTCGCCAAGCAAGAAAGAGATACGTAGGCAGCTCGGGGTGTTACAGCGAAAGCTGCTCAGCCTGCGCGTGGAGCCCGTCAGAGCGCGCCGTAAATTCGAGAGGCCAGCAGCTGCACAATGCGCTGCTTAAGAAATGGATGCCATTTGTCTTGGCCGCAGCTCCATTACGCTCTGATGTGTTATCCGCGTCGTCGCTGGCCGGCCGTTCCGCAGTGACAGCCACCAATTGTATATTTATGTGGCCGGCCTTATCTGCGATGCTCTCTGTACTATAAGAAATTTCAGATGCTCTCAATATTCTTAAGCGCTCCTAATTCGAGAGACACCAAAGCTGCGACACGACTGGCCCAGAAGATAAAGCTGCCTTGTAGTCCTCTTCAGAGGAGCTATGAGCCGTCTGCGAAGAGATAGCAACAACTGGAAGTTGTTTTTGTGCGCCGAATACAGCGTCCGAGCGGTGCTACGAGGATGTCCCCATTATGCGGTCATTACATGAATATCGAGGAGCAGACAGATGTGACTCTCAGTAATTCCTCACGGCACAGTAAATGGCCCATTCTCGCGGAAGACGGACGCCACCCGTACGGCACCATCCTCTTGGGAAACTAGTTTGTTTGTCATGTCACGTATTTTTCAGAACGTTCACAAATAGACGGTAAGGTCTTATTTATTATTATAGCGCCTGATATTTAGGAAAATGCGGCGGCTATTTATTTGCGCTGGTCTCCACAGCCGCAGGAACTGTAGCACAGTTTTTCACGCGACTGAACCTCGTTGTGTTATAATAGCTCCCGCCTGTGTTTGAGCTACAGGTCAACTAAATGGGTCGCCGCACGCTCTATTCCAATCTCTTTAATGTCTGCTGCCACGGGCGCATTAATCTCCCTAGGGGAGAGAAATGAACAGCAGCGAACGAGCGCTTTGTCAACAACATCCTGTGCCGCGCACACAGTAGAGTTCACTTTATTCAGGCATCATGTTTCGCGGCTCACTATCAGTAATATAGTGGCGAAATAACACTGCTTTAGCGATATTTTCAAACACTTTGCGTTCGCTCTGCTTCTGCACTTTTTACAGGGTGAGTAAAAAAGAACTTTGTAACTTCAGAATGATATAGAAAGTGATTGAGGTAACTTACAGAGTCGGCAGATGTGTAATTTTGTAGCGAACGGCGTCAAGTTTCACAGAAATGTGAAGTGTCATATCGGTTCGATGTGACTACGATTTGTGCTGCGGTAAACATCCCACGGGAGGGGGAACATACACACCCCAGAGAAAGAAACCCATTGGTATCAAGTCTTGGGAGCGAGGTGACCATGCGAAGCAGTTATCGAAGAAACCTCGAACTTCCGTGAGGAAATGAGGTGGTACACCGTCTTGCTGGTAGTAAACAATCCCATCTCGGTCATCTTCATCGATCTGTGGAATTAAAAAGTTTTCAAGCATATCCAGATACACAATACCAGTGACAGTTTTCTCCATGAAAAATAAATGGCCGTACACTTTCAATTTGCTAAGGGCACAAAACAAATTAACTTTAAGACTGTCACGAACGTGTTCCAGGGTTGCGTGTGGATTGACTCGTAGCTGAAGGCTATCGTGTTCAGAAACATCTCTTCGTCCTCTATCCGATACAATATTTCCTCTCAGAATTCCCCACGAGCCTTATTCGCGTCACTAATGCGCTGTGCCTTTGTCAATCTGTGTGGTTTCAAGTGTAAACGATACGCAGTACTCGCCAAACCGAATTTTGTGGAATGCCAGTCTCGCGAGATGCACGTCACGTTGATTTTTGTGGACTGCGGGAAAAACTCTCCCTAACCTATTCGACGTAATCATCAAAACGCGGGCGACTTGGTGATCTATCACGTCGCAGCAAACAACCTGTCTCAACAAAGTTATCGTGCCAAAACTAAATTGTAGGCTGCTTCGAGGTTCTTTATCGTATTCGGTGCGAAACTTACGTCAAACAGTTGTTACACTTATAACACTTCCGTCTGCCACTGCTATACCATAACCTTAAAGTTGGAAGCAGATCGTGGAATAAAACTATCTTCTTAAAGCAATTACGGTATAAAGCAACAGAGCAGTGTTACCCTCTGAAAGGAATTTTGTTACGTTGACCGTGTTGTACATAAAGGAGGTGGCTTATCGGAAGTGAAAGTCGGAATTACGTAAATATTTAAACAGTAACATACAATAATTTACTTATTCACAGCGTCCAAATGATAATAAAAACGGTCGCCAGCCTAACTAGGCATAAGAATGAGTAACATTCTTGTTCGAGAAATGAAAATAAGTAACTTCAATGGGCAAACACAGCCAATACTTTTTCACACGAGAGTGCAACGAACTCTGGCACCTGCATATGTTCACGTTGAGGTTGGAGCTGACAAAGCAAAACAGACTATTTGCATAAATATAACAGATAACGAAACACACTATTACCTTGAGGACTAGTCAAACTGAATGGTCTCAATAACGTTACTATTAATATTCACTGTAGAATCGTAAATTGGTCATAGGTTCAATATTACTTTTCAAACATATTCCTATCTGACATGAAATATGGATATGGTTCACAGCAAAATTAGTTATTGTGCATAGATTAAGTCTCTCACTACTAAACACCTTTCTTCTTGGAATGAAAATTAAATGGAGTTCACTAACAAATTACTTCTCACTGTCTTTTGAACGAAGAAGTTACTGTTTTCATAGATAGTGGTCTTTCTATTAATCGTTATCTAGCTTGAGCATAATAGACAAACTGTGGATCCTGTTACACCTACACTTTTAATGCACAAGAGGAACCCAATATTGTACAGAATTAGACTTGAATAGCAAGAGTAATCGAAACTTTCTATAATTAAGTAACTTTGTGCCATTGAACTACTTTCAATGGAGAGGGGCCCCTTAATCTTGACCACTGTATTAGAGCAAACTAAACACATTTTCAATACGCTAGAGAAACAATCCCTTAACAAGCATTAACATGTAACTTTCAACAGTAACAGTTCTCAAGTTTTACTGCAGTAGAACACAACTTGACGTGGTTATAAGAGAATAGCTCACCTTTGGGTGATTTTCAACAGGCTGCACTGTGATCATTTAATTTGCAAAACTCTATAAGCCACAGTTTTCAGAACATTCACTTTTGAAGTTGGCAACAAAATATTAATAAGCAATTTTAATAGAAAAATTATTTTCAGCAAGCATAATTTACTATATTACTCATTTCTGCTAATTAACTTCAACTTAGTTTCTTCTTACTATCTTCAAGTGGCATTATTGAATTAATAACTGGGATTTCCTATTTTCATAATATGGACACTGGGTAAGCATTTTTGGCATGAGAAGGACCCTAAGTGGTTGTGGGACTGGGGATAAAAAATCAAGGTGGGTATAAGAGTTCGAGTATAAGTTACCTTATATTTGAGTGCACTATAACATCCAGTGAGCTGATCCTTCACTTTACGTTACTATAGTTCTTCTGATCCATTGCAGTGATTGCGCAATGTGGTGGCGAGTACATGTTGGTAGGCGGATTTGCAGGTAGGATTGCTGGATTGCTCATTTCTTGGTGGCGATAATAGGTATCAGTTCCAACATAATTCCAGCTAGCTTACCAATCCATCCATCCGAGGCTTTGGCACATTGGAAAACGGCACGAAAAGCCTCTCTCGATACCAGCACAAAATATGACTTTTACATAAGCTTTTGGCAGTTTGATAGCTCGTTCCCGACTGACTCTTGGTTCCACCTTTCTATCCATGCCAACCACAATTTGCGCGCTACGGAGTTCCGTTCCCGAGGGGAACCACAACACCTTTTACATATGAAATAACTAAGAACCCTACGTGGAGGTCAGCAGTTTACATAACAGCAACCAAACATATTAAATAGAACAGAACATTTGCACATATTGACATTTCTACAAAAAATTATTCACCCAAATTCCAAATATATACAGTAAGTTTTGTCTCCTTCCAAATGAGACAAAGAATTTAAATGATAGGTACACTACATTGGATAGAATCAAACCATGACATCAAAGTTTTTATAAAGGAAAAAGGGAACACTCTTGTGCTATTAATGGATTCAAACAATGTTTACAATATCTTAATGATAGAAGGTAGAACAGACAAAACAGAAAAAACTTATGTCAGTAGAGCTATGGAGCTCTGGTGTTATACACAGCGCGCACGCTCCGCACCAGTGAAAGTAGCCATTTTAACTGTGCACAACACTGGCGCCCTGATGACGCAATGGGGTACTGATGCACTAAGTGAATCAGACTTTAGGTTGTTTGCTACAAAATGACACGTATACCATTCTGTGATTATCTCTATAAATTTGTATATCATTCCAAAATTGTAAAGTCCTTTTGACTCGCCCTGTACTCTTTTCCGGCCAGTGAGAAACCAGTGCTCAGGCTTCCTGGTTGCCATATATTGCCACAGACTACACGCTACATGCGGCAGGAAGAAGACTACTTTTGTATAATAACAGATAGCTTATCCCATTATATGAAAGGGAAGTCTGTGAGGTGGGTAACGGTTTTTTTTCCACTGTGTCGAGGAGTACAGCGTGTTGCACCAACTGTTCTCGGCTACTTCTAGCATTAATTCATTGTGAAAGTCCGAGCTTTCAACGTCACGAAATCAACTGGCTGTCTAGAAGGTAACGGAATAACAGCGGTGTAACAGATATAGTAGAGCCCAATACGCCAACGATAGAAAGTCATACGCAGCGTCTTTTTTTTCACCACGACCTACACGGAAGTTTCTCTCTCTCTCTCTCTCTCTCTCTCTCTCTCTCTCTCTCTCTCTCTCTCTCACACACACACACACACACACACACACACACACACACACACAATGTTAATTTTTGTCAAGTACGGTTGGTAACATTATCCCATTGTCTGGTTCCGCCCAAGATTTTCAGAAAGTTTCCTTTGGTTATAACGCAAGTACCGGAATTGGTGATTACCTACCAAACATTCCCAACCAAGCGCTATTCCTTCTGCCCCATCACCAACCTGTTGGGACACCTTGATTGTAGGAGGAAAGAGAGATTAGTGTTTAATGTCCCGTCGACAGAGAAGTCGTTAGAGACGGCGCCCAAGCTCGGGTTAGGGAAGGATGGAAAAGGAAATCGGCCGTGCACTTTCGAAGGAACCATCCCGGCATTTTCCGTAAGCGATTTAGTGTAACCACGGCTAACACAAATCAGGATGGCCGGACGCGGCTTTGAACCGTCGTCCTCCCGAAAGCGAGTCCAGTGTGCCGACCACTACGCTAACCAGCTCGACATCTTGACTGAGAAGAACCTTGACTTTTTAAAGGGCTCATCTCAAACAACCTGCTGTGCTCCAACAAGCAGAGAATGGAAAGAAAAAAGAACATTTCTCGATGTCAAGCGCCTCTTACATACTCTTCTCAGCGTGAATTATTAAAATTTGTGACACACGTTTTAATTTCCGTAGCCTCTATAATGACTGACTGTAAAGCGAGGAGGGATGGAATCCATGTATGCTCAAACAAGAGTTAGAGTCCTGCACTTGATGACCCGCTAATCGGTACACCGTTGGGAAGCTTCGAGTAAATTGTCCTATATGTCTACTACCACATTCACATGGAATGTTATAACTGCCTGGGACTACTGAAACGCAACACCTCTAAGAGTTCCTTCTGCGGCCGACATGCGGTTCCCACTGGTCGCAGAGAGTCCTGCTATACCTATTATATACGTGCGGTCCCTTTACTTCTGCGATAGTCAGTTGCTCTCTTGACGGTGACGTTGGTGGTTACTGTCGAAAGCTAGGAATTTCTCAGTGAACCAGTTCGATAAGTATACGAGGAATATTTTCTGCAGTCAATCAGTCGCGACTTCGTTATTACTATAACAAACTAATGATTTTGAGATGGATGACAGGCTGGAATCATTGCTTCAATGAAGTTAGTGGTAAAATGGCCGAGCGTGAAGTAAGAGCAATTGTTAGGAAGTACCAGGTCTGGAAATTTTCCTGACCTCCCTAATTGTGGTAAAGGAGTTCATCGTGAAAAAATTTGCTAAGTAATTAGAAAACAAGGGTAGAGTAATAGCTGCAAGAAGGAAATGAAGGCTACAATTTCCTACGAAATACGTTAATAAAGATGACTGCTGATGGGCTGAAGTGATTTTTGTCGACGAGAGTAAGGCCATTGTCCTCAACTTGGATGACAAGATAAATGTTTGGTCACGAAAAGAGCAAGAAATGGAGAACAGAAATATACAACGCAACGTCGAACGTGGTGGCGCCGACGGCAACGTGATCTGTGGCTCTACGTTGTCCGGAGAAATGACACTGACTGATGACCGCTGCAAAAAGAAATGTCATCTCACGTTTTATAAAAGGATCTGCCTGTGAGGATGTAAATCTGAACGCAAAAGATTCACATCTATCCTATCGTGGCAAACACTGAAAATATAAAGCATTAATACCGTGGAATTGTTCACTGTATTACAGTCACAGTCACACCTTATCTCAATCCAGTTAACAATTTATATACGTAACTAGGACAAGTAAAAATTAATAGAGCTTTAATTGACAAATCAGTGAATTTCACATATACTAACGGAGGCTCGTTTATTTTTTTTTTTTTTCGATTTTGTCTGACTCGAATTAGAAGTTAGATATAAAATGGGTGGACAAAAAATTACTTTACATGAAAACATCTAATTGGATAGACTGCAACTTCCATTACATGCAGTACACAATTCAACAAGTTTTTCAGAGAAATTTGTAACAGTAGCTAAGTGGCACAAATTTAACATCTGTCTTTCGAGGTTTTTATACAAGGAGCAAGAAGGAATAAGAAAAATGAACACGAATCAGCAGTTCTTGACTTCCATGTGGACTCTGAGGGAGCAATCAATATAGCCCATTACATTCAGCGTCATTATGTTCCAACTTGGACATGACCTACGTTACAAACAGCACCGTTACGCAAACGTGCTATTCCTAATGCTCCCGCTTGCCACCATTCCCAACTGGTCATACCTGTTAATGTCATATACTCGCATACGCTTTTCACCGGTGAAGAGGAAACCGCCTCTCGAGCAGTATCTCGCCACTGATAGCGAAAGTATTGGCTGCTTAGTTTGTAAAATGCAAGACAGAACTTTTGTGTTATGTAATTGGCATACTTACTCACTTTCGGACGCATCAAAGCCTTCCGCAACACAGTAGCTTTTAGGAAAAGTAAGTGACATGTCAGACGTGTTGCTGCATAGTGACGAACACTATGGTACCTGACGAAGCCACGTGTGTGCTCAATGATAGGGGCAGCACCGTATCTTCTTTCTACATCTACATCTACATGATTACTCTGCAAATCACATTTAAGTGCTTGGCAGAGGGTTCATCGAACCACAATCATACTATCTCCCTACCACTCCACTCCCGAACAGCGCGCGGGAAAAACGAACACCTAAACCTTTCTGTTCGCGCTCTGATTTCTCTTATTTTATTTTGATGATCATTCCTACCTATGTAGGTTGGGCTCAACAAAATATTTTCGCATTCGGAAGAGAAAGTTGGTGACTGACATTTCGTAAATAGATCTCGCCGCGACGAAAAACGTCTTTGCTTTAATGACTTCCATCCCAACTCGCGTATCATATCTGCCACACTCTCTCCCCTATTACGTGATAATACAAAACGAGCTGCCCTTTTTTGCACCCTTTCGATGTTCTTCGTCAATCCCACCTGGTAAGGATCCCACATCGCGCAACAATATTCTAACAGAGGACGAACGAGTGTAGTGTAAGCTGTCTCTTTAGTGGACTTGTTGCCTGCCAATGAAACGCAACCTTTGACTCGCCTTCCCCACAATATTATCTGTGTGGTCTTTCAAACTGAAGTTGTTCGTGTTTTTTACACCCAGGTACTTAGTTGAATTGACAGCCTTGAGAATTGTACTATTTATCGAGTAATCGAATTCCAACTGATTTCTTTTGGAACTCATGTGGATCACCTCACACTTTTCGTTATTTAGGGTCAACTGCCAACTGCTACACCATACAGCAATCTTTTCTAAATCGCTTTGCAACTGATACTGGTCTTTGGATGACCTTACTAGACGGTAAATTGCAGCATCATCTGCGAACAACCTAAGAGAATTGCTCAGATTGTCACCCAGGTCATTTATATAGATCAGGAACAGCAGAGGTCCCAGGACGCTTCCCTGGGGAACACCTGAAATCACTTCAGTATTACTCCATGATTACTACGAACTGCGACCTTCCTGACAGGAAATCACGAATCCAGTCGCACAACTGAGACGATACCCCGTAGGCCCGCAGCTTGATTAGAAGTCGCTTGTGAGGAACGGTGTCAAAAGCTTTCCGGAAATCTAGAAACACGGAATCAACTTGAGATCCCCTGTCGATGGCGGCCATTACTTCGTGCGAATAAAGAGCTAGCTGCGTTGCACAAGAACGATGTTTTCTGAAACCATGCTGATTACGTATCAATAGATCGTTCCCTTCGAGGTGATTCATAATGTTTGAATACAGTATATGCTCCAAAACCCTACTGCAAACCGACGTCAATGACATACGTCTGTAGTTCGATGGATTACTCCTACTACCCTTCTTAAACACTGGTGCGACCTGCGCAATTTTCCAATCTGTAGGTACAGATCTATCGGTGAGCGATCGGTTGTATATGATTGCTAAGTAGGGAGCTATTGTATCAGCGTAATCTGAAAGGAACCTAATCGGTATACAGTCTGGACCTGAAGACTTGCCCGTATCAAGCGATTTGAGTTGCTTCGCAACTCCTAAGTTATCTACTTCCAAGAAACTCATGCTAGCAGCTGTTCGTGTTTCAAATTCTGGAATATTCCATTCGTCTTCCCTGGTGAAGGAATTTCGGAAAACTGCGTTCAATAACTCCGCTTTAGCGGCACAGTCGTCGGTAAAAGTACCATCGGCACTGCGCAGCGAAGTTATTGACTGCGTCTTGCCGCTTGTGTACTTTATATACGACCAGAATTTTTTCGGATTTTCTACCAAATTTCGAGACAATATTTCGTTGTGGAACCTATTAAAGGCATCTCGCATTGAAGTCCGTGCCAAATATAGCGCGTCTGTAAATTTTAGCCAATCTTCGGGATTTCGCGTTCTTTTGAACTTCGCATGCTTTTTCCGTTGCCTCCTCAACAGTGTTCGGACCTGTTTTGTGTACCATGGGGGATCAGTTCCATCTCTTACCAATTTATGAGGTATGAATCTCTCAATTGCTGTTGCTACTATATCTTTGAATTTGAGCCACATCTCGTTTACATTTGCATAGTCAGTTCGGAAGGAATGGAGATTGTCTCTTCTACATCTACATCTACATCCATACTCCGCAAGCCGCCTGACGGCTTCTAGTGACACTTTATCCGCTTTTTTAAATAAAATTATTTTGCGTTTGTTTCTGGTGGATTTGGAAGAAACGGTATTGAGCCTAGCTACAACGACCTTGTGGTCACTAATCCGTGTAACAGTCATGATGCTCTCTTTTAACTCTGGATTGTTTGTGGCTAAGAGGTGAAGGGTGTTTTCGCAACCATTTACAATTCTCTTTAGAAAGAAGTGGACGAACAAGCGAGGCTGGGCAGAAGACACGGCGGCACAAACAGGTAGATCAATCTTGACCATGAGTACTGGCGCAGTGGTTGAAGCACTTCGCTCGGTTTCGTGGGAAGCGAGATCTAAAGGCCTGTTCAGACATCCAGGCTTAGGCTATCTGCCGATTCTCTAAATCCATCAAAGTGAAAGACAGGTTTGTTCCTTTAAAAATGTCATGGCATTTCCCTCCCTAATCTGTGCAAGAATTCCATCTTTAATGACCTCGTCCTCGACGAAATGTTAAACCCAATCGTCCGTCCTTCTCGATAAGAACGAAACACGTCGCCCAGATTCATGTTTCCGAGGAGTTGGTGGATCACCATTGTCACTTGTAGCGAGGCCGTCAGGGTGTATCGTGAGGGCTATTTTTTTCACCAACTCCGATTAGTCGCAAAATGAAAAACACCGCGAAAATAAAAAATGTTATATTTGCAACATTTAGCTAAAACTTCCAGCTACTTCTCAACATAGTTGCCGCTCCGACTTAATCACTTGCCGTAGCGTGGTACCATCTTTCCAATACCCTTGTCACAGAAGGCAGCAACCTGTGATTTGCGCCATTTCTGTACGATGGTCTACAGCTCGCTGTCTGTGCCAAAACGCTGTAACCATAACCAGTGGTTCATGTAAGTGAAGAGATGAAAATCGGAGGGATCCAAGTTCGGACTGTATGGTGGATTATCAAACACTTCCCATCAAAACGCTGCAGGAGCGTCTTTGTTGCACCTGCTGTATGCGGCCCTGAATTGTCACGAAGAAGGAAACGCATACTGGTTGCGTTTTGTGTGACGAACTAAATCAGGCGAAACCCCTCGGTAGGCCTTCACACTTGTATTTGCTTGGCACCTGTACGTGTTCACTGTGAGCTCAGAACTGAAAAGTGCGACGTGATGCGATAGACGGGCAAGCTAGAGACGCTGTGCAATACATCTACGCAAAAGCTTCGCCAGTTTTACACTGTGGTTTTAATTTCATGACTGATCGTAGGTTGAAAAAAAAATAATTCTCGTTTTTAGTTAAACTTCTAATTAGAAATAATGATGACCGTGAACGTATTGGATCCTCCACTACCGTATTAAAAAATTCTGGGGTACACGTGGTAATAGCATTTTAAACAAATGTCACTATACGGTTCCCGAGACATTTTCGAATCTCAAACACTATGATGTATATATGCAGAATGAAGCGACGAACGAAAATTTATACCAAGGCCGAGATTCGAACCCGAGTCTCATGCTCACTAGGCAAACGAGCTAACTATTAAGTCATCCTGGCACAGTGTCTTCGCACATCTACACGGATTACCACAGCACACCTCCTTCCTCAGTCCAAATCCTTCTAAACTGGAACAGCATGGCACTTGTGCAAAGCCTCTGTGCCAGGATAGCTTACTGATTAGCGAATCTACCTAGTGAGCAGGAGACACAGGCTCGAATCCCAGTCGTGATACAAATTTTGATTCGTCGCTTCAATTTGCATATCTACATAATAGTATTTTACGTTTATGTAAAAAAAATCGAAAATGAAATTAGAAAGAAAGAAAGCAATGATGATAACTGGAAGGTTGACACAGGCAATGTTGTTGTTGTTGTTTTTGTTGTTGTTGTCGTCTGCAGTTCAGAGACTGGTTTGATGCAGCTCTCCATGCTACTCTATCCTGTGCAAGTCTCTTCAGCTCCTTCTGAATCTGCTTAGTGTATTCAGCTCTTGGTCTCTCACTACGATTTTTACCCTCCACGATTCCCTCCAGTATTAAATTGGTGATCCCTTGATGCCTCAGGACGTGTCCTACCAGCCGATCCCTTCTTCTAGTCAAGTTGTTCCACAAATTCCTCTTCTCCCCAGTTCTGTTCAGTACCTCCTCATTATTTATGTGATCTACCCATCTAATCTTCAGCATTCTGCTGTAGTACCACATTTCGAAAACTTCTATTCTCTTCTTGCCTAAACTACTTATTATCCATGTTTCACATCCAGACATGGCTACACTCCGTACAAAACTTTCAGAAAAGACTTCCTGAATTTAAATCTGTACTCGATGCTACCAAATTTCTCTTGTTCAGAAACGCTTTCCCTGCCATGGTCGGTCTACATTTTATATCCTCTCTACTTAGACCATCATCAGCTCCTAAATAGCAAAACTCCTTTACTACTTTAAGTGTCTCATTTCCTAATCTAATTCCCTCAGCATCATCTGATTTATTTCGACTACTTTGCATTATCTTTTTTTGCTTTCCTCCTTTTAAGTCACTGTCGATTCTGTTCAACTGCTTTTCCAGGTCCTCTGCTATCTCTGACAGATTTACAGTGTCGTCGTCAAACTTCAAACTTTTTATTTCTTCTCTGTGAATTTTAATTCCTACTCCAAATTTCTTTTGTTTCCTTTACTGCTTGCTCAATAAAACAGATTGAATAACACCGGGGTTAGGCTACAACCTTGTCTCACTCCTTTCCCAACCACTGCTTCTCTTTCGTGCCCCTCGACTCTTATAACTGCCATCTGGTTCTGCACAAATTGTAAATAGTCTTTCGCTCCCTGTATTTTACCCCTACCACCTTCAGAATTTGAAAGAGTATTTCAGTTAACACTGTTAAAAGCTTTCTCTGAGTCTACAATGCTTGAAACTTAGGTTTGCCTTTCCTTAGCCTATCTTCTAACATAAGTCGTAGGGTCAGTACTGCCTCGCGTGTTCCTACATTTCTCCGGAATCCAAACTGATCTTCCCCGAGGTCGGCTTCTACCAGATTTTCCATTCTTCTATAAAGAATTTGTATTAGTATTTTGCAACCGTCACTTATTAAACTGACAGTTCGATAATTTTTACTTGCTTTATTTGGGATTGGAATTACTATATTTTTCTTGAAGTCAGAGTATTTCTCATGTCTCATACATCTTGCTCACCAGATGGTAGAGTTTTGTCAAAGCTGGATCTTCCAAGGCTGTCAGTAGTTGTAGTGGAATGTTGTCTACTCTCGGGGCCTTGTTTAGACTTAGGTCTTTCAGTGCTCTGTCAAATTCTTCAGGCAGTATCATTTCTCCCATTTCATCTTTATCTACGTGCTCGTCAATTCCCGTAATATTGTCCTCAAGTACATGGCCCTTGCATAGCCCCTCTATATACTCTTTCTCTTTCTACCTTCCCTTCTTTGCTTAGCAAGATGAGATCATAAATAGGCACTTCCACTCCCATTCGTACAAGCTACATTATAAATCATACTGGGCAGCTGGTAAAAACGACTATAAGAGTGCAAGTACTTCTGAAATACTGTCTTTAAGATTTTCGTGATACGAAATCACATGCTTCAATTCCCAAAATAAATAACTGTATCAAATTTATATTCCGTTTCCTACTGCTTCATGATGTACGTAAAATGATTGAAAAAGAAACAAGTTCGTTAAACTGACTTTTAATGACTCAGTGTCGAAAAGAGTCTGTAGTCATTGAGAAGCTTTACTTTAAAAATGGTTTCCAAATTTCCTGAATTGTTGCTGTGAACGTAGCGGCAGATTAGCATTTTCTCACTTTCTCTCAGGATTTCCATGGTGGTTTTATGTTGAATGATTAACAGTGGCAAATCTCTTCTTCCAGCATCTCAAAATGTATACATCCGCCAAGTACGTATTAATCCATGTGCTTTGCTCCTGGTATCACAAGGTATTCAGTAGGTTTACCTAGTAGCCATCATGTAATCACACGGTTATTCATATGAATGGATGGCGTTTTGCTGTACCAAAGTCACCGGAAATAAAGACGACATTTTCCTCAACTTTTATAATCGGCCTGGAAATACTAGGGTAACAATTTGATAAAATTCGATCAATGTCCTTATGATGTAACACTTTCTATTTCCATCAGTCTCCCTAGTTTAGAGGCCATTGCAATTTTTACCAAGCATTTTTTTCTTTTTAACCAAATGTCTGTCGTTTCCCACATCGCACAGGGGAACGGGGCATAAGCCCTTAAAACGTTGGCCAGTTCGTGTGGCAATAATGCGCAGAGAGTAGAGTTTCGAAACTACTGTAGGCTACCGCAGACTATCACACGTAAGCGTAGAGTACGGTAGTTTTTCAAGTAGCTTCGGTTAATTAATATCGTTCCAGCGCTAACTGTACGTTAGGCGTTTTGCATACATGTTGGGCGTTACCTTATAACGATCGCTTCCTTTACGTATGCGGTCAGTGTCTCAGTGCAGTCCCCTAAAACCTGGAAGAGATATTTTGTCTAGACACTGAGTGAGGACATATAAAGGGCCGCATAGCCTACAGAAAATTTTTGTTCTGCGTAGTTATCCTCCTGCCAGTTACTTAAAAACAACCAGTGTTTAAAATAAAATTGAAATTGCCTACGTCTAATTCAGGTTTATTTCAAAATTGTTTATTTGTAACGGGGAACAGAGGGATGTTATATAGATGAAGAAAACAATACATATTTACCATACAGAGTTAGAAAACGCAATTTCCTCAACAAAAACGTAAAATAAAAAATACCAGTGGAACGAAAATATTTCAACATCGCGTAAATACTTCGTCGAACGTATGTGAAACATGTTTCTGTTATTCATAAACAACTTTAGTATTTATAAATATACATAGTATGGTTATGCATGAAAACTGCGCTTGCATCAGAAAAACTGCGTTGTTTACATAAAAGCGCTGACGTTGGGCGATAGACTACTTTTTCTTACTTACAAAATGCAATTTATATTCGGTAAGGACATAAGCCTCCACAATGGACTAACACTGAATGATTTGCGCTCCTAATTGTGTGCAAAACAAACAACCAAACAAATAAAAGAACAAAGAGAAATCTTTCTCATGGTTACTTTTTTACACATTCATTGATGTTTCTTTCCCTAGCAATGCTAGCAATACTATCGGTAATCCTACCATTTACTATGTCATTTACGCAGTGTACCAAAACTATCGAACTGTAGTTCTGGTAGAGCGCAGTTCTAGCAGAGAGAAATTGGTGGTGGTAGCTGGGAAAGCGGTGGATATGGCGAACCCGTCCCCGAGAGGAGAGGCCTGGTCACCGTCTTGTAAGCTGTCTCGCCGTCTTTGGCCGCACAGTGCTTCCGCTATTTGGCGATGCCAAACAAGCCCTCTAGCGGCCGCATGCAGTCGCGGCTCTTACCGACGTGAAGGGCTCTGGACGCTTCATGCCGTCACCCGCGGCTGAGACGGAAACCAGGCGCCACTTCGCAGTCGTACTCTGTTGATTCGGGGTGTCACTCTCAACGCATTTCGCTGCATTGCCTTAAAAGAGTTGGCCACCACTCCAGTCCGGCAGTGCAGCAGCCAGCTGTGTGCGCCTCTGGCTCTGGAGTCAAAACTCTGAATAATAAGCTGTAGTCTTTGCCAGCACAACCACAGGAGCACAAGTGAAATCCCGTACCTACACCGCTCCCCACTATAACTGCAACACATGGAAGGATAGCATGTAATGAAATTTTATTTACTGTGCCTTTACAGTGTACGATAGTAAGAAGAATACATCAATAAATTTGTAGATGACTGGAGAGTATACAGGTTACGAAATTAAGTATACAGAGGTTCCACCTCTAGCAGCAACAGTGCCTCTTAGCCGCCTGGGTTTCCAGTTGAACTGAGTTTGGATGAAGGACAAGGGTATGGCATACCATGCTCCTTAAAGTCATACCGAAGTTCATCAATATTAGTGGCGGATGAGTCTCTGGGGAAGAGACGACCAGATGTTTTCCATGGATGAGATATCTGGATAACATTGTGGTCAGTTCAACATTTGAATACTGTATGTATCGAGGTAGGTCAGGACAGCAAGCTAACCATGGTTCCTAGCGTTATCGTGTCGAAATAAGTGTCACGGAGACCTCGAAACAAGGAACAAGTGTTGGTCTTAACACGTGAGAGAGGTAATGCGTGCTGTCCAAATCATCCGCTAAGTGAACTAGAGGTGACTGCCCAATGTTCAAATGGCTCTGAGCACTATGGGACGTAACATCTGAGGTCATCAGTCCCCTTGAACTTAGAACTGCTTAAACCTAACTATCCTAAGGACATCACACACATCCATGCCCGAGGCAGGATTCGAACCTGCGACCGTAGCGGTCACGCGGTTCCAGACTGAAGTGCCTAGAACCGCACGGCCACACGACCGGCACTGCCCAATGTGACTCCACGCTATGATCCCATCGTATGTTGATAAAGCATGCAGTGTGGTTACGTTCGTTCACCACAAGCGGATACGTCCATCGTGACACCGTATGGGGAACGGGATTCGTCTGAAAAGATGAATTGGTGCCACTGCTGCGTACGCTGCACCACTTTTGGCGCCGCGCGGGATTAGCCGAGTGGTCTACGCCGCTGCAGTCATGGACTGTGCGGCTGGTCCCGGCAGAGGTTCGAGTCCTCCCTCGGGCATGGGTATGTGTGTGTGTGTGTGTTTGTCCGTAGGATAATTTATGTTAAGTAGTGTGTGAGCTTAGGGACTGATGACCTTAGCAGTTAAGTCCCATAAGATTCCACACACATTTGAACATTTGAACCACTTTTGGCGCGCCTCTCTTCGCTGCCGCGCCGAGGGAAGACGCGACAATGGTCGCCGTGCTGATGGATCGCGCTGCTCCAGGCTTCATCGCCCTGTAAGTGTGGACACTTGTCTTACTGTAAACAAGCCCATTCTCTGGCTCAAAAAACGAGGGCGTGCTGAAAAACAAAGCCTTCGAATTGTTTATGTCGAAACTCGTAAAGATTTTTAATAAAGCAAATGACATTAATATACCATACCATTTTTCTCCATATCTACATATTTACGCCGTTTTGATAAAAATTAGTGACAACACGATTGTAGTCCATACCAGACTTCATCGGAAGACGTTCACCGATCACATACCCTCAATATAATCGCTCCCCATCTCGATCGCCTTCCCCACCGACATGGAAGGAATCGTCCACTTTCTACACATCCATTTCTGTCGATGTCTCGCAAGGACTGCCCTATGGCACGGACGATGTATTGTGTTGCAGCGCGTGCCTCAAAGAGATTCCTTCACTTTGGCGAACAGGTCGCAATCGTACGGACCCATATGGGGCGAGATACTGTTGCAGTATCTCCCGCCCCTGGGAAAGCAGGAGTTCCTGTATGGCGTTCACCGAGTGGCATCGTGCATTGTCATGGAGGATGATGGAAGACAGTGCCAGAAAGAAACATTATTGTGCGCTCCGACAAAGTACCACTTCAATCTTTATCGGCACACGTTTTTTGTGTTTCCCAAAAATACTGTTAGGGCGCTTGACCTCTTTCTGCGAGTATATGCAGCAACTGACTCTAACATAGCCCTCGCCGCTTTCTGCACTGCTTCAACTGAAGTTCTGCTATCAGCTATAGGCAGCGAGCATGCCACGTGACGCACATAATTCATGTTACGCAGTGTTGGCACTACTTTTCATCCAACCTACGCATTTCTCAATACACTCACCCTGGCGATGAACACATTTCTCCAAACGAGAGACCAGTTTGTCGGTACGGTGACTATAGAATCTTTGAATTGGTTGACGAAGCTACAACTTCAACTATTCTTGCACCGCTTTATGATTATCAAAGTGAAATCATCGAAGGTTTTCTTTCAGTTTTTGAAATAGGTGGAAATCGAATGGGGCCAAGTCAGGACTACATGGAGGATGTTCGATGACACTGAACTTAAGGGCGTCTGATTGCTGCAGATGTCACTCGTGTGCGGCCTGGCACTGTCATGGTGAAGAAGGAGCTCAGTGTGAGGACGAACTCTTCCAATTCTAAACTCGATTACAGCACGCTGTTTCTCACGCACCGACATAACTCCTGGAAATTGAAATAAGAACACCGTGAATTCATTGTCCCAGGAAGGGGAAACTTTATTGACACATTCCTGGGGTCAGATATATCACATGATTACACTGGCAGAACCACAGGCACATAGACACAGGCAACAGAGCACGCACAATGTCGGCACTAGTACAGTGTATATCCACCTTTCGCAGCAATGCAGGCTGCTATTCTCCCATGGAGACGATCGTAGAGATGCTGGATGTAGTCCTGTGGAACGGCTTGCCATGCCATTTCCACCTGGCGCCTCAGTTGGACCAGCGTTCGTGCTGGACGTGCAGACCGCGTGAGACGACGCTTCATCCAGTCCCAAACATGCTCAATGGGGGACAGATCCGGAGATCTTGCTGGCCAGGGTAGTTGACTTACACCTTCTAGAGCACGTTGGGTGGCACGGGATACATGCGGACGTGCATTGTCCTGTTGGAACAGCAAGTTCCCTTGCCGGTCTAGGAATGGTAGAACGATGGGTTCGATGACGGTTTGGATGTACCGTGCACTATTCAGTGTCCCCTCGACGATCACCAGTGGTGTACGGCCAGTGTAGGAGATCGCTCCCCACACCACGATGCCGGGTGTTGGCCCTGTGTGCCTCGGTCGTATGCAGTCCTGATTGTGGCGCTCACCTGCACGGCGCCAAACACGCATACGACCATCATTGGCACCAAGGCAGAAGCGACTCTCATCGCTGAAGACGACACGTCTCCATTCGTCCCTCCATTCACGCCTGTCGCGACACCACTGGAGGCGGGCTGCACGATGTTGGGGCGTGAGCGGAAGACGGCCTAACGGTGTGCGGGACCGTAGCCCAGCTTCATGGAGACGGTTGCGAATGGTCCTCGCCGATACCCCAGGAGCAACAGTGTCCCTAATTTGCTGGGAAGTGGCGGTGCGGTCCCCTACGGCACTGCGTAGGATCCTACGGTCTTGGCGTGCATCCGTGCGTCGCTGCGGTCCGGACCCAGGTCGACGGGCACGTGCACCTTCCGCCGACCACTGGCGACAACATCGATGTACTGTGGAGACCTCACGCCCCACGTGTTGAGCGATTCGGCGGTACGTCCACCCAGCCTCCCGCATGCCCACTATACGCCCTCGCTCAAAGTCCGTCAACTGCACATACGGTTCACGTCCACGCTGTCGCGGCATGCTACCAGTGTTAAAGACTGCGATGGAGCTCCGTATGCCACGGCAAACTGGCTGACACTGACGGCGGCGGTGCACAAATGCTGCGCAGCTAGCGCCATTCGACGGCCAACACCGCGGTTCCTGGTGTGTCCGCTGTGCCGTGCGTGTGATCATTGCCCTCTCGCAGTGTCCGGAGCAAGTATGGTGGGTCTGACACACCGGTGTCAATGTGTTCTTTTTTCCATTTCCAGGAGTGTAGTTACGTTACATACCGTCACGTTATAGCTACAATTCGGAGCCCTCTAGCGCCAGAGGGCTGCAGATATGTAGACATGAAGATAAAGATGTAGAATGTTAATAACGTTTGTTTTATTGAAAAAGCGTTAAGAGTTTGCATATAAAATAATTCGGAGGCATTACTTTTCAGCATGCCCTTGTATTTGGCGTGGCTATACGTTTCTTCACGGCCGATCGAATAAAATGACTCTCCTTTGGGTTGCTGGTCGCTTTGGGTCGTTCAGCTTCTGCATGACGTTGGGTGTAGCCCTCCAGAATACACAGATTCCATATTCGCGTGACATTCGTGTGATTACGACCAACGCTAGTTGCAATATCGTCGAACGATAAATCGCACTCTCCATAGGCCATGATCCTATTCCTGTTCAATTCCGACACATGCTTGTAGGCGTTTCTCCTTCTTATAAGAAGCGTAACACGATCTTACTACAAACAAACATTATTCAGATAAGGTTTCTGAATGAGAAACCCATTGTGTAATCTTTCTTTGATTCTTACTCTCGGCTAATCCGCGACGGCCTGGAAGGTTGCACGTATCGTGCCAATTCCCAAGCTGGGGAAAGATTTGAGCTCGCTTCACAACCCTAGGTATATCAGCCTACTTTCAGCTCTCTCAAAAGTATTTTAACGAATTATTCTTCAACGTCTTTGGGAACCAGTCTTCGACCATGGTGCTATACGGCCTAATCAGTTTACTTTTCAACCGCGGCTATCGACGATGGTACAATTATCTCGTGCGGCAGAACGTATTGCGTAGAATATAAACTGTGCCAAGTAGACCATCTTTGCTTTCTTGGATATCGAAAAGGTGTATGATCGAATTTGGAAAGACAACCTTCTCAACAAGCTTCACAACCAGAGGACCGTTACCGACTACAAAAAAAAAAAAAAAATAAAAAAAAAAAATAAGTCATTGACGCCGCTACTTCGTTAAAATAGATCATCGTTATCGTATATACCAACTCATCGAAGGGATCCCTCAGAAATCAGTCTTGTCGCGCTTGCTCTTTTATAATCGGTCAACAATTTTCCAGTAATCCCCCAAGTGGTTCTTGCACAGTTTACAGATGATGCGGCGATTCTGACCAGCAGCCGACGTATCGAAGTAGAAATCTGGCACCTTCAGAGACAACTCGAAATGACAGAACAATCGGGGACGGCCAACTACATTCAGTTGAACGGTGAGAAGGCTAAAGTCGTCATGTTCACCAGGCGTTTTCCTGATCTGCGATATCACCTAACATAGGAAACGTAGTACTTTCTTGATCAGACGAAGTTAATTACTTAGGTGTGACTATCGACAAGGAGATTCTTTTAAAGTGATATATTCGCAACAAGAAGACTCGTATCCTGCGACTGGTGCATCAGCTCTATCCACTGATCGCCAGTACACATATGAACACCCACACCAAACTGCACTTACATCGAGCAACAATCCTATCAGCCATCCTGTATAGTTGCTCCTCGTGGGGCATCATACGCAGCTTAACCCTCAAGCCCATCCAGACCTTACAAAACAGGTGTTTGAGGATGATCTTAGGAGCCCACAGATGGGCACATGTCAGAGATTTACATCAAGAACAGCGCATCGAAACCCTCCGAGAAGCCATCGAAGCATGCATATGGAAACTGATAAACAACATGGACCCTCTTAGACCGAAATATGGCCACTTGGACTACGTGGGATCAGTCGTCCCAGAAAGATGGCGTCGCATTCGGGAAACTAGGGCCATCATCGACGTACCCCACAGAAAGCAACTGACAAAGTCACCACCATCCTCAGGCGGGCTTAAGGACTCAGGAAGCCCGTGGCACTTTTTACGATTTAATAAAGAGCAAATCATCCTTTCACCTAACAATCTGGAAGTCTAACTAAGCTGTGGTGGCACTGCTGCAAAAACCACAGAAAACCCTCCTTTATACAGAGAATGTATATGGCGTTATTACTACTTGCTTTGTGCGGTTGCGCTGAAATGCTAATAATTTGCATGTGCAGGCTTTTAGTACCCTTCATGCCACTTTGACTTTCGTTGTATGCTCTCTTGAAGATGTTGCAGTTTTAATGGTCAGCTGTATGTTGGTTAGTAATATGACGCGACGGCTGTGAAATACGGAGGTTCTCAAAGATGATGCAAGTGCCAGAGCGGTTTGCTCTTTGTGCAGTGTCGTAAGGCTGGAAACGCAAACTGATGTAATCGGCGTCGGGAAATTCTTGAGACCGTCTTTCTTTTCAAAGGCATAAGTCTGTGGAAAGTACGCGCGTTATAACGACGTCTAGACTGAGGAGAACAAAGGCAGGTGATCACTCATTGGAACGGTAGTGTTTCGTCCAAACCGGTGGGTGAAGCAGTCAGCTGCAGAGGCAAGGCATTAGAGGTTCGCAGTATTCCAATGCTCATGATGTTCTTCGTAAATTTCCGAAAAGCTTTCGACACTGTATAAATTTGTTGACTGATATCAGAAAAAATACTCCGTATGATCGTATTTTGGTAAGTTATTAGAGTCAATGAATTGTTGGCTAATTAAAGACAGTGCACTGAAGAGAATGGTGAATACTCAGCGAAATCGAAAGTAACCTCTTTTATACTCCAAGGAAGTGTTCTCGTGTCAGTGAGGGTCAGTAGCATTGTGAATTTTCATTGATGGTGATACTGTATACAGGATAGCATCGCTGCTGGTTGGTTGGTTTGTAATGGAATGCATGAAGACTTATACTTCAGTTCCATTTCTACTTAATAGCAGCTCTGTTACAGGTGATTAAATGGAAGGTTATACCCATAACAACCAAAAACAGCCCGGTAATATACGAGGGTAGTTCAACAACTAATACAACACACTTTTTTTTCTGAAAGCAAGTTGATTTTATTCAGGGTTCTAATACACCACATTATTACCCGCTCCTTCGACTACTCTATTTTTCAACACAATCTCTATTCATTGCGACGGTCTTACTTCACCTAACAGGGCCTCTATGCCCGCATGGTACCAATCTACCACACTGAAGAAGTTAAGAAAATATTTGTATTTTAGATAATATTTGCAAACATAAATATATTAATTTTACAGCGGAAGTGTAATTGGCTTTACGTTTCCTTAGTGGAAGTTAATAGTTGTTATTAACAGTAATATGCGCTTGGAGACAACATGTTGTTGCATCAATAACCTCTCCAATCACTTACCACTTACTGCGGAGTGCATCCTTCATTGGGCCAAAGAGAAGGAGTCGGAAGATTCGGGCTGTGTGGTGGAAGAAAGAGAACAGACGAAGAAGTTTTGTGAGCTCCTTTCGGGTGTGCAGTCTTGTGTGAGACCTGGCATTGTAATGGAGAGGGAAAAGTTCGTTTGCATTTTTGTGGCGACGAACACACTGAAGTCGTTTATTCAGTTTCCTGAGGATAGCACAGTACACTTCAGAGTTGATCTCTGACAGAATAACCCAGTCAGGCTCCTAGCAGGCCGTCGTCGTGACTTAACCGGCTGAGGGTGCGGCTTGAACTTTTTCTTCGGAGGAGAGATGGTGTGGCGCAACTCGACGGATATCCGTCCTTCGTTTGCTATGTGTGGTCTCTTGTTAGGCAGCGTCGAACCCAGTGGGCACACATCTTTCAGAACCCCAACTGGTGGACGAATGTGTCACCATTACCAACAGAGACGTCCAGTTCAGCACCTCGAATGAGAGTGTCCGTACATCCTAATACTGCACGACTCACATCTGTGTGCGGCCGGCTGGCACTCGGGAAATCGGACAGGTTTGGGCGACCTTGTTACGATGATGACAGACGCTCGCCCGACGACTCACCGTGCTTTTGTTCTCTGCCAGGTCTCCGTGGACATTCTTCAAGCGCCAATGAATATCTGCGATGTCCGGTTTCCCGCCAAGAGAAACTCAGTGACAGCTCTCTGCACTTCCGCTACGGGGGCTAAGTACAGCGCCGCCACGTATCGGAACTTCATGAAATTATAGGAGCTGAAGCGGGAATATTGCAGGATGTCCCACAACACATACTGCATCGTTTCAACTGAAATTGGCCGAGAAAAACGTGTTTCATTATTTATTGAATACCCCTCATATAATTACTAGTCGTAGCATTACGGGTGCTGTCAAATATTCTAGAAGTAATACTACAAAGCGATGCTATATGGAACGAAGTGCCGTCATCACTAGTAAAAAGATGAATAAAAAGGCAACGCCCGAACACGCCATGAAGGCCCAACGGTACCAACCAGCCGCCGTGCCATCTTCAGCCCACAGGCGTCACTCGATGCGGATGTGGAGGGGCATGTGGTCAGACACCTGTCTCCAGGCCGTATGTCGGTTTACGAGACCTTAGCAGTTACTTCTCAGTCAAGTAGCTCCTCAGTCTGCCTCACAAGGGCTGAGTGCAAAAAAGGTGAATGGAAGATGTACATTTAACGTGAAGTTCTCGGTAGCGCATTGTACGCTGCGATGAACGGTCTTATGGGTTTATTAAGGAAGCTGTAAGCAACAAGCCAGTTACTTATTCTAGATTACTGTTCTATTCAGAACTCTGTTACTTTCGCCTTACAGCAGTTTATACGAAGGTGCTACCGTGAAGTTCAAGAAAGTGAAATAAGAATCTTATAAATAAGGCCGACGTTATTGTCGTGAAACCCTGTTAGATAAAGTTAGAGAACCTGGATTTGAAGCAGATTCTCAACATATTTGCTATTCCGCGTTGGGACGACAAGAATAATATGAGAGCGACCCCGGCTGTTGAATCTTCCTAGTGCCTGCGCGAAATTCCGTCAGCATGCATTCCACAGTGGCTTGCGGGTGTATATGTAGATGTACAGTCGTGGAGGAAATGAATATTCATAGCATGAGAAGACGCCGTACTCTGCATGATTTTGTACTACCGCAGCTGGCTGGCTGGCTAACAGCGTTTCCGACGGGAAGCCTTACCGCGACAGCTTCCAGCAGTTAACTATACGCAGTCCACCAGAAATAGGCATAACGTTGCTGTTGAAATGTCTGCAGACGATGTGTTCCTAATCCTACCTTACACAAAACTTTTAACCAGGATTTATGGATTCTCGATCAGCCTGAAACTCGCCACTGTAGGGAACCATCTAACACAGTAGTTGTGACTTTCAGTGAACACTCGTACATGAAGATTGCATCTGTTCACGTAAAATTTGGGGAAAATGCATCTTATTAAACATTACACATAAAGTACTTTTGATCGCCGTTATTAATGACAGCAGAATAAATTTAAGCTTCGTAATGGGGTACAGATTTACGCGGCGTATTTATTGAGTCTAATGTAAGCTGTCTCTTTTTGACAATATAATAAACATATTTTGCCATATATGAATCAACACATCATAAAGGGACCTGATAATATGGATTTTATTTCTTATATCTGAATTTTATATGCTTGTAACTGAGTTAAGTAAACACCAGGAGCTAAAACAGTTCATTCACCGAGTTTCAGGATTTATCTGAGCTAATAAAACGTGTGTATTATCACAGTCCCGAGCACGTGCTGTGGAACCACAGCTTCACATTGTAAATCGCACTGTTCCGTTCTCAAACATCAGCTCTTCTCTTTGTAATAAGAGAACTACTCTCCCCCTCCGCATACTTGAATATGCTGGCTTTGATGTAATATCGAATTCCAATGGAGAAGTGTTAGGCAAACGGATGCTGGCGCACATGAAAATACAACGCTCATATCGCGTGACAAAGTAGTCTCTGAACAGTCGATTAAACGTAGAGTCTCAATTACACTGATCTAGCTTCACAGTAAATCACAGCTGTGGAAGACCGAATTTTAATCTCTTCAGCTAATTACGATGCCGTAATTCGAAATTCAGATTAAGCTGACGCAGCCGTAAAATTCTGCGCTGTTAGTCACAAACTCAATGTTCAATATCTCTTTCGGCAAGCCTCAATCTGGTTTTTCTCAGTGCACGCGCTAAAGCCTGAGCCGTTCGATGAGCACGCGATACCATCGCCGAATGTGCTGTCAGTTCGTATCAGGTAGTACACAGACACTAGATTTTTAACAAAATAAAGTAACGTAAATGCAGTTGGTAAAATTATAGTCCACAGTGACAAGGGTCCGGTTAGATTCCACTGCGGCACACAGCTTCAATCTGCGTGAGGATGTTTGTCTTCAGCGTGCACTCCGCTACGGAGTACGAAATTCATTACGGGACGTAAGTAAAATTGTAACAGGCGGCTTTCGCGTGCACCTCGACTTATTCAACATTCAGTCATATGCCATGTCTTCAGCACTCAGCCTTTGAAATAATTCATGTCCTTTGAGTTAGCGGTGTCTTCCTTCATTTGTCTTTCGCCGAGGAAGCTTTTAATCTTAAATATTATACTTCAAATTTTAAAGTAATCATGCGTACTGAGTACTCTGTCGTGATAGTGATCCATAAAACATTTAGCTTCAACAAAACATGTGATTACACAATTTTAAAGACACTACAAGAAATACTTATTGTGGCGATTTAAAGGACAAATTATGCCCAGTATGGTACGGTAGAACCTCGATTATCGTGCCTTCGATTAACCGGCTCCTCGGATAATCGGACCATCCATCTGCGCTCCGCACCGAACAGCTTCCAGCGTTATCAATAGATTTTGCTCCTGTCAGTACTTCAAAATTTCTGAAAGTTGGCTACATCTGTGGAAAAATCGTCAGAGTGTCAGACACGTCTCTATTTCAGGTGAAAATGTTTCTGCTGATGATGATGCAGGTACAGAGTTTGCTTGAAGAATTTTAAAAAAAAGTTAGAAAATAATCTGGTAGTTGATCAGTTGCAACATTGACGAGACAGGGTAAAACCATGAAATGCTCCCTTAGAAAACCATTGCCTCACAGAATGAAACAACCATAGACACGACACTGGCAAAGGGCAACCTAACCATCACATCATGCAGCAATGCAAGTGGTGATTATAAATTGATGTTGTTTGTAAAAGCCAAATCTGAATACCCAAGAGTTTCCATAAACATTAACATGTCAGCACGTCCTGCTTATTACAAAGGTCAAAAAAGTGCTTGTATGAATGGTAATTGCATTAAATATAGGTTTTTGATGCGTTTGCTCGGCTCGTTAAAAAATACTGGAAATCCCAAAACCTACCAACCCCTGCAATTTTATATGTTAGACAACGCCACAAACCACCCCTCTGGATCAGTACTTCATCACGGTGACGTAAAAGCTATGTTTGTACTCTCCACTGACTTCAATAAACGAGCCAGTCAGGTGAGTGCTATTGACTGGATGAAACGACGTTACAGGAGGAAATACGCCAGCGCTGTGTTAAAAGTAAACAGAAGAGGGATGTGATATTTTTGAAGCAATGACAAGCCTCAACATAAAACATGTAATTTACACAGTAGATCAAGTTTTAGATGAATTTAAGAAAACGAAAGCCACTCTTCAGAAAACATGGAAGAAGGTTTGTCCTGGCCTAAATCGAGAGAAAAAATTTCGGGAAACTAACGAGTCAGACACTACAGACTTAATCACTTATTTGCAAACTCTTCATAACTATATCCAGCCCGCTGGTGTAAAGGAATGACTAAGACAAGGTGAAGATTTGTCAGTTCAGTGATCTTGTTTTGCACGCCGTAGAGTTGCGCAAGAGGAGTCATATGGTGAAAAAAAGGAAGACGACGGAAAGATCAGCCACTCTGCAGTATATGATGCGTCCGAGACTGCCTTCAAATGTATGGAACAATAGGCGGCCGTTGCAGCTCTCTGCATAGCGTGGGCGAAGAAACGACATTATGCAGCCACAAGTCAAAGTTTAAAAACTGAAACAAAAAACATTATACACTTTTTGAAATATATTTTCAGTGTTTTAATTGTTCTATTTTCCTCTCTCTTTATTAGAAATGTACTTTTTCCTTAATTTTGATTTATCACATCGTTTCGGGCTCTGTAAATGGTTTGTTTCATTCTGCTTCGATTGTCTGACCTTTTTAGCGTTCCAGCTACACCCTGGTCCCAAAATTGACGGTAACTCGAGGTTCTATTGTGAATCAGGTTGCAGTACATCAAATATAACACAACAGACCCAACACTTTAACTCACAGACGTTCTTAATGATACGTTAGTGGCAAGAACGAATCTTCAGACAAATTTGTGTACATGAAGGCATGTCACGAATGAGTGGACACAAATCACGTTGTAAATTACGCGTTATGTATCTGTGGCGTGTATTAAGACGCCGTATAAATATCTGGGGGCTCCGTTGAAACATTCACTGACACAATGAAAACATTTGTCTAACTGGAATACAGAAGACGAAATTGAAGAAATAGAGATGATCTTGTAATGCTTGACTTTGCAAATTGACATAATGAGTGAGAGCGTACATCTTTAAATAGTAAGAAACAACTGCCCTTAACGGTGTAGTACTTGGCTGGAGAACGCGTGTCTTCTGAACAGCACAAACCAACAGGAAAGCGATGTTGCTAAAAATGTTCTAGGGTTATTCGAAACCAATGCCAACAAATAAATTATATTTCCTAGCAAGCACGTCCCCACACGATATCACAAATAAGTCTGCAACATACACAAAGAAGTTAAAGGTTTGCACTACACTGGATTAGGAACTAAATGGGCATTATTAGTTTTCACAATCTCAACAGGAAATGCATGAATCCTTTTCTAAACCACACAACAGCACTCATCGCAGTTGCACGTGTCACCAAGTTACAAGTGTGAAAATGTAAATTTCACAATCATTCGGAGAGTTCAAAACTCGTTGAGAGGCTGCTACTTGAGTATGAAGAAAAATGCACTGTTAGTTGCACAACACGCAGAGGACGGACACCGTGCAAGCTAAGAAGAACTGAAAGAAACTGAAGGTGCCGCAAAAAAGGACAGGCCTCTTGTGAAAGAGGTGTACTTAACGCCAAATGACACGTTGCTGCATCGGTTATACACAGCTCTATCAAGGCCTAGCTAGTGTCAGTATTAGTGTCAGTAATGCAACAAAAGCCGGCCGAAGTGGCCGAGCGGTTCTAGGCGCTTCAGTCCGGAACCGAGCGAGCACTACGGTCGAATCCTGCCTCGGGCATGGATGTGTGTGATGTCCTTAGGTTAGTTAGGTTTAAGTAGTTCTAAGTTCTAGGGGACTGATGACCTCAGAAGTTAAATTCCATAGTGCTCAGAGCCAGTTGAACCAGTATATATAATGCAACAAAATATTATGTCTCCATATCCATAATGCAGATAATCATAATTTTTAAAGCTAATCGCAGTCTTTCTTTTAATGTCGTACATTATTTAAGTAGTGTCTAGTTCATCATACTAAAATATTCTTAATTTTATGCCTGTAGAGGTATGTTACTATATTTCTGGAAGTGTAATTGTTTAAAGGGGGTCGTTCATGAAAAACATTCTGTTTAAAAGATGCACCAAATCCACAGTTTTGCAGATAAAACAATGAAATTTTGTACCATGCTATACAGGAAATTAATACATTTACTGTTAAGTTCCTTGGGTTTTATTGTCAAGAAATAATATAGGTCCCATTTTCCCAGAAACTATTCAAGAAATTTCTACAACTTTTCTGTTTAATTTCTTTTCATATAGTAAGCTTCTCTCATGATGATTTTGAATATATCGTATAGGAGAATTTTTTTAATTATAGTTCTGTAAGTATAATATCAGATTCATGCAAAATTCCAAGAACTTTGCCCCACATCTCAGCTTAGAAACATAATTTCAAAATTTACTCTTGAGACAACATTTATTGCGTATATAGAAATAAGTGTACAAAATTTCATACTTCTAGCCTTCATAGACAGTGACTAAAAGGGACATAATTTTCAGAAACTGCAATTTAAAGTCCAACATAACGCTTTTCTAAAGTCACCTCTTCAGAAGGCCGCAGATTTGTACTCAGAGTACTCTATCCGATCAAGGCTTCTCTCCGGTTTCTTGTTTTCTGCCTTCTCTCCTTTATCACGTCTTCAACTGACTTCTTAGGTGCAGAGTGGCGCTGTAAATCTATTTTTCTCAAGATGTCTTGAGTAAAACTTCCCATCTTAAAGCCCGTTCTCTCTAGTACCTTCATCCGCATACGTTCGCACCATTAAAAACGAGAACTGTATCGTAATTTGCGGTTCTGACGTCTGAAGCAGATGAAAATGTGGCATAACCAGAATTGCTTCTTCACAAACAAAGCAGCGGATTTGTCATTGTATCTAGATACGTAACGGTGTCACAGATGATCTATAAAACCAAAGAGAGTATATCGCAGCCTTCTAGATGTATCCCGTGCAAGTTCGCTTGAAATTAATCCACGGAATCGTTGTTCACCGAGCAAGTAATGAAATGTTGCTTCGAAAAGTGGGCGTGGCGGGAAGGTCACGTCATACATATAATTATCTTCAGGAACTACAGATGCGATTTCTTGATTGAAACTTTGGGAACTTATTGTGCATGAGCTCTGCTAATAAAGGAAAAATAAATTGAAAATTGACGTTATCGGTCAATTTCGTGAGCATCCCACCTTAATACGTGTATTATATTTACCTCGTTTGCCACATTTTAAACCAAATTATTTCGTGATGCTAGGCTTTTATCATTTTATTGTTGTGTTGAACCATCTGAGATAGAATTATCACCTAGAAATATCCTACAAATAAGTAGATATTCTGTAAGCCACGTGTTTATTTATTGCACTGGATAGCTATTATAAATGCACCTGCCCAACCCACTAAACAACGCTTTCCTGTATTGCAGCTTTGTTATTGTTTAATTAAATTACGTAAGATAAAGAAGCTTGTTTTACGTCAGCCGGGCTGAGTCTCTGGTTCAAGATAAAACTTCAGTCGATGTAGCATTCTACGTTACGTTCGGAGAATAGACATATTGTGGTTTTTCAGTCACAATTTACAAAGGTACTAGTCAATTTTCGTACAATAAATCTTCAAGTATTGGTACTGCAGTGACAGAAATGGCTACGTCTTCGTTTGAGAAAAAAAGGTTCATGTAGATAAGTCAGTGATTAATAACAAAGAAGTACTGTCATGTGAAATACAGATCTTAAAATTCAGAGAGGTGAACTGGAATAATCGATCGGCATGTACATAAAGAGAATTTTTCTGATGACTCATCATGAGTGAGAGACCACATCCTATTGCCGAGTCATCATCTTAATCGTGGAAGAAGCGAATGGCAGATGTGCCCATGTCTTTAATTGGACCCTTCGCTGGCCTGAATGGGGCGTAATGACTGAAAACATTACCTCAGCAAATAAGACAAATCTCGAGGGCCGTGGGAAAGAACAGGGCGACGTGGCACATGTGGGGAGGTGGCGCAGCTGCGCGTGTTTGCACGGAGCAGAGCGTGGATTGAGGTGACACGACGCCCACCTGTCGCGCCGCCCCTGGCCGCCCCGCTGCTGACTCACGCAGCGTGCTCTGCTGTGACAGCGTCATCTTCACCCTTTATTTTCTTTACATTCTCTAGAGTGACAAAACATGTTTGCGACCTGTGACTGAAGTTATTAGGTAGTTCACTGTTACTAGTTCGGTGGATGATTTCAGAAAATAAAGAAAAAAATAGTTACAAACAAAATAAGTTTACTTCCCTTTAAAGTAATCACCATTAGCTGCGACTTACGTCTGACATCGATTGTAAGGCTAATGGGAGCTGTCAGCAAACGCATCTTGTGGAATCGCTGGAACCGCCGTGGTCACGCTTTGTTGGATATCCGCTTAATTACAGGAGATGAGACTTGCTGGCACCAACACGATGCGGAGAGCAAGCTCTCGTCGGTGCCATGGTGAGCATTGCATCCCCGACTGCAAAAACAAGTCGGCTATCACGAAATCTATGACTAAGACGACGTTGATCGCCCTTTTCGACAGCAAGGACTTGATCCCTCATGGCGGGGGAGACGATGGCCACCATGCTTGGTGACCGTATCCTATTGCTAGCACCAGGTCTCATCTCCTGTAACAATTCCGTCGTCCAACAACGAGTGACCACAGTGCTTCATGCGATTCAACAAGAGCCGGCCAATGTGGCCGAGCGGTACTAGGCGCTACAGTCTGGAACCGCATGACCGCTACGGTCGCAGGTTCGAATCCTGCCTCGGGTATGGATGTGTGTGATGTCCTTAGGTTAGTTAGGTTTAAGTAGTTCTAAGTTGTAGGAGACTGATGACCTTAGAAGTTAAGTCCCATAGCGCTCAGGGCCATTTGAACCATTTAATTCCACAAGATGCGTTTGCTGACAGTTCCCAACAGCCTTACAATCGATGTCAGGAGTAAGTTATAGTTAATAGTGATTACTTTGAAGAATAGTTAAGGAACACTACTCGTCATTAAAATTGCTACACCAACAAGAAATGAAGATGATAAACGGGTATTCATTGGACAAATATATTATACTAGAACTGACATGTGATTACATCTTCACACAATTTGGGGGCATAGATCCTAAGAAATCAGTACCCAGAACAACCACCTCTGGCCGTAATAACGGCCTTGATACGCCTGGGCATTGAGTCAAACAGAGCTTGGATAGCGTGTACAGGTACAGCTGCCCATGCAGCTTCAACACGATACCACAGTTCATCAAGAGTAGTGACTGGCGTATTGTGACGAGCCAGTTGCTCGGCCACCATTGACCAGATGTTTTCAATTGGTAAGAGATCTGGAGAATGTGCTGGCCAGGGCAGCAGCCGAACATTTTCTGTATCCAGAAAGGCCCATACAGGACCTGCAACATGCGATCGTGCATTATCCTGCTGAAATGTAGGATTTCGCAGGGATCGAATGAAGGGTGGAGCCACGGGTCGTAACATATCTGAAATGTAACGTCCACTGTTCAAAGTGCCATCAATGAGAACAAGAGGTGACCGAGACGTGTAACCAATGGCACCCCATACCATCACGCCGGGAGATACACCAGTATGGCGATGACGAATACACGCTTCCAATGTGCGTTCACCGCGATGTCGCCAAACACGGATGCGACCATCATGATGCTGTAAACAGGACCTGGATTCATCTGAAAAAATGACGTTTTGCCATTCGTGAACCCAGGTTCGTCGTTGAGTGCACCATCGCAGGCGCTCCTGTCTGTGATGGAGCGTCAAGGGTGACCGCAGCCATGGTCTCCGAGCTGATAGTGCATGCTGCTGCAAACGTCGTCGAACTGTTCGTGCAGATGGTTGTTGTCTCGCAAACGTCCCCATCTGATGACTCAGGGATCGAGACGTGGCTGCACGATCCGTTACAGCCATGCGGATAAGATGCCTGTCATGTCGACTGCTAGTGATACGAGGCCGTTCGGATCCAGCACTGCGTTTCGTATTACCTTCCTGAACCCACAGATTCCATATTGTGCTAACAGTCATTGGATATCGACCAACGTGAGCAGCAATGTCGCGATACGATAAACCGCAATCGCGATAGGCTACAATCCGACCTTTATCAAAGTCGGAAACGTGATGGAACGCATTTCTTCTCCTTACACGAGGCATCACAACAACGTTTGACCAGGCAACGCCGGTGAACTGCTGTTTGTGTCTGAGAAATCTGTTGGAAACTTTCCTCATGTCAACATGTTGTAGGTGCGAATCCTCTGAAAAGCTAATCATTTGCAAATGCATATCACAGCATCTCCTTCCTGTCGGTTAAATTTCGCGTCTGTAGCACGTCATCTTCGTGGTGTAGCAATTTTAATAGCCAGTAGTGTATTTTGTTTATAATATCTGTTCCCTTTTTTTCTGAGACCATTCACCGAACTCTTCAGGCGCACCTTATATCGTCATTTGGAGAAAGTTGGTGGAGCTGTGGATGCTAGAAAACGGAGTCCTAAGACTAGAAATCGAAATATTTCTTACATATTCTTCCGCTTGAGTTCAACCGACGGGTGACAGCAATGGAGGCAGCCAGAAACATTTGTGCTGTGTGTGGGGTAGTGTCGTTGGACGGAGCACGACAAGAAAATGGTTTTCTCGTTTTAGAGAGGATGGTTTTCACAGTAGTGACTCTCCACATTCAGGATGACCTTCGGGGTTTGATGTAGATCGTTTAAACGCCTTAATCCTCAGTGGTTCACGACAGTGTACTCAAAGACTGGCAGATGTGATGAAATATGATCATTTCACCACTGCGACATTTGCATGCAGTGAGGCAGGTTCAGAAATCGGCTGTGTGACTACCGCATGGTCTAAGCCAAACAAATCCACATGTGCGTCTCTCCTTGCTCGTCAGTAATTGGCTCCTGGACAACACTGACCATTACTATCCTGTGCCGTCGCTGGTGACGAGAAATGGTATCCATATACTAACATAAGGAAAAGCAAAGAATGGCTGAGCCCAAACAAAGCAGCAAGTCTCCATAACAAAGACACCCCCCATCCACGAAAGATAATGTTATGCATCTAGTGGAACGGCGACGGTGTAGTATACTACGAATTGCTCCCCCGAGTTGTAATCATCACTGCTGACATTTATTGCCAACACCTGAGACGTCCTGCAGGCGCAATCCAAGAACAAGCGTCAAGTGATGCTACTTCACGATAGCGCCCTCCCGCAGTCTGCAAGATTGACAAAAATCACTATACAGGAGAGGGGTCGGGAAATCAGTCTGCACCCATCTTATTCATCTGATCTTGCTCCCTCACATTTTACCTTTTCTCCCTCTGTCGAACAACCTTCAAGGAACTTCCTATCCGAATGAAAATTCGCTCCGAACATGGCTCGACGAATTCTTCATCTCAGAACCACGTGATTTCTACAGTTACGGAATCGGAAACTTATCCCGGCGTTAGCAGACTGTTGTAAATAGTGATGGAGAATATATTATTGATGACTAAAGTCTCTGGTTTGAGTATCTTTTGTGTTTATTAAACTTACGGAAAACAATACGAACTTATGCACCAACCCATTATAATATTATCTGGCCAGATAAGGGTTTCAGTTCGCACGGTATCGTACTGTTCACTTCTTTTCGCGATATGGTATCGGTCCGTTCATTCGGTGGATTCCTTGACTTCAGGTATCAGTTCAAATGGTTCAAATGGCTCTCAGCACTATGGGACTTAACTTCTGAGGTCATCAGTCCCCTAGAACTTAGAACTACTGAAAACTAACCAACCTTAGGACATCTCACACACCCATGCCCGAGGCAGGATTCTAACCTGCGACCGTAGCAGTCGCGCGTTTCCAGACTGTAGCGCCTAGAACCGCTCGGCCACCCCGGCCGGCCGAGGTACCAGTTTGTCCAGTTAATATACTATAGGGGCCGCCCTTTGTGGATGCTTAAAACATGTACTAATTCGTCCTGATGCCGACCGGGGACCCGTAGGGCATCATTAGACACAATAAAACCATATTGAAAATTATGTCGTTTGTTACTGAAAATGCAAATAGTTGCTACTTCTTCTGCGCCGACTGGCGACTACATAATTCGGAGAAGAATCCGCTCAATCCAATAGCGGACTCACGGCTGCTGAGTACCCTGCGTCATCTGAATGGAAGTCGATGACTCCCCGATGCTCGGCCTGGAGGTAGTGGTGATCACGACCTGTGTGTTTTGATTCATACCCCGTTTCGGGGAGTTCTCTGTCTCTTTCAGATCACTGCCCGCGTTGTCCTTTCGTGGGACCGCAGTATCAGATGCCGTGTAGTCATGCTCGATGCTTAGCCGCCGTTGCGGTAGGTCTTAAGACCCGTGCGACGCTGGAGTTTAGGGCAGCTTCCGCCCTGGACCGGAGTTGTGTTTGTAGACCCTTGATCTAACCATCAGCGATGGCTGCTGTGCTGACGTCACTACTGGACGCTGGACTCCGTCAGTTGCGGCTTCGTACTGCTGATGGTCTCGTGGAGCAGCGAGTGCAAGACCAACACAGAACAATTTCATACACAAGATGTTACCATACCATAAACAGCGACTCGAATGCTAACGATATGAACGCAACCGATCCTACCGATCGAGTGCCACAAGCTACTGGGGGTGAAGTGTTTGTTGCAAAGGAACGGCTCTGCTCTGCGACGTCATTCGTCATGACCGAATCGATTCTGCTCTTCCCAAGTCGTCAGCAGTCTAGAGTTCCGCTGCGTTTGATTAACGAATTTATAACAAAGTTTTTACCGCTTAGTCAGAGTTTCGCCAGTCGTTGTTGCGTCCTACGCAGTGTGCCTTGTGTAAACGCACGGAGTATCGAAGGCGGTTCGATCTGTACTGTTCTGATCGTTCCCCACGAAGTTGCTTGCAGTCTCGCTTTAGAGTGCCGAGGCGGCTGTTTTGCCTGACCCAGTAACTGCGTTGAAATGTTTATGCTTACCGGCTGGTGGCTGGCGACACTTCCGCGCCAGCTGTTAGAACTTATAAAAATTTTTACTCTGGCGTTCCCACACTAGTTTTTTCGCGTAACAACATGATGTGCAGTTCTGCTACATCCAAGTCAGTTTCTTAAACGTCTTATTCCATATTCAAAATTAATCAGTAATAAAGAGTTTCTGTTATTTACAGGTCTTTGATTTTTTTCTTATTTCCGAAATACATGCTAAATTTTCCTTTTCTTTAGAGAAACAGGAATATTTGTTTGTTTAGATTGCTTTCGTTCATCCGCTAGAGGTTTCAAAAGAAGGTTAACCTTCTTTTCCCCTATGGTTTTGCCCTGTCTTCTGATATACAGAAAAATTGTTTAGCCGGGGCTAAGTAAGTCTCAAATTCACTTTAGGATAAAATGTTTCCTGCGGACAGGATTCCAACAAGCATCCTATGGATTTCTGCTTGCAAAACCATTACACTCCACCACTCTCCCACGAACCTCTTAAATTTCTACAAATTATTGAAAATTTAGCGAACTACCTACCGAAATCTGTACTTCGATGCCAAGTGAATATTTCTTTCTTTCTCTGTGAGAATGTTATTATAGCAGTTAACTATATGCAGTTGTTGACTGCGAACGTTGCCACATATTGTCATTTTACTGCTGATGACTTCAGAAAATACCAAGACTTCTCTGAATGTTCCCTAAAGGTAAACATATTTCTATGGTTGGTTCAAAAAATGTTTCAAATGTCTCTGAGCACTATGGGTCTTAACTTCTGAGGGCATCAGTCCCCTAGAACTTAGAACTACTTAAACCTAACTAACCTAAGGACACCACACACATCCATGCCCGAGGCAGGATTCGAACCTGCGACTGTAGCGGTCGCGCGGTTCCAGACAGTAGCGCCTAGAACCGCTCTGCCACCCCGGCCTGCAAACATATTTCTATATTTAATAGAAATTACATTATGGAAGCGTAACTGATTTGCAAATTTTCATTACCTATATAGCACCACTAGATGTTACTTCCCTGTTGTTTCAATATTGTCTGGCTTTCAATCGTATTTGTTTGTTCATCTTTTGCCACACATAAAAACCTCTTCTTTAAACGTTCACGGAATATGAACGTTTTTTGTGACATTCACATGGCCTTAATAACAGTGTAATTTTGTTTTTTGTGCTGAAAGATTGTAAGAGTCCAGTTCAAAATCTTTTTACACATTTTATCAGAAAAGGTGTCTTGTTTTGTTAACTACTATAAACGTTAGTGATTTTATTGTTACAATCAACGTCTCTGTATCTGGATGTAAATTGCCCTTTCTTAACGCAACCGCTTGTCATGAAAATGGGCATTCGAACATTGTTATTAAAATCTTCTGCTAAATTCATTGTTTGAGTACATGGTTAATAACAGATGATATAGCTATAACATGAATTCTCTAATCAACTGTAGGCTTTGCTCTTTTTCCACAGGTGACATGGTGGAACGTCGGCAGTGGCAGAGAGAAACTGAAATGTCTTACGACCCGCTTAATAAATTGTCTGATTTTTATAAAGACGTATTAGTAACGTGTACACTTCTCATAGCATCATACAACAGCTCGCTGAGGTGTCGCGTCTGCCTGTACTACTCTGTTCTATTCCCGATGAATTACGTAGCGACGTCTGTGTTCAACATCTAGGCCGTTTCGAGAGAAAAGTTTAATATATTCAGCTGTGTAAGTATAGAAAGGTCTGCAGGGCGAATTTTGTAAAAGTTTACGACGTATGTCAGTGATTTTTGAGACACTCGCTGTGTCAGTTACATTATTCACCCAAAGACGCGAGTCGCCTGACGTTTCAATATGAGGCTAATATTTGCAGGTCTAACGAAAGGCCGAGCTTTGCAAAGGGAAAGGTGCGGACAGTTACTTATGTTTCAAATATTAATGTAGGAAATGTAGAGGAATTAACCACCAGATCCACTTAACAAAATACCAGCTGACTTGAGCGTTGGAAAACGTAACGAAGTCGAGTGCGGCAATATAAGTGACGTCCTGTTAAGTTACTATCTTCTGAGGAATTTCAAATAGCTCTATCAAAAACCACTAAGCAGAATTCGCACTGTTTTATGTTATCCACGGTGTATCCATTCCCTCCACGTAGAGCCCATATAACTAAGAGGACTTTGTGCAATGATTATTGCAGCGCATTCTGCATGCTGCATAGCACTGAACAAAGAATTACCAGCGCTCTAAATGCCGTAGCCAAGACGGATTTTTTTTCTTTTTTCTGGACTCAAGTTACCAACTAACGTCCTCGCAAAAAGGAAAGCCGTATGCCCTTCTGGCCTTCCCAAAAATCGCACCCATGTCTCGTTGAAGGGAAAGCCAGATGACGCAACGTCCCGTCCGGTTGCAGAAATGCTTCCTTCTCGCTTCGTAGAACCGGCACGCAAACAATAACGAACCTTTCACTTGTTTGGCACGGATTCCTCAAACAGCTTTGTCATCCCTTAGTTCCACTCATTCTAAAGCTGACCTCACATTTCTTCTGTTGCGTCTTAAAGAGAGTGGAGTTTGTCACTCTATACTCAGTGGTTATTACGTGTTTAGCTGTAGGGTAAAATCTTCTTCAGTCATTCTGGACACAATTCGAATAAGATTTACAGCTGTGCAAATGACTCCTACAACTTACCAGTTTTTAATACATGTTGGCTAAAAACGTATTACATTAACGTTGCCTTTAAAGTACTAATTTCACACGAGCAAATGCGCTTTACGGAGACATATGTCGTTAATAAAGATAGCACACGATTCTCTTGTTGCATTTAAACATATATTTATACGCATATCAAAAAAAGTGTTGCATCACCCCAGTTCCCAGAACTCCTGAAAGTAGACGTTGACTGTGGATATTGTATCACAGACACAGTCCCTTTGATTGTTCAGAGATATCACTAAACCCGCCCCGCTCTATTGGACGGAGGGGGTCCGACAGCCGATCAGTTTCAGTCTTTCCACCAGGAAAGAGGTACACGGCTCGTGTTTTCTGTAGTTCAGCCATACCTATACGATCAATACCGCGGTTCGATCGCGTCCGCGTTGTTATTTTCTGCCAGGAAGGGCTCTTAACAAGGGAAGTATCTAGGCGTCTCGGAGTGAACCAAAGCGATGTTGCAGGAGATACAGAGAGGTAGGAACTGCTGACGACATGCCTCGCTCAGGTCGCCCAAGGGCTTCTACTGCATTGGATGACCACTATCTACGGATTATGGCTCGGAGGAACCCTGACAGCAACGCCACCATGCTGAATAATGCTTTTTGTGCAGCCACAGGACGTCGTGTTACGACTCAGACTGTGCGTAGTAGGCTGCATGATGCGCAACTTCACTCCCGACGTCAATAACTAGGTCCATCTTTGCAACCACGACACCATGCAGCGCGGTACAGATGGGCCCAACAACATGCCGAATGGACCGCTCAGGATTGGCATCACGTTCTTTTCACCGATGAGTGTCGCATATGCCTTCAACCAGACAATCGTTGGAGACGTGTTTGAAGGCAACGCGGTCAGGCTCTACACCTTAGACACACTGTCCAGCGAGTGCAGCAAGGTGGAACTTCCCTGCTGTTTTGGGGTGGCATTATGTGGGGCCGACATACGCCGCTGGTGGTCATGGAAGGCGTCGTAACGGCTGTACGATACATGAATGCTATCCTTCGACCGATAGTGCAAGCATATCGGCAGCATATTTGGCGAGGCATTTGTAGAATTTCAGCAGTCTATCACGATAAAAAAAAGGCCGAGAACTGACTAAACTCTTGCTGCCTATGAACCCTTCTTATGCTAAATGAGTACGAAACTAAGGTACATTAGAGAATTAACATTCTGAAAGCTTTGTGTTTCACGCACTGGACAGCCGATCCTTGTAGCCTCTTACGTCTATAAAAACAGATAATTAAAAATAAAACGGAATATGGCTGCGTCTTGTATGACTCCGCTCCAACGTCTCGGTTGAAAAATGGTTCAAATTGCTCTGAGCACTATGGGACTTAACTAACATCTGAGGTCATCAGTCCCCTAGAACTTAGAATTACTTAAACCTAACTAACCTAAGAACATCACATCCATGCCCGATGCAGGATTCGAACCTGCGACCGTAGCAGCAGCGTGGTTCCGGACTGAAGCGCCTAGAACCGCACTGCCACACCGGCCGGCTGTGCACAATTCGACCAATCCTGCCAGTTACAATCGGATTTGGACAGTGTAGAGGTTCAAAATTTACTTGGCGCTATGGATCCCTTAGTTATGACCGTCATATAGAACACACTAAATTTCTGAAGAGACTTCGTTTGATTTACACCATTTGTCTTATGCAAAACATGTTAACACTGTGCTGTGCTACGTACCAGGATTTCATAGAACTGTACGACATTGGCAGTAGGCGTTTGGGTTTCTTCGTCCAGTAAGATTTAGTAATCTAGGTAATTTCCATTGTCATAGATGATTTATAGAAGATATGACCCTCAACATGAATCCAGCATATAAAAGCTCTCGTCACGTTAGAGTGGGAACTTTACCAGGTCTACGTGTGTGGTAGATATACTAGTAGCAAAGTTGCCGATTGCGTACTGTCTAGGATCTTCAACCGAGACGCCAGCCGTCGGTGCCGAGCGGTTCTAGGCGCTTCAGTCTGGAACCACGCGACCGCTACGGTCGCAGGTTCGAATCCTGCCTCGGGCATGGATGTGTGTGATGTCCGTAGGTTAGTTAGGTTTAAGTAGTTCTAAGTTCAAGGGACTGATGACCTCAGAAGTTAAGTCCCATAGTGCTCAGAGACATTTGGACCATTTTTCAAGCGAGACGTTGGAGCGGAGTCATACAACATGCCGCCATATTCCGTTTTATTCTTAATTACACTACTGGCCATTAAAATTGCTACACCAAGAAGAAATGCAGATGATTAACGGGTATTCATTGGACAAATATATTATATTAGAACTGACATGTGATTACATTTTCACGCAATTTGGGGGCATAGATCCTGAGAAATCAGTACCCAGAACAACCACCTTTGGCCGTAACAACGGCGTTCATACGCCTGGGCATTGAGTCAAAAAGAGCTTGGATGGCGTGTACAGGTGCAGCTCCCCATGTAACTTCAACACGATACCACAGTTCATCAAGAGTAGTGACTGGCGTACTGTGACGAGCGAGTTGCTCGGCCACCATTGACCCGACATTTTCAGTTGGTGAGAGATCTGGAGAATGTGCTGGCCAGGGCAGCAGTCGAACATTTTCTGTATCCAAAAAGGCCCGTACAGGACCTGCAACATGCGGTTGTGCATTATCCTGCTGAAATGTAGGGTTTCGCAGGAATCGAATGAAGGGTAGAGCCATGGGTCGTAACACATGTGAAATGTAATGTCCACTGTTCAAAGTGCCGTCAATGCGAACAAGAGGTGACCGAGACGTGTAACCACTGGCACCCCATACCATCACGCCGGGCGATGCGACAGTATGGCGATGACGAGTAGACGCTTCAAATGTGCGTTCACCGCGATGTCACCAAACACGAATGCGACCATCATGATGCTGTAAACAGAACCTGCATTCATCCGAAAAAATGACGTTTTGCCATTCGTGCACCCAGGTTCGTCGCTAAGTACACCATCGCAGGCGCTCCTGTCTGTGATGCAGCGTCAAGGGTAACCGCAGCTATGGTCTCAGAGCTGATAGTCCATGCTGCTGCAAACTTCGTCGAACTGTTCGTGCAGAAGGTTGTTGTCATGCAAACTTCCTCATCTGTTGACTCAGGGATCGAGACGTGGGTGCACGATCCGTTACAGCCATGCGGATAAGATGCCTGTCATCTCGACTGCTAGTAATACGAGGCCGTTGGGATCCAGCACGGCGTTCTGTATTACCTTCCTGAACCCACCGATTCCATATTCTGCTAACAGTCATTGGATCTCGATCAACACTAGCAGCAATGTCGCGATACGATAAACCGCAATCGCGATATGCTACAATTCGACCTTTATCAAAGTCGGAAACGTGATGGTACGCATTTCTCCTCCTTACACGAGGCATCACAACAACGTTTGACCAGGCAACGCTGGTCAGCTGCTGTTTGTGTATGAGAAATCGGTTGGAAACTTTCCTTATGTCAGCACGTTGTAGGTGTCGCCGCCGGCGTCAACCTTGTGTGAATGCTCTGAGAAACTAATCATTTGCATATCACCGCATCTTCTTCCTGTCGATTTAATTTCGCGTCTGTAGCACGTCATTTTCGTGGTGTAGCAAATTTTAATGGCCTGTAGTGTGTCTGTTTATATAGGCGTAAGGGGCTCATTTCGCATAAGAAGGGTTCATAGGCAGCCAGAGTTTAGTCAGTTCTCTGCCTTTTTTTTTTATCGTGATCCACTGCTGAAATTCTTGCTAATCGCGGTTTATGGTGAACAACGCTCTTCTCCTTGTCGCCGTTTGCATCAGGCATGGGCGTCCTCTTCCTTAATTTTAATTGGACGTTGTGAGAGAAAACAAGTATTTGTCGCCACGGCCATCGTAATGAAACGAACAGCGATTAATTAAGCAGACGCAGAAAGCGTGTGGTGCCATTATTCAGGCTAATGGGACGCTGAGCCGAGTGGCGGTGCGGGCCTGGCCACAGAGCGACCGCGGCCGCTCGCCGCCCGGCCGGGCTGTAACTCACGCCGTTTTTAGTGGCGCACTGGCCGCTTTCTGAGCGCACCCTGGCTGGACATTAATTGGCGGCGAGCCGGAGAGCTGGCGCCACTCGCCCTGACGCATGGCTCGCGCTGCCGCCACAGCCGGGCCGTAGCGGCAGCGCCAAACTCCACTGTCACCGGCGCCGTGTATTCTGGCTGCTGTGTCCGCCGATGGTTTACCGCCGAGACGGTTCTCGTCCCCTCTGTCCTCCATTAAATCCCGGTCTCTCCAGTTCCCATCAATTAGCTCAAGCTGAAACAGAGCGATGTACATAAGTTTGCTAGAATCTCCTCTTATTTTGTCTTCAAAAATGGTTCAAATGGCTCTGTGCACTATGGGACTTAACTGCTGAGGTCATCAGTCCCCTAGAACTTAGAACTACTTATACCTAACTAACCTAAGGACATCACACATATCCATGCCAGAGGCAGGATTCGAACCTGCGACTCTAGCGGTCGCAGGTTCCAGACTGAAGCGCCTAGAACCGCTCGGTCACTCCGGCCGGCTTATTTTGTCTCTTTGTCATTTGTTTACAGAAGTACAATTGACTCCAAATCATTTAAGAGTTACACTTGTGAAAATACCTGTCGAATTTTGAGGGAAATCCATACTTTTAAAGCGCTGAAGTTACATAACCGCTAATGACTGACTGCTGTTTGTGAACGGTGAAGATGGCAACGATCAGGAAGAGAACAAAGAAGCAGTATATATGGATGCTCCACTCACCAACTGCAAACTATGATCAAATAAGGTTATCAATGCTTTTTGCTCCGTTCATCCATAGTGAGGATACCCCCAACGTTTTAGAACATTCCATAAAATAAGAGTAAAGTGACTACTTTTTGTTGGAAGCGTATCTTTGAAAACAGGAAGAATTTTCAAAACATATGAGATCGGAAGTGTTTTTCGGCCGCCAGCCGAGATTAGAATCCTCCTTGGCTCAGTAAAGGATAAGTTAGGATTGAGGAAGCTCGGTGTGTACAAAATCCCCTGCCACTGTGAGAAAGCCTTATAAGTTCGCCACTGTGTGTTATGTGTGAAATTTTGGACAAAATTTACCTCCCACTCTGTAAAGTGTATTATCAAATAGAAAATCAGTTTACACTTGTTTATGTTGATTATATTAGTGCACTGAAAATGCACAAAAGTTTGATTATCAAAAGCTTTCGCGTTATTTGGTGTTATTAATAATGTACACCAGTCATATGTAGTAAGAATTTCATCAACACAGTAGGTTTAGCTGACCACCAAAAAATCATGTAGGCACCTCGTAAACTGAATTACAAAACTACTTAATATATTTGTGGCCACTGGAAAATTACCATTATTGACTAATGGAGATTTCTCTGGATCAAAATAATTGCTTTTAAATATCTGTGTAGGTTATTCGTGTGTCTAACTAACTATTACCCATTGCTGTGCTCACATATAAGTAGTTTTACTATGAGTGATGGTGAGTAAGTGAGCTGTTGTACATACTCTAGCGTCAGCTGCTCTCACGTGTCTGCCCCTTCCAGCAAACATAGCTACTGACGTACGCCTACCCCTCACCCCTCCGCCCACTCTGCTGTCCTAATGCGCGACGCGGCATCAAGTTTAGCATGGGTGAAGAGGGGCGTGCTACTGAAGTGACTACACATTATACAGCGTGGAGCCTACGTTCTTCCTCAGAGTTCTCCATACCAAATTCCGTCGAAAGTGATTCCAATGGTTCAGTCATGAAACCTTAACAGACGCCGTAACTTTCGCATTTAGTACTGTTAGTATGGAAATATGGATTAAACACGTTGAGTATTGTATAGGCACTGTATTCACTATGTTGAATCGTATTATGTAGAACATGTCAATCATTAAAAGCGTTTTCACAAATATTATACAGTTAAAAAGTCAACGAATAAACAGATTTCCCTATGTCGCATTAGAATTCACATTGTGATTTTTTCTTCCGTGATAAGATTTTGATTAAACAAAGCCTATAAGTTGTCCCAAGCTACGCTCAGATTACCTGTTAAACCGCACGAAAAGCCATCTACCAGTTTTGGAGATTGGCGTGTTCAAACAGACAGATACGACGGTTTACAGTTTTATTATTAGTATAGCTTGACATTGGTTCCATGCCTTAAGCTGTTCGTTTGAAACGGAGATATATTACGTCAAATTTCACTAAGGAGTAAATACATTGTTAGTTAACTGTGGTAAGTATACCAGTTTCTTCAAATGGTTGTTCTTGAGTTCATAGCATAAATAATTTTTATCACGCGCATTTTGATTAGAAAAACTTACGCATGGCTTAATGAGCTACCATAAAAAGCGATCCAGTATGAAATTGTGGAATGAAAGTAAGTGAACTAAACTAGCGAAGAAATAACGAAAGACGGACCACAATGGAAAGTGAGAATCACCACGTGCTACTATTGTGTTTTAGAGTGGTAATATGTCTATTGAAAAGATCTTTCTTTACTCGTGGGCCTTGAACATTTTTTATTACGTTATTTTTTTATATTTAGTAGCTTATGCCCGACAAAGACAAAGATGCGTACTGGGCAGTGGTACACTTCAGCTACTTGAAGTGCAGTATGCTGAGAGAAGATCATACTACGGACTGCAAACAGTCATACGCAATGTTCAGTTTTCCTCGGCTTTCCAATCTTAGATGGATGAAGTCACGGAAGCATGTCCACGCTCGAATCCAGGTCTTCGAAAAAATGGTTCAAACGGTTCGGAGCACTGTGGGACTTAACATCGGAGGTCATCAGTCCCCTAGAACTTGGTGCTACTTACACCTAACTAACCTAAGGACGTCACACACATCCACGCCCGAGGCAGGATTCGAACCTGCAACCGTAGCAGTCGCGCAGTTCCGGACTGAGGGCCCAGAACCGCTCGGCCACCGCGGCCGGCTGAATTTAAGTACGAAGACACTTGACATGTGCAGAACAAAACCAGGATTTTACGAGTCAATGATGCAGTTTCACCAGAAGTCTCCTTTGGTTTCTCCTAAATCATGCCCATCATCAGGCTCTCCTGTAACACTACACGACCTGTTCCGATGTTCTTTTAAGTTCGACGATGGAGACCAGCATGTTCTAGAGAGGTCATTGTCTCAACAGGTGGCCGAAAATAAATAACGCGTCCTGTAGTTAACTTGTTTTCTAAGCTGAGCTTATATTACTGTAGGAAATGAAAGTAATTGTAACACATAACTTACAAGTTTGTTATAATGGTAACACCATTTGCCCATCAGTTACAATGTGTGGACTTCGATCTGATCTATCAGTTAATAAGAAATATTACTATACTATTTTCATCAACGTTGTGATAGTTTCCCTGTGGCACTATCACATGCTAGAAGTCACCTATAATATTACGCATCCTGTAACACAATTATTAATAAGAAATCCTAGTATTCATTTCCGCAAGAGAATAACGGATTGGACTGAGTGTACTGGCGTACGCCTTCGCCAGCACACCAGTCGGCACTAGGAAACATTGTATAGCAAGCGCTGAACCAAACGCGCCTACGACAAGCGCAGACCAAGACACGCCCCCAAGCTAGGCGCCGATAACTCCCCCTGGGCGCTTACGTATAGGCCGCCGCCTCCGCCGACTGCCTGTCTCAATCTCTCTACTTAAGTATGTCGTATCGGGTCTCAGTCTGCATTGCACCTCAATACGTCACACTGTGCTCTAATCTCCCACAGTGATAGTCAAGGCCTCGCACCTTGGCTAGCTGTGAGGGAACATTAGTCATTGTACATAGTTGTGATATGGTCACGGACAAGATTCAAGAATTAGTACACTTTATCTGATTGCTGTTAGCCACGGAACTTCAGATTGGACATCGTTGAAGTTAACTACTCAATTGGTTTCTGTAATAAAGGGTATTTTAACCACATGTTCATTTTGTGTTGTAGGAAACCGGCCACCCACCTACCATACCACCCTCTCCTCATCCAGCCGGGAACCACAAAACACTGAGAATATTTTTCCGCAAGGTAGACGCAACAGTTACAGTGTCAGGATGAAGTAGTTCATAGTTGATCTCTAATTTTTCGTACTGATTTCCAGTTATTTCATGTGTCAGGAAGTCTGATTTGGCACAAGGTGTAGAAAATTTTGTTTTCAGTCTATACGGTCAGACCTTTCTCCGAAGTTCCTCAACGCAAGGGCGTAAGGATTTCGAATACTACGTTTCTCGGAAAAAGTAATGTTTCAACTTTGTGCGAATAATACCCGTCTAATTAAATCATTCTTATAAATGTCATGATGATGCTATAGGTTCTATTTATGATATGATGATGGAAATTCGTGTTCCAACTTGCTTCGTCTTTTGTAGCGCTGTAGCCAGTATTTACTACAGATTACAAAAAGTAAGTTAAACGTCGTAATAAATACGAACTCTTGCTCACCCTTTCATACAAGAGCGCAGCACAGGAGCTATTATCAGTTAATCAACATTTGTTTTCCAGCTGTGGCTGAGGTTCAGTGCGTTTGTGCCATGATGACCTTTTGTCACTTGACTGCGCAGTAACAGCACAAAGGCGAGAAGAGAAACCTTTCGTAAACAGCTGCGCACGCTACGCAATAACCTCAGCAGTAAAGCGAATTTATTAACTGCAGCTCCAAAGCTGGAAACCAGGCGCGAAACATGAAGGTGCCGTTACCATCTTCTACAGACGTGGTCAAAGTTCAAGGGAGAAACGTCGAGGATAAACGCAAAGATTTCCTCAGGAAGTAAATACGCACAACTTGCATTACCATTCTGTGCGAGGTCGCACATTTGCGACTGTTAGGGCGGAGTTCAGATGTTTCCGAGTGAATTTATTTTGTGATAATGGGTTTAGATGTTTTATTTTTATTGGAGTTAGGTGTGGTGATCATCGTATTACAGTGTCGGTACGTATGGTGGTTAAAAGAAAAGGCTACAGAGCACACAGTAGCTAATAATACATCATAATAAAACAACGTCGCAGTATGGAAAAAATACAAAAAAATGGTTCAAATGGCTTTGAGCACTATGGGACTTAATATCTACGGTCATCAGTCCCCTAGAACTTAGAACTACTTAAACCTAACTAACCTAAGGACATCACACAACACCCAGTCATCACGAGGCAGATAAAATCCCTGACCCCGCCGGGAATCGAACCCGGGAACCCGGGCGTGGGAAGCGAGAACGCTACCGCATGACCACGAGCAGCGGACGAAAAAATACAGTTCCGTTACGTCATCGAGATACATTAAGAGGACGTGTGACGGCTTTCATAACGTAACGAATAAGCAAAAGTTGATTGCGCACTGTCGCGAGACAGTCCCTTGGGATTATAAAGAAGCTTTCCATGGGAATACGCACTATTATACACTGACGAGCTATCAGTATGCATGCGGCAGCGTGCGCTATCTAATATATTCCAAAACGCCGCGCATAGGAGTGGGATTTTCCAGGGCCTCATACCTTGAGTTCTGTTGGTGATGGAAAGATAGTCAATTGTTCTGGATAGCCCTTCGGCTAGGGACCACTTGTACAGCCAACAGTAGGGTCGTCTTACTGTAACTATGCTACAGTACGGGGTCAACATTTGAATATTACACACTTTCTCCAACTGAGGCAAATGTAGCAGATCGTTTGGTTCATTTCACATCATATGTGGTCTGTTGTGCTCTTTAAGGGGCTTCTGGAGGCACCATTTAGTTCATGAGCGGTACATGAGAAAACCGAAAAAAACACGGTTTCAGAGTACCAAAACCGTGCCGTGGATTCCAAGACGTGCACGAACATACCGCGCTTGTTTTATGAGAGAGAGAGGGGGGGGGGGGGAGCGGGGGGAGGGGAATACTGTGCCATTGGGAAAGAGATGAAAAAGTAATAAATACTGGAAGATGGTAGGCAGAGGTTGTGGTACAGGAAAAGCGACGGAAGCAATGGCACTGTGAGAGAAAGAGAGGGACTCATTGGCACTGGAAAGTAGTTGACAGTGACAGAACAGAGCTGGGAGAAGTGTGAAGGAGACAAGGCTAGTGGTTGTGGCATAAAGACAAGGGGAAAATCGAAGTGGGCGAGAGGCAGTGATAATGACACAATGTTTACGATAATGATAATGAGGAAGAGAGAGATAGTGATAGTGAGAAGATATACCAACTGTGGGAACGAGTGAGTGAGATAGCAGCAGTACGAAGAGCAAGAGGGAGACAGTGACAGTGAGACGAGACAGTAGTAGTTGGACAGAACGAAGGATACAGTGGCTGTCAGACAGGAGACAGTGATAGTTAGAGGGACAGGAAGAGATAATGACAATGGGCTGGGTTGAAAGAGTGGGTGAGAATGGTCAGCTGGGAATGGGTGTGAGCGAGTTACAGTTAGGGAAGATTCTGGGAATAAGAGATGAGTTGCATTTTAAAAGAGCACGCACGCTAATATTCTGGGGTAAATTTTTGTAGGTGCTGAGGAAGGTGAAACATGGCAGGTGATGGCCCTCTTTTCAGACAATCTTTTAAAACAGGTGTATATTAGCCTCTTTCCGCTGGTAACATTATGATCTTTGCTTAACATTAGGTTGGATGCCAATTGGAGGCATTGACGGAACAGTAAGCCATAAGGAAAATATGTAAGAGTAGCAACTACGATAAGGAATGTAAATGGGGAAATGCACTGATGTAATCGACTCTGAAAAAAGGGCAAATTGTTATGGCCTGGCGCCTGGGAACGAGCATCTCTGAAACGGTGAAGCTGGTTGGGTGCTCTTGTGCTATTGGCGTGAGTGTGGATGGAATATGTTTGGAGGGCGGTGGAACCACAAGTAGCGACCAAGTATTGGTCGCCCACATCTCATCACAGCACATGGAGCTCGGAGGCTTACTCGCTCTGTATCACAGATAGGCGCTGGCCTGTGGTAGACAGGACGACAGAGTACAATGTTAACTCATGAACAAGTATTTCAGAGCATCCTGTTGATGAACGTGAGGTTCCGCAGCAGACGAACTCTATATGTTCCTTTGCTGACCCAACGACATAGAAACTTAACGATTGTGGTGAATATGCGATCATCGAGATTGGACCGTGGATCAATGGAAATGTGTTGCCTAGTCGAAAGAATTATGTTTCTTGTTATAACTAGGTGCATGGTTGTGTCCAGATACGCCGCCATACAGGTCCACGGCTGATCGAAACGTACCAAGCGAGGTGGCGCACTAGTTAGCACACTGGACTTGGATTCGGGAGGACGACGGTTCAGATCTTCTTTCGGCCATCTGGATTTAGGTTTTCCACGATTGCTCTAAATAGCTCTTGGAAAATGCCAGGATGGTTCCTTTGAAAGTTCATGGTCTGTTTCCTTTCCCATCCTTCCTTAATCCGAGTTTGTGCCCCGTCTCTAATGATCTCGTTGTCGATCGTACGATAAACACTAATCTTCATTCCTCTTGATAGAAACATCTAACGCAGGCCGCTGCGGGCAGTATTGTTCTATGGGGCATTTTCGCATTTACTTTCAAGGGAACTATGGTAGTAATCGAAGACACCATGTTAGCTGTGGACTAAGTCAGTGTCACATCCCTTCATTATTAATGTCTACCCCTACTACTTGGCATCTTCCAGCTCAATAACAGCTCGTGTCAAATGATCAGATTCGTGCTTCAATGGTTTGAGGACCTTGATAATGAACTCACGTTCCAGCACGTCGTCCAACACCAGAACAGGCGAGGCTTAGGATCGACGTCTACGTTGTCGTACTCACTTACAAAACGCTGACGAAGCGCGCAGTTTTCTTTGAATTTTCTAGATCTCTTGCTTCATAAGGGTCCCCACCTGGTGATCTGTGCTCAAGAACAGGTCGAATAATCTCCTTCGTTGGTGGATTACATGTATTTAGGAATCTGCCTTCCCAGCGGCTAGATTTGGTGATCGTTCTGCCTTATAGAACTCTGAACATGAACTTTTGGTTGTGGCTGGTATCTGCGACTTACTCCAGTGACTGGTAGCCGATCGTGCAAACAAACCTCCCCAGAGCTTTAGGTTTGTCTGCGAGCAGTTATTAAATTAGTTGTTTTTTAAGGAATTTTGAAAAATTGCCAAATACGATCTCGTTTCCGAATTCAGTGAATGCTTCTGGCATAACTGTCCGCTTGCTTGTTTAACCTTCGGTCTCTTTTGTACTAATAATTGCGTATTGCTTGGATCTGCTTTAGCAGTAAATTTTATGTCTGTTATTGAACTATAGTGAGTCCTACTGATCAGTCATTATCTACCAGGGTACGAAGTTACCTTCTACGTGGCGTAATTGTTTTCACAATTTGAACCTTAGCTCATCAATTTTGTCTTCCCCTTAGCTCATTCTCTGCTGTAGAATACCCAAGTAGCTCCAAATCATTTTCTTGTAGCCTCTGTTAAGCAGAAATGTCTTTTTATATTTCCTATTTGTTTCGTAGAACGCTAGTAATAAATGAAAGGACACTAATTCCTATCTCTACATTTTCTGAATATGAAAGTTCGAGCATGTGTTTAGTACACAGTAAGTGAGGTGGGACTCGCATTCTAGATTATGTGTTTCACAAAAAGGATGGATAATCCTAAAGGGAAGTACAGGTATTTTATCTTTTAATAGGACGCAGTCGATTTCTTTGTTGGACTTGTCGAAATATTCTCGTTGTCCATCTGCTGTAACCTCCTCCTCTTCCTTTCTCCCGTTCAGTAAAGTAGCCACAAGAATCATTGTCCCTGTTTCCCACCCTAATCGTGGCACACCGAAGTCTCGCGCTGTCTATATCATATGAATAGGAAGTTTACGCACGATATTCTTAGAGATCTCTTTGAAGCATTCCACAATTTCGATACATGATGCGGATGGGCAATAGAAACATTCGATTTTACCTTTGGTCCACATTCGAGGCACTTCCGTGCACCCAAGTTATGTTGCATTCTGACTCTTTATAAATGTTACGCGAGGTTATTGAGCTCCTCACTGCAACAAACACTCCAGAATAATCGGCGTTCATCCTATCCTTCCGGGTCTGCTCGGAATTTGAGACTTCGCCGTTATCCATTTGTGGTTGCCTTTTGTTCCAAGTATAATGCCCGAATTACTATAGCTAATAACTGATGGCAATTTCGGGATATACTCTGCAAAACCTTGCTGTTGGTTAGTATTAAGTTTACGCTTTATTTTTAATGACTTAGCCGCGCAGGATTAGCCGAGCAGTCTAAGGCGCTGCAGTCATGGATTGTGCGGCTGGTCCCGGCGGAGGTTCGAGTCCTCCCTCGGGCATGGGTGTGTGTGTTTGTCCTTAGGATAATTTAGGTTAAGTAGTGTGTAAGCTTAGGGGCTGATGACCTTAACAGTTAAGTCCCATAAGATTTCACACACATTTGAACATTTTTTTTAATGACTTAAAAGATCGTCCGTTAATAAGTATAGCTGTGATACAATCTTGGTTCTGTAGTGCGCTACATCTGGCTGCTTATCGATACTTCAGAGCGCTGTGATATGACTGAATAGCTTTACCCTATCAATGGCAAGCCATACCACAGATTCCCGGAGTCGTGTTGCTGATAACGGAGTTGTTCTTTGCATACATCAAGTGAATACCAGATCCAAACACAGACGAATCCTGGAGCTGAACTATATAAGCAATGCCCTCGCGAACAGGCAATTGTCTGAGTGGCATTCCAATGTTCCTGTAATAGTGCTGTGCATACACACTCTCCCTTGAATACAGCAGACTGTGTTGAAGAATGCTTAAACTGCACAGAGGAAACAAAATTGCAACCCCAAGAAGGAGTAGTGCGGCGTAACACGAAGTAATTGAGCTCAGAGGGTGCACAACTTGTGCACTAAATCTACTGTTCTTCTCGCCTTCGACCTGAAAATTTTTCTCCGCAATACATGTTTTCGTCGTTGCCTTCAAAAAATAGTTTTTCTAGGTTAGGGTTTCTTGCTCTTTACACTCATTTTTTGCTGCCTATATTCTCTTTGGCTGATTTCTGTTTTCCCTTCGTCTTACATCCTTTTTCTTCTCTTTCTTTATTTACCGCTTCAAGGTCACTGTTATATGGACTGGCTGTAAGTAGCCCTATGGCGGCAGAGTCGTTCTTTCGGCCGCTAGTTTTACGTTTTCAGCCTACTCAAAGAGGTCAGATGCCACCTCCGTAATGGCCACCTTGCCCGCATTGACCACTTTACAAAAAGCCTGCCTACCCTCTAATAGCGTGACGGATCTCTCAGTGACTACAGTTGGATTTTGGAGTCAAGATATTACACTTTCGATATAAATTCATTAAGAAGTCATAAGTCAGATTACCTCTCCACAACAAATACACTACGTGACCACTTACCTTACATCAGAATAAATAGAATCGACCGAAATTATTGTAACTCTGAAGAGCGACACAGCAGACATGTTCATCAGGTGACTGGACTATCCAGGCAGAATAATTTAAAGCATTTCCCGCGCCATTATAGCACCCAGGACCCCAATGGTCACTTTGCCCGGTTCTCCCCCACCTTTCTTCGTAAAAACACGGTATATATTTAAGACAGGGAAACATATCTAGAAGCCGTTGTGAATCCAATCTTCCCTTTAAAAAAATGGCTGGAAAGCGTTTTATCGCGCTTTTTCCATTGCTCTCAGGCCTATGTCAGAGAGCATTATTCTCTTCACAAGGTACATCTAATTGTAACGTTTCCAAGTTAACTATTTCTTTCAGAAAGAAGGAAGGTTATGAGGCTAAACGATCATCATTAGAGATTAATGCACTGTCACCTTGCTAGCGAATTTCCGTGTGCTAACGGACAAAGCGAAATATCCTTCGAGATCTGAGCGGCGGCATATTCGTTTATAAGCCCGAGAACAAGTGGACGAAGCCATAAACAAACTGCACTCCGGTACTGCTAAAAGTATGGCCACGCTCTACTCGAGCAAATGGCCAATGAATTCACTACCAAGGCTGTACAACAATACAAGCGAGGCCGACCTTTCTTGCTCCACAGCTCATAAAGTTTCAGTGGCATACGGCGGAACCATTACGACGGGGTGTGCTATTTTGAAGTCGCTTATTGTTTTGGAACTAATTTACTTGCTGCTGGATGTAAACAATAGTCAATGTTCATCGCACTAAACATCCTAGCGTCCTGCGTATTTCCTCTTCTGTATTCCTACAGATAAGATATGCCTGTTCACATTTGTACCGCGAATGTAGAACATGTGAGATGCCATACCTGTATTCTCACTCACCAGGACAGAACACAAAAGTTCCAAGAGTCCACCAAAATGGTGCTTCTACTGACGTTCCTGCACAGAAGTAGCTCGTAGGTCGCAAAGTTGGACTGTCTTGGTGTGAGACTGTAATGAAAGTTACTAGGGAGTGGGCTAAGGCCCTGTAACGCTACTAACTGAACAGTCTGATTAAAAGTTTAGGGATGCTGCTGACTTGAAGTAAACGGAAACGTCACAGCAGAAATGTCACAAACTGCTAACAAGTGATACAATAAACGTTCGATTACAATGTCGCACATTATATAGTTCACAGTTAACAACCTCAATATTTGGTCATTAAAGCTTTACATAAATCACCTAACAAAACAGCTTCCCATTTACACGTTCTACTCTGCATTGTACGCAAAGTCGGGGTGCATTAATATTTACATATTCGGGTAACAGTAACATATTAAATGTGCAGCATTGCCTACACCGAACTGTACAGCCACTATAACCGCGTGCTGACTCTAGGATTGGATTATCGGGCAGCGATATATCGAAATACAGATATATTGGAATCAAATAGGCGATATTTTAATCGATATTGATCCAGCCGATATATCGGTGACATCGATGTCCTGTGGTGACATAATAGGACAAAAATACTATTATTATCATAATCATCTAACCCACAATAGACAAAACTCAGCTCTACTTTCTTTTTAGTACTGGAACATTTAAACATAAAGGCGCTACCTACCTATCTACAGGTTTTTACTTTGAAGTTCTTAAATAAATTTTTACTATTATCAGTTGTGTAATTTCGTTACTCCTCTCAGTCGAAAGTAAGGTTAGCAGAAGTAGAGGAAAAAATGGAAGCTAAAAAAAAAAGGGAATAACTTCAGAAACTTCTCCTGAATTATCAATACACTTCCGAATACCACCCGCTGGACAGTTAGGAAATAATTCATTCCCAGTCTAGAGGGAAGTAGATTAAAAGCCAAAAAATTATTTTTTAAAAGTTCTTTAGAAAATAAGTTTTGAAATTGATGATTTTTTGATTTATATTATCTGTATTTTAAGTGATTTTTTTTCTATTTTTCTAAGATATCTCCATTTATATGTAAAGTAATGTAAACTTGTTTTTTTAATTTAATATTACTTCATAAAACCACTCTTTACAGTTTTAAATAACACGTGCAATCATAATTAAGCTGAATTTTAAAACTAAATTTTTGAGCACCCGTATATCGAAACACTGATGTTGCTCATTCGATTAAGCGTCCATATCGGCGTTTAGTATGGTCCGTTCGATTATATCGAATATGGATATTTATTTTTCGATGTGCCATCCCTAGCTCGCATCTCTTGCACTCGACTGCAGCCAGTTCGAAACACTTCGCTCGGATCTAATTGTTGACATGTCGAAGGCGCACGATGTGCTTCGTCTGCATGACATTATAATGCTATAATTATAAATAAAACTTGTAATAAAAGAAGTTGAATAAACTGCATTATCTCCTACTATTGAAGGTAGCTGCCATCAGTGTCAATAAAATCTGAATACAGATATAAAGAAACGTTAATAGATGAAAATATGTCTACATTTTACTCCATCTCTCACCACACCTCGCCACAAAAAAATGGTTCAAATTGCTCTGAGCACTATGGGACTTAACATCTGAGGTCATCAGTCCCTTAAAACTTAGAACTAATTAAACCTAACTAACCTAAGGACATCACACACATCCATGCCCGAGGCAGGATTCGAACGTGCGACCGTAGCGGTCGCGCGGTTCCAGACTGAAGCGCCTAGAACCGCTCGGCCGCATCGGCCGGCTCACCTCGCCACATTTAACGCTATTCTTCTTTACTATAAAGTGAGGACTGGGAATGAATGCTGTGGCTCCCAGAGCCAAAAACGCTGCAAGCTATTAATATCAGTGCAACTCCAGTGGCCGCCATAGAGCAAATAACGAAATTTTAGTTATAGTCCGTATACAGTGCATTGGGAATAACGCATGATTAAATCTGTATGCGATCTGGTGCTATACAGGGTGCGAAATTTAGCACACAAATATGCCACCTCTGGCAACAGCAATAGTTCTAACCCGACTTGGCATCGAGTCGATCTGAGCCTGGATGAAACGTATGAGCACGTCATTCCATGTTGCATCAACTCTGTGACAGAGATCATTACTCATAGTGGCTGGCGAGTCTTAGTGTGTCAGTCTCCTGGAAACACATCACTAGGTGTTTCAGTGTATAGAGATATGGAGAAGGCACTGGCCACAGCAACAAGTAAACGCCCTCTGTATCGGTGAAGGTCAGGACAGCAAGCTAAACATGCAGCCTTGCGTTATCCTGTTGAAACACAACGTCGCGGAGACCTCGAAAATAGGGAACAGTCAACGGCCTTAAAATGTCAGAAATGTGACGCTTGCTGCCTAAATTACCGGCTTCACCAACCAAAGATGATCGTGCTGTGTTCCCAATTGCACGCCATAGCAACATGGCAGGTGCTAGACCCATGTGACGATGACGCAGTCTGCCAACTTCGTTGTCCACGGAACCTCCACATAAGAATTTGTCCATCGTGATGACGTACACTGAATCGGGACTCGTCTGAAAAGACGACGTGGTGTCACCCCTCTGTTGTTGGTTGCGCTGCTCGCAGCCCACTTCTTGCTCGTACCGCGTCTAGTCAAAGCTGCAACAATGGGCATTGTCCCGACAGTCCATGGTTATTTAGACGTCATCGCACTATCCTTGTGGATACTTGTTTTACTGCGAATATGTCTATTTTTCTTGCAAACATGCATGACTTGGCTGTACGATCCCTCATGACCAACCAAACAGCATATCTGTCCCCTCGGGCACTAGTTGCACGAAGCCTCTGCGATTTTGTCTAGCGCAGACTATGGCCCTTCTGGATTGATTGATTCCTCATCCACATGATACTCGTGAGATCCCAACCAAGACGAGCAACAAATCGTGCAACTGAGTAAACCTGACCCAGAGTACAGGCACAAAATTTTACCTGCTTTTGAGGTGGTCACCTGCAAATGCAGTCACTCTCCGAAATAGATCTCAAACACGCATCCAGCCATCCTGATTTGGGTTTTCCATGATTTCCCTGAATCGCTTATGCCGGGATGGTTCCCTTATAAGGGCACGGCCGACTCCCCCATCCTTCCCTAATCCAGTGGGACCGATAACCTCACTGTTTGGTCCCTTCCCCCTAATCAACCAACTGAGCAAAACAGGTCGACTGTCTGCAGTGGTCAATTTTTGAGTCAAGTCAACCATGCAGGGAAATAGAGAAAAGTTAAGTTGGCACTTTTCTTCCTGTTTTCGTAGACTTAGGACTCCCTGTGACCATTAAGCTCAACCACTCATAGGTGTGGTTAAAAATGGTTGACTAAATATTCATGCCCGTGATGGGACTCTCCTCAAGGTAATTAAAATAACACACTATTTTCATTATTCATAATAATAATAAAAACATTTAAAAGATAATTGTGACTGACTTCATTATTTAACAGAATGTTGGTTGAAGATCATTTAAGGAAATACGTGACTTCCGTGTTTTTAGTGTGCAGCTCTATGCTACTCCACATTGCGTTTCTTTCTGTTTCTGAAATTTATTTCTTCCAACAATGATCACCTTAATGGCATCTTTCACTTGTCATATGCTCCATACGGTCATTACAATCCATTCTAACTTACTAGGACACAAGGTTGGTTGGTTGTTTGGGGAAGGAGAAGACCAGACAGCGTGGTCATCGGTCTCATCGGATTAGGGAAGGATGGGGAAGGAAGACGGCCGTGCCCTTTCAGAGGAACCATCCCGGAATTTGCCTGGAGTGATTTAGGGAAATCACGGAAAACCTAAATCAGGATGGATGGACGTGGGATTGAACCGTCGTCCTCCCGAATGCGAGTCCAGTGTCTAACCACTGCGCCACCTCGCTCGGTAGGACGCAAGGAGCAGGAACTGCCACACACAGAACAGCACTCTGAGGAAGTGACACTGCTACCAACAGTTTAGTGCAAACATTACTAATAGCAAATAAAACATTCATCTGCATTCTACCTGAAAATAACACACCTCATCGCGGTCAGGCGACCTTTTTAGCTGAGGTAATGCTGGATCTGATCACGCACAGCTAGGCGAACAGTGCACCTTTTCGCACGCAGTCGGTAGCCACCTTGTGGAATGATAAAACGCATTCTAACCAGTTGATGATACTGCCGCTGTCATATCCTGACACTTAATGTTAGACGTCTCTCCTCTTTCCTCACAAATAAACAACGCTCAAATACGATTTCTGAATGATAAACCTGATACAAAAGTTTTGCTTCCTACAGAATGTAGATGGTCTTACTCGGGAATACATCGTGTGGTTGTGCTGAAGTGGGAGTAATTTGAATATCCAAGCATGTAATACATTTCATAGAAATCCGACGTTTGTTGCATGCTGCCTACATTGTGCTGCAACGTAAAGTGTTTTCCGTAGCAGTCTTGTTTACCTAGAAGCACTGAACTGTCTCCTCAGTTAGTCTAGTATTACTGCATTTTCAGTTTCATCACGCATCATGACATAGTGTGTAGTAATCACCACACATGGTCTATTCTTTTCAGTTCACTCAGCGTTTGGACTGAGAGTAAATGTATTAATCTCTAGTTTGTTTTTGCTTTTGTGTATCATTTTCCATCGACTAATTATAGTGATCGTCGATATACTGAACCATTCTAACGAAGCGGTGGTACATGTCTGTGAAAACAAGTTTTATGCTGAATTTCTACGCGAACATTTTTAAATAATAAAAATACTGATAGTAAATGGTCTTGTTTGTTGTTAAGTAATCAGTCGCAGTACCTAATGTTTGTAATATTAGTTTTCTTTCTTGGTGTAACAGGTTATAATATACGACGCTATGAGTGAATGACAATGCAAAGAAGTTACATTCTGTGAATGAAGCTCTAAACCACAATGACTTTCTCAGTGTGAGTTCTGTGAAAAGTTGCGAAACTGCAAAGTGAGAAGATTGCAGAATGTACGCTGGCCCTTCCCAAACAACTAGTTTGCATACAGGCACATATGAACAGCAGGACGGTAGTTCACTTGTATTTCGTTTGAGTCCATTGTTATTGGAATGACGTTGCAGCCGTTCATGCAGATGCAAACATATGCCTGCAAATCAGCTATCAGTTACGCGCGTCAGAAGTAACATCGATAATACTGCACAAACAGCTCTGTCCACAGAGCAAGATATAAACTTACGTTTACCAAGACAGAATAAATATAAAACTCCAAACATCATTTTCTGTCAAGGAATGAAACTGAACAATAAGTTGCCCAATGAGTTCATGTACATTATTAAAACGAACTTATTGAAAAAGCAGTTGAAAAGTGCATATTAAGCTATACAATATCTACCGTGAAAGATTACCTCAATGAAGGACTACAACTCGTAGCAGGCATTGGTAAAAAGTATAACACAAGTGAAACATAATAAAACAGTACTATTTCATATAACACTTAATACTGTTCTCTTTCGCTTCTTTTCCTTTTCTAGAAAAACTTCACTCCCAGAGCTCTTTCTGAGCTCAGCATCTCACTCTCTCAGAGGGATGCTATGTCGAATTTTTCGCTCTAGCAAATGAGAAATGGGAAGCAAACATTGTCACCGTGGTCGTGATGTCTGCTGAAAACGTAGTGTTACATTATGAAATGATGTGTCTACAGTGTGTCTAGTCTGCGCAGTCACTGGTAGTGGGAAATAAATGAACAGTGTAACGTTAGGTTTTAATGTTGTTAAATACAGGTTCCTATTACAAGGCCATGACCGACGACCTGTCCCATCCTCGTCACACTATACCTATAAGTACGTCAGTGCATGTATATATGAATTATATTGTTTTTTATTCTTAAACTGTAGTGCCATGACAAGTCCAAGTTATACCTCCCCAGGATTTCCTGACCAGTTCTCTCGTGTGAGTAGACAAAATAACTTCACCGAGTTTGAGTCTATGTAGTCGAGTTATTTTCAGTTTATTAAGTGAATATTTACTTGCAGCTGTTAGATGAACAGTTATTTAAAAAAGATCAACACCTGGAGCTATTAACTGAAGAGCCTGTCCCAAGGGTAACGTGCTGTCAATATTTATTCAATAATGTTGATTTCATTGTCTCCACTATCAGTGGCTGGAATTCTTTTCGCAGCTTGAGGCTATCAAATGCACCACACCAGCCTCAGCTCTCCCAGCAACTGAAGAGGCCCTGAGACTTAAATTGGCTCTCTTTGTAACAGAAGCAGGCCACTTGGGTGTTAAGGGCCTTTTGATATTTCAACGCAAGTTAAGCACTGCAATAAAGCAGTTTATTGATCTAGATTTAAATATGATCTGTTCTCTTCCATCAGACATGTTGACATCCACTCATTGCAGCCCATTCTACAAGTCCCAAAAATTCCTGAAAGGAACTGATTTATGCTGTCTACCTGCAACACAATTAACGATAAGTTTCTGGTCATTCATTAATAGACCTCCAGGTGACTACAACAAAGATTCCTCATTTACTAGCCGGACGGAGTGGCCGAGCGGTTCTAGGAGCTACAGTCTGGAACCGCACTGCCGCTACGGTCGCAGGTTCGAATCCTGCCTCGGGCATGGATGTATGTGATGTCCTTAGGTTAGTTAGGTTTAAGTAGTTCTAAGTTCTAGGGGACTGCTGACCTTAGCAGTTAAATCCCATAGTGCTCAGAGCCATTTTGAACCACATTTACCAATCTGACTCCTTTCCTACCAAAACTTTATAGGCCACTGACAACGTCACACACAAATTAAGTGCATCTCAAGCATTGTTTATAGGAACGAATTTTACATAAAAGCGCAGTTAAGCAAATGCAAAATGGTACACAAAAACTGAAAATAACTCCACTGTGCCAACACGATCGCTGTGAAGTTAACTTGTCTACCCAAGTAAGAGAACAGGACAGGAAATGGTGGGGAGATGTAATCTGTCTGTAAACTGAAAACCGAGCAGTGCTCATGTTGGAGGAAGTCGTCTTTCCCGGAAAAACGCTACAAATGCCGTACACCATTACTGAGAACCAGTTCCTCTGTAGCAGTGTAGAACAGTGTGCAGAGATTTTTCGTAGAATCCGCCCATATGCTTTCCGTATTCAGTGCAGTGTTAAGACAATGTGTGGAATATGAAGAACCCACCCCTCCCATCCCACCCTCGGAAGTGTCAGGGCACCGCGTCACCACCGCTTCATAAGGCGAGCTGCGAAGTGGTCCGTATAACATTGTGAAATACCCTGCAGTTGCTTTTTACGGCATACTGCAGTAGAGAGCAACGGAAACTGCCTGCTTGGTCATCATTTTGCAGATCTATGGAGGGAAGTGTATAACCACAATCCCACGACTTACCTTATCTCACACTTCTGTCCTCCGCCTCTCCACCCTCTTACGCACGCGGAATGCAAATTAACCCCTAAGACGGTTCTGCAGCACTTACATGTGGCACACGCATTTAATATCTGTCCTTAACACTCTTCTTTTAACAATAAACAACAGTTTTATACTACAAAAATTCCATTTTTAATGATCTGCGATTTTTATACCCCCTACAATGCGGAAACCATTAGACCTAGAAAAAAAATGAATAAGACCTTTTTTTCAGGAAATTTAGTACTGTTTAATTTTTTACCGGGAAACATTTTCGCTAGCTGGCGCTGTTTTCGAGATATTCAAGAAAAACCTTAAAAAGCTATTTTTACATCTCCCCAACTCCCACGCAGTCACCTCAACGGTCAGGATTTTTACTATATCGTTCTTGCCACCGCCTCTCCGTACTACAGCACAATAATTTACGAATACACGGATTTTTCCCCCAGTCGACATGTTTTGGTCTTCGCTGACTGTGTTATTAGTCACTCTGCTCATATATTTTGCTTTTGTGTTGCAGGCGTGATCGCTCCCTGCTCAGTAACACGGCGAGGGGCGGCATCTCTTCAGTGTGTCTTCGGATGGTGAGTTTACGAAGACAGCACAGCGCTCCCATGCGTCCTTTTGTAACGCTGAGCCAATTTTTCCCCTTTATCAGCCAGTGCAAAATGTTACTACTGGATAACAGCCACATTTTGTTTTGTTTCGTTTTCTTTTCTTTTGTTTCATTTGGCCTCCAGAGTTTGTACTCTATTTATCCATTGAGAACACATTTCACATAGAACACATAATCGTACGAAGAAAATCCAAAATGCATATTTACAGAACTGGAGGCTGAAGCCGTCAACTTTTTCCTCAAAAAATCCTTAACAAATACAATATAAGTAGATATATTTACGTAATCACTTCACACTACTTCTTAAATTTAATAATAAGTGATAGACACAATAAAAATATGAGTCCTACAGATTTTTCCCTATATTCTTAAGAAAACTAACGATCACTTTATACTAGGGAGTGTCTTTAGAAACCAAAAGAGGAGACGCTGATTGAGGGAAAGGGTAATCCATACTCATTCAAGTTCTCATTATTTTCGATCTTTCATTGTCAAGTTTGAAACACGAAAATAAGATGTGGCGTACACGAGCTGCTGACCCGGAATGCCACTCTCTTGCAAGGAAATTGTAAATGTTGATTCTACACAGATGTAGAGGAAGCGAGGCGGGGTTAGAGCGGACTCGAATGATGGTGGAAATCGTAGCTCGGTCCAAATGTCTCCTCGTAAGCCACGGTCTTGCAGTAAATTGAGGTTGCAATGCCGCAAAATATCCGCCTTTCGTTTGTTGGGACACATTTCACATCTCGTCATTGCTGTTTTCCGTGATTCTTGACTTGACCTAAGTAGTCTGTACACGGTAATTTCATATCGAGAATAGTTCTTGTTGATGCAGCTTGGATCGCTGAGACGTCAGCTTCCTCGTGATAGCGGACGCCACAGTTGCACTGTACCCACAGGAGCATGACTGTCTGCCCTCTCCCTTTACAGTCAATAAATTCAAGTACCACATCCAAACATAATGGTTGGGAGTTTTATTTGATCTTTGGACTTGAATACATTTAAGAACACTGGGGGTCGGACACGATTAATATCTTTAAGATGGGTTTGAAGAGACTAACTTAATTGCTTCCAAAATTCCCGCAGTTTCTACCGTAAAAAGTGAAGCACTTTTACTTAGTTTGAAGACTTCACTGGTTTGAATGTGTGGACATAGAAAAGCACATCCATCATACTCCTATTGTGGAATTTTGGATCCATCAGTATATATACATACATAACCAGACCACTGAGCTTCAATGAGTCAATCAAATCTGCAATACGTTAACACTCAGAATGCTTCTCATGTTACAATAATAGACTGGAATTGGCAGCTGACTGAGTCAACATCATATTCAAATAAAAGCAAATGTGACGAACATAGCATAGAATTTGACAGGATGCCAAGAGTCAAAGCTTGTGCAGACGGCCGGAATTTTAGTTCTTCTGTTGAGGGCTTTCCATAATTTGTTAACGTAGTGTCTGTTCTTGTAGAGAGGACATTTCATGATGGCCATTCCTTGAATAAAAAATTTGTCTGACAGCATTTAACGTCTGATCCTGAAGGACATCTCTCCCGCCACCACCAAAAGCGGTTTTGTAGGCGTCGAACACATGGCTCCAAGAAAGATACGAATGGCTCTGAATTGAAGAGCATCTAATTCGGAGAGATAAATCTTAGGCGCATTGTGATACAGCATACAACCATAGTTCAGTCTAGATCGAATAATCCCTCGGTATATCCTGAGCACAATATTCTGAAGCGCTTCCTACAACACTCGGGTGAGATAGCGGGTTGCATTTAATCCTGTCTCGCATTTATCAACAAAAAATTGTATGTGAGGCGCCCAACTGAGCCAAGAGTCAAATATCCTTCCGAGGAATGGAGCATAAGATTTTATCTGGAAAGTATACTTCGCTCATGTGGCGTGATCAACGATGAGGGCAACGTTCGATTTTTCAAAAAGGTACGGTCACCGATTTCTCAGCCGAGATATTCAACCTACTGTTAAGACAGCCATTCATCGATGTGTCCAATGGCAATGAGTAATTCCGATTTAGCCTGAATATATGAGTCTGCGTATGAATAAACACAAACATCGTCTGCATATTTCAAAATTTTGTCGGGATATACAGGAAGGGAATTAACATTGCATGACGGGGCAGGCCCTAAGAGACTATAGCGCAGCCACACAAAAATATTTGTCATTTAAGCTATTGTGCTTCTGAATCTTGTGTTGTGCAACAATTTGACGTGACACAACAGCCAAGCGAGTTTGTCGATCAGTGTCACTCACATGGTTGAAAACGCGAGAACTTTGTATTAATTTTGATGATATGAATTTTTGTAACCTTGTTAAAAAAGTCTGCTTCCAAGGCTTAGCACTCTGCTTATCAGGTTATCTCGTGAAACTCACAACTTCGATCCCCAGCATTCTCAGATAGGTTTTCTCGCTATGGAGACTGGACTGAATCCACGCAACTGAAGAAAAAAGAAGAACTGAGAAGATGCTTGCTGTGTCATCAACTATCAATGATCTGTACAACAGTGGCTTCGCGGAGATCAAACCGAAGAAGAAACGCGTTCCATCGTCACGCAATCTAACAGTTATTTGGTAAACACTGAGCTCCTAAGCAATCCCTGTGATCAGCACATTGCTGTGTTCACGTGGAGACGACGAAGCCGCAGTGTCTGGAGCGAGCTCCAAGACGAATCTTGTGGTAGACTCACGCGCCAAGTATCACAGTACGCCGTCGCATATCTTCCACAAATATTGACTTAGAGGCTGCTTTGCTCTCATCCGAGGCGTCGTTCCCAAACGAAATATCTGACTGATCCCAACCGACAAAACATCGATGCCTTCTCGGAATTTCTTTCGGCGACGCCCGAACAGCAGTTAACCGGTTCTCTGTTAGTCCGTTTTCGAGAACACGCCGACGCCTGACGTCAGAAATTAATGAGCAGACGTCAGGCTGTTCTGTTCTTGCTACTGTTTGACCACTCTGTGTGTGCGTGTGGGGGTGGAGGGCGGGGGGCTTTAAGAATGTTAGAAGAAAGAAAAAAGCAGCAGGTGGTCCGACAGAGACAGAGGAGGCTTGGAAGTTTCTTTGCTTTGCAACGACTTTAGCATTTCGTAACTTAGTGATCATCCAGTGATAAACAACGCGTAACTCTCCTGCATTTGAGTGCCTTGTCTTCTCTAAACATATAGGCAACATTAATGTGAGATACAACTCCAGGCGTGCCTCAGTTCTTACATTATCTTTTGTGTGCTTTTAATAGCGCCTTTTTGCTTTCGCACTTGGATAGGCAGCCACAGTGTCTGAAGTTATGTGTTGCGACAAAGCAATGTTAACAACTCCCCTTCTCCTTGGTGTTTTAGTAGGAGGACTATTCAGTCGGTGAAGCGTTTTTGTGTTGGTTTTGTACGGATACAAAACGCATTCTATTGTGCAAAAGGAGCGAACTAAGACACGCGAAATGCGTATATACATTGACTGTGATACATCTACTGACATCACTGTTCGTTTTATAGCGGAGAAGTAAAATTAAGTGCTTCAGCGGATTAAAAGCATAAATCTCATACCCATCTGCCTAATTTCTTGTTAACTTTTCCGCTCCATAGCTAGGAAAGGAGCTAGCAGGGTGGCAACCGGCATCTAGTTTCACACAAATACGCGCTCAGGAGATGTTAAATGTTGACACAAAACTTCAGTTTTTCTCATGGCGTCAGATTTTAACTGTGAATTCATTCTGTTTCTTTGTGAAATACACAAAATCTGTTTCTCGTCACTTCAGACATTGTAATTCCCGCCACCAATAACCTGTAAAACATGAAAATTCTTTTCCGTATGTTTAGCTTCTGTACATCAATAAGGATGAACAACTATAACACAACAGAGTATTAGTAGCGGGTTGTTTCTAAACAGTGCAGCTAGGTACTCGCTATGATGAGCTAAGTAAACATAACTGGTACGAGTGTATGGTGGTGGAATTCTTCTCTGGATCAGCCCTGTAATGTCCCGCATTTGCAGTAGCTGTTTGTAACGAAACTACCATCAGAGTGACAAACTGTTGAATAGTGTAAATGATATGTGATGGTATGTGCCAGATGTTGTTCGTTTATCAGGCTGTATTACGCTGCAGGCGAAAGACATAACTGACGTTGTTCGTTATGTTCCATGTCAGCGAAAGTATGTGTTCGTTGTATAGGCACTACGAACGCGTGGGATCTTTTTTCCTTCTACTACAACGTTTAATCTTCGTCGAAGACCTTGCACTAAGTTTTGGTAGTTTTTTTTTTTAATCCACGAAACACCCCACAGATGTAATTCATTCGACATGTTGACTGCAATTTGCGGCCTGAACAGGTCACTCAACTACTCATTTTATTCGAATGTCCGATGCTTCGACCCTTCCTTTCTATTTAGCAAAACTGTCATGCTAGTGTAGAAAATATTTCACTGCAGTTGCCGCTGTGTGGCAAGTATACTGCTGCTTATAATGTACTCATTAACACCTGCGTTGATATTACAAAACACGAAAACTAATTGTCAGGGCACAAAACATGTAAAAAAGCACCAGGCCATACCACCATCTCCGCCGAAGTTCACTATCTCTACAATTCAGGTAAATATCGTTCGTTAGACATCCGAAAAGATACGCACAGGCCCGTAAGAGTGGCGCGTCTTGGACAGAGGCTCCGCCACGCCATCATGGATGTTTTCATTGCTCCATAGATCAGCGACATCGTCATGTACACCACACTAAGGAACGTCGCACATTTTCTTGTGGTTAGTGATATATGGGCAGTAGTGCGACTGCGGAAACATCGTCGTATCGCCTCTTGACGGATCATACCGAAGATTGATACGTAGAATGCATTTTAGGTTCTGGCAGTGCCTACTGCTTAGTTTCTTATGCCAACCAGAGCTGGAAGCGTGGGCAGTGTTTTCGATATTTCCGCCACACAGCAATAAATATTAGCGAAAGTTATCTCCTGTGAAATCTCTTCTTTGGAATAAGTTGACTTTAAGGAGTTGAAACCACGTCTCTGTGGAAGTCACACCCTTCTTTAAATGACGGAGAAGTTTTTCCACCGAATTTGTTGCTGTAATTTTATTAGAAAGCTTCTTTCATCATATTATAGAGAGTTAATTGTGTGCTAGGGAGACATCTTCAAGAGAAAACCCTCAGCATTTCGTCCATTTTTTCCCATGATTTCCAATACGAAGGTGCCACTCAGCTCTCTTCTTGGCCACATGTTACACAAAACGGATCTTTGATGCTGACACATCTGACCGTGACTCCAAGGGGTAGTCACACAGTTTTAATTATCAACTCGAAGAAATAAAATTATATACTTAATTTTTTGTTTATTTGCAGTTGCATGCCTACGGTCCTAGTATACAGTGTAAATCTCGCGCCACAGTATCGTATCACGCCGTTAAAGAAGCCAAGACAGAATCGCGCTGCCCGACCTCCATGTCAGCTTATTTATAACGCGTAGGCTTGCAGTAGTTTGTACATGGTTTGCATATTCTTCCAGCTCCCACCAGTGTGTAGAATTTACGGTAGGGTCTTCTTCAATAATAATCGACGTAATCACCCGCATTGTGTATATCCCATTGGGAGCGATGTGGAAGTCGTAGAATACTCTTAGCAGTGCCAGTTGTGTTGAGAGTTCGAGCGGCGCGGTCTATTACCCGACGAATTTGTAGCAGTTCCGAAGCGAATGCCGTGAAGCGTTTCCTTCGGTTTAGAAATCGAATTGAACTCACAAGGGCTTAATTCAGGGGAGTGCAGCAGATGGTATACAACATAGCAGCCCCATCAGTCAAACAAATCAGTAACAACTTGCACTGTACGTGCTTGAGCATTGTCCTAGAAAATGATGGTCAGGTCCTGAAGAAAGCGGCATCACTTCTGTCTCTAAGCTGGTCGTAGGTTGTGTTCCGGAAATGAAAAGCATAGAGACAGAAGTGATGACACTTTCTGCAGGACCTGACCTTCATTTTGCAGGACAATGCTCAAGCAAGTACCATGCAAGCTGTTACTGATTTGTTTGACTGTTTTGTTTGACTGATGGGGCTGCAAAGTTGTATAGCATCTGCTGCACTCCCCTGAATTAAGCCCTCGTGAGTTCAACTCGATTTCTAAACAGAAGGAAACACTTCACGGCATTCGCTTCAGAACTGCTACAAATTCGTCGGGCAATAGACCGCGCCGCTCGAACTGTCAACACAACTCTCGCTGCTAGGAGTATCCTATGACTTACACATCGCTGGCAACGGGATATACACAATGCTGGTGATTACGTTGAAGGTCAGTAAAACTTTGAAACACTTATTTATTTTGTACGAGCTGTAAGTAAATAGTTTCCACTATTAAAGTTCCATCCCTCGTATATCGACTCTTAACGTGGAGGATCCCTAAAACCGCAAGCCCGCTGTTCAGTAGCCAATCAAGGGAGACGGCACCCTGTCCCGAGCGCCGTCACGTGTAGTCGTGCAGCAGGCAGGCAGTAAGCTGACTTCCGCTGTTTGATGGCGGCGGGCCGTGCCTTCCTGCTGCCCCGACCGGCGCGGCGGCGCGTCAGCGAAATGCAACCCGCGCGTCCAGTCAGAGGGTTCGGTTACTCGGCTTTGCCGTACGGCCAGTGGTGGGCCTATCTGTAATGAGGTGACGAAAGTCGTGGAATAGCGGTACGCACACATACAGATGGCGGTAGTATCACGTAAACAAGGTGTAAAAGGACGGTGCGTTGGCGAAGCTCTGATTTGTACTCACAAGGGAACCTCTCCATCGCACTCCCCTCAGATTTAGTTATAATTTGGCACAGTGGATAGGCCTTGAAAAACTGAACTCAAATCAATCGAGAAAACAGGAAGAAGTTGTGTGGAACTATGAAAAAATAAGCAAAATATACAAACTGAGTGGTCCATGGGCAACATACGCAACATCAAGGGTGATGTGGGCACAGGAGCGCCGTGGTCCCGTGGTTAGCGTGAGCAGCTGCGGAACAAGAGGTCCTTGGTTCAAGTCTTCCCTCCAGTAAAAAGTTTAAATTTTTATTTTCAGACAATTATCAGAGTTCAGGCACTCACACATAGTCAATTTCGCTCTCCAAAATTCCAGGACATGTTCAGATTTGCTTGGACATATGCAAGATTTGACGGTCTACACACGGAAAAATCTGAAAACGTTAAAAACATATGTTTTGACAGAGCATAGAGAAAACTGTGCGACTGTGAAACTGTTGCATTCATTTTTTGCAGTTTATGTGACACACTCTTATGTTTTCATCAGTTTTTTGGGAGTGATTATTACATCCACAAGAAAATCTCAATCGGGCAAGGTAGAGGAATCTATTTACCCATTCGCCAAGTGTGCAAGTTAGGTGGGTCGACAACATATTCCTGTCATGTGACGTACATGCCGTCACCAGTGTCGTGTAGAATATATCAGACGTGTTTTCCTGGATCAAATGTTTTCGGTTCCCATTGGAGAGGCACGTCCTTTCGTCTACTAATCGCACGGTTTTGCGGTGCGGTCGCAAAACACAGGCACTAAACTTATTACAGTGAACAGAGACGTCAATGAACGAACGGACAGATCATAACTTTGCAAAAATAAAGTAAGTAAACTTTTCGCTCGAGGGTAGACTTGAACCAAGGACCTCTCGCTTCGCAGCTACTCACGCTAACCACGGGACCACGGCGCTCCTGTCCCCACATCATCCTTGATGTTGCCTATGTTGGGCATGGACTACTCAGTTTGCATATTTTGCTTTTTTTTTCATAGTTCCACACAACTTCTGCCTGTTTTCTCGACTGCTCTGTGTTCAGTTTTTCAAGGCCTATCCACTGTGCCAAATTATTACTAAATCTGAGGGGGGTGCGATGGGGAGATTCCCTTGTCAGGTGATTCATGTGAAAAGGTTTCCCGACGTGATTATGGCCGAACTACGGAACTAACAGACTTTGAACGCAGAATGGTAGTTGGACCTAGACGCATGGGGCATTCCATTTCGGAAATAGTTAAAGAATTCAATGTTCCGAGGTCCACAGTGCCAAGAGTGCCAAATTTCAGACATTACCTTTCGCCATGGACACTTAACGACCTAGAGTAGCGGCGCTTGTGTAGAGTTGCCACTGCTAACAGACATGCAACACTGCGTGAAATAACCGCAGAAGTCAGTGTGGGACGTACGCCGGCCGGAGTGGCCGAGCGGTTCTGGGCGCTACAGTCTGGAACCGTGCGACCGCTACGGTCGCAGGTCCGAATCCTGCCTCGGGCATGGATGTGTGTGATGTCCTTAGGTTAGTTAGGTTTAAGTACTTCTAAGTTCTAGGGGATTGATGACCTCAGAAGTTAAGTCCCATAGTGCTCAGAGCCATTAGCCAATTTGGGACGTACGACCAACGTTTCCGTTAGGACAGTGCGGCGAAATTTGGCGTTGGTGGGCTATGGCAGCAGACGACCGACACGAGTGCTTTTGCTAACAGCACGACATCGCCTGCAGCGCCTCTCCTGGGCTCGTGACCTCATCGATTGGACCCTAGACAACTGGAAAACCTTGGCCTGGTCAGCTCAGTCCAGATTTCAGTTGTTAACAGATGATGGTAGGGTCAGGGTATGACGCAGACCCCGCAAAGCCATGGACCGAAGTTGTCAAGGCTGGTGATAATTCCATACTGGTGTGGGCTGTGTTCACAAGAAATGGACTGCTTCTTCTGATCAGAGTGAACCGATCATTGACTGGAAATGGTTATGTTCGGCCACTTGGAGACCATTTGCAGCCATACGTGGACTTCATATTCCCAAACAATGATGTATGTCACTAGGCCACATGTGTTCGTGATCTGAAGAACGTTCTGGACAATTCAAGGGAATGATGTGGCCACTCAGGTTTCCCGTGATGAATCCCACCGAACATTTATAGGATATAACCGAGAGGTCAGTTGCTGCACAACATCCTGCATCGGCAACTCCTTGGCATTTGTGGATGGTTATAGAGGCAGCAAGGCTCAATATTTCTGGAGGGGTCGTCCAACGGCTTGTTGCGTCCGTGCCACATCGAGTTTCTGCTGTCACGTCGAGTTTCTGCCCTACGCCGGGCAAAAGAAGGTCCGACACGATATTAGCAGGCTTTTGTCACCTCAGTGCATGTTACGAAGCGACTGTCCTGGAGCTGGCCCCAGCTGCAAGTTGCCTGTCTAACGGCATCCAGCGGCAACAAAAACTTAATTTTTAGTATTTCCCGTAGTTATTGATCTAATTTAAAAATTCGAAATGCTTTCATAACCTGCTCACTAAGAGGTATAATCTTACGTTTAAAGTTTAACGTAAAAAGACAAGTATTGGAGACTGTATGTTTGTCTCGACACAGTGCAGCTGACGGCGGACAAATACGTGGACTTTATTCATCCAGTATTTGACTTCGTGGCTTCCAACAAATTTTGCACGTACTTTCAAGCCTTTACGAAACTTTTTCTGGCTGACACCTTCCACAAAATGATGAAAACAAAAAAAGTATATCGCTTACTACATTTTTCACTGTTCATACAGTAAAATTCAAGTAGTAAAACTTGAGCGTCGGACATGACGTTTTAATTTTTTACTTCTTTGCCACCGACTCTATTCGCAGTGCATTTTACAGACAATATATACTTGCACTACTGAATGTTGTATTCGTACTTGCAGAATTATATAATTGTTCGACATATTGTTCAGGAGATGGGACGCCATAAACATTCAGATGTGCGAAAACCTAGCACTTACTTAAAATGAGGCGCAAATTACCCACACCATATTCGTTCAGTGTTTCATAATTAGAGAACTTAGCGACTTCAGGCTAACTTTCAGCTTACTTTCAAACGTTTCTCGAAGTTTTTCTCGTTTACGTACTTAACGTCAGTTACTTAACGCTTTAGCTCAATTTTACAGTAATCAGAAGTTTGAAGCTGTTTTATACGTGGGAGTTAAATACTTTAAAGAATCAGATGTTTACTGGTGTAGAAAGAGAATGGGCAGCCTTGTTTCCTCCGCGCTGCGCGCGGGCCGTATTACAGGCAGGTAGCGTCGCAAAGGCAAATACAGTCAACTGGCGACTACGACAAGACATGCGTTTGATAATTTACACCAAATCAGCGCTTGTAATCTATCATTTGCTAAACCATCCCAATAGGGCTTGTATTTAAATGTGGGAGTGAGTGAAACAGTCTGTGGTGAAACCTTTTGTAGGCTACATCTATAAACGTATTCTGCAAACCACTACGAAGTGCATGCAGAGTGTGGGTCAACATGTTAATGTTTCTTTCCGTTCCAGTCTCGTATGGAGAGCCGGGAGAACTCCGATTCACGCGCGTGGGGGAAGGAGGGCGGGGGGGGGGGGGGGCGGGAGGGCATGGGGGGAAGGAGAGAGAGAGAGAGAGAGAGAGAGAGAGAGAGAGAGAGAGGGTTACAGTTACTGTAATTCGTAGCATGTCGTATATCGGAAGCTGGCTGGACGGATCATGTCTGAGAGCCACAAACAAAAAGAAGGAGAACGACTGCTTTAATGTCTTTGTACTTGTTGCAAGTGCTCCGCGCTTGTCTTCACGATCCATACGGGAGCAACGCCCTAGAGGGTTGAAAAATATATTTACGTTCTTCACTTAATACTGTTTCTTGGAACTTTGTAACAACGCTTCGAGGGTCTAGCAACGTAGCCTTATCACCATTTCTGTCACGGCTCCCAGGAGTCACAAAGTATTCGTGCAGATTTAATTTCATGTGAATCATATAATATGGTGTTCTTGAAATAACAACTGCATTAAAAAATTAGTTTCGTTCATTTTATTTACAGAGACTGAACTGTTTAAAGTTTTTCTAAGTAGGGATATCTTTCGTTGAAGCTAGTAGCCACTAACCTTTGAATATCTTCTCTTATCTCTGAAAAACATATTCTGATTAGTAATTATTGCTCTATAAAATGTTTCGTTGTACTGGGGAATACAGAAAACGTTTTCCTGTTCATAATTTTGGATTCACTGAGCATAAAAATCTTAAAATATACATCTGTGTTTCGTCTACGGGAATATTTAAGCGTTGCGAATTTAGTCAGTATTGCCATGGAAACGTGGTTTGATGAGGTATTTTTCTGCAATACGGAGTTAGTTGTCCACGGGTTCCAGTCCGTTATGTAGTAAGTCAAAAAATTGTTGATGATCTGTGTAGCCCTAAGATTACAGTATGACAGCTACCTAGCAATAAAATCATGGAGCCGGCCAGAGTGGCCGAGCGGTTCTAGGCGCTACAGTCTGGAACCTCGTGACCGCTACGGTCGCTGGTTCGAATCCTGCCTCTGGCAAGGATGTGTGTGATATATTTAGGTTAGTTAGGTTTAAGTAATTCTAAGTTGTAGGGGACTGATGACCTCAGCAGTTAAATCCCATAGTGCTCAGAGCCATTTGAAGCAATAAAATCTTGGAATTTTTTATTGTCCTTTTAGCGGCATAAAATTGTACACTGTTATTCGTAGCACATTAATGAAGTTATATCACCGGATAAAACACGTGCTTCAAACAGGAAGCAGTTGTTGACAGGTTTTTGCACTATAGCTTCAGACTTTCTCTCTCCTCAGCTAATTACCATTGTTACATTACGTGAATTACGCGAAACAGGGTGCGCAGTACAGCGGGTAGACGTACAAGTACAAACAATATCTTATGGAACCGGTGTTCAAAACGTTAGAATACTGTTCGGTAATATTGTATGTATTACATTAATCAATAAAATATAATACTGTTGACAACCTGCATCGTGAGCTCTCAGCCAATCAGAAATAATATCATCAGTGACCACTCTATACAGGTTCCCATATAATGAGCAGCCTAAGCGACACCGTTGATCGTTCGCCAACACTATCGTACATTCGGTCATGCCATTGGTGCAGTCCTCTACTGGAGGATCGCTTGTGTATCTTTTGTAGGAATGAATGAGTAATGTGACTCGCTGTTGTTGATAGGAAAGAGGCTTTCATGCTCAGAGTAAATTTAGTGAAGGCAAGATAGTGAAATCACTTGTCCTCTTAGTTGTTAGTGAAGCCAATCGGCGTCCTTTAGTCGGTGGTTGGGGTCTTCGTCTGGCCTGGGGCTGTGGACAAAGGGGTAGCGACTTCCTATTAAGGAACGTGATTTGGAAATAAACTTGCGAAGAGGCTTGGCAGAAAGTATCCCTTTTCAGAGGATTGCTGTCAGCGACAGCAGCAAATGATCCTTTAAGGAGAGTATTGAGATTTAGAGTGTATGCACTCGCTCATTATGTGGAGTCAGTAGTCAGTTGAGGGCTTTGTTTTTATGAGCGAGAAGGATTTGATAAGTCTAATTAAAGTCAGTAGAATACATTCATTTACGTGAAATATCAACTTTGGGGTGTTTGCGCGACCTACGATCTATCGGCTACTCTTTTTTGCCTTTGAGATATCGGCAGAAATATCTAGGAAGGCGGTTGATGGTTAAGTTGTCCTCACACTGGACGTATTCCTCATCGTGAAGCACACCAGACGCGGTAGCCGTCGTGGATACCGTACCCTCTGAAATGGCCTGCTGTATCTAGTGGAACATGCCCCTCATAGCGATTCGCGACCGCAGCGCTATCCAATGGCACTCGCTGGCTGCATCGGCGGTGCCATTCACACAGTTTCATTACAAATATTGACGCACGTAAAATAGCAGTGTTTACTCATTTAGCGATCATCGAATAAGGACGGAATCAGCCTGTGACGTAGACTGCTACCTTCCAAATCATTAATCCACGTTCCCTTCCACCCTCACAAAATCAAAGAAACTCTCTTTAATATAGAGCGCTTTTATTTATAATAAATAACGTCGAGTATTGCAAATCATACTACTATTTAATTAATAAGGAAGACCCTGAATCTTTTCGAAAACATAAGGCCAAAATGAAATAGATGGAGGTAACCACACGCTACAGTTCAAGACTCCTATGAACTACGCTAGGCCGGCCGGGATGGCCGTGCGGTTCTAGGCGCTACAGTCTGGAACCGCAAGACCGCTACGGTCGCAGGTTCGAATCCTGCCTCGGGCATAGATGTTTGTGGTGTCCTTAGGTTAGTTAGGTTTAAGTAATTCTAAGTTCTAGGGGACTGATGACCTCAGACGTTAGGTCCCATAGTGCTCAGAGCCATTTGAACCATTTTTTTGAACTACGCCACACTTATAACGTGACAGCGACGTCTAACGCTAACCGTTAGGATACTCACTCCAGAAAAATAATCACGGAATCTAGATTTATTTAATGGCTCCTGTTGCTTTGCACCAAGCTTCATGGTACATTCGTTCAGAGTGTGCATAGGAGCCTGAGCATGGCACCACTGAAGTGTCGAAACAGATAGCTTAAAGAAAAATAAATACGAACTGATTTAAATACAGCTGTTGCTTGATTTTTGTTCTACATGCTATTCTAACTTTTATGTTACACAAATATCTAAAGGCTGCATCCACAGACGTCATTATCTAATACTTAACTATAAAAAGTCCTACCAAAAACTGCGCGCTTTGGAAAAATATTTATTGCGCCGTAGCACAGAATCGGCATACTCGCATAGTATGCGAGCTATAATACGAAAAGCGTGATACACGAAAAGACTAACTACCGATATGAGGTTTCCCGTTTCTTATTATAATAAATCGTACCAAAAACGAAGCGTTTCCGAGAGGTCTCCTATGTGCCGGTGCTTTGAAACAGCCTGTATTAATAGCACATTCCTTATAATACACTCCTGGAAATGGAAAAAAGAACACATTGACACCGGAGTGTCAGACCCACCATACTTACTCCGGACACTGCGAGAGGGCTGTACAAGCAATGATCACACGCACGGCACAGCGGACACACCAGGAACCGCGGTGTTGGCCGTCGAATGGCGCTAGCTGCGTAGCATTTGTGCACCGCCGCCGTCAGTGTCAGCCAGTTTGCCGTGGCATACGGAGCTCCATCGCAGTCTTTAACACTGGTAGCATGCCGCGACAGCGTGGACGTGAACCGTATGTGCAGTTGACGGACTTTGAGCGAGGGCGTATAGTGGGCATGCGGGAGGCCGGGTGGACGTACCGCCGAATTGCTCAACACGTGGGGCGTGAGGTCTCCATAGTACATCGATGTTGTCGCCAGTGGTCGGCGGAAGGTGCACGTGCCCGCTGTTGTTGATAGGAAAGAGGCTTTCATGCTCAGAGTAAATTTAGTGAAGGCAAGACACTGCGAGAGGGCTGTACAAGCAATGATCACACGCACGTGCCCGTCGACCTGGGACCGGACCGCAGCGACGCACGGATGCACGCCAAGACCGTAGGATCCTACGCAGTGCCGTAGGGGACCGCACCGCCACTTCCCAGCAAATTAGGGACACTGTTGCTCCTGGGGTATCGGCGAGGACCATTCGCAACCGTCTCCATGAAGCTGGTCTACGGTCCCGCACACCGTTAGGCCGTCTTCCGCTTACGCCCCAACATCGTGCAGCCCGCCTCCAGTGGTGTCGCGACAGGCGTGAATGGAGGGACGAATGGAGACGTGTCGTCTTCAGCGATGAGAGTCGCTTCTGCCTTGGTGCCAATGATGGTCGTATGCGTGCTTGGCGCCGTGCAGGTGAGCGCCACAATCAGGACTGCATACGACCGAGGCACACAGGGCCAACACCCGGCATCATGGTGTGGGGAGCGATCTCCTACACTGGCCGTACACCACTGGTGATCGTCGAGGGGACACTGAATAGTGCACGGTACATCCAAACCGTCATCGAACCCATCGTTCTACCATTCCTAGACCGGCAAGGGAACTTGCTGTTCCAACAGGACAATGCACGTCCGCATGTATCCCGTGCCACCCAACGTGCTCTAGAAGGTGTAAGTCAACTACCCTGGCCAGCAAGATCTCCGGATCTGTCCCCCATTGAGCATGTTTGGGACTGGATGAAGCGTCGTCTCACGCGGTCTGCACGTCCAGCACGAACGCTGGTCCAACTGAGGCGCCAGGTGGAAATGGCATGGCAAGCCGTTCCACAGGACTACATCCAGCATCTCTACGATCGTCTCCATGGGAGAGTAGCAGCCTGCATTGCTGCGAAAGGTGGATATACACTGTACTAGTGCCGACATTGTGCATGCTCTGTTGCCTGTGTCTATGTGCCTGTGGTTCTGTCAGTGTGATCATGTGATGTATCTGACCCCAGGAATGTGTCAATAAAGTTTCCCCTTCCTGGGACAATGAATTCACGGTGTTCTTATTTCAATTTCCAGGAGTGTATAACAGTCATCAGAAAAGGAGTTCAGCTCCATGTGACTTAATCCAACATGGCGCATTGTAAGTTATGCTTGTGATGTAAAAACGATGTTGCCTCTCATTGGTCACCTGCCCCCTCCAAGAGGCAAAATTTCGACGTAGCAGTTTCTTCCAACAACACTTCGCAATGTCGTGGGACGTGTAAGTCCAAGCTGTGACGTAACTAAACTCGACCACCTCCTCGTCCACGACGATTTCAAAAATGGTTCAAATGTCTCTGTGGACTATGGGACTTAACATCTGTGGAAATAAGTCCCCTAGAACTTAGAACTACTTAAACCTAACTAACCCAAGGACATCACACACATCCATGCCCGAGGCAGGATTCGAACCTGCAACTGTAGCAGTCGCGCGGTTCCGGACTGAACGCCTAGAACTGCTCGGCCATCGCGGCCGACCGAACGACTTCACGTGCCGCGTGAAGAAGTCTCTAGCGCAGTACGATTTTTTGTCCAGTGGTCGTCTGTCGGGATCTTTCTCAACGGCGTCAGAGGTCAATAACAACTAGTTTTGGAACAGAGACATGTTTAACCTTGTCTCGCGAGTCAAAGCGATTCTGGCAACTCTTGCGGAGTTGTTTTTTTTTTATGTAAAGCAGTGCTGTAAATTGATCTGATCCAGCCAATAAACATTCAGTTTCGGAGCAATATGTCGCTGGTGTCCAGCACTCCAGAAGCACATGGATTTCGGTCGCGGCCGCGAAAGAGATTCTGCGTGATGCCACCTCGTCTTCGAGGACGAGGTGAAGGAACATTTCACCGTTCATGGTCGTAGTGGAAGCCGTCCAAGGCAAACACTGTAGGTAAAATCAAGAACTTTCAATACATAGACTAAATAACAGAGGGCGTTGTGTGTAAGTGGTAATCTGACATCAAGATATCATTGCCTCAGAGGAGGGAGGAAGACCATTGACCCAAACTACATAAAACAAAACAAAAAAAAGAGATGTGAATAGCAACGGCGCTCAAACTTGGCCATCACTCTTAGATAACTAGCTAATTATCATCTGTTCTGCTTGAATATCCGAACTCATTGCCTGTAGTCTGGCGGCAACGTCACGTGTTCGCACTTTATGCGACCTAAATGAGGCCATCTGCCACTCTGCTGACCGACTTCGAGATTCTGCGTGACGTTTTTATCTGATGTTGATTTCTGCGAAAGCATAAAGCCTCCTACAGAGAACTACGCTGGCTACTCGGACATCTACGCTAGAATTCCCGACAACAGCACTTGCTTCGTCTTTTCTCCTGCTTGATACCCGACGTATTTATGTGGCCTTTTAGTACCGACGACATCGACAGTACAGTCTGAGCGAGCATTCTACGGTTCCTTACCAGTGCCTACTCACTATAACATTCTGTTCGAGAACTTTGCTGGGTACAAACTGCCCCGCAGCATCACGAACTAATCAATTTCCTTCGGTAAAACTGACTAACGCTTCCCCTTTCCAAATAACAGCTTACTCAGACATTTTCCCTCTGTACCGTCCCTCCCACGTGACTGACATAGCGTTTGCTTCCATGGAACACACAGCTCAGCGGTCATAATGTAAAAAAGATATACCGGTCAGATTGATCCTTACGACACTTGTCTGATGTTATCTGCTGCCTCTTGTCAGCTTGAAAGGGGTCAATAAGACCCGTTTCATAAATGTTAAGTGCAGCTTGTGCCTTGACATGCTGACAGCGACTAATTGTCTTGTTTGTATTTTCGCTGTCACATCAACACGTGGCCTTTCCTCTGGAGAAGGAGAATAAGGCTGCGTTTATTTATTTCACCTTATACAATCCGTTTTGCTTCCCACCTTTAGCCTGTGTGTGTGTGTGTGTGTGTGTGTGTGTGTGTGTGTGTGATGAGTTTCTCCGAGTATCAAAATATGTGTGTGTAAATGAAAGAATACGAGTAATTTGAATTCCATTCCGGTGTATCCATTGTTTTTCGTAGAGCTGTAGCTTCGCAGTGCCAGCCTAACCTTTAGACAGTTTGTGCAGAAACCAGAGACACTGGTCGGTAACAAAGAGCGGTTTTCCTGTTTAACGAGGTACAGGTGCCTAGTTGGCAAAGGTTCTTTTCTCCTCCACCGGGGCGGGGTGAACGCGTTTCCGAACGGGGAAATCAGGCATAGGAACGCATTTGGCGTGATATGGTAAGTTATGGGCACGCTTTTGTGATCACTGATCTAGTATCACGAGCAAAGCACACGGTTAGAATAATTTTGATTGAGTCTGCAGTACAGTTTTTGGGGAGACACTTGTTTATTCTGAATTTTTCTTGGGTGAATCTACGTGTTAAATGCAGTTTCATAGGGTTTGATTTGTCTCGATAAGATGACCCTTCAGCTTGCAATCTCGTGGTGATGGTAGTAGTGTGAAGTGGGTAATTCTACGTACAACGTGTTCCCGCGTTGTTACTGATCACGTGCTGCATTCTAGCTTTTGGTCCATGTCCTATTTTTAGTGCAGTTTCCTTGGTGAATGATAGACTGGATTCTGTCAACCACGCACCTTTCAGCTGAAGAAAACAAACAGGTGGTTATGTTTCAACGATAGATTTTGATGTTATGAGTCTGGTGAGTACCCACACACGTGTGTGTGTGTGTGTGTGTGTCCTACTTATTTCACAGATAATTTATGAAAGATAGACAAATTTGTGTGATTCAACTAGCTATGTGTTGTGAATATGGATACTACTGTATTACTGCCGTACAACATGAGCAGTCTCTTGGATTTATTCCAGAGTAAGTAAAATGGATACATATATCTGCAGGAAACTCCTGCCGGGTACTGATTATCATATTTTTGTGCACTTCTGTGTGTTGGTGGTCAACTTCATTAGTGTAACCAGGCATATCCCCCGCCCCCACCTCACCCCTCCCAAGCTTTCTTCAGCGTGCTTTAGGTCTTCGCCGGTATTTAGCCAGCTAGATTTGATTGGTCGACATCTTGCTTGTATTAGCGTACGAATGATTCGAACCTGAACCCCTCTGGTTCCTGGCTACAATATTTAGACTACACAAGCACAAATTAAGAGTGCGAGTTTTGTTACCATATTTTAGCTTACCTGTGACTGCAGCTCAGCTTGGTACGAACTAAATTTTACTATTGTTAATTGTTCAGAATCATTTAATTCAAGTTCAAAGTTAAATCTCTTATTTCTAAATTGCGTAGATTCAAGTAGCTTTTGAAATGATTGTTGAGGTAGCCCAAGACTAGCCTTATTTTATTGAATTTCGTAGTGCTTCAGAAACAAAGTTCTCTATTAATTTCAGTCACTAATTAACTTTCAATTTTCTGGTTTTATTAATTATTTTGCTAAATTAAGTCAGAGTGTAGCGAAATTTATTACTTCTGACAAACATTCAGTTTTCACACAGCACGTGTCAACCTTCAGTTGCCACGCTTTTAGTGCAAATTATATGTGCCGTAACCTTTCTTTTTCAGTTATTATAGTAGTTGTCCATAGGACTGGCGATCGTAATTTTCCCCAAATTTCAAATATCTAATTAACGCCAGTTAATTATTAACGTAACGACCGCACATATACTTTCTTTATTAACTTTACCCCTTTTCAAAATTAATTTCCGCCAGTTTCATTTGCATTTTTCCTTTCATTTAGATGTAACCCTTTCCTCTCTCTTTACCGACAGATTAACTTCGGTGACGATTGCTCTTCCCAAATTTCCATTAGGTACACGCGGTTTAAATTTTACTGTCATTAAGGTCGATAAGTGAGGGGGAGGTTACAAACCTCACTGGCACACCCACAGAAAAGGAAACTAATGACACTTCATATTAACTACAATGTAAAAATACACTCCTGGAAATGGAAAAAAGAACACATTGACACCGGTGTGTCAGACCCACCATACTTGCTCCGGACACTGCGAGAGGGCTGTACAAGCAATGATCACACGCACGGCACAGCGGACACACCAGGAACCGCGGTGTTGGCCGTCGAATGGCGCTAGCTGCGCAGCATTTGTGCACCGCCGCCGTCAGTGTCAGCCAGTTTGCCGTGGCATACGGAGCTCCATCGCAGTCTTTAACACTGGTAGCATGCCGCGACAGCGTGGACGTGAACCGTATGTGCAGTTGACGGACTTTGAGCGAGGGCGTATAGTGGGCATGCGGGAGGCCGGGTGGACGTACCGCCGAATTGCTCAACACGTGGGGCGTGAGGTCTCCACAGTACATCGATGTTGTCGCCAGTGGTCGGCGGAAGGTGCACGTGCCCGTCGACCTGGGACCGGACCGCAGCGACGCACGGATGCACGCCAAGACCGTAGGATCCTACGCAGTGCCGTAGGGAACCGCACCGCCACTTCCCAGCAAATTAGGGACACTGTTGCTCCTGGGGTATCGGCGAGGACCATTCGCAACCGTCTCCATGAAGCTGGGATACGGTCCCGCACACCGTTAGGCCGTCTTCCGCTCACGCCCCAACATCGTGCAGCCCGCCTCCAGTGGTGTCGCGACAGGCGTGAATGGAGGGACGAATGGAGACGTGTCGTCTTCAGCGATGAGAGTCGCTTCTGCCTTGGTGCCAATGATGGTCGTATGCGTGTTTGGCGCCGTGCAGGTGAGCGCCACAATCAGGACTGCATACGACCGAGGCACACAGGGCCAACACCCGGCATCATGGTGTGGGGAGCGATCTCCTACACTGGCCGTACACCACTGGTGATCGTCGAGGGGACACTGAATAGTGCACGGTACATCCAAACCGTCATCGAACCCATCGTTCTACCATTCCTAGACCGGCAAGGGAACTTGCTGTTCCAACAGGACAATGCACGTCCGCATGTATCCCGTGCCACCCAACGTGCTCTAGAAGGTGTAAGTCAACTACCCTGGCCAGCAAGATCTCCGGATCTGTCCCCCATTGAGCATGTTTGGGACTGGATGAAGCGTCGTCTCACGCGGTCTGCACGTCCAGCACGAACGCTGGTCCAACTGAGGCGCCAGGTGGAAATGGCATGGCAAGCCGTTCCACAGGACTACATCCAGCATCTCTACGATCGTCTCCATGGGAGAATAGCAGCCTGCATTGCTGCGAAAGGTGGATATACACTGTACTAGTGCCGACATTGTGCATGCTCTGTTGCCTGTGTCTATGTGCCTGTGGTTCTGTCAGTGTGATCATGTGATGTATCTGACCCCAGGAATGTGTCAATAAAGTTTCCCCTTCCTGGGACAATGAATTCACGGTGTTCTTATTTCAATTTCCAGGAGTGTAGCTGTAAATGCCACTGATGATAGCAGTCTTCTGCCGAAACGCGTCGTGCAAATAAAATATTAGTAACAAGTGAGTGTTGCAGTAGATATTAATTCATAAAAATCTTACAGTATTGTCGCAGCCCTCAAATAATATCCGTATAGCATGGATACATTCAAGTTGTACCGGATTGTTGGAACTGTCCGTTTTTGTTTCGCGGCCGTCGGGCCGAGTTGTCCACGAGACGGTGGTAGGACCTTGAGAGATGTCTGGCGGAGAACGCGTGCAGAGGTGAGAGCGAGGAGCCGTTAGCGCGGGCAGCTTTTGGGCGGCCTCGCCGGACGGCGATGGGTGGTCCGCGTGTTTTTGCGGCCGGGGCGCCGCGTGACTGGGCCGGCCCTGCCGCTACCGCTGCCGCTGCCGGCACGTCGCTCCCTGGACACCGGCCTGCATTCCGCCCTAAAGTGCTCCTCCTCCGTTCCCACGTCCCGACGTCTTGCCAAGCTAGACCCTACTGTCTTTGCCACTGAAGTGCCGTAGGTAATACGACGTAATATTGTGTAAGGTGGCATCATTTTGAGCCACATTACAACTACCACTCAGGAAAGAAGACCCTTTAATAGTATAAACCTCGAGACAGGAAACCATAAACGATATTGACATCGGCTAGGGATCTTAATTTGTAGCAGAATATCTGCACGTTGGGGCGATAGTGAAGCGGACGGAGACGGGAGGCTGGCAGGAGAACGGGAAAGACACAAGCGTGGCAGGCAGGCCTGAAAGCTGAAGACAACAGCGCCCGTAAGCTACTCTGGAAACCCCAGGCGGGTGGACCGCGGCTTAGCGGGAGCCACGTGGCCGAGGACAAGGAGAAAACACTGGGCTCGCTCACAAAACGCGTGGCGGCGTGTAGATGGTTTTCCCAACGGCCGGAGCAGAAGCTTCTGGAACAGTCTGGAAGCTTCTAGAAGCTTCGGTCGGTTGCAAAAATGAGATTGGTCGGCGCTCGGAAACGAACGCCTTCCAGCAACATGATTGGCCACACACATTAAAAGGGGGAAGAGAAAAGAACAGGAGCTACGAAAAAGCGTAGCGACTGAGCAATACTTGTTCCTGGGGCGTCCAGGAGAGAGGTTGGTCCTGGCGAGGTGTGCGACCTCGTTACTGGGACAGAGGACTTGTAGCGAGAGCCTGAGGATCGTCTGGTGTTCCACGGCAGCCGTGGAGGTGCCCACGGAAGCTTTTGGCGAGGTAGAATTTACGTTATCTCGCTGAGTCGAGAACCTTTGCAGCGATAAGCGTCAAATCATTGTAGTGGTCGTGCATTCGCAACGGCGGTTAGGGAAGTAAAGTAAATTGCTAATCACGTGTCTTTTTCGTTCTATGCTGAGGCTTCACGTTGCTAGTCGCGAGTGTAGTTCTAAATATAATTGCAATTGCCATAGCTAATGTCAGTATTCCGCGCTTGAATTAACGACCGCGATTATATATCACAGGACAGTGCCAGACAGAGCGATTACCAAATGTGAATAGGCAGAACTATAATGTTGCTCGTACTGTGTAATCTCGAATTCAGTGAATTGCAGAAGAGTAAAGAATTTAACACTACTGAGTGTATCATTTCATAGCTAGTACTTTCCTTTGTCATTTTATTATCTCCTTATTTGTGTATTTCATGTTTGCAACCGCCTGGTGGAGGCAGTGTTTGTAGGTCAGCACATCTGAACACTCTAGCGTATACTGAGGATATGGTTAGAAACTAATCAGATTTGCATACGACTAGTTAACGTCACATATAGAGCAAAGGATAAGCTTACCCTTCTGGAGAGCGTACAAGTGTCAGGGCGACAAATTAGCGTTATAAAATCCGTTGTGCAAAATTTTTTCCTTATACGTTCGGCTCGCATGCTTAACCGTCAGCAGAAAAGAGCAAAATAGAAGCGGTAGCGTACAATTGTTTAATAACAGTTGCACGATTTCCGCTAGAATATAATTGCTTTTGTTCACTATTTAGCAAAAGTTGTTCGCAACAGGATCTTTCTATACATTTTTTCTCTACTCACCTTCATAGTCAGTGTCTGTAGCAGTGTTGGCGCCGCGTCTGGAGTTACAGTCGTGTGCAAGTAAGAGGACGGATGCGTCCTGCATAGAGAGGGAAGGAGAATTATAGACCAATATCCTTACATCGGTTGCTACAGATCCTTGAAGATATTCTTAGTTCAAATGTAATAAATTTCCCTGAGAAGGAAAAGCTTTTGTTCACAGATCAGCACTGGTTTAGAAAAAACTATGCTCGTGCGAATCTCGGTTTGTCTTTTTCTCACGTGACGTACTGCGAACTATGGATGAAGGGCAACAGGTGGAATCCAGATTTCCGAAAAACATTTGACACGGTGCCGCTCTGCCGCCTGTTAACCAAGGTTCAAGCATACGGTTTAGGTTTGCAGAAATGTGAGTGGCTCCACGACTACTTAAGCAGCAGAATCCGGTATGTTGTCCATGACAGCGAGTGTTCATCAGAGACGAGGGTGTCGTCAGAAGTGCCCCAGTCAAGTGAGCTAGGACAGCTGTTATTTTCTGTATACATAAATGCTCTGGTGGATAAGGTAGAAAGCAGTCTGTCGCTGTTTCCTGATAATACTGTGGTGTATGGGACTGTGTCGTCGTTGAGTGACAGTAAGAAAGTACAGCAGACGCAGACAAAATTTCTAATTAGTGTGACGTATGGCAGCTATATCTAAATGTAGAAAAATGTAAGTTAAAGCACAAGAGTGGGAAAAACCATCCATAATGTTCGAATACAGCACAGAGGCAGTCACTTGATTAAACATCTAGGCGTAACGTTGAAAAGCACTATGAAATGGAATGAACGTGTAAGTATTGTAGCGAGGAAGACGGTCTGCCGGCCGCTGTGGCCCAGCGGTTCTAGGCGCTTCAGTCTGGAACCGCGTGACCGCTACGGTCGCAGGTTCGAATCCTGCCTCGGGCATGGATGTGTGTGATGTCCTTAGGTTAGCCAGGTTTAAGTAGTTCTAAGTTCTAGGGGACTGATGACCTCAGATGTTAAGTCCCATAGTGCTCAGAGCCATTTGAACCATTTGAAGGCGGTATAATGGGAGAACTTTTAGGAAAGCATATAGAACACTGATGCGAAGCATTGATGAGTACTGTTCGAGTATTTGGAATCCGCACCAGGTCGGATTAAAGGAAGACATAGTTCAGATGCGTGTTCCTAGATTTGTTAGCAGTGGGTTAGAACGAAGTAACTATTGCGTATAGGCTTCTGGGACTGAAATGGGAGTCACTGGAGGAAAGGCGACGTGCTTTTCGAGGAGCACTATTGAGAAAATTTAAGGAACAGCATTTGAGGCTGATCGCAGACCGATACTACTGCAGGCAATGTCCGTTCCTCGTAAAGACCACGAAGATAAGATTAAAGAGATTAAGGGTTTCTAGAATGAAATTTCACTCTACAGCGGAGTGTGCGCTCATATGAAACTTCCTGGTAGATTAAAACTGTGTGCTGGACCGAGAGTCGAACTCGGAACCTTTGCCTTTCGCGGGCAAGTGCTCTACCAAGCACGATTCAGGCTCCGTCCTCACAGCTTCAATTCCGCCAGTACCCCGCCTCCTACCTTCCAAACTTCACAGAAGCTCTCCTGCGAACCTGCAGAACCAGCACTCCTGGAAGAAAGGATATTTCGGAGACATGGCTTAGCCACAGCCTGGGGTATGTTTCTAGAATGAGTCCGGCACACAGTTTTAATCGGCGAGAAAGTTTCAGAGAGATTCAGAGAGATTATGAAGGCATATAGACTGTCGTTTTTCCCTCGATCTATCTGCGAGTGTAACAGGAAAGAAAATAACTGGAAGACACCCATGCCACGCACCATACGGTGGCTTGAGGAGTATGTATGTAGATGTAGATATAGAATACTTTGTGGCAACCACCACATGCTTCAATAAATCTTTCTAAGTTACCACAGGAAGTAGAGAGCATTGGAAGAAAGAACCACGATACCTCTCAGTCTCTTTTATTGACTGATCAAAAACAGATAAAAGTGCTGGGACGGGGATGCAACGTGTGCAGCCTCGACTGGAGACCGGAATCTCGCTACGGTATCCCAAGTGCAGATATTCGCTATCAGAGTACGCGCGGAGGAGACTTCACGTAGGTGTTACAAGGACCGTAGCACTTACATTCATTCAGACAGCAATGCAGCTCTGAAATTTGTACCAGTCGTTGCAACGAGTTCAAATATCGTTACAGAATACCATGAATCACCTGTGAGGCTAAGGGGAAGTAACACGGTAAACCTACTGTCTGTCCATGGACACACGGGAATTAATGGTGATCGACAAGCTGATGGGCTGGCTATGATAGGGACGATAACTCCATTTGTTGGACTGGATCCTGTCCTGATCATTACTAAGGTGATGATAAAATCTACGAGAGTTGTACCGCTTTTTTTTACTTCAACAATTCTTTAGGGGTAATGCAGGAGTAGGTTTAATAATGAATAAAAAAATAGGAGTGCGGGTTAGCTACTACAAACAGCATAGTGAACGCATTATTGTGGCCAAGATAGACACAAAGCCCATGCCTACTACAGTAGTACAAGTTTATATGCCAACTACCTCTGCAGATGATGAAGAAATAGATGAAATGTATGACGAGATAAAAGAAATTATTCAGGTAGTGAAAGGAGACGAAAATTTAATAGTCATGGGTGACTGGAATTCGTCAGTAGGAAAAGGGAGAGAAGGAAACATAGTAGGTGAATATGGATTGGGGGGAAGAAATGAAAGAGGAAGCCGCCTTGTAGAATTTTGCACAGAGCATAACTTAATCATAGCCAACACTTGGTTCAAGAATCATAAAAGAAGGTTGTATACCTGGAAGAATCCTGGAGATACTAGTAGGTATCAGATAGATTATATAATGGTAAGACAGAGATTTAGGAACCAGGTTTTAAATTGTAAGACATTTCTTGGGGCAGATGTGGATTCTGACCACAATCTATTGGTTATGAACTGCAGATTGAAACTGAAGAAACTGCAAAAAGGTGGGAATTTAAGGAGATGGGACCTGGATAAACTGAAAGAACCAGAGGTTGTAGAGAGTTTTAGGGAGAGCATAAGGGAACAATTGACAGGAATGGGGGAAAGAAATACAGTAGAAGAAGAATGGGTAGCTCTGAGGGATGAAGTAGTGAAGGCAGCAGAGGATCAAGTAGGTAAAAAGACGAGGGCTAATCGAAATCCTTGGGTAACAGAAGAAATATTGAATTTAATTGATGAAAGGAGAAAATACAAAAATGCAGTAAATGAAGCAGGCAAAAAGGAATACAGACGTCTCAAAAATGATATCGACAGGAAGTGCAAAATGGCTAAGCAGGGATGGCTAGAGGACAAATGTAAGGATGTAGAGGCTTGTCTCACTAGGGGTAAGATAGATACTGCCTACAGGAAAATTAAAGAGACCTTTGGAGAGAAGAGAACCACTTGTATGAATATCAAGAGCTCAGATGGCAACCCATTTCTAAGCAAAGAAGGGAAGGCAGAAAGGTGGAAGGAGTATATAGAGGGTTTATACAAGGGCGATGTACTTGAGGACAATATTATGGAAATGGAAGGGAATGTAGATGAAGACGAAATGGGAGATAAGATACTGCGTGAAGAGTTTGACAGAGCACTGAAAGACCTGAGTCGAAACAAGGCCCCGGGAGTAGACAACATTCCATTTGAACTACTGATGGCCTCGGGAGAGCCAGTCATGACAAAACTCTACCGTCTGGTGAGCAAGATGTATGAGACAGGCGAAATACCCTCAGACTTCAAGAAGAATATAATAATTCCAATTCCAAAGAAAGCAGGTGTTGACAGATTTGAAAATTACCGAACTATCAGTTTAATAAGTCACAGCTGCAAAATACTAACGCGAATTCTTTACAGACGAATGGAAAAACTGGTAGAAGCCGACCTCGGGGAAGATCAGTTTGGATTCCGTAGAAATGTTGGAACACGTGAGGCAATACTGACCTTACGACTTACCTTAGAAGAAAGATTAAGAAAAGGCAAACCTACGTTTCTAGCATTTGTAGACTTAGAGAAAGCTTTTGACAATGTTAACTGGAATACTCTCTTTCAAATTCTGAAGGTGGCAGGGGTAAAATACAGGGAGCGAAAGGCTATTTACAGTTTGTACAGAAACCAGATGGCAGTTATAAGAGTCGAGGGGCATGAAAGGGAAGCAGTGGTTGGGAAAGGAGTAAGACAGGGTTGTAGCCTCTCCCCGATGTTATTCAATCTGTATATTGAGCAAGCAGTAAAGGAAACAAAAGAAAAATTCGGAGTAGGTATTAAAATTCATGGAGAAGAAATAAAAACTTTGAGGTTCGCCAATGACATTGTAATTCTGTCAGAGACAGCAAAGGACTTGGAAGAGCAGTTGAACGGAATGGACAGTGTCTTGAAAGGAGGATATAAGATGAACATCAACAAAAGCAAAACGAGGATAATGGAATGTAGTCAAATTAAGACGGGTGATGCTGAGGGAATTAGATTAGGAAATGAGACACTTAAAGTAGTAAAGGAGTTTTGCTATTTAGGGAGTAAAATAACCGATGATGGTCGAAGTAGAGAGGATATAAAATGTAGACTGGCAATGGCAAGGAAAGCGTTTCTCAAGAAGAGGAATTTGTTAACATCGAGTATAGATTTAAGTGTCAGGAAGTCGTTTCTGAAAGTATTTGTATGGAGTGTAGCCATGTATGGAAGTGAAACATGGACGATAACTAGTTTGGACAAGAAGAGAATAGAAGCTTTCGAAATGTGGTCTACAGAAGAATGCTGAAGATAAGGTGGGTAGATCACGTAACTAATGATGAGGTATTGAATAGGATTGGGGAGAAGAGAAGTTTGTGGCACAACTTGACTAGAAGAAGGGATCGGTTGGTAGGGCATGTTTTGAGGCATCAAGGGATCACAAATTTAGCATTGGAGGGCAGTGTGGAGGGTAAAAATCGTAGAGGGAGACCAAGAGATGAATACACTAAGCAGATTCAGAAGGATGTAGGTTGCAGTAGATACTGGAAGATGAAGAAGCTTGCACAGGATAGAGTAGCATGGAGAGCTGCATCAAACCAGTCTCAGGACTGAAGACCACAACAACAATTCTTTATTAAACATAATGAGAATTACACACACGAAAGAATGGTGTTTTACCTACACATTTTTCCTCGTGATCTCTGTCCTGTTCTACAGCCTTCCTCCAACGCGAAACAAGGGCGTGTATGCCCTGTCGGTACCAATCATTTAATGGCGTATGACATCACCTCGCTGCAACATGTCAGGTGTGACAACTGTGGATGGTCTCCCTGACCACTGCAAATCGTGGGGCTCCGCCAAACCGCCTTCTGATGACCTCCGTGTCCAGCGATTAACTGTACTTCTGTCGACAGCAGACAAAGTAGTGGCCAGCGATGGAAAATACTTTGCATGATACATGTGTAACCATTTTGGTTCATTAAAGCCTCAAATGTTGGGAAAAAATGGTGGAAGCAAAGCTGTACACCTTGTACAATAACTCTGGACCATGACCTTGTAGTCTTGGAAATAATCTTGAGCCAGTGAGGGCTTTGGAATGTCGTAAACAACAACAAGGACAATCAATGCACACATGCCTTAAGTGCAGTAAAGATAATGTCCTGTTTCTGTGTACGTATGGTTGAGTGCAACGCGATGGAGGACCTGGACACGTTTTTGTGCAAGTACGTGACGTACTCAGAGCTACATATGCCAGGAGTCGGATCACTGAATTGAATCCTCTGATGGTCTTTTTTTGTGTTGGGAGGGGAGCGGGGAGCAGTTGGGGGAGGGTTAATCAAAAGCCACATGTACTTGCATGTAGATGACAAATGAAACTTCCTGGCAGATTAGAACGGTGTGCCGGACCGAGACCCGAACTCGGGGCCTATGTCTAATTGACAAGTGTTTCTCACACTTCTCACCAGGATACTTGCGTATGATTAGGTTCGTGCGGTGCGTGATGTAGTTGGCAGAGTGCGCCAGAATTTCCTATGTAGATGATATACCTGTATTGATTGTTAGTTTGAATGAGGTGTATGAACCTCTCTGGAGGAATCTGAGTCCATTCTTCCTCAAGAGACGAAACCAGGGAAGATAGTGATGTTGGTGCAGGGTTCTGGAGGGAAGTCGACGTTCTAGTGGCCGAGCGGTTCTAGGCGCTACAGTCTGGAACCGCGTGACCGCTACGGTTGCAGGTTCGAGTCCTGCCTCGGGCATGGATGTGTGTGGTGTCCTTAGGTTAATTAGGTTTAAGTAGTTCTAAGTTCTAGGGGACTGATGACCTCTGATGTTAAGTCCCCATAGTGCTCAGAGCCATTCATTCGACGTTCTAATTCATCCTTAAGGTGTTCCATTGGGTTCATATAGAGACCCTGGGTAGGATAGTGCATTTCAGAAACGTTGCTCTACCATATGCAGTACACAGTGCTGCAAAATGTGTTCGTATCATTGCACATTTGGCGTTTTTTAAGTGTTTCAAAGGGGCCGCACCCTAACCACCGAAAACAAACCTCCTCCGAACTTCACTGTTGGCATTACACGTGATGGTAGGCAAATTCAAATCCCTCCGTCGGTTGTCGAAGGATATACCGTAACTCAGCACTCCAAATGACTCAATTTATCCACTGTACAGTGGCATCGCCATTTACACCGCCTCAAGCCACTCCTGGCAGTGATTACAGAAATGTGTGAGTTATGAGAACCAGTTCGACGTTGTACCCCACTCTTTTTAGCTCCATTGTGGTACTTGAACTGCTGGTAGCCCTTTGGAATTCACTAGCGCTTCTTTTCGCAAACTTCGTGCGATTTTTTACATTCACCTTCCGAAAAGCTCGACAGTACCTGTTCGTCGGTACACGAGGTCGGCCTTGTCTTCGTTTCGTTGGGATAGTTCCGTCGCGTTTCCACTTCGCAGTCGACATAGACAGGGGATTGAAAGGTCCCTGATGGGTTTATTACTCAGTTGGCATCCAATGTCGAATCAACATTCGGAGTCACTGAGCTCTTCTGACCGACCCATTCGGGTTTTACTACTTCCTTATTGACAACACAGTACTCCCTCCCTGCTTCCTTTTATACTGGGTGGTCCGCCTCTCCTGACATCTAGTGATCAATACCGCACTGCATAGGATGACCGGATACCCTAGGTCGGATAGTGTATTGCTCTTAAGCTGTCACCCCAGCGACTGATTCGCGTGTGACACTCTCTGTGTGTGTGCGTGTGCGCGCACGCCGGCCTCGTGTGGTCTTCTGCGCTGTGTGGCCGCTCGTCAGCGCCCCTAATCTCGGTATCTGGCCGCGGCGCGCCTCGGATGGCTCCATCCATAAAACGCGTCAGCGCCCTCGGGCTCTCATTACGGCCCCCCCTCCCCCCCCCGCCCGTCATCCCTCCCCCCTCTTCTCCAGCAGGATCTGGAGCCGGCGCCGCTAACGAGCCCTCTTCCAGACGCCAGTCAACACCGGGATGGAATGCGATCCGCGGATTTTCTCCCCCCTCCTGCCTTTTTTTTTTTTTTTTTTTTTTACGCTAACGTCTTTCGTGTTCTGCCCGGCACTATTTCAGCTATGCTCCCGTTCTCATTGTGGAAACAGGAATCCTCGGCGCCTGGCTTCCAAGCACCGTTTTTTGCCGGTATAACGATTATTTCAGAATGTAAATCTAGAGTTGCGACGCCGGCAAATATGCGGCGAGTTGGCATAGTTCAAAGAACTGCTTCTCAGAGAGGTATGCTGTTCCCGTCGGAATCCTGTCGCTTAGAGTTTGACGCCATAAAACGGATCGACCCGGGACGTTTTTTAGTTATCCTGGACGACCTCGGGAGTGACCTTTCATTCACCAGTTTTATACTGTCGTACCCTGAAAGGAAACACAGGTTTTTAAGGCTTTTAGCATGTATTACATTCAACTTACAATTATAAATAATACATCAAATGAAAGAGCTACTCATTTTTTCTTACATGTGTTCAATGTGAGCACCATTCGTCACACTTTGAGTCGATAGGCGAGTTCTTCCAAACCTCGATCAGTGTGACTGGAGTGGCAGCGATTGTGTTTCTGAAGTCGGGTAGATCAGCTGGTTGCCCAGCCACATACACATAATCCGTTATGAGCTCCCAAAGTTAATAATCGCATGGCGTCGTATCGTGTGTGATCGTGGAGATCATGCGAAACAAACTGTGTCATCCGGCCCCCTGGGCCAATCCGGCCTCGGGTACAACGTATTTTAACCAGTCGTGAACCGAGTTATGCCAATGAGACAGCGCAGTGGCCTGCTGCCAAATAAAGTTACGTGGTTAATCTTCTGCCAACTGACGAAGAAGTATCAAGTAAGTAGTCTCGTTGCAAATCTACCATCTCGTGGGGATTTGCTGATGCCCAGATGCTCAGATTGTGTGTGTTCACATTTCCGCCTAAGTGGAATGTCGATTCATTACTGAAGACGAGCCGATACAGCAAAATCTACATCGTCATGCAGAAATATTTCGTTTCCAATGTTGACACACAAACCGTAATCTGTAGGCTTTAGAGCTTGTTACAACTGTAATCGATAAGGACGTAACTGTAAGCATATCCTTAAAAGTCTCCACACAGGCGTCATTGGAACTACTAATTCACCACTAGCCTTCCCAAATGATTTCTCGGGGCTACTCCTGAAAGATTCTTACTCGTTCAACATGTCCTTCAATAACTCTTTGTTTTTCCGTACTCTTCCCTTTGCTTACAGGTATGCAAACAAAACTGTTTGAATTGCTTTGTCATTTGATGTATTATTGGCGGCCAGGGTGGCCGAGCAGTTCTATGCGCTACAGTCTGGAACTGCGCGACCGCTACCGCTACGGTCGCAGGTTCGAATCCTGCCTCGGGCATGGATGTGAGTGATGTCCTTAGGTTAGTTAGGTTTAAGTAGTTCCAAGTTCTATGGGACTGATGACCTCAGCAGTTAAGTCCCATAGTGCTCAGAGCCATTTGAACCATTTTGATGTATTATTTATAAGTGTAAGTTCAGTGTAATAAATGCTACAGAACCTTAAAATCTTTATATTCATTTTGAAACACCCTGTACATCATCAGTCCTTGTATATATGTATATGGATTACTACTACGTCAAACGAAATAGTAAAACGAGATGAGAAATATTACAAATACAGTGGGGTCACTGTACTTCGCTTGATGGGCCATAGTCACGTTCACCTGACATCATAAGTCTGAGAGTCCTGCAACTATAACGGCAGATCCTTGTTAAATAACACGCATTGTCAACTAAAAAGCCCACTTTTGACGTAAGACTGGTGGAGTGTTGATTCCATATTACATTGGAGCAACAATGGAGCGAGTAGGAATCAGTGAAGCGCAAGTAGCCGCAGTTCTGTTTCACTGGTGAGAAAGTAACATAATTTGAACTGCCCCCTGGCTCAGCAGCTGTTGTGGCTGAGCACCTGAAGGATAATTTGGAAAATATTTCGAGTAGATTTCCCCACCATGTTATAGTTCTGGGTGGAGATTTTAATTTGCCGGATATAGACTGGGAGACTCAAACGTTCATAACGGGTGGCAGGGACAAAGATTCCAGTGAAATTTTTTAAGTGCTTTATCTGAAAACTACCTTGAGCAGTTAAACAGAGAACCGACTCGCGATAACATATTAGACCTTCTGGTGACAAACAGACCCGAACTATTTGAAAAAGTTAACGCAGAACAGGGAATCAGCGATCATAAAGCAGTTACGGCATCGATGATTTCAGCCGTAAATAGGAATATTAAAAAGGGTAGGAAGATTTTTCTGTCTAGAAAAAGTGACAAAAAGCAGATTTCAGTGTATCTGTTGGCTCAACACAAAAGTTTTGTCTCAAGTACAGATAGTGTTGAGGATCAGTGGACAAAGTTCAAAACCGTCGTACATTATGCGTTAGATGAGTATGTGCCAAGCAAGATCATAAGAGATGGAAAAGAGCCACCGTGGTACAACAACCGAGTTAGAAAACTGCTGCGGAAGCAAAGGGAACTTCACAGCAAACATAAACATAGCCAAAGCCTTGCAGACAAAGAAAAATTACGCGAAGCGAAATGTAGTGTGAGGAGGGCTATGCGAGAGGCGTTCAATGAATTCGAAAGTAAAGTTCTATGTACTGACTTGTCAGAAAATCCTAAGAAATTTTGGTCTTATGTCAAAGCGGTAGGTGGATCAAAACAAAATGTCCAGACACTCTGTGACCAAAATGGTACTGAAACAGAAGATGACAGACTAAAGGCCGAAATACTAAATGTCTTTTTTCAAAGTTGTTTCACAGAGGAAGATTGCACTGTAGTTCCTTCTCTAGATTGTCGCACAGATGACAAAATGGTAGGTATCGAAATAGACGACAGAGGGATAGAGAAACAATTAAAATCGCTCAAAAGAGGAAAGGCCTCTGGAACTGATGGGATACCAGTTCAATTTTACACAGAGTACGCGAAGGAACTTGCCCCCCTTCTTGCAGCGGTGTACCGTAGGTCTCTAGAAGAGTGTAGCGTTCCAAAGGATTGGAAAAGGGCACATGTCATCCCCGTTTTCAAGAAGGGACGTCGAACAGATGTGCAGAACTATAGACCTATATCTCTAACGTTGATCAGTTGTAGAATTTTGGAACACGTATTATGTTCGAGTATAATGACTTTTCTGGAGACTAGAAATCTACTCTGTAGGAATCAGCATGGGTTTCGAAAAAGACGGTCATGTGAAACCCAGCTCGCGCTATTCGTCCACGAGACTCAGAGGGCCATGGACACGGGTTCACAGGTAGATGCCGTGTTTCTTGACTTCCGCAAGGCGTTCGATACAGTTCCCCACAGTCGTTTAATGAACAAAGTAAGGGCATATGGACTATCAGACCAATTGTGTGATTGGATTGAGGAGTTCCTAGATAACAGGACGCAGCATGTCATTCTCAATGGAGAGAAGTCTTCCGAAGTAAGAGTGATTTCAGGTGTGCCGCAGGGGAGTGTCATAGGACCGATGCTATTCACAATATACATAAATGACCTGGTGGATAACATCGGAAGTTCACTGAGGCTTTTTGCAGATGATGCTGTGGTGTATCGAGAGGTTGTAACAATGGAAAATTGTACTGAAATGCAGGAGGATCTGCAGCGAATTGACGCATGGTGCAGGGAATGGCAATTGAATCTCAATGTAGACAAGTGTAATGTGCTGCGAATACACAGAAAGATAGATCCTTTATCATTTAGCTACAAAATAGCAGGTCAGCAACTGGAAGCAGTTAATACCATAAATTATCTGGGAGTACGCATTAGGAGTGATTTAAAATGGAATGATCATATAATGTTGATCGTCGGTAAAGCAGATGCCAGACTGAGATTCATTGGAAGAATCCTAAGGAAATGCAATCCGAAAACAAAGGAAGTAGGTTACAGTACGCTTGTTCGCCCACTGCTTGAATACTGCTCAGCAGTGTGGGATCCGTACCAGATAGGGTTGATACAGGACATAGAGAAGATCCAACGGAGAGCAGCGCGCTTCGTTACAGGATCATTTAGTAATCGCGAAAGCGTTACGGAGATGATAGATAAACTCCAGTGGAAGACTCTGCAGGACAGACGCTCAGTAGCTCGGTACGGGCTTTTGTCAAAGTTTCGAGAACATACCTTCACCGAAGAGTCAAGCAGTATATTGCTCTCTCCTACGTATATCTCGCGAAGAGACCATGAGGATAAAATCAGAGAGATTAGAGCCCACACAGAGACATACCGACAATCCTTCTTTCCACGAACAATACGAGACTGGAATAGAAGGGAGAACCGATAAAGGTACTGAAGGTACCCTCCGCCACACACCGTCAGGTGGCTTGCGGAGTATGGATGTAGATGTAGATTTAGATGCTTCTAAGATCCCACATCTCGCAATAATCTGAATTTGTGATCGTCGTATGACACGTTCATGTCCTTCTCGTGGTGGTCATAAAGGTGAACTGAGATGAACACCACCTCCCATCGAACGAAATATATATTTATGTTTTTCGTGCTACACTCATGAATGGTACTGAAACTTAATATGTGGTAAAACGCAAACTGCATTCCGATAGGGAACTTGAAATGGTATTGTCTGTTCCGTTTCATAAGATTTATGATACTTCCAAGCACGCCATTAATGGGTGAGTCATGTTGAGTCTCACTCTTTTACTGTTTTGATGAGCCTCTGGAGGAAGAATCAGCGGGAAAATATGTTTGTTTATAATGCAATGATACCTTTTCATCCGCATTTGTTCCTGTTACAGGGTGACTGGATAAACGTTCCGAGAAGAACCAGAGAAGTAACACCCGTACGACTGAACTACACAAACATTGCATTATTCTGGTACCTGGGTGTTCACCGATAAATGCGAGGCGAGTTACCGATGTAACGTTCCCTTTCAACCTCGGTGACATGCAGTTGGTAGGGTACAATAGTCCTCTTTACCATTTGGCGAGCACGAACCCGCCGAAATTTGCGAACGTTCAGCCACTCTGTGTCCGAACTTCGTTAGTATAATACGGCAAGTTTCTTCACCTTACTGATGTGGCTTGGTGTTAGGCACTGAGTTGATTTTTCATCCTGTAGCGGTTTTTAAAATATTCCGTTCAGAGTTGCAATCCAATAATTAATTTTGCGATCATATTTTCAGTGGTACGTATTAAATTTTAAGGTTAGAATGCAGTTTTGCGAGGCAGCCTCTGCTCATAAGAAGACGCACCTACGTGTGGTTATTGTTCGATGAGATTAGCACTTCGTGCATTTGTTCATTCTTAAATTAAATACTTGTTTGTTAATGAAACCTTCAAGGAACTGTGTGATTTTAACGTGTTAAATTGTGCTTTGGTCTTGGTCTTATGTCATTAATCAAGCCACGGGGAAGTTAATCAGTCGAAACTCATTCTGAGCTGATTAAATGAGAACTGCATCGTCTTCAGCGATCACATTCATTAATTTAGCACTCGTCTTTTGAGTTTATTTATCAGAGTTACGGGGCTTCCGTATAACGTTGAACATGATCGTAGTGAATAGAACCTGCCCCATGTTCCTTATCTTACATCCAGTGAGCAGTACGTGTCTTACACTGTAGTACGAGTTTCTTCTCAGCTTGCATTTATAGGATTTAACGTGTTTTTCGCCGTTGTGATATCTTAATGGAAGCATACCTGTGCTCACCCTGCTTTTATTGCAGTGGATTTAATTATTAGGTGGAGCACCCATATACTCTTAGGTTATCTATTTGTAAAGCCTAGCATGCTGATTTCTGAAAGACTGAATGAATCGTTTCCGTTGCTTTTCTCGCATACTAATCTCCATGTCCACCAGGTACATAAAGTAAATTATGTTCGTAATAACATCCCCATGTTCCTGAATTTGTGTTATTAATTGTGTTAGAGGACTACATAATTAAGACTATGCCATCATTCTCTATCGTTTGTAAAGATACATTGCAATCAGGTGCTTTAAGGAAAAGTAAATTGCCATTCAGTGTAGTCATTTACTCTCCGTCTTTTATTAATGACTCGTACAAATCCGAATTTCATCCCTTCCCATGGTTCCACTTGTCCTTAAGACGTAATTACTGTTATGTCTTCCTTTGCACGCTGTGTGGTTCTTTTGTGCATACAGGAGCGAGGAGCAGATACTGTTCATTAACAGAGATTTCAGATATTAATTTATTCTACATATAATATAAAATATTAAAAATAGTACAAACTTTGTTGCTGAAGTTGCAGCCTCGGTTGCTAACAGTAGCTTGGAATGTTGAAACATATACAGATAGAAAAGATTTATAAATTTGTCACTCTTCAGTACAATGTCTACTCAGAAGATGTCGAGTCCTGGCCGCTCTGAGAGTCTGTAAATGTTATTCAGCTGGCAAACATACAAAATGGGGTCAGTGCATGAATGTTCGAACTTAAGTACACCCGCCGCTGGAGCTCCGGAGAGAGGATGCTTGCATCTCATTGGAAGCGACGTAATCGTTCGTGGCAGCGCCCTCGGGCTGCGGTGGCGGCTGTGGAAAACGCGGCGTCGTAACCTGGCGGCGGGCGGTTTTGAAAGTGCGGCCGACCGGATAACGCAGTTACCTTAAGCTGTTGCAGCTCATTCGATGCACTACCACGATCCTTGAGATGGTGCGCTAGTTACAATTATCCATTGCGCACTGAATTAAAATTACTCGAATTACTGAACCGATTTAACTCAAGAGAACTGTATCTTTTATAGATCAAGATATCTCACACAAGTTCAGTGGCCTGTGGATAATGTGATGCGCATGTATGTTTCGTTACAATATCCCCTTTTAGCTGGTATCGCATGCTTGGTGTGCTTTCTATAATCGCCAATTATCAGTCATTATTGAGAAACAACGCGCCTCCTCCCTTTGAAACTGGCAAACAGTTTACAGCTATTTTCAGAATATAATTGTACGTACAGCAACGTACAGCCTTACATAATCTGGAGCACATAACGAAAGTTTACTATCATCAAAATGACATCGTAGAGAAGGATGATGATGGTCGTGAGAAGGAAAATCAGTATGAAAATGAACATTCTGCTAATGAGTAAAACCTTTACCTCCTAACTGTCGTCAGTTTCTTCGACGTAGAGAAATGTGCTGTAGCGAAATGCCTATGGAATTCTTAGTATGTTTCAAGAAAAGCACAGGAGAAGTGTACGGCGTGCTTGTCCGAATTCCCCATTAACGACCTCGGCAACCTGCAACAGTGTATCCATTAACGCAGTGCAGTTTTAACAGGCCCAAGTATCACCCAACTCCTTCGTCGGCCCAATCCGCGGTGTTGCGACTCACGCATTGTTTGTCGTGCTGTACATTTCGTGCATCTCCAGAGATGTGGTCGCTGTACGTCTAATGCTGCAGGTGTAACTCTGTAGCGACGCACTGTAGGGTTCGCTGTTTGAAAACTTTTCATTCTCGTCCTAAGAATAAGTCTCGGGGGTCTGTTAAAATGTTTAGTACTACCGCAGATCTGATTATGTGATCCGGGATGCTGTATACCTTACTGTGGGGCTAAAAACTGCAATTTAGGTTACCATCATCTTTGGAAGATATAGTGTGTGAATTCAGCGCACGTATACTCATAATACGCAATTGCACTATGACTCACAGCTACATTCTTAAACAACAGGATCCACCAACAACCATCCATTACTTAAAAACACTACGTTTTAACTCAAAAAATTTTATTTGTTGACAACATGGAAGCCCTTAGATTTCATGATTTTTGCCTTTTGTTTATAAACAACACAATTGTGGCAAAATTCCTTTGAGCATCATAGTATCGCCTCCTCAAACATTGGTATTAAGGCTGTCCACAAGCAGAAGATAGGTTAGAACACTGCAATACCTCACTGGGAAAGCTCCTATTAAAGGATATGTGTCATTGCCTTCCTCTGATCTTTGAACTAACTGAGACAGACTGTTTCATGGGAGCTACAGTTCAACATGGGCTGCAACCAAAGTGAAACTTCGCTTTTTTACATTTAATTAATAATTTCGAGAAGCGAAAGAAGCAACAAGCGACGGAAAAATTGTAGGATCTAAACTGCTATAGCGAAAATTTTAATGTGGGACAATTAATGATTTTATCAGGAGACAAGTCCATTCTCTTTTACCAGTATTAGCTGCATTTTCTATCTGCTAAGGAGCTAGCGCGTACAAGCCAACAAATACACGGTCCAATCACAATAATGTGACCACCTCGTATGCTGGACGTCAGCGTGCAGTAACGACCCACAGACGGCAGGTGGCAGAACAAGGAGTGGAAGGTATGCAGAACGTGTCGGGGGGACGCGGAAAACCGAGCAGTCGTTGTCTAACGCGGAAACGGAGCGATTTCTGTGGCGTCCAAAAGGGCGTGGCCATTGGCTTTCGGGCCAAGGGTGGAAGAATTACCGAAACAGTTAAGTCTGTAAACGTCTGCGTGCCGCCATAGTTAAAGTATACCATGGATGGCAAAATGACGCTGTTGAAAGCGGTGCCGGGGCAACTGTGGTGCACCACGAGCCATAGATGATAGCGGTGAACGACGGCTGAAGAACTGTGTATGAGGGACTAGTTGTTCAGCAACTGACGGCCCAGATAAAGCAAGGGGCTACCAACAGTGTCTCTTGAACGACAGTTCAGAGAACGTTGCTGCGTATGAACCACTGCAGTAGACGTCTGGTGCATGTACCCATGCTGGCTGCTGTTCATCCACCACGAAGGCTGAAATTTTCACACCAATACCGAAACTAGACGTTCGTAACTGGCGAGAGATGGACATTTCAGAAGAATCGCGTTTTGTGTTCCTTCGGACACGTGAAACGTAACATTCAGAATGTAGATAGGAATTTTTTTAAACGTATTACATTGTCAAAAGCCTTATTAAATTTACCACACGGGATCTTACACAGAAACAATACAAACATATCATTCACAAATTACCCTACATCTACATCTACATTTATACTCGGCAAGCCACCCAACGGTGTGTGGCGGAGGGCACTTTACGTGCCACTGTCATTACCTCCATTTTCTGTTCCAGTCGCGTATGGTTCGCGGGAAGAACGACTGCCGGAAAGCCTCCGTGCGCGCTCGAATCTCTCTAATTTTACCTTCGTGAACTCCTCGGGAGGTATAAGTAGGGGGAAGCAATATATTCGATAGCTCATCCAGAAACGCACCCTCTCGAAACCTGGCGAGCAAGCTACGCCGCGATGCAGAGCGCCTCTCTTGCAGAGTCTGCCACTTGAGTTTGCTAAACATCTCCGTAACGCTATCACGGTTATCAAATAACCCTGTGACGAAACGCGCCGCTCTTCTTTGGATCTTCTCTATCTCCTCCATCAACCCGATCTGGTACGGATCCCACACTGATGAGCAATACTCAAGTATAGGTCGAACGAGTGTTTTGTAAGCCACCTCCTTTGTTGATGGACTACATTTTCTAAGGACTCTCCCAATGAATCTCAACCTGGTACCCACCTTACCAACAATTAATTTTATATGATCATTCCACTTCAAATCGTTCCGCGCGCATACTCCCAGATATTTTACAGAAGTAACTGCCACCAGTGTTTGTTCCGCTATCATATAATCATACAATAAAGGATCCTACTTTCTATGTATTCGCAATACATTACATTTGTCTATGTTAAGGGTCAGTTGCCACTCCCTGCACCAAGTGCCTATCCGCTGCAGATCTTCCTGCATTTCGCTGCAATTTTCTAATGCTGCAACTTCTCTGTATACTACAGCATCATCCGCGAAAAGCCCCATAGAACTTCCGACACTATCTACTAGGTCGTTTATATATATTGTGAAAAGCAAGGGTCCCATAACACTCCCCTGTGGCACGCCAGAGGTTACTTTGACGTCTATAGACGTCCCTCCATTGATAACAACATGCTGTGTTCTGTTTGCTAAAAACTCTTCAATCCAGCCACACAGCTGCTCTGATATTCCGTAGGCTCTTACTTTGTGTATCAGGCGACAGTGTGGAACTGTATCCAACGCCTTCCGGAAGTCGAGGAAAATAGCATCTGCCTGGGAGCCTGTATCTAATATTTTCTGGGTTCCATGAATCTGCTACTGGCCATTAAAATTGCTACACCAGGAATTAATGCAGATGATTAACGGGTATTCATTTGACAAATATATTATACTATAACTGACATGTGATTGCATTTTCACGCAATTTGGGTGCATAGATCCTGAGAAATCAGTACCCAGAACAACCACAGTAATAACGGCCTTGATACGGCTGGGCATTGAGTCAAACAGAGCTTGGATGGCGTGTACACTTACAGCTGCTCATGCAGATTCAAACCGATACCACAGCTCATCAAGAGTAGTGACTGGCGTATTGTGACGAGCCAGTTGCTCGGCCACCATTGACCAGACGTTTTCAGTTGGTGAGAGATCTGGAGTATGCGCTGGCCAGGCCAGCAGTCGAACATTTTCTGTATCCAGAAAGGCCCGTCCAGGACCTGCAACATGCGATCGTGCATTATCCTGCTGAAATGTAGGGTTTCGCAGGGGTCGAATGAAGGGTTGAGCCACGGGTCGTAACACATCTGAAATGTAACGTCCACTGTTCAAAGTGACGTCAGTGCGAACAAGAGGTGACCGATACGTGTAATCCATGGCACCCCACACCATTTCCCCGGGTGACATGCCACTATGGCGATGACGAATACACGCTTCCAATGTGCGTCCACGGCGATGTTGCCAAACACGGATGCGACCATCATGATGCTGTAAACAGAATCTGGATTCATCCGAAAAAATGAAGTTTTGCCATTCGTGCATCCAGGTTCGTCGTTGAGTACACCACCGCAGGCGCTCCTGTCTGTGATGCAGCGTCAAATGTAACTGCAGCCATGGTCTCCGAGCTGATGGTCCATGCTGCTGCAAACGTCGTCGAAATGTTCGTGCAGATGGTTGTTGTCTTTCAAACGTCCCCATCTGTTGACTCAGGGATCGAGACGTGGCTGCACGATCCGTTACAGCCATGCGGATAAGATGCCTGTCATCTCGACTGCTAGTGATACGAGGCCGTTGGGATCCAGCACGGCGTCCCGTATTACCCTCGTGAACCCACCGATTCCATACTCTGCTAACAGTCATTGGATCTCGACCAACGCGAGCAGCAATGTCGCGATACGATAAACCGCAATCGCGATAGGTTACAATCCGACCTTTATCAAAGTCGGAAACGTGATGGTACGCATGTCTCCTCCTTACACGAGGCATCACAACAACGTTTCACCAGGCAACGCCGATCAACTGCTGTTTGTGTAGGAGAAATCGGTTGGAAACTTTCCTCATATCAGCAGGTTGTAGGTGTCGCCACCGGCGCCAACCTTGCGTGAATGCTCTGAAAACCTAATCATTTGCATATCACAGCATCTTCTTCCTGTGGGTTAAATTTCGCGTCTGTAGCACGTCATCTTCGTGGTGTAACAATTTTAATGGGCAGTTGTTGTTGTTGTTGTTGTTGTTGTCGTCTTCAGTCCTGAGACTGGTTTGCTGCAGGTCTCCATCCTACTCTATCCTGTGCAAGCTTCTTCATCTCCCAGTACTTACTGCAACCTACATCATTCTGAATTTGCTTAGTGTATTCACCTCTTGGTCTGCCTCTACGATTTTTACCCTCCACGTTGCCCTCCAATGCTAAATTTGTGATTCCTTGATGCCTCAGAACATGTCCTACTAACCGGTCCCTTCTTCTTGTCGAGTTGTGCCACAAACTCCTCCCCAATTCTATTCAATACCTCCTCATTAGTTATGTGATCTACCCATCTAATCTTCATCATTCTTCTGTAGCACCACATTTCGAAAGCTTCTATTCTCTTCTTGTCCAAACTATTTATCGTCCATGTTTTCACTTCCATACATGGCTACACTCCATACAAATACTTTCAGAAACTACTTCCTGACACTTAAATCTATACTCGATGTTAACAAATTTCTCTTCTTCAGAAACGCTTTCCTTGCAATTGCCAGTCTACATTTTATATCCTCTCTACTTCTACCATCATCAGTTATTTTGCTCCCCACATAGCAAAACTCCTTTACTACTTTAAGTGTCTCATTTCCTAATCTAATTCCCTCGGCATCACCCGACTTAATTCGACTACATTCCATTATCCTCGTTTTGCTTTTGTTGATGTTCATCTTATATCCTCCTTTCAAGACACTGTCCATTCCGTTGAACTGCTCATCCAAGTCCTTTGCTGTCTCGGACAGAATTACAATGTCATCGGCGAACCTCAACGTTTTTATTTCTTCTCCATGGACTTTAATACCTACTCCGAATTTTTCTTTAGTTTCCTTTATTGCTTGCTCAATATACAGATTGAATAATATCGGGGACAGGCTACAACCCTGTCTCACTCCCTTCCCAACCGCTTCTTCCCTTTCATGCCCCTCGACTCTTATAACTGCCATCTGGTTTCTGTACAAATTGTAAATAGCCTTTCGCTCTCTGATTTTTACCCCTGCCACCTTTAGATTTTGAAAGAGATTATTCCAGTCAGCATTGTCAAAAGCTTTCTCTAAGTCCACAAATGCTAGAAATGTAGGTTTGCCTTTCCTTAATCTATTTTCTAAGATAAATCGTAGGGTCAGTATTGCCTCACGTGTTCCAACATTTCTGCGGAATCCCAACTGATCCCCGCCGAGGTCGGCTTCTACCAGTTTTTCCATTCGTCTGTAAAGAATTCGCGTTAGTATTTTGCAGCAATGACTTATTAAACTGATATTTCGGTAATTTTCACATCTGTCAACACCTGCTTTCTTTGGAATTGGAATTATTATATTCTTCTTGAAGTCTGACGGTATTTCGCCTTACATCTTGCTCACCAGATGGTAGAGTTTTATCAGGACTGGGTCTCCCAAGGCTGTCAGTAGTTCTAATGGAATGTTGTCTACTCCCGGGGCCTTGTTTCGACTCAGGTCTTTCAGCGCTCTGTCAAATTCTTCACGCAGTATTGTATCTTCCATTTCGTCTTCATCTACATTCTCTTCCATTTCCAGAATATTGTCCTCAAGTACATCGCCCTTATATAGACCCTCTATATACTCCTTCCACCTTTCTGCTTTCCCTTCTTTGCTTAGAACTGGGTTTCCATGTGAGCTCTTGATATTCATACAAGTGGTTCTCTTTTCTCGAAAGGTCTCTTATTTTGCTGTAGGCAGTATCTATCTTACCAATAGTGAGATAAGCCTCTACATCCTTACATTTGTCCTCTAGCCATCCCTGCTTAGCCAATTTCCTCTTCCTGTCGATCTCATTTTTGAGACGTTTGTATTCCCTTTTGTCTGCTTCATTTATTGCGTTTTTATATTTTCTCCTTCCATCAATTAAATTCAATATTTCTTCTGTTACCCAAGGATTTCTACAAGCCCTCTTCTTTTTAGCCACTTGATCCTCTGCTGCTTTCATTACTTCATCCCTCAAAGCTACCCATTCTTCTTGTACTGTATTTCTTTCACCCATTCCTGTCAATTGTTCCCTTATGCTCTCCCTGAAATTCTGTACAACCTCTGATTTAGTCAGTTTATCCAGGTCCCATCTCCTTAAATTCCCACCTTTTTGCAGTTTCTTCAGTTTTAATCTACAGTTCATAACCAATAGATTGTGGTCAGAGTCCACATCTGCCCCTGGAAATGTCTTACAATTTAAAACCTGGTTCCTAAATCTCTGTCTTACCATTATATAATCTATCTGATACCTTCTAGTATCTCCAGGATTCTTCCATGTAATGGGCAGTAGTGTATAATAAGTCTTACGACATTAGCCGTCAGCCACTCTCAAAGTGAGCCAGCACAGTCCCCGTATGAAGGAATGCAGTAACCAATAAAAAGACTGAAAGTGGTCCACATAAATGGAAAGTTATACGAGCTGCACGCATCTGGCATTGACTACCCTTCACTGCGTAGTATTCGCTCAGTGCTCGGTGTGCCTTCAGACGAGCTGAAGAGCATCTTTGAGATGAGGGCAGCGAGTGTTCCGTAGGCGCGAGCGACGAGGCCGGGTGGCCACAAAACGGAGCAGCACGAGTGGCTGGGCGGCCGGGAATCCCGCGCGTCGCGTGAGGCCGCCGCGGACAAAGCGGCCGATCGCAGAAGCCTCATTCCGCCTCGCAATGGCGTTCCGCGAACCGCCCCGGCTGGCGCCCCTTTGTGGCCGCTCTCCTCTCCGTGATAGCCGCGGCGCGCTGCCTAGCTGAGCTGTCCTCCGTTCTGCCCTGCCCTGCCCTGCTACCGTGCTGCCAGCTCTACGGTCTCTGCTAAACGCTGCACACCGCCACCCCATCCGTCCACCGAGCACAGGTATGTAGCGAAATACTCTCCCGCTGGCTGGCATTTCTTTTTAGTCTGTGGCTATAGACTGCTTTGATGCTGACTTTTTCTTCTTATCTTTTCGCTGCTACGCCCACAATTCTACTTCATGTACTTCAGACACCTGCACACCGCAAGCCTTCGCAAAGTATTGTAGTAAAGGTACCTGGGGTATCATTATGTTTCCGCCCACTTTTCTGTGCTGTTCGCGTAAGGCATGTGGGGAGGATAATTGCAGGAGAACTCGGTTTAAGCAATCAATTTATCTGATTTTCTCGTCATGCTCATTCGGCAAGACAGGTGTGGCAGGCTGGTAAAATGTTGTCAGACTCTTCTTTTAACGCAGGCTCTCGAAATTTCAGTATAAAACTTCTCCGTGACGCACAACGCACCCTTCGTAGCGGCTGTCACAGAAGTTTGTTGAGCAGTGCAGTAACGCCCTCACTTCCAACAAACGAACCCACGACGAAACGCGCCACTCTTCATTCGACTCCTCTCTCTCTCTCTCTCTCTCTCTCTCTCTCTCTCTCCCTGTCTGTCTGTCTCTCTCTCTCTCTCTCTCTCTCTCTCTCTCTCTCTCTCTATCTCTTTCTCCCTCCCCTTCCCTCTCTCTCATTCCTATTAAACCTACTTTGGAATGGTCCCAGGCCGGCCGGTGTGGCCGAGCGGTCCTAGGCGCTACAGTCTGTAACCGCGCGACCACTACGGTCGCACGTTCGAATCCTGCCTCGCGCATGGATGTGTGTGATGTCCTTAGGTTGGTTAGGTTTAAGTAGTTCTAAGTTCTAGGGGACTGATTACCTGAGAAGTTAAGTCCCATAGTGCTCAGAGCCGTTTGAACCGTTTTTTGAATGGTCCCACACTAACGAAGCGTACCATTCGCCCGGGAAACATCTGGAAAATAACACGTTGGTCGAAGGTTACATTAAGCAAATCCTTCAGTGAGCGAGCCGGCCTCGGTGGCCGAGCGGTTCTATACGCTTCAGTCCGGAACCACGCGGCTGCTACGGTCGCAGGTTCGAATCCTACCTCGGGCATGGATGTGTGTGATGTCCTTAGATTAGTTACGTTTACGTAGTTCTAAGTCTAGGGGACTGATGACCTCGGATGTTAAGTCCCATAGTCCTTAGAGCCATTTGAACCACTTATTATTTATTATTTATCGTATGTCAATACGGACACATAAGAAACAAACAGACAAATTACTAATATAACAAACGTTAATAACTGCAAACCAACATTACTAATATAACAAAGTTTACGGATTACAAACAAACATCAAGTCTATTAATATAATCTGTCGACTCTGGAGTTGCGAGCAGGAAGTCGTCGGGGCTCCCATTATAGGCTCTTCTCGAACACTCTTCAACAATGTGGCTGATGGTCTGACTTTCTCCGCAGTCACACTGAGGTAGTAAGCACATCTGCCATGACGAGTTCTAATCCTGTTTAGAATGGACCACATTTTGCGTGGTAGGTCAAAACCAGGTGGCTTTTGTGTGATGCAAGGCATGTTATGATTTTGCCATGCGTTCCATTTTTCAGACCATACGTTTGTGGTACTGAAACGTTCCTGTACACAGTTCCTTGCTGTTCTTGTTGGCGGGTTCCTAGATCGAAGCCTATTAGTGTTTGCAGCCTCAATGTCTTGGTGGATTGGCAGACTTCGATTTCCCATGATGTTTTTGTATTCACGTACAAGGGCGTCAGTACGTCGCAGGTGTGGCGGCGGGATGTGGCTTAATATTGGGAGCCATTGCGTTGGAGTGGGTTTAATTACTCCAGACATCATCCTTAGAGTGTTATGCAACTGGACATCCACCTTTTTTACATGTGGGCTGTTTAGCCAAATCGGAGTACAGTATTCGGCAGCCGAGAATACAATTACTAAAGCAGAGCTGCGGAGAGTGGAGGCCGTTGCTCCCCAGGTAGTACCACAGAGCTTTTGAATAATGTTGTTTCTTGTCTTTAATTTTTCGGCAGTCTTCGTTAGGTGCTCTTTAAAAGATAGTGTTCTGTTCAGCGTCATGCCCAAGTACTTCGGAGTTTTATTATGCCTGAGAACGGTGTTTTCAAATCGAATGTTGAGTTCCTGGCCAGCGAGTTTGTTGTTGAGATGGAAGCAACTAACCTCTGTTTTGGAAGCATTTTGTTGAAGTCTCCACTTACGGAAATATTCACCCATTATCTTCAGATCTTTCGTTAGGATATCTTCAGATGCTTCAGTTGTGCTACATCTTGTAGCGAGGTCCCAATCGTCAGCATACCCGAACTTTCTTGATTGTGTTTCCGGCAGGTCTGCAATATAGAGGCTAAACAGCAGTGGTGCAAGCACTGATCCTTGCGGTAAGCCATTCTTTAGTTTTTTGATGGAACTTTAGTCAGTGACCATACTTATTTGGAACACCCTATCATTGAGCATGCTGTCTATTAAGCGTGCTATAGATTTGCAAGGAATTACTCGAATAATTTTGTACATGATGCCTTCTTTCCACACATTGTCGTAAGCTGCTGAGAGGTCAATAAAGGCGACTGATGTTTTCAATTTTCTCTGGAATCCCGCCTCAATGTAAGTAGTGAGTGACAACACCTGGTCAGTACAACTTCTTCCTGGCCGAAAGCCTGCCTGTTCAACTGGGATCGCCCTGAACAATTCTGGGCTAATTCTGTTATATATAAGCCTCTCTAGTAATTTGTAAATTACAGACAGCAGGGCAATTGGTCTGTAGCTTTTTGGGTTGTCGGCTGGCTTCCCAGGTTTTAGAATAGCTATTACCTTAGATCGTTTGAGTTCTTGTGGGATATTGCCAGTTTGCATTATGTTTGTGAAAAATTATGCCAACCATACTTTTGTATACTTGCCACAGTTTATTATGAATTCAGGGTGAACGTTGTTGAAACCTGATGCCTTTGTTGGTTTGACATCTTTCAGAGCTTTTTCTATGTCTTCGCTAGAGAAAGGGCGAGAGTGTTCAGTTTCTGTGGCTTCATGTTTTAAGATTTTGAGTTCTCGCTTCACTTGGATCGTATGAGTTTTATCCTTTGGTTCCTAGACGTGTTAACTAGATGTGCAGCTATGGCATTTGGTCTTACAGCTGCTTTTTGTCGTTGTGCTAGTGGGCAGCTACCTAGTTTTCTCAGCAGTGACCATGCTTGCCTGCTAGATGTTTGGAAATTGAGGCTTTCTACAGTTTCCGTCCACTTTTGTCTTCTGGCAGCATCCAAGCAGTGAAGCAGTTCATCCGCTATTTCCTGATCTCCGGATTCAAGGAAGCTCTGGTATAGTTCTTCGCTGGTTTGGGACCATCCAGGGATGTATTCTTTGCGGTACCCTCTTGGTACGACTGAGCGAGCGACAGGAGAAGTTGCCGCACGTTGCATGAAAACAGTTGCGCCCTCCAAAGCAGGAAGTACATGTTATACAGAAACTCTCGCTAACGAGAGACATGCAAAACTTTCCGTACTGTTGACCATGGTGCAGACAATACTCGCGACACTGCACCAGCATTAGCACCACCCGGAGCATGAGCTGCGCGATAAGTTACAGAAACAGCAAACTCGTCAAAAGCTTCCAGCGGGATCGACGCCTTGCTCTTCTGCGTCACACACCTAGTTCACCTGAATTTCATTATCAACTTCTTTAAACCATTTAATGACATCGGGCCTCTCCTCAGACCTTCCAGTCGACGATACCCTCTTAACACAGCTCTGTAAATTACTACCGTTCACATAAAACAGTTTCACTGACAGCGCACAATCTCTCTTCTGGATAGCCAGACTGTTCACTCACGCTATGACTTGTCAAATGACAGCGTAGACGTCATACCACCATACAAACAGCGTGCAGCGCCAGATTTGCCCCTGGTGGCCAAAATTGGAGGTAATTTTTTTCTGGCGTAAATCGGTTCCGCGTTAACGCATTAGCATATCTACCAAGTTTCGCTACCATGCGATAGTTACAGCCTACATTGGACCTCCGTGAGTAACTGCACTTTAATTATAACCACCTGGTACATACTCCTCAAGTGCATGGCGGAGCGCATCTTGCACCTCTATGAGACATCCCCTTTCCCGTTCCACTCGCGAATGGAGCGAGGAAAAACGACCGTCTGTACGATTTCGTATCAGGCCTAATTTCTCGTATCTTCTGTTCGCGGTCTTTACGCGAAATGTACGTTGTAGGCAGTAGAGACGTACTGCAGCCAGCCGCCAAATGCCGGTTCTCTAAATTTTCTCATACTGCTTTGCGAAAAGAACGTCGTCTTCGCTCCAGGGATTCCCATTTGAGTTCTCGAAGCATTTCCATCATACTCGCCTGCTTATCGAAGCTACCGGTAACAGATCTAGGAGCACGCCTGTGAGTTGCCATGATGTCTTCCTTTATCCGACCTAGCGGGCATCCCAAACACTCGAGCAGTACCCAGGAATGGCTCGCACTATTGCCCTATATGCGGTCTCTTTTATAGATGAATACGTTTTGCTAGAATTTCGTACGGTAAATGATCGCTTGGCATATCTGCGCACGATAAATTACATTTATTTATGTTCAGCCACCATACCAGTAGTCTATCCTCTGCACGTCTTCCTGCATTTCGCTGCAGATTCTGGTGTTACAAACTTCCCATATACAGCAGCGTGGTATGCGAATAGCCTCATGGAGCTTGCAACATTATCCGTTAGATCAGTAAAGCACTTTGCAGTATTTCCGCTGTCAGTCAGATTTTAAAAGGGGGCAACCCTTTCTGAGCGAAGCAAACATTTCCTTTAAAACTTACCTGTCTGGACCGAGCGGGGTGGCGCAGTGGTTAATACACTGGGCTCGCATTCGGGAGGACGACGGTTCAATCCCGTCTCCGGCCATCCTGATTTAGGTTTTCCGTGATTTCCCTAAATCGTTTCAGGCAAATGCCGGGATGGTTCCTTTGAAAGGGCACGGCCGATTTCCTTCCCCAAACCGAGCTTGCGCTCCGTCTCTAATGACCTCGTTGTCGACGGGACGCTAAACACTAATCTCCTCCTCCTCCTTACCTGTCTGGCTTTTGGGAAAGTCTCACAAGCAGGTAAGTGGATGTCTCTCGTACTTTAACTACTGGCTGCAAAGTGTTGCGGAATTGTTAATGATTCATGGTTTGGGTAGGGTTTTAAGTTGGTAAATGCATGTTGGCTACTGCAAGTCGCAGATTTGGACAAGATTTCGCACATTCGATCATGATTGGAAAAAATAGGCTTTTATCTCGACATCTGGCACATGCTTAAAAAATCTACGTTACCTCCTGCGTGACTAGTGCTCCAGCAAGCGAAACAAGCTGCCGTTTGGTCTCTGAGGAAAGAGCGTATTCAAAAATTTCGGAGCCTGGTATACATTGGCTTCTCGACCTTGAATTTTTTTTCATTGCGTAAAATAAACTTTGTTATAAAACAGTTAGCATTTCAGTACCTTAAATTGTTTTATTCATTTTGCGTGCAATAATTCACTATATTAACAATTTTTGAGGTATCATTTTGTAATATTTATCCCTGTTCGCATTAATACTAGAATAAATCAGAATATGCATATCATAATTGCATTATTCCAAGACATTAACCTAATTTTAGCTAATGTACTGTGCACCTCTCAAATCTTATACGTATTGCAGCAAAGGTATTACGAGACCTGTTATGGTAATTCCTCTAGATCAAACAAAGAAAACTTATAATATTTACATGCTCGTTATGCTATGAAAACAACCTGTTTTACACGAGAAGAAGTATCCTCAAAATTTGGAGGCGTTTTAAATGGCAGGAAATGTTTGCCATACCAACACGGATGACGTTACATTGAACAGACTTTCATCAAGGTCGTTTAACATGACGTTCTGACACACCATATCCGTCGTTCCTAAGAAGAATCAGCCGCGACATTCAAGGGTAACACACACTCTAAACGTGACGCAAATCAGCCGAACGCTTAAACCATTTTATTATTCACCTTACTACTCTTGACTATGGAACTAGCCTTATGAAAAATGTAATATGTTGAAAACATTAATTCACAGAGGCAGAGGTTGACTATTTCATTTATCATCGCTTACTCTCAAGCTGCCACGGGGTTATCATTTCACGTTTAGAAATTAGATAACTTTATATATTTTTCCAATTGTGATTTTTCAACTCTTTCCTTTTAACTTCAGTTTGTACGTGAGAGCTAGCCGTAACTTATGAACAATACGAGTAAACAGAATGATGTCTTTCGACGCTTTTCTATACAGAAGGCTTACAGAATTTAAAAAGTCGGATAATGGGAAACACAGAAAGAATTAAGAGCGATAATAATCAAAAAATTTGATGACAGTCTTAGCTGAGATAAACGTATTTCATGAGAGGCGTACATAAACGAATCAGTTGTGAGATTTAGTCGGGAAAGAGTTTCTGTTGCTACACACCTTTCAAGTATGATTGAATAAAGCTCTGATGTTCAGTGGGGACGTCAGTGCTACGAACCTCATTCCCGCACCGAAGACTGAATTACGTGGGAAGCGAGCCGCGCTCCAGCCAGGAAAACCCCATTTACCCGCGCAAAGCCGAGCCGCTGGCGGGACGAGGCCCGCAGCGGGTTTTGAACCGTGACCGCGGGCACTCGGCGGCCGTCGACCTTGGATGCGGCGCGCCAGATAGCTGGCCGCGGGTTATCTGGGCCCGCTCGCCCTGAAGATGACGCTGACCGCCGAAACAGCAACAGCCGGCGCCGCTTGCACCAGGAGTCTAACGTGCAGCAGAGGAAAGCACGCAGCTCGAGAAAACTTTTGCTCGCCCTGGTTAAAACTGTTAAAGTAATCTCTGAAAATCTAATTGGATGTCTTCAGTACTAGCAGAACTACTTACCTTTGTATATAAAAATTCAGTCTGTGTATGTTTGTGCCCGCAAAGCTCGAAAAGCTTTCGGCCATTGACTTGAAATTTTGACACAACGTTGCATTCGAATACGGACGTGTTTTTATTTACGTACTGGAGCGCCATACATAATGTATAAATATATATGTAATATATAAAGAGACAGAGACAGGCGAAATACCCTCAGACTTAAAGAAGAATATAATTCCAATCCCAAAGAAAGCAGGCGTTGACAGATGTGAAAATTACCGAACTATCAGTTTAATAAGTCACGGCTGCAAAATACTAACGCGAATTCTGTACAGACGAATGGAAAAACTAGTAGAAGCCGACCTCGCGGAAGATCAGTTTGGATTCCGTAGAAATATGGGAACACGTGAGGCAATACTGACCCTACGACTTATCTTAGAAGCTAGATTAAGAAAAGGCAAACCTACGTTTCTAGCATTTGTAGACTTAGAGAAAGCTTTTGACAATGTTGACTGGAATAATCTCTTTCAAATTCTGAAGGTGGCAGGGGTAAAATACAGGGAGCGAAAGGCTATGTACAATTTGTACAGAAACCAGATGGCAGTTATAAGAGTCGAGGGGCATGAAAGGGAAGCAGCGGTTGGGAAGGGAGTGAGACAGGGTTGTAGCCTGTCCCCGATGTTATTCAATCTGTATATTGAGCAAGCAGTAAAGGAAACTAAAGAAAAATTCGGAGTAGGTATTAAAATCCATGGAAAAGAAATAAAAACTTTAAGGTTCGCCGATGACATTGTAATTCTGTCAGAGACAGCAAAGGACTTGGAAGAGCAGTTGAACGAAATGGACAGTGTCTTGAAGGGAGAATATAAGATGAACGTCAACAAAAGCAAAACGAGGATAATGGAATGTAGTCGAATTAAGTCGAGCGATGCTGAGGGAATTAGATTAGGAAATGAGACACTTAAAGTAGTAAAGGAGTTTTGCTATCTGGGGAGCAAAGTAACTGATGATGGTCGAAGTAGAGAGGATATAAAATGTAGACTGGCAATGGCAAGGAAAGCGTTTCTGAAGAAGAGAAATTTGTTAACATCGAGTATAGATTTAAATGTCAGGAAGCAGTTCCTGAAAGTATTTGTTTGGAGTGTAGCCATGTATGGAAGTGAAACATGGACGATAAATAGTTTGGACAAGAAGAGAATAGAAGCCTTTGAAATGTGGCGCTACAGAAGAATGCTGAAGATTAGATGGGTAGATCACGTAACTAATGAGGAAGTATTGAATAGGATTGGGGAGAAGAGGAGTATGTGGCACAACTTGACAAGAAGAAGGGATCGGTTGGTAGGACATGTTCTGAGGCATCAAGGGATCACCAATTTAGTATTGGAGGGCAGCGTGGAGGGTAAAAATCGTAGAGGGAGACCAAGAGATGAATACACTAAGCAGATTCAGAAGGATGTAGGTTGCAGTAGGTACTGGGAGATGAAAAAGCTTGCACAGGATAGAGTAGCATGGAGAGCTGCATCAAACCAGTCTCAGGACAACTACAACATGTAAAGAGAAACGTTGTCAAAAAAAAAAAAAAAACTCTCGAAAAGTTCTTAGCCCATTTAGTTCAAAGTTTTTCACGATACTTAAATGAATATTCGGATGGACATGGGCTATAAATCTTTTAAACGACAATGCTGTGTTTATGGCTTATGATTATGAAACTACCACAGACTCTGAATCGCCAGAAACTTCGTAATCCCACCTATCCGCTGATTAGAGCTATGCGAAATACCGTCACTGAAACTAGAGAAGTCCAGCAGCTGGCGACGTCTTTCGTATATTCCTTTTACCACTGATTCCAACCGATTTACCCATTCGTTTTAAGCGTCCTCACTTCCATCTATATCTACATATGCATCTACATGGATACCGTGCAAATCACAGAGGCTTCATCGAAGCACCTTCACAACAAATCCTTGTTGTTCCACCCTCGATCAAAACGCGGAAAAAACGAACATAGTATATCTTTCCGCCCGAGTTCTGATTTCCCTTATTTTATTATGATGATCGTTTCTCCGTATGCAGGTCGGCGTTAGCAAAATATTGTCACATTCGGAGGAGAAAGTTGGTGATTGAAATTTCATGAAAAGATCCCGCCACAACTAGAAATGCCTTTGTTTTAATGATATCCACCCCAAATCCTGCATCATTTCCGTGACACTCTCTCTCCTATTTCTCAATAATGCAAAACATGCTGCCCTTCTTCGAACTTTCTCGATGTACGCCGTTAATCCTATTTGGAAAGGATCCCGCGCCGCGCAGCAGTACTTCAAAAGAGAACGGACAAGAGTAGTTGTGTAGACAGGTTATTTAGGAGATCTGTTGCATCTTTTAAGGGGCTCCGGAACGCCCTATACTTGCAATATTAAAATAATGCTTATAAATTACATCTTTACTCACAAAGTATTTGAGGTAGGAAGTTGAACTTTTTACGGATTATTTATTGGAATATGGGCTACAACTTAACACAGGGATTTTACAAAATTTTAGTTCAGTTATTAAAGATGATTTTTTTCAATTGTAATGAAAATTCACAACATTTTTTTGCAATTTTTTATTTATATATTCAAAAATATACAGTTTTTTGGAAAAAGGCTGTGTTAAATTATGCAGAAGGTACTGTGTAACATTTACTGAAAGTTTGAAACAAATATGTTTGGAAGATCCTTGGAAAACATGTAATTAGTATGAGTAAATAAAAGTTTTGGAAATCGAGCGACAGAGATTGGATTAACTTTTTAGTGCGTTCCAGGTCCATAGGATGGATTATCTTCATCCTCTGCAAACTCCTCCTCAAGCTTCCTCTTGTTCCTCCTCCTGTTTACTCTTGCTTGTATTTCTAGACTCTTTACAGCCCTGTCTGCAGCCCGAAGGCGTTCCTTGTCTAAAGCAAGCATCGCTCGTACCTTGTTTGAATGTTATTATTTACAGTAATAACACATACCTTTGGCTTTCCAACATTTCTCCTTTTCTTAAAAGCCTTCGGAGGATTTCTAATAACTTTACTTTTACTCATTATTATACTTCAACAAAACAGAGACTCAAGAAACAGAATTAATTACGAATATTTTCGAGATAACGACAGAGTAAATAAACATGAAACAATCGACAATCACACCAGCGATATGTATTGAACCATCACAGGTTAGCCACAACACATACTTTATCTCACATCACTAAAATGTACCTGATGAACACGAACGTTAATAATAACACCATTTGACAGCAGTTTAACAGCGCCACAGTGGGTCACGCCCATGTAGAACACATTTCAAAAAAAATTTAAAAATAGTTGTAGTCTTCGGAATTGAATAAATTATATATCTATTAAAAGGTAATAGTCTGCAGATTCAGAAAACGCAAAAAAGTAAAAATTGAACTTTTCATGATTTTGAGCCTTTCCGGAGCCCCTTAAGCGTTCTGCCAATAAATTGCCGTCTTTGATTCGCCTTCCCCACAACATTTGCTATATGTTCTTTCCAATTTAAGTTGTACGTAATTGTAATTCCTGGGGATTTAGCTGAATTTACAGCGTTTACAGTTGATCGATTTATCGTGTAACCGAAGCTTAACGGATTTCTTTTAGCACTTGTGTGGATGTCTTGGAGGTGGTCAAAGAGAGGGGAGAGGAGGAGATGGGGAAGGAGAATTGGGGGGGGGAGTTATGATGTGTATCCATCCAATACCCATACACATTCTGAAGCATTGCCCAGTTTCAGATAATCACTCCCAAATCTGTTGCTAATCTGTCAGCTCAGAAGCTAGCGTTGTGAAATTAAACATTCTTCCTTTTCCCTTTAATCAGACTGAGCCACAGAAATCCGTGACCAGGTACAGCTGGTTTCAAATAATTGGCGACACTGAGAGAAATATCAGCGTACATGTCGTAGATTTGTGTGTCGACAATAATCACCGTACTACTTGTGGATGGACTGTTAACTGCACATGAACTCTATTCTCCATCATTGCTTGACCAGACATGAAAATAACAATAAAATGGAAATGCTTCCTTGATAGTCTGTAACTACTCACATTAATTCACATACAGGTTTTCAGTTTATTATACTATTACCAAATAGCAGCAATGCCGAAACCACTAACAAAATCGTGTGTGACAGAGCAGAGATGTTAGTGATAAAGATTTCAGTGAAATCTCAGTACGTCGCACATCATCTGAGTCGCGACATCGTCGCCAGGTGACGACGTAAGTTCTGGGTAAACACTTGTTGGAGAACATTTCTGGGTAAATAGTTGTTGGAAAAGGACGTGTTTCCTTTTCTGTTATTATTTCAACTGAACGCTACTGTGGCCTTAAATTGTAATCCTGCAGCTAACTGAAATTCTGCAAAACGATATCGAGCCATACAATGCATACAGACTGCAGAATGTGACTTCCGTTGCAACACGCGGATTAAATAAAGCTACATTGTGAATATGTTATCAGCGATATTTGTATTTAAAGGTTATTGCTTGAAGATGAAGTAAACGGAATAACCACGCGATCGAGAGGGAGGAGGGCTGAGTATGGCTCTTTCTCAAAACGCCGTGTCTGTTTATTTAAAGCCTGCATCTCGGCCCTGTAAATTTGAGGATGCTATTTCCCTAATGTCTTTCTCTGAGTGTAACTCGTCGGTTAGCCTGTTTGGACCCATTCTCCTTACGTGCCCCATGAGCTGGGGTGTTCGCATACGCATTTGTAACTGTAATTTCAGGGATTTGCTGAATATTTTAGCCCGGGATTTTGGGTTTGTAGCAATATTTCTGTCATAATTTTACGTTATTTACTGTTGGCTGTCATTTTTAATGTCTAGTGATGCAGTGTAAGTGTTTCTGATGCGTAGAGCACTTGTGGTATAATCACTGTTGTGTAATGTTGGCTCTTTTTAGTTGCAGAAGAGGCATTCTCTGCTGTAAATAATTTTTATTAACTGAAATGCAGTTTCTAATACTGAATTCTGAGTGCTTTGGCTTATTATCGTTAGCGTATTCAGAGATCCATTCACGTAAGTATTTACTTTCTTTAACATGAAAAATTTTATTATGAGGGCGAGCTGACAAATAAGCCTACTGAATCTTTTAATGTGAATACTCTTAAAGCTTTTTGATGAAAACAAATGTTATTAACATTCTGCGTATTTGTTTTTCATGTCTACATATTTGCAGCCCTCTGCCGTTTGAGGACTCCGAATTGTAGAGTGAGACATGGCGGTGTGTACCATAGTGTCCCAACTTGGCCGCATCCGATTTTCATGTTTGATGAAGCGGTGCAAGCAAAGGTGGGGATATGGCTCCTCCAAGAGAGTAAAAAATTCTACATCGATGGTATCAACAAACTGGTATCTCGTTGCAGTCAGGTAGATGCAGGATTTCTTGATTTCCTGGACGACTATGTTGAGAAATAAATATATGGACATAAAGAATAAAGCTGTAGAATGTTAATAACATTTGTTTTATGTAAAAAGCCTTAAGAATTTACAGTAAAAAATTCAAAGGCTTTACTTTTCAGCTCGCCCTCGCAAAAATTTCAGCTCACACAGGGAAACTTTTGCCAGTCGTAATTTTTTTTTTAAATTTGAAATTGTAGTCTAATTTTTCCTGCTTGTTGCTGCTGTAAATCGAGACTATAAACTAAAGAACGAAAAACGTAACTGATAAAATGAAGTAGTTCGCAACTCAATAATACCTGTTAATAATGTCATCTAAGAACCACGCTGAGTTTGACAATCAGGACAAACAAAAATGTCGTCCGCAAGTCGTTGCAGTTGATGCTTGTGCCCCATAGTTGAGGTTAAGGACAGTGCTGGAACAAAAGGCGGCAGGTCAGACGCACAGCGAGGAGAACTCCGCTGGTCAATGTCATTGCGCCAGGCGACCTCTCTTGATATCAGTCGATAACCTTGAACCACCTCATTTGCCAGTAGTTGCCTTTCACGGAAAAAGATGGTGCTGCTTGGCTTCTGAAGTTGTACGCGTCTGAGAGCACTACTGTAAACAGCCAGCCCAATTTAATTATAGCACTACTGCAGAGATGATTGGTACACAGACTGTTCCACAATTCCTATTACAGGCTTCTACTAGTTGTAGATGGGTCTTACTAGATAAAGTTTTGACATAAATCTATGGTCGGAAATGTACCGTTTGGCTTCCAAACGGTAAATTTCCGTAAATTGGTTCGTTATCAAAACTTGATCTATTAAGACTCCTCTACAACACCTACACTATGTGATCAAAAGTATCCGGACATCTGGCTAAAAATGACTTAAAAGTTCGTGGCGCACTCCATCGGTAATGCTGGAATTCAGTACGGTGTTGGCCCACCCTTAGCCTTGATAACAGCTTCCACTCTCGCAGGCATACGTTCAGTAAGGTGCTGGAAGGTTTCTTGGGGAATGGCAGCCCATTCTTCACGGAGTGCTGCACTGAGGAGAGGTATCGACGCCGGTCGGTGAGGTCTGGCGCGTAGTCGGCGTTCCAAAACATCCCAAAGGTGTTCTGTAGGATTCAGGTCAGGACTCTGTGCAGGCCAGTCCATTACAGGGATGTTATTATCGTGTAACCACTCCTCCAGAGGCCGTGCATTTTGTACAGGTGCTCAAATCGTGTTGAAAGATGCAGTCGCCATTCCCGACTTGCTTCTTTAACAGTGGGAAGCAAGAAGGGGCTTAAAACATCAATGAAGGCCTTTGCTGGGATAGTGCCATGTAAAACAAGGGGTGTAAGCCACCTCCATGAAAAACACACACACCATAACACTACCGCCTCCGAATTTTACTGTTGGCACTACACTCGCTGGTAGATGACGTTCATCGGCCATTCGCCATACCCACACCCTGCCATCGGATAGCCACATTGTGTATCGTGATTCGTCACTGCACACAACGTTTTTTCATGGTTCAATCGTCCAACGTTTACGCTTCTTACACTAAGAGAGGCGTCGTTTGGCATTTACCGGCGTGATGTGTGGCGTACGAGCATAAAATCCAAGTTTTCTCACCATCGCCTAACTGTCATAGTACTTGCAGTGGATCCTGATGCAGTCTGGAATTCCTGTGCGATAGTCTGGATAGAACGCTGCCTATTACATTTTACGACCATCTTCAACTGTCGGCGGTCTCTGTCAATCGACAGACGAGGTCAGCCTGGACGGTTTTGTGTTGTACGTGTCCCTTCACATTTCCATTTCACTATCCCATGGAAAACAGTGGACCTAGGGATGTTTAGGAGTGGGTAAATCTCGCGTACAGACATATGGCACAAGTTACATCCAGTTACTTAACCACGTTCGAAGTCAATGAGTTCAGCGGAGCGCCCCATTCTGCTCTCTCACGATGTCTAAAGACTATTGAGTTCCCTGATATGGAGTACCTGGCAGTAGGTGGCAGCACAATGCACCTAATATGAAAAACAAATGTTTTGGGGGTGTCCGGATACTTTTGATCTCGCAGTGTAGAAGCCTGTAACAGGAATTGTGGAACAGTCTCTAGATATGGATGTCAGTGATGTTGATAAACAGCTTAAATCGCTAAAAAGCAAACAAAGCTCCAGGTCCCAATGGGACCTCTATCATATACTATCCATAATTTGTGTCTGCGTTAGCCAGTCTTTGCAGTAATATACCGTAGATCCCTCAGTGCAACCAGCATGGATCCGGATACATTGATCATGTGAAACCCAGATCGTACTTTTCGTACATGACCCACTGAAAGCCATGGATCTAGACAGTCAGGTGGACGCAGCATTTCTTGATTTCCGCAATGCATTTGTCTGAGTATCGCTCCTATGCTTATTATCGAAAGTACGATAGTATTGGTTATCAAACGAAATTTGTGACTGAATTTAGGATTTCTTGGTAGAGAGGACACAGTGTGTTATGTTGGATGGAGAGTCAACAACAGATGCAGAACTAACTTCGGGAATGCCCCAGTGAGGTGTGTTGCCGCCCTTGCTGTTCATGTCGTACATTAATGACCTTGTGTACAGTATTAATAGTAACTTTAGACTTTTCACAGATAGTGCAGTTGTGTACAGTGAAATAGTATCTGAAAAAAAAACTGCACAGATATTCAGGCGCATCTTGATAAGTTTTCAAAATAGTGCAAAAGATTAGAAATTTGCTTTAATGTTCCTTTACAAAACGAAAGAACGTAGTATCCTCTGACTACGTTATCGACAAGTCACATCTGGAATGGGTCAACTGACACAAATATCTCAGAATTTGTATGGATATGAAATTTAACCATTACATGACTAGTCGTAGGTGAAGTGGATGACAGAGTTCGGTTCAGGCCGGCCGCGGTGATCTAGCGGTTCTAGGCGCGCAGTCCGGAACCGCGCGGCTGCTACGGTCGCAGGTTCGAATCCTGCCTCGGGCATGTCCTTAGGTTAGTTAGGTTTAAGTAGTTCTAAGTTCTAGGGGACTGATGACCTAAGATGTTAAGTCCCATAGTGCTCAGAGCCATTTGAACCATTTGAACCAAGTTCGGTTCAGTGGTAGATTACTGGGGAAATGCAAAACACTCGTGCGATCCATCCTAGTATTCTGCTCAAGTGTGAGGGATGAGTATCAGACAATACTAACAGGGAATATTGAGCGTATACAGAGAAGGGTAGCGCGAATGCCCACAGGTTTCTCTGGCGCGTGGAGGAGCGTCACGGAGATTCTGAAGAAACTGAACTGATAGATACTTGAAGATAGACGCAAACTGCTGGGCAAGAGAAGCAGAAGATCATTATCGACACGGTTACGGAACTTTTAAAAACTTCGTTTATGATCAATATAATTGTATTTATAATGTTTAAAAAGTGATCGAATTTCTTTTGTGTCGATTAATGACTGTTCATTGAACGTGGGTCATCATTTCACGTCACAAACGAAACAGTCGTGACAGTGGCAGCTGGTAGCTAGTACCAGAAAAGGAGATGTTGTTTCCTCTGCCGAAACTATTAAGAATAGTGTTTTCTACGAGTGAGACAGTAACTGGTGACTAAAGATCTTCAAAACTTTTCCGGAGGTTTGGGTGAAAAAATACGTGAAGCCTGCATTGTAAAAGAAAAAAAGATATCTTTCATCATGTTAATGTACAGGCCAACAAAGGTATATTGGCTAAAGGAAACCTGAGAGATTTGGTGTATGAAGCACTGCAGCATTCAGATTTGCCACCCACTTCCTTCCACTTGTTCTTTTACCTAAATATAATTTGTGGCTGGAAATCGTTTTGACTGGAGTGTAGGGTTTATGAAAGCCACAAATGGATATTTCGCACACCTTCTAAAATCCACTCACTTGAAAAATATTACAGAAAGGCTATTGAGCTAAGAAAGTAATTCATCGAAAAATAGGAGCATCTCTAACCTCAGAAAAAGCAGTTTGACTGACCGTCCGAGAAAATTTCTTTAATTTGATCCCCAAATCCGCACAGTGAACTGTGCATGTATGACGTATTTCAATAACGTGAGATACTGTCTGATAGTCGCTTAAGACTAACATCCTAATGTCGTTTTATGAAGCAGATTTTGCCACACAAATAGCTTTTTAATAGGTCAGACAGTTTTCGCACCATCTGTTGACGCGACGGCCTTCGGACGAATCTGAAGGCATTCCGTGAAATATTTTAAAAGGTCATCCACTGGACAAGCCCGATGGCCAACAACAGCGTGTATCGATAGTCCGGCTGTTCATTTTTGAAACACAACCTACGACCAGCTTAGAGACTGAAAAATGTCTTCTTGCATTGTACAAAATGTTCTCCTAGTCACTTCTTAATGAAAATTGCATACTTCATTTGTTTTTATCTACGGTTGCGGTTTCTGTCATATCAAAGGTCTTCAGGGGAAATACAGGCACGTTTGACATCAGCCTTCCGTTCGTTAATGGCGGAGTAGACTCTTTCTAGCCCTTCACTAATGTAGAGAGAATTTCCGTTGGCTGCAGATTCAAATTTAGATCTTTGAACTACACACAATGGGCACACGATTGGCCTAATTTATTAAAAGCCGTGTAAGAAAATTACTACACAAATCAACTTGACACTTCAGCCACGTTATTGCGCAACATATAAAAACAGAACATAACCAAATTTCATTAAAATCAGCGCCATGTATGCGCCTCGGTGAAGACTGTTTACATAGCGCCAAATGAGACATATCCCACAACACGAGGCAGTTGAAGAAGGTCGAAGTGTGACTTGTGAAGCACAGGAGTTTCGTATTGTTAACAACATTGTCCCATATTGATGGGGAGCGATCCGAACCGCTGACACTGCTGCTCGAAGTTGGTCGACCATGTCAACTACAGCAGCGAATGACTGCTACGTTGTGCAACAGGTAAGTAGAGACCCACATCCAACAGCGGGTTCAAATGGTTCAAATGGCTCTGAGCACTATGGGACTCAACTTCTGAGGTCATTAGTCCCCTAGAACTTAGAACTAGTTAAACCTAACTAACCTAAGGACATCACAAACATCCATGCCCGAGGCAGGATTCGAACCTGCGACCGTAGCGGTCTTGCGGTTCCAGACTGCAGCGCCTTTAACCGCACGACCACTTCGGCCGGCTCCAACAGCGGGTTCAGTGGAAACCGTATTCAACACGACTGTAAGGCACGCTTTCTCACGCTACAAAGTGCCACGGTGACTGCAAGAGGGTGAGTGGATGACCTCTCTGCCCAGCGACCAGGACGTTGTATTGCGTTGATAGCCGGACGTCGGTGACGCCGTCTGCGATGGTACCGACGGCATAGGTCATGAGCAATGTGGAGCGGTGTCGCATTATGTTCTCACAAGGGAAGTCTCTCGGTTCGAACAGGATCTGGTGTTCCAATTGTATTCAGGAGCTTTATGCGTCACTGTGAGTAGGATCGTGAAAGCATTCGATTGCGTTCCTCTTGGTTTCCCCTTTAAATATATACGTGACGTTCCTCAACCAGATGCAGGAAACAATATGCAAAATCACAATAGGCATATTTGGCGAAACCAGTATCTAGACAACCCTCAGAATCGCATTCTTGAGCTGCAAAATCAAATTCCATTTGAGTCACATTCTTAAATTCAGCAATTCACCCTCTTGCAGTCACCGTGGCACTGTGTAGTGTGAGAATGCGTGCCTTGCAATCCTGTTAAATATGGTTTCCACTGAAAACGCTTTTGGATGTAGATCTCTACTTACCTGTTGCACAATGTAGTGTACCAGACAGGGTCGATATAAGAGATAGAGAAGATCCAACGGAGAGCAGCGCGCTTCGTTACAGGATCATTTAGTAATCGCGAAAGCGTTACGGAGATGATAGATAAACTCCAGTGGAAGACTCTGCAAGAGAGACGCTCAGTAGCTCGCGAAGAGACCACGAGGATAAAAGCAGAGAGATTAGAGCCCACACAGAGGCATACCGACAACCTTTCTTTCCACGAACAATACGGGACTGGAATAGAAGGGAGAACCGATAGAGGTACTCAAGGTACCCTCCGCCACATACCGTCAGGTGACTTGCCCGTCGCTTGCCAGGAATATTGAAGCATAGGCTGATACACTGAAGCAGACAGCTGGTTATGAATAATAGAATGCATTTTCATTACGTAAACTGTACCTCCTGATGTAGTGTTGAAGTCACTGCAGAGATCCCTTGTAGTGTCTGTTGTCTTTCTAGCGTGTATTTCATATTGCCGAGAGAAATATACATCCAAAGACTGTACTTATTTTGCTGTGTTTGGCGAAGTGATCGTCCATCAAGTGTCTTTACGCGCAAATGAATCATTTACTGTTGTTGTATCCTTGGGACTACTCCAAGAATTACTAAGTACTATATACTTCTGGTGTTTTGACACAATGTCATTAGCAGAGTTCACGAAAAAGGAGTTTATATTTTCTGTTGACATTTTCACAATTGTGCTAGGCTCCAAGTGCGTGTTTTATGCAAAATTGTCTTCAATAGGCTTTTTAACTTTAGGGACGAGAGGTTTTTCCTGAAAGCAAATGATAGGTTTCTTTTTTCTTCTCTCTCTCTCTCTCTCTCTCTCTCTCTCTGTGTGTGTGTGTGTGTGTGTGTGTGTGTGTGTGTGTGTGTGTGTGTGTGTGTGTGTCCGCTCACTGAAAGTCCAACATGTATTCCATGACTATGAGTTGTATTGTGTGCAGAATGGACCAAGGCAACCAGAAGATAGTTTATAACTAAATCCACTTTGATCAGTGTTCCAAATGCAGTGTGGCTGTATGCGGAAACTTGGCAGTTTTATGGTTTACTTCTTTGCCAAAACGGGCCGCAGACTAGCGAATATCTTGGTCTTCCTGCACATCTCTGGCTGTCATGAAAGCAGCAATATGTCTACGGCACATTCTGTATTCTTTCTTGAGACGTTCTATGAAAGTTGCAGAATTTTTAAACTCTGTGTGTCCAATTTCTCTTAATTTTTGCATTGCCCAAAATTTCAGGTGGCAGTAATGGACACATTTTCCTTCATTTCTTGCTACATCAATTTGAGAAAAATGTTTTGTTTTGTCTCCAGTTCTTTGATTGCCTTGTTTCCTCGAAATGGATGTTCGTTACGTCTTTTTTTCTCCACATGATCAAATATTGCTTTGATGTTCGACACGCTTTTTATGGATGGATGTCTCTTCAGTAAAGAGCTGTAGGTCGCAGCTTTACATGGATGTGTACGATAATCATCATAAATACCTTCAAGACGTTCTTACGAAAATAATTTTAAAATACTAACAGTATTGGATTTACGTTCTTGTGAAGGTTCGTGGTCACCAGAACCGTTCGTTTCTCTTTGAGGAACAATGTTTCCGCCACTGCCACTAGCGTTACAGTCTTAAACACTATTAACCGTATTATCGTCTACAAAGTCGTTTTCTTCATTCACTATTTTATACAGCGTAACTTTAGTTGAGCAGTCAAATTAGTATTCATGATTCTGGATAATTAGGTCCAAGAAAAACATTGCGCAAGTGTCATCATCCTGTCCTACACCGCCGTCCATTGGACATCATCATCTTAACTTGGATGCAACAATATTTAAAACAATCCAGACAGTAATGGTTTCGATCATTTGTGCTGTATATGTATGACAGTACTGACTCACGTATACTAAATATGTCAACTATTTGCTGAGGTAACCGACTGAATGGCGTATTAACCCCCAACCCCCTCCTCCAAGACTGCAAGCGCTGTTGTGTACAAACCAAGAGCAACGCAATCACACACCGTAGCAGGCGTGGTTAGATATGTGAGATGGGTCTGTATACAAATGTTTAAACACAGATTCCTGTTCGATCCGAGAGACCTCCCTTGTCAGACGAGAGCTAACTGTCTGTGTTGTGATTCTGGACGTAGGCGTGCCCTTATACGTCGAAAGGTCGTAACGTAATGCATCCACAAGCATTGTCGAACTCGATCGTTCTGGTGGTCCACGTGTTATGATGAGGGGAAGTATAATTCTGCATGAGCGTACAGATCTCAAGATCTTTGAACACGGTGCAATCGATGGTCAACGTTACTGTGACATCGTACTCCTTCGCCACGTGCATCTTTTCAGGGGTACATTCAGCCCTGACCTCTTTTTTATGGATGACATCGCGCGACCGCATCGTACAGCGCAGGTTAAGGAGCTGTCTGAACTAGAGGATATTAGGCTAATGGACGGCCTGCCCGTTCCCCCGACGTAAATCCTATCTATCACTTGTGGATTGCGTTAGGGAGACGGACAGCAACACGTCGACATGTACCAACACATCCTAGGAGCTGTCGACCACTTTGGTGGAGGAACGGAAAGCCCTACCACAAGATCTCACCAACCTTGTGGCTAGCAGTGGAGCGGGTTGTAGAGCAAGCATTTCCGTTCTTGGTGATCATACACCTGTTAAGAACCTATGTCCCATTTTTTGTAATGTCCAGGGGACCATCATACATCGCTGTGACTTCAGCATAATTATTGTCTTTGAATAAAACTGTCGCTTCTGTTCGTCTCATTCCGCATTTCTTACCTTCTGTACTGTACTGCACTGTTGCAGTTCTTTTTGTGTCGGTCCAAGTTTCATCGAGCTATGTTACTTGGCAATGACACATCATGCGAAAATTACTTTGTTTCTTAACTGTTGCACACTCGTGTAGGTGTAAGTTGACAAGAATTTGGCATATCATTTATTTAGTGTAGCGGTGATCAGTTCTTTTAAATACGAGGGTCGTCCACAAACTAAGTTCCGTTTGTATTTCTATCCGCGGAAGCGCTACGATCGCAGTTCCGAGCATGCGCGGCAGTTACTCTGACTCCAGGAGAAGACATGTACGCCATTTTCAGATCGCTGCTGCCGACGTGTGCTTTGTAGTGCTTCTTTATAGTGCCAGCCGTAATTGAAAATGCCACCGCGTGTGAAATCAAATCTGTGATTCGTTTTCTAAGTGCAAAGAAAGTTAAACTAAAGGATATTCATCGGCAAATATGCGAGGTTTACGGACAAAATGCTATGATTAGAACATGGGTCAGACTGTTTAATGAAGGACGTGATCAAGTGCACAAGTGCACGATGAAGAACGAAGTGGACGCCCGTCTGTGGTTACTGATGAACTGGTTCACGTAACTGAAGAAAAGATTAAGCACAACCGTAAGTTTACACTTAGTGCCCTTTCTAAGGAAGTCTTACACCTAAAATCTGTCCTTGGTGGTCAACGCCGGCCGGTTTGGCCGAGCGGTTGTAGGCGCTTCAGTCTGGAACCGCGCGACTGCTACGGTTTCAGGTTCGAATCCTGCCTCGGGCATGGATGTGTGATGTCCTTAGGTTAGTTAGGGGACTGATGACCTCAGACGTTAAGTCCCATAGTGCTCAGAGCCATTTGAGCCATTTGGTGGTCAACACTTCAACGACTATGACGAGCTGAAAGAACATGTTACCACATGGTTGAATACACAGGCGGCAACCTTTTATGAAGAAAGCATACAAAAACTTGTGCCACGCTATGACAAGTGCCTACAAAATTTTGGAAGCTATGTAGAAAAGTAGTTTAACAGTTGCAGATTTTTGTACAATAAATGTTTTTTCTGTATCTGTACACGTTTGGTTTACATAACCAAACGGAACTTACTTTGTGGACGATCCTCGTGCAATGACATTAGTGTACGTGTCTTACGAATTTTTACTATTACGCTCCAGAATGAAAGTTCACTGTCAAATTCGTCCTCAAAGGTTTGCATAAAACTCATTTTATCCGAAGCCAACTGGATGCCCTGTTTTCGAGATAGAAGTCTGGCACGTTATGTTTGCCAACTTCACAACGCGGCTGCTGTGAACAGCGGAAGCCTCGAGGTGCACGTGAGCGCTCGAGCGAAAAGGCCACAGGCAGCCGGCAGAGTGAGCACGCTGCAGTCGCAGGGACACGCGTGGCGCACGTGGGACAGGTCAGGGCGCCCCCACCCACCACCCCGCTGTGCTTTCCGCCTCCGGCGCTCCGCCGCTTTCACTGCCACAGCCCACACTGCGTCAGACACGGCGCAGACGCCGCTACCCGCGCCATCTTAGCGTTACGTGGGCATTAGCTGCAATCTGCGGCAGCAACGGAAAATACTTGCGTTCAGAAAATTACTTTGTAGGAGTAATTTGAAGTGTCTCTCCAAAGGAAAACATTGCTACATGTGATGAAGACAATATGATAGAAAGAGAAGAGGTACTAAAAGATGAGATGGAAGGTAGAATTTCAAAGAGCACTGGAAGACTTGTAACGAAACGAGTCATTTGGAACATACATTTCTTCTGAGTAACTGAGATGCTCGTGAGAAGCAGCCGTAACAAAACTATTCCACACGGCTCCAGGAAATACGAGATAGGCGAATTACCCTCATATTTCAAGCAGAATAAATAATTTAAGTTCTAGAGATGGTAGGGTCTGAAATGCGTGAATATTATGGACCCATGAGTTGAATAGACCATGGTTTGCAAAATACTGTCATGAATTATTTACGTATGACGGAAAAATTGTAGAGGGCAGCCTAGGGGTGAAGGTTTGTTTGGGTTCCTGAGGTATGAAGAAACACACTTGGCAAAAGTGACCCTACAATATATCTTAGAAGAGACGTTAAGAGAAACCAAACCTATGTTTATATCATTTGTACACTACTGGCCATTAAAATTGCTACACCAAGAAGAAATGCAGATGATAAACGGGTATTCATTCGACAAATATATTATACTAGAACTGACATGTGATACCATTTTCACGCAATTTGGGTGCATACATCCCGAGAAATCAGTACCCAGTACAACCACCTCTGGCCGTAATATCGGCCTTGATACGCCTGGGCATTTAGTCAAACAGAGCTTGGATGGCGTGTACAGGTACAGCTGCCCATGAAGCTTCAACACGATACCACAGTTCATCAAGAGTAGTGACTGCCGTGTTGTGACGAGCCGGTAGCTCGGCTACCATTGACCAGACGTTTTCAGTTGGTGAGAGATCTGGAGAATGTACTGGCCAGGGCTGCAGTCGAACATTTTCTGTATCCACAGGACCTGCAACATGCGGTCTTGCATTATCCTGTGAAATGTAGGGTTTCGCAGGGATCGAATGAAGGGTGGAGCCACGGGTCGTAACACATCTGAAATGTAACGTCCACTGTTCAAAGTGCCGTCAATGCGAATAAGAGGTGACCGAGACGTGTAACCAATGGCATCCCATACCATCACGCCGGGTGATACGCCAGTATGGCGATGACTAATACACGCTGCAAAAGTGCGTTCACCGCGATGTCGCCAGACACGGATGCGACCATCATGATGCTGTAAACAGAACCTGGATTCATTCGAAAAAATGACGTTTTGCCATTCGTGCACCCAGGTTCGTCGTTCAGTACACCACCGCAGGCGCTCCTGTCTGGGATACAGCGTCAAGGGTAACCGCAGCCATGGTCTCCGAGCTGATAGTCCATGCTGCTGCAAACGTCGTCCAACTGTTCATGCAGATGGTTGTTGCCTTGCAAACGTCCCCATCTGTTGGCTCAGGCATCGAGACGTGGCTACACGATCCGTTACAGCCATGCGGATGCCTGTCATCTCGACTGCTAGTGATACGAGGCCGTTTGGATCCAGCACGTCGTTCCTTATTACGTTCCTGAACCCACCGATTCCATATTCTGCTAACAAATGGTTCAAATGGCTCTGAGCACTATGGGACTTAACTGTTGAGGTCATCAGTCCCCTGGAACTTAGAACTACTTAAACCTAACTAACCTAAGGACATCACACACATCCATGCCCGAGACAGGATTCGAACCTGCGACCGTAGCGACTCTGCTAACAGTCATTGGATCTCGACTAATGCGAGCAGCAATGTCGCGATACGATAAACCGCCATCGCGATAGGGTACAATCCCACCTTTATCATAGTCGGAAACGTAATGGTACGCATCCTCCTTACACGAGGCATCACAACAACGTTTCACCAGGCAACGCCGGTCAACTGCTGTTTGTATATGAGAAATCGGTTGGAAACGTTCCTCACGTCAGCATGTTGTAGGTGTCCCCACGGGCGCCAACCTTGTGTGAATGCTCTGAAAAGCTAATCATTTGCATGTCACAGCATCTTCTTCCTGTAGGTTAAATTCGCGTCTGCAGCACGTCATATACGTGGTGTAGCAATTTGAGTGGCCAGTAGTGTATAATTCACAAGTAAGATAATCCACATTGTTACAATAATACTTTCGCTGCACAGTGAATAATAAAATACTCCTAATAAGTAATTAGCCTGCAAGCGCACCAATACGCAACCATGCTGCTGCCTCAGGGCACCGACTGCCAACTCGCCCAACTCGCTACCAGACTCATCACTTTCTGTGGCATTGTTCTTGACAACCCGACACCGTGCTAAGTGATACGTGCTGTTGAGATGTTTTTTAGTTAACAAAAGGTATTCAAATGGCTCTGAGCACTATGGGACTCAACATCTTAGGTCATAAGTCACCTAGAACTTAGAACTACTTAAACCTAACTAACCTAAGGACATCACACGCACCCATGCCCGAGGCAGGATTCGAACCTGCGACCGTAGCAGTCCCGCGGTTCCGGACTGCAGCGCTAGAACCGCTAGACCACCGCGGCCGGCCAAAAGGTATAATTAGATTATTTTAATAAGTACATCCTAAGACACTTTTTATCCTTCTATAAATTCTTATTTGACGTCTCCTTTGATTAATAACTAGAGGCAAAGCTGGTAGGTTTTGACGTGCAAGCCGTATCCCGTTAGGCAGTCACGGCATAGCATGTTCCGCTATTTCTGCAACAGCTAAAGGCAGGTCACCGAACTCGAGTACCATGTGCAGACTTATCCGTGTTAACTTTCGTTGGTCGCAAATACTGAATAGTACATTGGTGTGACGTTAGTAGTCTGCTATAACACGTAAGATGATATTAGAATTATATTAATACCTTCAGCTGCTAACGGGCGTATCCATCCACGTAAGATGATATATATTACAACAAAGCAACCATGGCTGTAAGAGCCAGAAAAGCTACCTGAAGACAGCGTGCTGAGGAAATGCATTGTATCAGTTTTATTTAGTAATAAAGAAGTGATTGGCTCTGTTTTATGCTAGTTCGGGTTGGTTTTTTTTTTTTTTTTTTTTTTTTTTTTTTTTTTTTTTTTTTTTTTTTTTTTTTACAATGACTGAGTCGTCCTTTTGCAGCACCGAAAAAACTAGAAATCTAAAATCTACTATGTAACGTCCTGCTTTTCGTTTATTATGATGTACAGACTGCCATCTTAGGGAATCAGTATGATCTTCACAGGTAATACATCGGCTGTGGAACACAAATCTCTGTGTCTGTCGCAACTAAAAGGTTTCTGCAAGCGGGGGGTACCTATCTGACTGCAGCCCTAATCATTTTATGAGAATCTCAGATGTGACATACCTATTCCGTGATAACCTTACACGTGAATTCAGGAATATTTTCTGCACCATGTCACGATCGAGTGCTTTCTGCGTTATTCGCCGACTGAACTGTACTACACCTACAATCACTTCTGTGTCAGTGGTACGTTGAACTTCAGCCATCCTGTCCTCCTTTCTTCCAGTAAAAACAGAAGTACATTTTATCTCACGACCTCGTGCACAATCGTCAGAACAACTTCTGATGTGAATTATGAACAAATATAAATGGAATAAACTCGCGAACAGCAATAGCCGAAATCCATACTGTCTGAAAAATTCAACGTCACATTTTCAAAAGTGTCTAGCGATACCATGACGCTATACATTTAGGACAAGTTTTATTTTAGGCAGCAGGTAAAGTGGAGGAGGAGCTGTCACCCTACTAGGTTTCGTAAATCTAGATACTAATTCTCTCTTTGTTATTTCGCAGTATCCCTAGCAATAATGCAAAATAATGATTTACTGATTGATGCTTCAGTTTTATGTAGGATGCTTCAGGTATTCTACACACTCTCTCCCCCCCCCCCACCCCACCCCACCCACCCCCTACCCCCACCGCTCCTTGTGTGTAGTGCACAGAACATTCATATGACCATATGAGACTGTCAGACAAAAGTCTTTGTTTTGGGTATTGTTAAACTCTCGCGTCACACTGGCTTGGAAGTTGGTTATGTCGTCAAAGCGTTAATCCTTCACGTGAATTTCTCAGTACCGTCGTTTGTGTTCGGAAATCAAGGTGCGTGGCCCAAACTTTACACAAACTTTTCTCTTCTCCAAACCTTCTAGAGATTGTCTTCAACACTTGATTTAGAATGTTGCTACACTGCGATATGTGGTACATCAACCTTGACACACTACGGCCGCACGTCCACCACCTAACACTTCCCGATCGCAGTTGACTGGTCGAATGCACATCTGTTGGTTACAGTTAATAGTACGGCTGCCACCGCACTCATGTCGCTTATATGGTAGGGATAAAATCAGTCTTGGAACCTTTTGGAAGGACTGTGCAAACCACAGGGGTATATTACAAATATATCTCTGTGCTCACCTATTACGATCTCTTTGAAGACGTAGAATCTCATCTGTACTGATCGGTTTTCAGAGTAGTGGAAGGACTGAGAATTGTGGGGAGGGGGTGGGGGACGGAATTTCATTAGAACGTAACTCTTGATATAAGTTTATTTGAAAATAACAAATGCAAATGGCCCCCAAACACCCTCAATACGCACCATGTAAGCGTACTAGATAAATACACTCGTAATGAAAGGGGGTACGACAATACCAGTTACAAACATACAATAACCAAAGCTCTTCCAACCACGAGTAACTTGAAACTTTGAATGTGTCACTATACAACAAAACTTGCTTAGAGGTCTTCAAATTGCAGGTAACGTGCCGCGACAAGGATTTTAGCAGCGCATAATATCTCAACTCCACAGAATAAGATTACAAATATGTTAAATCAGTAGACCACACGAAAATGGTTCAAACAGCTCTGAGCACTATGAGACTTAACATCTATGGTCATCAGTCCCCTAGAACTTAGAACTTCTTAAAACTAACTAACCTAAGGACATCACACAACACCCAGTCATCACGAGGCAGAGAAAATCCCTGACCCCGCCGGGAATCGAACCCGGGAACCCGGACAGTAGACCACACGGTTGTCAGTTGTAAGCAGCTTTTTTGGCACCAGGAAACAAAACCAACCAGAAGTGCCCTGCCAGCACTGTTGGGCCAAGTCGGTTCCCTATTCACGGCGTAGTCCTCCAAACTCGACGGCCACCGCGCTGACCCGTTCTTGGCTCGCCCGGGCGATATGTTGCCAGCCTGAAAACGTCATACAATGTGCTGGCCCTCTCTTCTCGTTTTGCTGCTCCAGGTATCTCCCTCGTTTTGTTGTTCCAGCGCCATGTAATCCGGTCGATACAACAATTCCCTGTCGATTTCTATGGCTATTAGCGCCCACCCGCTCAGTATTACAGGCGCCCTATTGCACGCAACGACAGAACTGCATACGAATCTAGCGGGACCGTACCTCCAAGTGTGTCGCCAGCATCACGATACAGCACTAAACACACGTATTTAGCCTGTAGCGGCCCTGTAAAACTCAGCACTCTCTGTCCTTGAGAGACACAAGAGGAAGGCGCTACAAGAGAGGCACTGTGCGTCACTGAGGCATTTAATGATAACATTACGCACGCTCAAAAAAGAAAGTCAAGCAACGTATAAACTACTATCTCATGTACCTCGCGAAACAACCGTGAAGGTAAATCGGAGAAACTGGAGATCATACAGTATTACTAACAGACATTGTCCCAGAGCAAAATTCGCAAACGGTACCGGAAAGGGAATAAATGATGATTGCGCACGAAATAACTTTTGCTGAATATAGTAAGGCAGCTTGTGGTGTATGGTGATGTAGACGTTGCGCCGAGTACTGACAAGAGACTTCAATGCACAGATAAGCAACGAACATACCCCGTACTTTTAACGAAATACGTATGGCTATAATTAGAATGTTTTTATTCGAAGTGTATGCGGCGAAGGCCTGTTAACTGTCTTCTACAGTTTTGTAATGTGTCTAGAAACTCCTACATGACTCTTTCACCTTATAGCAAAACTGCTGATATGATAACAGTGGTTTGCCACACCGCGGCTACTTCAGTTTTGTGATAAATTTCACGTGTGTTTGCTGAGCACATTTTATGCGAAAAAGAGAATGTTAATATTTTCCATTGTGGTACTTCCTTTTTCTTGCCTAAATTAATAACAATTCCTCGATACATAACGGATTTATACTCACCTAAAAGTCAACATGCCTGCTTTTTTTTTTACTGTCTCGGCAGAAGTTAGTTATCTTTTTCTAAACCATTGTAATATTCTGTCGACTTTTGCAAGCAGGTTCGCTTTCAAAGAGAACTGAAAGAGGACATCTTAAAACGTCAGAAATGCAGATTATTTCGTCTAGGTTGTACCGTGCTCTGAAGGTTGCGATGTCAACTGTGTAAGCAGTAACGTAGACTATGATTTAAGAATCCAGCGACAAATTTAAACTTATAGAGCGTCTTATAGAGCGTCGTGAACCACAAACAGGAGGAGATGTGCTGTTATAATCTTATATCAGCATTGCTGAATATTCGCCATACTATTTTTTATATTTGGATTCAATTCGTTCATTCATTAGCTGCATAGACGTGTATGTACTCTGTACATTATATTGTCTTTAGTTATTGATGTAAATTACTGCGCAACCATGGAGAGACAGTGTACTATTTTACTCCTTTCATCATCTGTTCGAAATTATGCCCATCATCAAACAAGTAGAATATCAGCTTACAAAATTCTCCTTCATCCCTTCAAACATCGCTTGTACAATTCTAATCTCGCAACACGTGGCTTTAGTCCTGCCAACTATTTCCGAAATAGCGTCAGAGTTGCGTAAGCAAGTGAATTTACTCTGAACAGCCAAAGCAACTGGTATACCTGCCTAATATCGTGTAGGGCCCTCGCGAGCAAGCGGAAGTGCCGCAACTAGACGTAGCATGGATTCGAATAACGCCTGAAGAAGTGCTGGAGGGAACTGACACCATGAATCCTGCAGGGCTGTCAATAAACCCGTAAGATTATAGCAAGTTGCAAGGCATCCCGCATAAGCTCAATAATGTTCATTTCTGGGGAGTTTGGTGGCCAGCGGAAATGTTTAAATCCAGAAGAGGGTTCCTAGAGCCCCTCTGTAGCAATTCTGGACGTGTGGGGTGTCGCATTGTCCTGCTGGAATTGACCAAATCTGTACGAATGCACAATGGACATGAATGGATACAGGTGATCAGACAGGATGCTTACGTACGTGTCACCTGTCAGAAACGTATCTAGACGTATCAGGGGTCCCATATCACTCCAACTGCACGCGCCCTACCCCATTACAGAGCCTCCATCAGCTTGGAGAGTCCCCTGCTGACAAGCAGGGTCCATGGATTCAAGAGACTGTCACCATACCCGTATCCGTCCACCCTCTATACATTTTGAAACGAGACTGCTCCGACCAGGCAACATGTTTCCAGTCAGCAACAGTCCACTGTCGGTGATGACGGGCCCAGGCGAGGCGTAAAGCTTTATGTCGTGCAGCCATCAAGGATACATGAGTGGGTCTTCGGCTCCGAAAGCCCATATCGGTGATGTTTCGTTGAATGGTTCGCACGCTGACACTTGTTGATGGCCCAGCACTGAAATTTGCAGCAGTTTGCGAAAGGGTTGCACTTCTGTCTCGGTGAACGATTCTCTTCGGTCGTCTTTGGCTCCGTTGTTGCAGGATCTTTTTCCGGCCGCAGCGATGTCACACATTGGATGTTTTACCGGATTTCTGATATTCATGGTACACTTGTGAAATGGTCGTACGGGAAAATCGCCACTTCATCGCTACCTCGGAGATGCTGTGTCCCATCGCTTGTGCGCCGACTATAACACAACGTTCAAACTCACTCACACCTTTATAAGCTGCTATTGTAGCAGCAGTAACCGATATAACAACTGCGCCAGACACTTGTTTTCTTATATAGGCGTTGCCAACCTCAGCGCTGTATTCTGCCTGTTTACAATCTCTGTATTTTACGCACGCCTCTAACAGTTTCTTGGCTCTTCAGAGTAGATGCCTTCGTAGGAAATGATGGACAGGGTTAAGATGGTAGGAGAAAACAGATCATGGAACAGGGCCGTACCTTTCGAACAAGGGAACGTTTCCAAATTGTAAATAAACGATCTTGTTGAAACTTGGCGAGTATGTACAAGGGGCAAAATAATACTACCTGTGTTCCTTGTCTGCACCGAGATCACTTTTAAGGGGTAAAACACACTCCGAAAGGTGATTCGGCATATCACGTTTAGAGAGAATGTTTTCGAAACAATTGTATACAATTTTGTTTTTTATATAAAGGTTGAAATGTAATTAACGTTCTTGGACAATGCATAATTAAGATGAAAAATACACCGCCACTATTAATCAATTTTGCAAAATGAAAACTTTTGTTACAACATAAATTAAAGAAGCTTTCAAGCAACATACATCCATGTGTAATAAAGCTGGTTTCCGAAACATAAATTATTAAAAAATAAGCTGTACACAATGGACTGTTGGTGTATTTCCAACACACCGGTACGGAATTAAAGTATCTAACCATTCCTAACCATTCATTAAAATTATAATTATTTATTTTACACAAGTTTGTTTCATGTTTTAAAGAGTTATTTTACGTTTTACATTCAGTTTTTTGTTTTGTTGATTAAAAATAATAAGTAACTTTATTATGATACAAAATCGTTACAGTAATGATAATCAATAAAGAAATGCTTAAAACGTAACGTTTTTTTTCGTTCACGCACATAGAATGAACGAATTTTTTGCGCATAATATGCACAACGGCGAACACAATACAAAAAAATATGGGGGATTTCAAACTGACGGGGATGATCCTCTAGGTATTTTGATTGTATCAGGCATATTTCAGTGCGTTGGCAAGCCTTGACCATGAGAATTGATTATGTACTAGTGACTGCAGCCTGATTCTATTGTTTTTCAATTGCAGATTGACATCATAATCATTCAACATAACTACTTCTGAAAATCTTCTCAAAAATTTATTCCAGCATTGAAAGCCATTTAAGTCCCACCTGTGCCTTCGAGCCCTTTGGGATAAGCATATGGACAGGTTTCTTTTCCTCGGGCAGAATGCTAAAAACATTTCTTTTTCACACCGACTACCTATCTTTTTACTAGTAAGAAAAACTAATGGTGGACAAAGAATTCGAGAACCTCTTTTTGAAGCTCCAAATATCGTTGTGATAGCTTCGAAATTTGGTGAACAAACATTTGAGCAGGTAAAAAGATATTTAAAGTATGTTTTCTTTGGAAATGAGGGATGTGGATCTTTCTTCTTTGAATATGGTTTATCACAAAAATAGCATGACGCATGTATCACAGTCAAACACAGACTTAAATAATTCCGCTCATGTTACGACAAACAATACGTTATGTAGGCATATACTTTTAAGTTTATATGTCTCTGATGTGCCTTGCTTACCTTTTTTTTAAATTTGTGCATTCTTTTAAAGACTCGGGCTGCAAATACGGACATACTCATAGGTCACTGAAACGGTATCACTGTCAGGTAGACCAGTCCTCTAAGCTCTCTCGTTCCTAAGTTACAGGGTGGCCAGGAAGTGGCTTTACACTTGCAATTATTTCTTCTTCTTCTTCTTCTTCTTCTTCCTCCTCCTCCTATTCTTCTTCTTCTTCTTCTTCTTCTTCTTCTTCTTCTTCTGTCACGTATTAAACGCTATGGACTACGTGTACTTGAACTGTTTTTCCTTTTTTTCTTCCGCATTTCTCTCATCATTCCTCGATGTTTCTCTTTTCTTTCTTCTGTCCGCGTGGAGTCCTGTGATTTCTTTCTGAGTGGCAAACTTCTCTCAATATCTTGTGGAGTAATGTGGAGTTTGTCTACGTCTCTTCCAGCATCTTTGTGTTATCCGTTTTTAATTTACGGAGGTAAGTCAACAATATTTTTGTGAGTAGTTTTGTCTTGTGATGATTTTATTGAAACTTTAATAACAGTTATTTGTCCTAAACGTATGTATTTACTCCACCATTATCTCTGCACAGCGTGATACGCCTCCATGTCCTCCTCCTTATCCGCCTTAGCAGCTACAGTCTTACATGTGGAAACTTTCAAGTACACTTGCCCTCAAAGCATCATTGTCTACGTACCACTTCTTCCTGACATTTGATTCGATGTCCCCGAAGGGGGCGGTTTAGGTCCTCGCCCGATAGTTCACTGATAGTATTTAGCCGGAACGCTTGGAGGCCTAAGTAAATTTTCATGTAGATTTTGGCTATCCTCCTTTTAGTTCCATGCTCTGCAGCCCGCTTCCTGATCGACCTACAGCGTGAGCACATCACTGACGGACTAACTTCAGCACGTTTCTCTTCGGGTTAATGGACGACCTGAAGGGGGGGGGGGCAATGAAAACAGTTTATAAGTGAAAACCTGTCTTGTGATCGATGTTTGGCGACTTGATGGCTCGTTACCAAACCTTTCACGAACCTATCCATCACCTGTCATATTTTCATAGTTATACATCCGTTCACAGACACACATCCTTGTCACTAAGTGCTCCTCCAAAGTGAAGCTGCTGGTATCTGCCACTGTTCTTCATTAGAAACGAAATGGCGGACACTCAACTGGTCAACGCACAGAATTTATTCTCCTCCCTGGACAGCCAAGTGATACACGGCAGTCACTTTACATTTCAAGCGCAGAACATTGTTGTCATGTCAATGATCAGGATGGGATGTTAAAATCTTAACTATGTTAACATCTTATTCTGTCACGTACATTTAGCCCAGGTGTGAAGGGACTTTCTCGCCATACTGTAGGTCAATTCCGGCGGCCTCCCACGCCGGGCCAGAAAGCTGTGACGTCAGTCTGGATGAACGCTGAGTATCGCTGCAGCGGAGAGTGGCGGAGCGTGCCATGAATATGTAGAGAGCACCACCTGCTGTCCTGAAGCGACCTCGCCGCTCGCCTCTGAACCAACTGCCGCGGCAGGCGCTCTCTGACAGTAACGGTATTGCTCAACGGCACGGCACACGATAATGTGAATGCGAGTAGTGGAGAAGACAGAAAGAGAGAGAGAGAGAGAGAGAGAGAGAGACTTCTTTGCATAACAAAAACAGCGGCCGTCGTTCAACTTTCCGGAGCCTGTCACCTCTTCCGCTCTGTTTACACCTAGCAATGTACATCATTCTAATTATGGAAACTTATCGTATGCTGCTACATGGTTGTGTAATCCAACACCGAGGGCACCGCATACGGTGTAGCAACTTGCAATTGTTTGATAAGATCGTGTGTAGCAGATGAAACAGAAGATCGTTATCCTTCGTTACCTCCCATCCATCCCCACAATATTTTGTAAGTTTGGTTGAGGTGTATTACACAGAGAGCTACTAAATGGCGTTGCAGTTATTTAGTTACATGTTAAAAACGGACTCCCACTACAGGAGATGCTCAGAGTTTTGTCCAGACGCATCGAGGTACACCTGACATGGACCTGCAGTGACCGGCGCACTCTCTCGAAGATACCTGCTGTATCTCGAAGACTCCTGCTGTCGCAAAAATCCTGCGCACTAGGTCCTCCGGCGATGTAATAGGTGCTCATTGCACAAGGCTCTTCAGATACATCATTCATCATGTTCGGCAGAACCTCTAGCAAGAATACGAGATACGTGCGACCATCATATCGGTCCGGGAGAATGTACGGCCCAATTAGACAGTCTCGTACGATACCAGACCACACGTTAAGCATAAATTTGCGTTGCGAGGTATATGTACCTGTAACATGTGGGTTCACCACCGCCCACGTATGTAGGTTGCAAACGTTCATCACATACTCGAGTGAGAACGTAACGTCATCGGTAAAGATGACACCTTCCGTGAAACTTCGGTCTCATGACTATAGCTCCCTCTCGCGGCGTTTGAGACCGCCGGTCTCTGCGTGATTACTGATCCTTGTTGCATGCATGTCCGATGTGCCTTGTCAATTGTAAACTTTTTAAGATCACGCTGTATAATAAGCAAAGCAGACGCCAACGGCGGCTTACACTACTCGTTGCGCTCCTGCATGTGATACGACCTCTTCCCCTTGTCTAATCGACACTCACTGCAAAAGTGAAAGGCACGTTATGTTCCCAAAACACGTATGACTGATCAGGGATCGGACCCAATCCTTAGGATTTATTGTCAAGCTTGTAAATATGGCTGTGACTGTCCAATAACAAAAGATGTTCTATACAAACTAGTTTGTACCAGTCCTTTATTTTTTTGCTATTTCGTGGTAATTACAAAATAAAACTTTTCAAGATCCTTTGTCGAGAAATACGTCTATTTCAGTTGCCACACTGTCATATTCTGAACACTGGAAGTACGTATGGATAACCATATAATTACATAAATGCCGATGAAACAAAATGCTCATGCGAGTAAAACTCGATGAAGAATTCAACATGTGACATCACAGTATCAATACACTTTAATCCTTCTTTGTTAAGTTTATATTTTCACAAGAAGGAAACGAGTTACAATATACACTAACTTATATAATATTTTCACTGCTGAATACGATACTTAAGGCAGAAATCAGCGTTATAATAGAAATTAAGTACATGACGTTACATAAACGTTTAGTATTACTCGTGTTAAGCTGAAGGAAACCCAGTACGAGCTTTGGGAATTACCCTCTACGCAATTTGTACTCTCGTCCGTAAATCATCAACAGAGGCACTTGGAGACCTGTGATCAACAAGAAGACAACCGACACCACGTGTAGGACAGGGAGACAGTAGTGGCAGCAGCCATACTTCGAAGGGCTTCCATGCTACAGACATATGAGGTGGGGCATAGTCCTACTGGAATACATGGCATCAGAACTACAGCAGGAGGCAGGAGTTGAAAATACCGCTTCAGTTGTAAATTACTTTATTTTCACACGACCGGTTTCGGACTGTTATAAGCCTATCCTCAGGTGTCGTGGCTGTGCTGTGGTCCCTGAGTGCCGCGTGTATCAGGCGGGGTGTGCTGCCTGTGAGCGCAGAACAGTTCATAGGCAGCACACCGCGCCTAGTACACGCGGCACTCAGGAACCACAGCACAGCCACGACACCTGAGGATACGCTTATAACAGTCCGAAACCGGTCGTGTGAAAATAAAGTAATTTACAACTGAAGCGGTATTTTCAACCTCTGCTATAATTCTCAGTTGCGGATGTTCTGCCAACAGGATTGTTTGTATAGCAGGAGGGGCAGCACACACGGCTCTAAATCCTCCCTTACGCAGCTATCCTGATTTGCTATCAAAACGTAGAAGCTAAGACAGCACTGTTGTATCTAGTGTACCCGCATAGTTGGGGATTGTTTTCTCGGAACTCAACGAGGTTTCTGTCATCACTGTAGCAGCTAAATGTATGAGCATGTTTTTGTAGGACCTATTACAGTGGGCTTGTCGGAAAACAGTACATTTTGCCACTTAGTATTCGAAGAACGACGTTCACCTGCCTGTTCAAGTCTGTAACATCTGGGCAATGAAAGACATTGCAATGGCACACGTACCAACAGCCTCGCCAGCGACAGAGTGCCTCAAAACGTCAGCGCAGAGGTTCACGCTGTAACTTTATTACAAGATTAAATTGAAGGAGGAGAGGGTGCTAAGGGGGGGGGGGAGAAAGGAAAGGGAAGTGATTATTGATATCAGTTGCATCTATTCTTTGGGCGGTATCAGCCTGAACGTACAAACACCACGCAATCCTGTAACTCATTCGCCTCGATGGGTAATGGATCCACCACACACCATAATACAGAAGAAAAAAAGACCGTCCAGCACAGAAAATCTCCAACTCGATCAGGAATCAAACCCACGATCCCAGGATCTGGAAACAGCGACGCTAACCACTATAGCACGAGCTGCGAATATCAAAGCTTATGTTTTGTCTTTATAGACATCGTAATCTACCGGACGTTAAACCTTAGTCCTGCTTTACTTAATTCGGGCCAACCTTTCGGAGCGTTGTTCTGTTCCATATACCCTACTGGCCATTAAAATTGCTGCACCATGAAGATGACGTACTACAGACGCGAAATTTAACAGACGGGAAGAAGGTTCTGTGATATGCAAATGATTAGCTTTTCAGAGCATTCACACAAGGAGAGTTTCCAACCGATTTCTCATACAAAAACAGCAGTTAACCGGCGTTGCCTGGTGAAACGTATTTGTGATGCCTCGTGTAAGGAGGAGAAATACGTACCATCACGTTTCCGACTTTGATAAAGGTCGGATTGTAGCCTATCGCCATTGCGATTTATCGTATCGCGACATTGCTGCTCGCGTTGGTCGAGATCCGATGACTGTTAGCAGAATATGGAATCGGTGGGTTCACGAGGGTAATACGGAACGCCGTGCTGGATCCCAACGGCCTCGTATCACTAGCAGCCGAGATGACAAGCATCTTATCCGCATGGCTGTAACGGATCGTGCAGCCACGTCTCGATGCCTGAGTCAACAGTTGGGGACGTTTGCAAGACAACAACCATCTGCACGAACAGTTCGACGACGTTTGTAGCACTATCAGTCACGCAGGCTTAGCCGAGCAGTCTAACGCGCTGCAGTCATGGACTGTGCGGCTGGTCCCGCCGCAGATTCGAGTCCTCCCTCGGTCATGAGTGTGTGTGTTTGTTCTTAGGATATTTTAGGTTAAGTAGTGCGTAAGCTTAGGGACTGATGACCTTAGCAGCTAAGTCCCATGAGATTTCACACACATTAGAACATAGCACTATCAGCTCGGAGACCATGGCTGCGGTTATGCTTGACGCTGCATCACAGACAGGAGCACCTGCGATGGTGTACTCAACGACGAATCTGGGTGCACGAACGGAAAAACGTCCTTTTTTCGGGTGAATCCAGGTTCTGTTTACAGCATCATGATGGTCGCATCCGTGTTTGGCGACATCGCGGTGAACGCACATTGGAAGCGTGTATTCGTCATCGTCATACTGGCGTATCACCCGGCGTGATGGTATGGGATGCCATTGGTTACACGTCTCGGTCACCTCTTGTTCGCATTGACGACACTTTGAACAGTGGACATTACATTTCAGATGTGTTACGACTCGTGGCTCTGCCCTCCATTCGATCCCTGCGAAACCCTACATTTCCGCAGGATAATGCACGACCGCATGTTGCAGGTCCTGCACGGGCCTTTCTGGATACAGAAAGTGTTCGACTGCTGCCCTGGCCAGCACATTCTCCAGATCTCTCACCAATTGAAAACGTCTGGTCAGTGGTGGCCAAGCAACTGGCTCGTCACAATACGCCAGTCACTACTCTTGATGAACTGTGGTATCGTGTTGAAGCTGCGTGGGCAGCTGTACCTGTACATGGCATCCAAGCTCTTTTTGTCTCAATGCCCAGGCGTATCAACGCCCTTATTATGGCCAGAGGTGGCTTTCCTGGGTACTGATTTCTGAGGATCTATGCGCCCAAATTGCGTGAAAATGTAATCACATGTCAATTCTAGTATAATATATTTGTCCAATGAATACCCGTTTATCATATGCATTTCTTCTTGGTGTAGCAATTTTAATGGCCAATAGAGTGCATAGCTGAGGCGTTGCTGACCTCATCTTGGCCCTTGTGCGAATGCTCGGCGAGTGGAAGGAACGTACGGCCGCCGGCCTCCCGGGGGGCGCGGCAGGCGTGTCCGCGGCGCTGGCTCTGTGTAATTGAATTAGTGGGGCGTGCTGTGCTGTGCTGGGTTGCGCTGTGCGGCGGGCCACGGCACATAAAGCGCAGGCGGCGGCTTATCCGCCGCTATCGGCCGGAATTAAGCCGATAAATATCTGGCCGGCCGTATTTCTGCCCGCGCGCCGCCATTAGCCCAGCTACGGCACGGGCCTAGCAAGCTAGAGCTGCGGGCACTGCGAGTAACTCTGTACTGCGGCTGTCTCCTCAGTAGTCGTGACCTTTCCTTTTGTACTAATCTTGTGTATGCTCTCTGCAACCTTGATGGGCGATGGTGGAGTCGTCTAGCACGCGCGCACTCCCTCTTGGGCCGCCGACACCCTAATGGGTGCTGACATGAAAGAGAGACGAATTTACTGTTCATAAGAGTCGCCTTCGGAAATACGTAAGACTTCAATGAAATTTCAATATGATTTATGCTGTTTCTTCTGGAAGATACAGCTCAGTCACGCAGTGAGAGGGTAGCATAGAGCAAGGTCAGTTTCAAGAGATGTGCAACATACTTACTCTCAGACGCCATAGAAGGCGCACACAACGTGGACTTCGTTATGATTCTGACTAACGTCGCGCAAACCGTTCCCAAGTGGATATAAATCCACCAAACGAGGACGTAAATGGACGCACGGATCCACTCAGTCTGTATCTGCATTTAGTTCGATAGTATAAACACCATGCCTCGAGACAGCATCAGGAGGTATCTGCAATCGCCGCTCCGAAAATCTCAACTAGACATTGCGTAAGTGACCGTTGTTACCGTTCACTAAATTCAGAACTGGACCAGTGTTCAAATACACTTCAGTGGAAGTCACGTTACTGGGGTCACAAAAGTCGTGGGATACCTCCAAATAACTCCTTTTGCCCGGAGTACTGCAGCAACTCGACGTGGCACGACTCAACAAGTCGCTGAAAGTCAACCGCAGAAATATTAAGCTGTGATGTCTCTACAGCCGTCCACAATTGAGAAAGTGTTGCCCGTGCAGGATTTTGCGCACGAACTGACCCCTCGATTGCGTCCCATAAATGTTCGATGGAATTCATGACGGGCGATCTCGGTGAGCAACTGATTCGTTCGAAGTGTCCAGAATGTTCTTCCAACCAATCGCAACCATAAAAATCCATCGGTGTTTGGAAACATGATGTCGCCCCCCCCCCTTCCCCCCGAATGGCTGCAAATGGTCTCCAAGTAGCCGAACATCCAGAGCACACTCCATTCCATGCAAACACATCTTATACCGTTACGGAGTCACCACCAAGGCGAAATTGTGCGACAGATTTAAAGCTGCCAGTAGAAGCAACAGATAGCTTCGTATGAGGTTTTTAAACAAACGTATACACCCACTTTATTTCCAAATTGAATATAAAGCCAAAAATTTTAGACATATCGTAAATCAACAACATATAATGTTTCCATTCGGTGATATATGTCTCAACTCTACACTGTATCCTGGATAATGTAACAGAGTTGATAGTTAATAAACGCTCCTTTTGTAAATGTAACTGTTTTGTGTCAAAAGTTTATATAACCCACAAAATAGGTTAACATATAATAACAATTTTACAGAAAGAAAATAAACAAATAAGCGTACTGAAGATAGCACAATAAGTTCTGTAACATGTCTAGGTGAAAACAAAGCTATAAAACGGAGTCCTGCATAACGCGGAATTTCTCTCCAGTTTTTCCTGGTGAAAACTGAATAAGAAGAAAGGCATCATCATAATGTTTTCTTTTAATAAATTGTGTTAAATTGTTGCTAATCTGTGTTACCATCATTGTGTCAGATTTTCTCATTCATATTTGTTCCTGTGACTAGCGCGATGTAGTTACTGTGTGTAATAAAGCCACTTCAGTAACAGTAACTTCTTTCGGCTGCAGGCGCTCCACTTCCTGCCACATTTGCTGAACACAGCTGTTTATTTGAACGAAGATTCTACAAAGTTGAGATCATACATTTACGAAGTGAAACTGTCTCACTATTCTCAGGATTAAGTCATTTTATTTATAAAATTGATCTCTACATTAGCGCAAATATGCCAACTAGAAGTACAGATATGGATGACACCCTAGTCTCTGAAGCTATCATATTCACTATAATGTAAATATATTTGTTAATTAAGGTGACATCATCATGAAAGGACTGACGAGTGAAACTCTTAATACTAAATGTACCATACATGCGCTACATACTAAATACAGCGAAATATTCTTAACGAGAACTCTGGGGCTCTCCAAGAAACCTTCAGAACAGCCCAATCGTCTTACAGGAAGCGAGGACCAGATTCCCACCTGAACTGAAACGACAACACAGTGCTTAGCCAATAGTGTGCCACTGACGCCCTCTATGCATTATTCATCAATGTTACATGTGTGCAGTTGATGACGTGGAGCCGGCCAGTGTGGCCGTGCGGTTTAGACGCTTCAGTCTGGAACCGCGTGACCGCTACGGTCGCAGGTTCGAATCCTGCCTCGGGCATGGATGTGTGTGATGTCCTTAGGTTAGTTAGGTTTAATTAGTTCTAAGTTCTAGGCGACTGATGACCTCAGAAGTTAAGTCGCATAGTGCTCAGAACCATTTGAACCATTTTTTTTTTTTTTTTTTTTTTTTTTTTTGATGACGTGGAATGTAAAATCTTCAAAGCGTAATTTATCTGACGGACTCTGACAATGTTATTGATATAGTCATGTAATGAGCCTAATAAATACGCAGAAGAGCGATCCTGATTGGCTGATAGAGTAAATGCGACAAGTCTGGGGAAGAGAGAGTCGAGAGCCTGCGACCCGTCAGCGCAACGTGGCGGGCCCGTCCGGCCTTCCAGATTTAGGTTTCCCTAAATCGTTCCAGGAAAATGCCGGATTGCGTTCCGTATCCTTTGGTAATCAGAGCTTCTGTTCCGTGTCTGATGACCTCGCTGTTGACGAAACGTTAAATTCTGATCCTCCTTCCTTTTCCTCTTGTCTGCGGTGACCACAATTTCGTCAGAATACACAGTTCTTCTAGTGTATTTATGTTCCCGTTACAATCTAGAAAAGCGAAGATTGTTCTTCATTACCTTATAATATCCCTACACGAACAAGCCATTTGAATGCTATCTTACTAATTATATCGTTATGTTACTACAAACAGTGACACCATTATGGAATAATTACGGAACAATAATACATTATGCAGGTAACTGTCCGTGCAGTAACTGTCTTCTCCTGGGAGAAATTCGCCAACCAGAGAAGCTGTATGTGAGCAGACATAATTTGTTGTCCATAGAGAGCTTGCGTGGGCCAGTTACGCCGGAAAATCGCTGATACTGAGGCGTGGTAAAATTTGCTGTTTCGAAGAGCTCGCCGCAGCGCGTAGTGTAAAGCAGTCGCCTTCCGTTTCTGGCGGTGGCGCCGCTGTGGAAATCGCAGCTCTGGTGTCTCCCTCTGGTGGGAAAGGGGAATAGTTGCCTGTTCACGTGCATTTAAGGTGCGCTATGAGCTCGCCAGTTGGTCAGTCTGTCAGTCTCGCGGAGTCTGGCCGGTTGGTCAGCTGGGTCAGTGTGGGGCAGTCATTGTCTGTCTGTCGTCCGGAGTGCTAGTATGTGTTAGGCCGCCAGTCTGCTCGAGTTTGTTCAAGCAAAGGTCATTGGTGGTTGAATCGATCTGTTGGTCGGTCGTGCACTGGGACACGAGATGACTTTTACGTTTTGAGCGTCGGCGCCGCGCCGTATAGCGAGGGGTCGTGGCTTCGCGGCCGACACGTGAGCAACAGGAGTCAACCAGCGACATCGGTCTGGCCGGCGCGAGCTGCGACGCCGTGAGACGGGAGATCGGCGCGCCTTCCTGCGTCCGTTGAAGCGGCTGGCAGCGGACGGTTCGGGAGAGCGTTTTGAGGGGGTGCAGCGCTAGGTCTTCGCCAGACACCGCAGTTTATTAGAAGTTAAGTGACTCGTGATATGTTGTTTCATTTACTTGTTAAATTCTGCTTGTTTTCTTGGTCAGTCTCTCGTCCGTATTTGTTAGGAAGTTAGTGTCTGTTTGTCTGTCTGTTGGCCTGCCGTAGGTTAATAGCTGCCTCTGTCATGTTTGTCGGATTCTATGTTAACGAATTTATTGCTTAAAGGCCGAATTCTTGAAATATGTTTTTATCTTGCCTCTCATCTTGCGAGGTGGTATATGTGTAATGTAGAGAATGTTGCACATTTTATGTAAGTCTGCATTTTATGGGTTTTATTTAAATAGTCATTTTAGGTTATAAGGTTGCCACCTTTCCACTGTAAGAGTCCTCTAAAAAAAAATTGCACTTTCGGTGGCAAATAATTTGAGTACTATTTCCATCCCTCTAACGGGGTGCATAGTTTACGTGTTTGTGTGAGTTTTAAAATTTTTTGTTTAAAGTAATCTGGTGTGTTGCAGATTTGCACCAGTGTACTCTTTCAGAGGTTGTGAGCGGTCATGACTACGGCCGTGTTGAAAGGGAGCAGGCAGTGTTCTTTCTGCCTCTAAATAAAATTGTAACTTGATATTTCGAGGGTGCTTTTCTGCTTATAATTTTAAATCTTTTTTTGAAAAAGCTTTTAGAAATAAAATTCAGATTTGTTAAAATGGTTCAAATGTCTCTGAGCACTATGGGACTTAACATCTGAGGTCATCAGTCCCCTAGAACTTAGAATTACTTAAACCTAACTAACCTAAGGACATCACACACACCCATTCCCGAGGCAGGATTCGACCGTGCGACCGTAGCGTTGGCGCGGTTCCAGACTGAACCGCCTAGAACCGCTCGGCCACACCGGCGGGCTACATTTGTTAAAAGTAATTTCATTTTTCATCAGTTATTTCCTGGCAACTACTTCCACGCTCACCCAGTGTGATGAATGGCTAGTAAATAAAATAAATTCTTTAAAAAAAGATTTTGAAAGTAAATTAACGGTTCAGATACATTTGCAGTATCTAGTATCTGTACCTCTTATCGCCGATCGCTATGACGAATGAAGAGTGTAGAAAGCTTTGCCTCATCTGTCGGTTTACACATTGGATCCGAGAAACATTCAGTTTAGCGTCAGAATTCGGTTTTTGGACACTCTAACGTGAAGACGTTCTTCCTTCTTGGAACATGTACAAACTTCGATATCTGTAAGTATTACATCTGGACGGGTGTCCATTTTATGGAGTCACTGTTATTATTGTAATAATAGCAATTGATTTTTGACCGTCTTTTGCTTATTGCAAATTGAGCAGCTGTTTCACAATATACTTTTCGCGTTCATTGACAAACCATCTGTCGTTCTTATTGTCGTAACATACTTACTTAGGACATAGTTACTTAGGAGCTAACGCTCAGGTCAGAAGTGAAGCGGGTGTCTTGGTCATCCTTTCCTTGGTACACGAGCGGCTGCGCACAGGAGTGAAACAGCAACGAGATCATGCTGAGATTCTTTCCAGGTCTCTGTCTTCGGAGACAGTACAGAAAAACTTGGATGTCAGGCTAAAGGAGGTAGGTTCGGTGATGATATTGAAATGAGACTCTGGGTTGGCTCAATGCTCTCCTTTTTATTGCTTCTTCGCATGTTTGCATTGAACATGTTGAGGACCACAGATACTTGTTTCCAAAAACATAGATGAGGCTTATTAGATTCTCCAGTCAGTTACCGATCGAAACGGCCAGTCCCAGACTATTCACTACTGGCCATTAAAATTGCTACACCAAGAAGAAATGCAGATGATAAACGAGTATTCATTGGACAAACATCTTATACTAGACATGTGACTACTTTTTCACGCAGTTAGGGTGCATAGATCCTGAGAAATCAGTACCCAGAACAACCACCTCTGGCCGTAATAACGGCCTTGATACGCCTGGGCATTAAGTCAAACAGAGCTTGGATAGCGCGTACAGGTACAGCTGCCCTTGCAGCTCCAACACGATACCAGAGTTAATCAAGAGTAGTGACTGGCGTATTGTGACGAGCCAGTTGCTCGGCCACCATTGACCACACGTTTTCAATTGGTGAGAGATCTGGAGAATGTGCTGACCAGGGCAGCAGTCGAACATTTTCTGTATCCAGAAAGGCCCGCACAGGACCTGCAACATACGGTCTTGCATTATCCTGCGGAAATGTAGGGTTTCGCAGGGATCGAATGAAGGTTAGAGCCACGGTTCGTAACACATCTAAAATGTCCACTTTTCAAAGTGCCGTCAATGCAAACAATAGGTGACCGAAACGTGTAACCAATGGCAACCCATACCGTCACGCCGGGTAATACGCCAGTATGGCGATGACGAACACACGCTTCCAATGTGCGTTCACCGCGATGTCGCCAAACACGGATGCGACCATTATGATGCTGTAAACAGAACCTGGATTCATTCGAAAAAATGACGTTTTACCATTCGTGCACCCAGGTTCGTCGTTGAGTACACCATCGGAGGCGCTCCTGTCTGTGATGCAGCGTCAAGGGTAACCGCAGCCATGGTCTCCGAGCTGATAGTTCATGCTGCTGCTAACGTCGTCGAACTATTCGTGCAGATGGTTGTTCTCTTGCAAAAGTCCCCATCTGCTGACTCAGGGATCGAGACGTGGCTGCACGATCCGTTACAGCCATGCGGATAAGATGCCTGTCGTCTCGACTGCTAGTGATAAGAGGCTGCTGGGATCCAGCACGGCCTTCCGTATTACCATCCTGAACCCAACGATTCCATATTCTGCTAACAGTCATTGGATCTCGACCACCGCGTGCAGCAATATCGCGATACGATAAAACGCAATCGCGATAGGCTACAATCCGACCTCTATCGAAGTCGGAAACGTGATGGTACGCATTTCTCCTCCTTACACGAGGCATCACAACAACGTTTCACCAGGCCGGTCAACTGCTGTCTGAGAAATCGGTTGGAAACTTTCCTCATGTCAGCACGTTGTAGGTGTCACCACCGGCGCCAACCTTGTGTGAATGCTCTGAAAAGCTAATCATTTGCATATCACAGCATCTTCTTCCTGTCGGTTAAATTTCGCGTCTGTAACACGTCATCTTCGTGCTGTAGCGATTTTAATGGTTAGTGGTGTAGCTCTGTCAAGAATCGGGTACACTTAATAATGACTGGCACTAGAGATCACGAAACGTGAAATCGCCAGATTCTGTTCCTCTAATCAAACCCTTAACTTCGAGCACTCGTCACAATGAAAGTGTCATACAGACATATGTACATATGGAAAAATGTACGAAGGAAACCAATAACCCTAGTCCAGAGGTATGTACAGGAAAACTTTTTCAAATATTTGGCTCTTAGCACTATGGGACTTAACATCTGAGGTCATCAGACCCCTAGAACTTAGAACTAATTACACCTAACTAACATAAGGACATCACACACATCCATGCTCTAGTCAGGTTCGAACCTGCGACCGTAGCGGTCGCGCAGTTCCAGACTGAAGCACCTAGAACCGCTCGGGCACACCGGCCAGCTTCAAGTATTTCTTTGCGAAGAAGATTAAAAGAATTTAGTCCTCACTCAAACAGCGTCTGCTGTAGGTTCGTTCATCTGAGGATGCTGTCGCTTGAACTCTCAAACTTGAACTCTGGCTTGCTTGGTGCTGTTTGCTTACAGATAGGACGTGACTGCGTCGCTTTTTACCTGCAATTCGCAATCAGTGAGGGTAACTTCAACTGTTCTCAATGCATATAGCTCGTAATGGACTGACGAAAGCGGGGGCGCACTGTGCGCCTCTACCCAAGTTACAAGAGCTTACAGCTAATGTCAGATCATTTGTTTTCTTTCTTCTGGCAGCTTTTCGTGGTTCGGTCATTGCATTATGATCCTTTTTCGTTGCTTCATGAAGGCGTAACAACAAAACACCGACTGGAAAACACGGAGAGCCACGGATGTGTTTCATAAATTGTGAATACTAAATAATTTTCAGTTGAAGGAATTGAAGTGCATAAGGAAATCGTTGCAATTCGTGAGGAAATGGTGTTAAAATGCCAGGAGTATGCATTGTTTGCGTACAGTATCAATCGACGCTGCCTTTGTTGTAAATGAAAGGAGAACTGTTTGCCATCAGAACAAGTAAATAAGAGCAATTAGTAGCTCGTAACCATAGCAGATGGTTCGTTAATTAAACGAAACATGTCTTGTGGAACAGATCAATTTTCAGTAAGATGAAGATGAAAACACATACTTACTTCACTATTTAATTTACTCTGCTAGATACAAATGTGTCAAAACAAAAATTGTAGGAAGAACGTTCAACGAATGCGGATTATTGTCCACCGTGGCGTTAGTGGATAGGGTAAGTTACTGCAGTTAACCTGCCGATTTGTGACTGTCACCTAAAGCACGATCATATGGAGGATATGAAGTTAAGTCACAGAACGGTGTTTCGTATTTTTGGGGTATTTCATCTACAGAACTCCTGTGACCAAAGTAGACATTTTGTCGGTGTTAACTCTTGGAAAACACTAAAGGACAGACTGTCGTCGAAAATAGGCCGCAAGGGCCGAGCTGCAACCGCATCTTGCTGTCGAGTAGGCCAAAGCAGAATGAGCTTACTCGGTTGTGCTAAGACGATCATTCTGTGACCACCTTACGGTCGCATGTGGTCTAGGCTGAGCAGAGAGCGTGTGCGCGCTGGATAACTCGGCGGTGTCCTTTTTGAGATACCTGTGCGCTATGACATCTGCGCAGCTGCAGCAGCCGGGCCTCATGCATATGCAGGGCATGCAAATCCCCGCATGCCAGCCCCCAGACTCTCGTTAGCGGTCAGGCGAGCACACACTCACCGCAGCGCAGGCGGCCCCTCTGCTGCACTCCATCCGCCGTCGCGGCTGAAAACAAAGAACTAATTTCTCCAGCAACGAGTATGAGCGCCAAACGTATGCGTAACCCTCACGTCGAATAACAATCCTCGCTCTCATTTTTGAGGGCTGATTTCGCCTCGATAGTGAATTTGCTGAAAATCATAATTAACGCTTAACTACACTACTGGCCATTAAAATTGCTACACCACGAAGATGACGTGCTACAGACGCGAAACTTAACCGACAGGAAGAAGATGCTGTGATATGCATATAATTAGCTTTTCAGAGCATTCACACAAGGTTGGCGCCGGTGGCGACACCCAGAACGTCCTGACATGAGGACAGTTTCCAACCGATTTCTCGTACACAAACAGCACTTGACCGGCGTTGCCTGGTGAAACGTTGTTGTGAGGCCTCGTGTAAGGAGGAGAAATGCGTACCATCACATTTCCGACTTTGATAAAGGTCGGATTGTAGCCTATCGCGATCGCGGTTTATCGTATCGCGACATTGCTGCTCGCGTTGGTCGAGATCCAATGACTGTTAGCAGAATATGGAATCGGTGGGTTCAGGAGGGTAATACGGAACGCCGTGCTGGATCCCAACGGCCTCGTATCACTAGCAGTCGAGATGACAGGCATCTTATCCGCATGGCTGTAACGGATCGTGCACCCACGTCTCAATCCCTGAGTCAACAGATGAGGAAGTTTGCATGACAACAACCATCTGCAAGAACAGTTCGACGAAGTTTGCAGCAGCATGGACTATCAGCTCGGAGACCTTGGCTGCGGCTACCCTTGACGCTGCATCACAGACAGGAGCGCCTGCGATGGTGTACTCAACGACGAACTTGGGTGCACGAATGGCAAAACGTCATTTTTTCGAATGAATCCAGGTTCTGTTTACAGCATCATGATGGTCGCATCCGTGTTTGGCGACATCGCGGTGAACGCATATTGGAAGGGTGTATTCGTCATCGCCATACTGGCGTATCACCCGGCGTGATGGTATGGGGTGCCATTGGTTGCACGTCTCGGTCACCTCTTGTTCGCATTGACGGCACTTTGAACATTGGACGTTACATTTCAGATGTGTTACGACTCATGGCTCTACCCTTCTTTCGAGCCCTGCAAAACTCTACATTTCAGCAGAATAATGCACGACTATGTGATGCAGGTCCTGTACGGGCCTTTGTGGATACACAAAATGTTCGACTGCTGCCCTGGCCAGCACATTCTCCAGATATCTCAGCAACTGAAAACGTCTGGTGAATGGTGGCCGAGCAACCGGCTGGTCACGATACGCCAGTCACTACTCTTGATGAACTGTGGTATCGTGTTGAAGCTGCATGGGCAGCTGTACCTGTACACGCCATCCAAGCTCTGTTTGACTCAATACCCAGGCGTATCAAGGCCGTTATTACGGCCAGAGGTGGTTGTTCTGGGTACTGATTTCTCAGGATGTATGCACCAAATTGCGTGATAATGTAATCACATGTCAGTTCTAGCATAATATATTTGTCCAATGACTACCCGTTTATCATCTGCATTTCTTCTTGGTGTAGCAATTTTAATTGCCAGTAGTGTACTTCAAATCCAATATTTCGTATAGCAGAGGTTGCCAGTGATCTGTTTGTATGAATCTTAATTGCTTCCTGGGACTTCAGTTCTTCTCCGAATTTTAATATAATATCCAGACGCTTACCAATGCGAAAGGCAGTTTTTCTTTCCCATTTTTGTTTGAACATTTTCCTTCTCTCGCAGAGCAGCGGAGCAACATTCGTTCAACAATGAAGTGATAGTCCTTTGTGTACCATAAAATTTTCTGTTTACTACCTGGCAAAAAAAAAAAAAAAAAAAAAAATCCTCAAGAAGACAGTTCATTTCTTATATTGCGCAACGGCAGCCTGGAAATGATACATACTTTGTTCATTCTATTCTCATTTCAAATTGGAGCAAATGTTTATTTTCTCTTCGTCATCAATGGAAAAAATATGGCTAGAGCGTCAAAAAAAAAATATATTTGAGTGGTCAGCGCCACGGACTGTAAAGCCAGAGGACCCGGGTTCGGTTTCCAGCTGGGTCTGAGATTTTTCTCCGATCAGGGACTGTGTGTTGTGTTGTCTCTATCATAATTATCTCATCCCCATCGACACGCAAGTCACCGAAATGGCGTCAAGTCAAAAGACTTGGACCCGGCGAGAGGTCTATGTGAGGTGAGGCCCTAGCCACATGACATTTGCACTTATTTTTGGAGATGAAGTTCAAGAAAGGATTATGATTGTTTCCTTTGCCTTCCTTCAACACAAAGTATAATAAATATTTTAGTACGCGGTCAGCTGATATCAAAAATTGCAGCTAGATCGGGTCTTTTCCACTGGTCAAAAACTGCTTATAGTATTTTTCTTCCTGATCCAATACAGATTACTGGCTTAAAGTTAAGTTAAATCGGCAAGCATTAGTCACTAGTACTTTCGCCTTTGAGACACATCTGCTCTTTCTTTGCATAACGGGGCAAATACGTTTCGTGTAAGAACTGCCTAAGGTATTCTATCAGTAGATTTATAATTACGCTGCTATTACAAGAGACGAATTTTCCATTTTGTGCAACGAAATGACACATTTATCCAGACAGCAAAAGTGTGCTATTGACATGTAATAACAATACTGATGGTTGCCCATTTAACTCAATATTAAGGCAGTAATCTCTAACGCATCAGAAAGCAAAAATGACACAACAAATAACGAATGTTGTTACCAGTGCTAGAAGATGCTCCATGTATATGACTTCATGAAGTTAAACAGCACGATGTACCTTATTACACTGACGTGAGAAGCATGGGATAGCGATATGAACATCATGCAGGTGGCGGTGGTCTAAAAGGGTCGTGATTGGCGGAGCTGTTATTTGGACTCTGTTGATTCATGTGAAAAGGTTTCCGACATGGTTATTGCCACACAGACTTCAAACCCGGAATCGTAGTTTGAGCTGTAAGCATGGGACATCCCATTTCGGAAATAGTTAGGGAATTCAATATTCTGAGATCCACAGTGTCAACAATGTACAGAGAATACCAAATTTCAGGCATTATCTCTCAGCACGGACAATGCAGTGGCTGACGGCCTTCACTTAACGACCGATAGCACCAGCGTTTGTGTAAAGTTCAAAAAATGTCTCTGAGCACTATGGGACGTAACTTCTAAGGTCATCAGTCCCCTAGAACTTACAACTACTTAAACCTAACTAACCTAAGGACATCACACACATCCATGCCCGAGGCAGGATTCGAACCTGCGACCGTAGCGGTCGCGCGGTTCCGGACTGTAGCGCCTAGAACCGTGTGTAGAGTTGTCAGTGCTAACAGATAAACAACACTGCGTGAAATAGCCACAGAAATCAATGTGGGACGTATGACGAACGTATGCGTTACAACCGTGCGGCGAAATTTAGTGCTGATGGGCTATTGGCAACAGACGACCGACGCGAGTGGCTTTGCTAACAGCTACAACATCGGCTGTAGCTCCCGTGCTGGGCTCGTGAACATGTTTGTTGGAATGGAAAACCGTTGCCTACTCAGATGAGTCCCGATTTCAGTTGGTAAGAGCTGATGTTAAGGTTCGAGTGTGGCGCAGACCCCACAAGCAACGGACCTAGGTTGCTAACGAGACATTGCGCAAGCTCTGGTATGGGCTGTGTTTGCATGGAATGGCCTATGTCCTTTAATCCAATTGAACCGATCATTGACTGGAAGTGGCTACGTTCGGCTATCTGAAGACCATTTGCAGCCATTCATGCATTTCATGTTCCCAAACAACGATGGAATGTTATGGATAACAATCCGCCATTCTTGACATTTCGAGTGAATGATCTGTCCATCCAGATCGGTCGACATGAATTCCATTGAACATCTATGGGACATAATGGAGTGATCGGTTCGTGCAGAAAATCCTGCACCGCCAACACTTTCGCAATTCTGGACGGCTGTTGAGGCAGGTAGCCCAATATCTCTGCAGATGGCTTCCATCGACTTATTGAATCCACGTCACGCCGAGTTGCTGCACTACGCCGGGGAAAAGGAGGTCCGACAAGATGTTAGGAGGCATCCCATTACTTTTATGCCGGCCGGTGTGGCCGAGCGGTTCCACGCGCTACAGTCTGGAACCGCGCGAACGCTACGGTCGCACGTTCGATTCCTGCCTCGGGCATGGATGTGTGTGATGTCCTTAGGTTAGTTAGGTTTAAGTAGTTCTAAGTTCTAGGGGACTGATAACCTCAGATGTTGAGTCCCATAGTGCTCAGAGCCATTTGAACCATTTTTTTTACTTTTGTCAGCCCAATATAGCCTAATAGCTAAGCTGCAGCCTCATTCCCAATATTCGAACAACCTTTCCAGAGTAGTACTTTAGCTCGAATCTTCGGCATGCTCTAAACGTATCAGTTTTAATTAACATATTCAGATCAGTAGTTCATAATTGCCATTATCGCTTGCCACATCCGTATTGCGCTACCAACGTACGTAAAACGAAGTTGCCAATAGTGGCTTCGCTGGAATCAAACCCCGGTTCCTAAGACTTAGACAAGGGTATTCAAAATTGTAAGAATAGGACTACGTTAAAATGCTTACGTTTGACCCTTGGCAAGCGATTGGATACATACGTGTAAAGAATATTGGCGACTGCAGCCACTTATCTTACAGTTCGTATCCGCGGCTTGAAATTCAACTGAACATATTCTCGTGTGTCGGATAATGCACTTCATTTGTCACTGATCATTTAATTTGGGAGTGTATGACACAAATATTCAAGCGAGATCATTGGTAAAAGGATACTGACCTGATGTATCCAGAATAGAAAATCTCGTTAGGAATAGCCAGTGTAAGAATTTAAGCTCGTAATTTTGTTCCACTTCAAATGTTTCATGAAAGAAAGGTGGACATGGATATGAAAATTTCGTATACTACCGTCATAATGTTTTGCTAGTGGATGACGCAACATCTTTGCAGCGTTCTCGCTAAGGGACGAGACAGTAAGTAATCTGATCCTGTTTGTGGACGACAGCCCCGGGACCGAAAGAAAAGTGCAGTAGAGGAACGTAGCCACTCTGCCTGGAGGAACTATTGCCATAAGATGGGGCATCACATGCAGGAAAGAAAGGGTGTAGGTAGCCAATTCCGAGACAGGATCGGTAGTGGAGGCGCGAGAACGGAGTTCAAATGGTTCAAATGGCTCTGAGCACTATGGGACTTAACATCTGAGGTCATCAGTCCCCTAGAGCTTAGAACTACTTAAACCTAACTAACCTAAGGACATCACACTCATCCAAGCCCGAGGCAGGATTCGAACCTGCGACCGTAGCAGTCACGCGGTTCCGGACTGAAGCGCCTAGAACCGCTCGGCCACAACGGCCGGCGCGCGAACGGAGTACGAAGGCTAAACACTGTAGCATCTGGGGGTTATGGGCCACGAACCGCTTCCAGTTTTATGGGAGTTACAGCGCAGCAGTCGTGCATGCTATCCTAGTACTTCAAAATATAAATAACCTGTAGATCTTTGCAGTTTTGGTCATATTTTAGTTTGAACGGACAACCGGTTTCGTCTTTACAGCCGTTATTAGATCTTAAAAAAACAGAGACGCAGAGAACTAGCAGTTTACGACTGCGGGCCCTCTGTACTGCTGCTTTTTAAGATGTGATAATGGTTGTAAAACCGAAACCGGTTAGCCATTCAAATAAACTAACATTTGACCAACACTCCGAATTCTACAGTTTATTTGCATGTGTAGGTCACCAGTCTCCTTCAAAGATCAGAGAGACCTCACTTTGTGAATTGGCAGTACGCCGCTGTCTTTGACGGCTGGGGCCGAATGCTGCGACAGTGCCTGTTGGAAGCTACGACACTGCCTGTTGGAAGCTACGACACTCAGCTAAGTCGGAGCGGGGGGTCGTGGTGAGTGGATTCTAATTCGTAAGAAGTGAGTTTCAAAACCTACCTTCAGGCATTCAGAGTTCTCTTGGATTCCCCAGATCTCTTAATGGTAATGCGGGGTTGTTCATTAGAAACGGAGACTGTCTATTTCCATCACCATACTTGGCGCGTTTGAGCTTGATTTCCACCCCTAATGACGGCATCACCAACGGCAGTTAAGACTTACTTCTTGTTACTTTTAATGCTGCCAGGTAGCACATTAAACTGTCCTCGACTAAAAGTAATGGATATAGTTTGCGTACATTAACGATACAGATAGCCGTGCCGTGAGTGCATTTGCAGGAGCAACCGTGGATGATTGATATGGTATCGGACATGCTCGAACAAACAACTGACGTTTGACTGGGCACGAGTACAAGCGATATGCGAACTACTGACTAACTACAATCAGCTGTAGCTCTGCTTGAAAGCTGACGATTCCCTGAAATACACGTGGAAAATAGAGTTGAATCCTATCCCCGAGGAAGCTCTTGTTGTAATGAACAAATTTACTGTAACAATGCTCATACTGTATTTAAGGATATACAGGGTGCGCGAAATAAAACTGGCTCCGAAAATAATGCTAACGTTTCTATTCCCAACAGACCCGTTTCACGCTATTTTTCCAATAAGATTTGCATTTCAGTGTTTGCTGGAGGTTTTGCCGAAATACTTCCAGTCTTAAACTCTTGTGCAAACAGTTCCACACTCGTTTCCCACGAACACCCGACAACGAACGGAGGTTGTTTATAGTGAGCAGCACTATCACTATGTGTTGCATAAAATGGCTCTGAGCAGTATGGGACCTAACATCTATGGTCATCAGCGCCCTAGAACTTAGAACTTCTTAAACCTAACTAACAGCACACAACACCCAGCCATCACGAGGCAGAGAAATCCCCGACCCCGCCGGGAATCGAACCCGGGAACCCGGGCGTGGGAAGGGAGAACGCTACCGCACGACCACGAGATGCGGGCGATGTGTTGCATACAACAGGTCACCAAACACGTCTACTCCTCTCACTCGCACAAACATAACGGCACGGCTAAGTACGCAGCATAGGCAAGCGAGTGATGCAGGTGTATAGACATATAACCGCAACCGACGCTGCACCGAAATCACGGTTTCCAGTATTTTCTACGATTGATAGTTCTCCTTTTGCATCACTAAGGGTCAATTCATGTCAGTTCTAGAAATATTTTCGATGCAAGTTCTATATTGTCCATCCTGTAACAGCATTTATGCTGAATTATACGTTAAGCTAACAGTACAATAACTTATTTGATTATTACCATAGAGACCGTAATGATTTACCAAGTGGGTTGAAAACAAGCATTTAGTTTTCTGTTCACATGTTAGAACAACGGATAAAAATGTTACCAGATATTATTCAGCTTTAAAACAAGATGGTAACGTTCAGATGAAACTAAGAAGAAATTCAAGTAAGAAATAGCTGCTTAATAAACGAACTAAATCATACTGAACTGACTCAGTGCGACCGCGATAAAAGATTTAAGCGACAAGATCCGTCATTTGGATAGTGCCAACAGACGTCACTAGATCGCGAGGCGAGAGAAAGATAGAGTTGGACTCAATCGTGATCGCAGTCTTATTTGCTCATTACCTGCTACTGCTCGTACGTCAGTGGGTTTATAAGTTTGGAAAAAAAAACAATAAAATGTTTGTTTTGTAAACAAATCTTACTTCTCGACAACAGTCTCTTCTGAGGGGTATACACTTGGGTCAACGACCCTGCAGCTTTATCATCCCATAGGAAACGTAGGTTATGTTAAACACTGCAAAGAACGTGTTGACTGCAACTATCACTTCCTCATTTCATGAAAATTTCTTCCCAGCAAGCCAAAGTTTCAATTTAGGGAAGAAGTCACTTGGGGCTAAGTCTGGTGAATAGGGTGGATGAGGAGCCACTTCAAAGACCCGGTCACGCACTTCCGCCATTGTTCTCGTTGATTTGTGGGGTGGTGCGTTATCCTGATGAAACAGAACTTCTGTACGTGACAAGCTAGGGATTTTTTCAACCAACGCAAGTTTCAGACTATCCAACAATGAAGCGTTATAGAGTCCAGTTATAGCTCTGGCTTTTTCCAAGTAATCTTTTAGGTTTATTCCTTGGGAATCCCAAACAAAACAATGATCATCACCTTACCAGATGACTAAATGGTCTTTCGCTTTCTTGGCTACCGTTTCACCAACCTTTCTCCACTGTTTTGCCTGCCGTTTTGGCTCTTGGTGTGTAATTATGAATCCAGGTTTCAACAACATTCACATATCGGCGCAAAAAGTGTTGCACATTGCTGTGGTGTCACCGCCAGACACCACACTTGCTAGGAGGTAGCTTTTAAATTGGCCGCGGTCCGCTAGTATACGACGGACCCGCGTGTCGCCACTGTCAGTGATTGCAGACCGAGCGCCGCCACACGGCAGGTCTAGAGACAGATCCTAGCACTCGCCCCAGTTGTACAGCCGACTTTGCTGGCGAAGCTACACTGACAAATACGCTCTCATTTGCCGAGACGATAGTTAGCATTGCCTTCAGCTACGTCAATTGCTACGACCTAGCAAGGCGCCATTACCAGTATATTGAGATTGCACTTATGTATCATCAAGACCGATGTTCTCCAATTATGGAATAAAGTTAAGTATTACATCAACTACGTACTTTATTTGCTATATTAACTACTTTACACTGTTCCAGACCTCACGCAAGCCTGCGTGAGCTAAGCGCGTGCATTTCGGCATCCGGATGCTCTTTTGGTCGACTTTGAGCAATCACCGAACCCTCCTCGTACACAGCTTGAAGCCAAATCGCCTTGCAGGACATCATGCACTTGCGCAGGGGAGATGCCTACGTCCTCAGCAATCTCACAAACCTTTATTTGGCGGTCTTGCTTTGCCTCGCCAATGATTTCGTTAATGGTTTTCTTCGCGGTGACCCGAATTCGGCATCTGGAGCGCGCTTCGTATTCGATGCTTGTACGAACACTTTGAAATTCATTAGTCCAAAAGTAAACGGTCTTCAGTGAAGGTGCAGAGTCTGCGTGAACTTCCAGTTATGTTTTGATTTGCGCGCTAGTACGACCCTTCATATGAAAATGTGTAATAACAGCAGTAAATTCGGTTTTCTCCATTTTCATTCGCAGTTGACACACTGACAATTGAGACAGCTGTCAACAATGAACTGTAAGCTGTACATTGTTGACATTCTTTATGTGATCCTTGGAGTAATCAAGTTTACCAACCATGAAGGCGCACCAAAAAAATCCCAGTCTTCATGGAAATTTACTAGGCTTGTCAAACCACACTCGCATAACCTGAATCCTAAAACTGCTTGCAGTCAGCGTGCAACAGTTAATTGTGTTATTAAAATCCAAGTACATTAAAAACTCTAACGTAAGACACGTCGTAGAGAGAGTACCAACAGAAGCTGCTAGATCGCGGGGCGATCGAAAGGTGGAGCAGAGCCCGAAATTTCTCGGGTTGTGACGTAATCTGCTCTATCCGTCTGATCTCATGGAAAGAGGTTACTAAACAACAACGCCTACTAAACAGCATACAGCTCCAAAGCGCACCACTATCATGTAGGAACATATTTCACTTGGACGCTCTCTGAACGTTTGTACTTTAAAGTATATCTAGGAAAGTATGACATGCCGCAATCATAGTGCTACTTACACTTAACTATAACATAATTGAATAGGCTGATAGTCAGTGTAGTCCACGCCATCGTATTTTTTGAACTCACCGTTTTTATGTCATGAAATCTGCTACAAAAACGTGAGTGTGCATCTCTTTGTGTCCGCTCTATCTATCTGCTTTCTCCTTCGACCATAGATACTAGTAGACTGGCCTTGCTGTGCAGAAGCTATGGGACTAGTGTGGCTCCAACATAAACCACGTGACTGTTGGCAAAACGTGGCGGCATTTCAAATCAGCGGTCTGCCATCCTATGTTTGTATCGGATTTTCCCCACATTTCTCAATTGACTGCCAAACGCTTCCAACAAAAACTACTTTTTTATTTGTGAAAAATTATGCCAGAACTACATTTGACCTGGATTTGTTCAAAGTACCATTTATAAAATCTAACAAATACATCGAACGCCACTCTGGTGGGCAGCGGGACGAAATTACTATAAACTATCAATTATAGTAAAAAGTCGTTAAAATTCTTTTAAACAGTAAGAGTGGGCTCGTGTCAAAACTTTAAACATTGTATTCGCCACGTTTCGAGCTTTAGTCACTTATAAAAGAAAATGGGCTATGGGAATTATGTCAACTATAGGTGTCAAAATTGTTTACTTTAGGAGCAGATCCATTTTATAGTATCAATTTTAGGTGCACTTCAAAGGTTCAGTTCCCACTATTTTTACAAAAGTTTAAACTATCAGTTTAAAAAAAATGATATTTTAGATGAAAGGTGAGACTTTGCAGTTTCAGAAAATAATTTTGGAGCCTAGGTTTAAAAATGACAGACACTGTAAATACAAATTATAGATATACATTGTAAATAATAACTAACCTATCAAAACACTTCTCCGCGAAGTGCTTCGAGCAAAGGCGCGTATGTGCAAACGGCTTAAAGTTTTTCCGTTTCAGGGCCTGTATCCAAAGCTGCCTTCGGTTTTCATCCTTACGGAACCTATGAGTAGCAACGAGAAACGATTACACTTACTTCTGTAACCGAATTATCACAGATACTTTCCAAAATGTAATATCAGTCTGACTTTACAGGCATCACTTTCAACACTTTAATTTACGTGATACTCTATTTCAAGTGTAAAAAACATATAAAAGTCACTTCAGCAGATTTCAATAGACGCATCTGCACCATCTTAGACACACTTACACGTGAAATGTAATGCCATTTCCCCGACAAAACGCTGAGTACAGCCATAAGCGCAACACGAAACAACCATGTTTTGCCAACATTCACGTGACTTCAGCCCAGAGATGTTGGAGCCACGAAAATGACGTCAGGGCCAGTCTATTATATTTATGGTCGAAGGCTTTCTCTGTTTTCATTTATTTCAAGACAACTGAACACGAGACGGGGGCGGGAATAAAACTGCTCAAGTGAGCGCGTAATCGATAGTAAAGAATACTTGACGAGGAAAAATAAGATGAAAACGTTACGTAAATCCGCTTTGCTATATTGAAAGAGTTACGCTGCAGCCAGTGGAAGTGTGATCTACTACAAGATTAGGTTCGAGGTACACCTATTAATACCGAACACGACAAAATAAAAACCACATCTGGATTCGAACCCTCAGTCCAAAGACAATCTACATCTACTACGCTGCAATTCGCTGCAAGTCGCAGAGAGTTCTTCGAACCGGCTTCAGACTATCTGTCTACAGTTGCACTCTCTAACAGGGCGTGGGAAAAATAGCAATTAAATCTTTCTGTAGGAAGTCTGATTTCTCTTATTCTATTACGATAATGATTTCTCCCTGTATAGATTGGCGACAATCACATATTTTCCCATTCATAGCAGAAAGTTGATGACTGAAATTTTGTGAACAGATCTCGCCACAACGCAAAACGCTTTTGTTTTAATGATCGCCAATCCACCTCATTTATCATTTCCATGACACTTTCTCCTCTATTTCGCGATAATACAGAATGAGCTGTCCTTCTTTGGAGTTTTTTGATGTCTATTGTTAATCCTATTTGATAGGGATCCCATGCCAATATCGTAATAAACTGAAGATCGAAATAAAATACAGATAAAAAAGTCTTGATATTCATATGTTAATAATAAACGAACGAGCTAAAGTTGTGTCCGGTTTTCGTATTGTTGTATTACATCTGTTTTCTGCATTCGCTTTGTTGTAGTGAGTCCCGCTAGCTTCATCGAATGTAATCTTCAGTAACAACGCAATCTTTAGTGATGGTAACTGTTCCCAGAGGTCTCCGTACACAGGAGAAGCTTTCCTTAGTGGGTAATCCACACACGGACACCGACCTCTCCCCCCACCCCCGTCACCCCACCCCGTCCACCCACGCACCAGATGCAGCTGCACGGCAAACACTACGCTCAGAACTTTGTGTACTGATAGATCACGCCTTGCTCTGTCCGTTGTTCCAACTTGGCATTTCGCTAACTGAGCGCTGAGATCTTAATTGCTGTCTGTCTGCCGTGCAGGCACGTGAAATCACTCATTGTCTGGAACGGTCCACGGTCCCGGCAGAGATCAGTCGTTCGCCTTGGATTGGTCTATAGTGTGAAGCAACTTTTATTACTTTTACTACTGATTATGACGTAGTAACCAGCTTTCCATTTATGTAATGAACTTCGGAGAGCTGCCGACATTGCTCAGTAACGGCACAAATGAATAATTATTTTAAACCCACACAGGCAATCTCAGTAACCTCCTCCGCCCTCCTCCCCTCCCCTCCACCCTACCCTATCTCATATACAGGGTGGTCAGAAACAGTTTGGAAGGTTGAAAGAATGTTGTAGGGTAGGCAAGACAGGCAACGAAATGCTATAATTCTGTAAGGAGCAGCCCGAGTTCGTTGGTCCCCTGCACTAAAATACTCAGGAAGTATTCTTGAATAAATTCTGAAAGTTAGTCGTTAGAGTTCTGGTTTACCCTGTAAATTCACGTGCGGGCTCTCAGAGTAAATCCGACCCTCGTGTCCCCTGAAGTCAACCGATAAGCTTTGCAGGGCAGGTGAGGGATTGGCGGGTATTGTTCATCAGACTTGCAGCTGTGTTGATGAGTCTTGCCACTACTTCCTCTCCTGCGCCTATCTGTTCACCTCAAGAGTACCACCTGCACCAAACTTCCTCGATTATTTGTAGGACGCATTCCAATTTCTGTCTTCCCCTACAGTTTTAACCCCTATGGCTCCCTTTTGTGTAGCAGAAGCTATCATTCGACCCCTTCTCCCACTCACTCCTCTCCGTCAGTTACTTACGATTGTACGGTACTGGAAAAACACTGCCTCGCTCTCTTACGCCATTTTTAATCTGAGCTCTTCTCTTTTGGTCTCTCAGTCTTATTGTTCCCGTTTAGTTCTCTTACAGGTTAACCATCTCCCTCAAGTATACATCTATTTTTCTGAGAATTTCAAACAACTAGAACTACTTTACGCAGAAGAACATGTTTTCTAGTTCGACGAATCCTATGGAAATGTATTTTCGTAAGTCTTGACTCTGATAACGAGTGCAGCCTCAGAGAGCGCCTTTCTTGTGTCTCTGTCTTCCTTGAAGCAAAACTGATCGTTATTTTATAGATCCACAATTTTCTGTCTATATGAAGATGGTAGCTGTTCTTTCGGACATGTCCGAAAGAACAGATACCGTCTTCATGTAGTTAAGGCTAACCGGCCATTGACCTTATTCTTCTGTGCGGATGCACACACATTGCCCGAACGCTTACGGGACTCGGTAAGATTATCTGCCGCGTGCAATGAGTGTAATGGGCAGGGGCACCACGAATGTAGTGTGTGGACATTAAGTTGGGAATATGGGTCTCACGGGGAGCGTGCAAGGCATAAATCCGCGCAGTCGCACTATCGTCTGTGCCCTCGGTGGCTCAGATGGATAGAGCGTCTGCCATGTAAGCAGGAGATCCCGGGTTTGAGTCCCGGTGGGGGCACACATTTTCAGCTGTCCCCGTTGATACACAGGGTGAGTCACCTAACATTACCGATGGATATATTTCGTAAACCACATTAAATACTGACGAATCGATTCCACAGACCGAACGTGAGGAGAGGGGCTAGTGTAATTGGTTAATACAAACAATAAAAAAATGCACGGAAGTATATTTTTAACACAAACCTACGTTTTTTTAAATGGAACCCCGTTAGTTTTGTTAGCACATCTGAACATATAAACAAATACGTAATCATTGCCGTTTGTTGCATTGTAAAATGTTCATTACATCTGGAGATATTGTAACCTAAAGTTGACGCTTGAGTACCACTCCTCCGCTGTTCGATCGTGTTTATCGGAGAGCACCGAATTACGTAGGGATCCAAAGGGAACGGTGATGGACCTTAGGTACAGAAGAGACTGGAACAGCACATTACGTCCACATGCTAACACCTTTTTACTGGTCTTTTTCACTGACGCTCATGTACATTACCATGAGGGGTGAGGTACACGTTCGACGGGCGTTTCATAGAACGTGGAGGACGCATAAATTGGCCAGCCCGTTCTCCTGTTCTTACACCTCTGGACTTCTTTCTGTGGGGTACGTTAAAGGAGAATGTGTACCGTGATGTGCCTACAACCCCAGAAGATATGAAACAACGTATTGTGGCAGCCTGCGGCGACATTACACCAGATGTACGGCGGCATGTACGACATTCATTACGCCAGAGATTGCAATTGTGTGCAGCAAATGATGGCCACCACATTGAACATCTATTGGCCTGACATGTCGGGACACACTCTACTCCACTCCGTAATTGAAAACGGAAACCACGTGAGTATCGTTCCCTTTGGATCCCTACGTAATTCGGTGCTCTCCGATACACACGATCGAACAGCGGAGGAGTGGTACTCAAGCGTCAACTTTAGGTTACAATATCTCCGGATGTAATTAACATTTTACAATGCAACTAGCGGCACTGATTACGTATTTGTTTATATAATCAGATGTGCTAACAAAACTAACGGGGTTCCATTTAAAAAAACGTAGGTTTGTGTTAGAAAACATACTTCCGTGCATTTTTTTAAGGTTTGTATTAACCAATTACACTAGCCCCTCTCCTCACGTTCGGTCTGTGGAATCGATTCGTCAGTATTTGATGTGGTTTACGAAATATATCCATCGGTAACGTTAGGTGACTCACCCTGTGTAACGTTGTTGCATTAATTTGCTATGACAGTGGTGCTGATTGACAATAAAAGCCGTTTAAAAGCTATGAGCTATCTGGGGAAGTTACCCTTGCATTACTGCGCAACTGTTTCACCAGGTATCCAGTCTAGCTTACCAAATTCCCAACCAGACTAACGTTAATTATAATCTTTTAATAGTCATACGACAACCTGTGATATATATATATATATAAAAGAGAATTTAAATGAAAATAAATAAATCAGTTTATATTTGGAAATTTATTTTAACATTGATCATTGAAATTTCAGCATATTAAACGTGAGTCATAACTAAGCTGGTGCCTTATTTAGGACTGTGAAAATGTGAGTTTGTAATCTTACGGAACACATCAAATATGGAGCCAAGATTGGGAGACTGCATACAACACTGCATTCATAAAATAACACACGAAGAACGTTGAAACATATGCAAGAGGAAATTAACCACAACCAACCGATTCAATTTTCAACCAAAGAAGTTACGTTCGTAGCACAATCCTGTCCGTCATGTAATTACCACACACTGGTATACTAAATTCATACTAACTCTCTGTGAAATCTTCCTGAAAAGAATAGCTGAGGGCTGCTTTGATGATTACACCACACGCTTCACGTCGTCAACTTGGTTTACACAAAGCGTGTAACTCCACAATAATTTTGATAATTGAAATAAATTAGATCGAAAAGCAATTTACAAAAGAAAAACCTCGAACTGGTTACTAACGTCTTACTATTAACCTGATGGGTCAAACAATTATATAAACACGTGGTAGTGGTCTCACAAAAGTACACCCCACGTGGGTTGAACATAAAGAAAAGTTGCTATATTGAAAAATATTGTCAAGACGAGATGTTATAATCTCACGCACACTCGCATTTAAGATTGATGATCTTAGTTAGAGTTACTGATCAACACGTGGTTCCACTTTACTCACAAAGTAGTGACAAAGCAACTACTGGAAAATATTCTGAACTTCACACTCGAAATACACTGCGTTGCAATTTAAGATAACATTAGATATTTTAGAGCTAAACCTGATATAAAGGTGATTAAATTTTCAGTTGGGCTGAACTTAAGAAATCCATCGTCCTACGGACTTGCAGACACGCGCTTAGCCGGAGATCTTACCACTTCAGACGCTCGCCACGGACAGACTGACCTGGTCCCTTCCTGAGGGTGGCTCACAAATACAAACGGAAGTGGCCAGAGGGGCAGCTTCCTATACCAACATGACAAGGGACGGACAGGACCATACTAAGGATAGAAACCTCTTTGCTTTTAGAAAGCATAGCTACCTGTTCCGACGTTGGTCCTACTGTTCTCTAGCAGACAGGCTTGTCTGCTACCCTCTAGCATCCAACTAGAAATAGATTTGCTCATTCATCCTCTCACACAGAAGGGAAGGGGGATGACAGTATCTTATCATATACAGTATATAAAAGAAAGCGGATGTAGGTTCCGTATGAGACTGTGACATGAATTACATATAAACTGTGTTTTAAAGTGTAGTAGTGTGACTATCGTTCTTGTTTATGTGTAAAAGTAACACGTTCCACTACTCAGTCTCCTCCCAGATAGTCAGAAACGCCACAGTACATTTAGAAGAGGAATTTATGCCGTAAATGACAACAGATTTAAGAAATCAAACATGAAAGGAATCCAACAGAGACCTTTCACCTGTATATCGACGCCTGTCTTGATTTAATTATCATTTCATTTTCTGCCTATTTATGTATACCTTACTCTTGTCAGCAACTCGAGTGCAACAGGTGTCAAGCAGATTGTGTGATAGTTGTCACATTTATCTGCCCTTGTTGTCTTCGTATTATGTGATGATGATGATGATGATGATGTTTGGTTTGTGGGGCGCTCAACTGCTTCAGGTGGTGTGAATCATATATTCCCAAGGTCCGATGGTATTTCTATACCACCATAGATTCTATAGCCGCGCGGTCTAGAGTGACTTGTCATGGCCCGTGCGGCTCCCCCCTCCCCCGCCCCCCCTCCCCCCCGCCCCCCATCGGAGGTTCGAGTCCTCCCTCGGGCATGAGTGTGTGTGTTGCCCACAGCGTAAGTTACTTTAAGTTAGATTAAGCAGTGTGTAGAATTAGAGACTGAGGACATCAGCAGTTTGGTCCCATAAGACCGTACCAAAAATTTCCAAATTTCTATATAGGAGCTTCAATAACCGTTTAGTTGTCATTTACCCCAGCAATTTTAGAAATTCCAAGGGAATGTTATGTATCTTTTAGGTTTATTTGGTCACACGTTATCACAAGCCCTTCCAGCTTCTAACACTACTACTGGATCCGCTATGTCTTCCATGACAACAGAGCGAGGTGGCGCAGTGGCTAGCACACTGGACTCGCATTCGGGAGGACGACGGTTCAATCCCGCGTCCGGCCATCCAGATTTGGGTTTTCCGTGATTTTCCTAAATCGCTCCAGGCAAATGCCGGGATGGTTCTTGTGAAAGGGCACGGCCGACTTCCTTCCCCGTCCTTCCTTAATCCTATGAGACCGATGACCTCGCTGTCTGGTCTCTTTCCCCAAACAACCAACCAACCAACCAGAGCGTTTACCGACGACCCGACAGTCGACATCGAAGGACGTGTACCATCTGCTTCTTCGACAGATCGCCCGGAATAGGGTGGAACGCAAACATCCAGCTGTTCATTGGCACGTGGTGTGGCGCACGGTCCACCACCCCCACCTACCTACATCAGTCAGATCAACATGGTACATTGTCGTCAACCGAAAATACCCTACAAATGATAAAAAGTACGCAATACATTTGGCGGATTCGCCCTTGTGTCGTTTTTCCTTTTGTATATGCTCAATCAGTCTTCCCGACAACAATTTCCTCTTCAGTTTCTTCAATTTTTCCTGCAGCCATTTAGCTTCCGCTCCGCTGCCAATCGTATTTATTTCAGTCCTATGTGAGCTCCATTACTGTACTCCCTTATTTTACTGAATATTTTTGTATTTAAATGACTTACATTACTGTACTTCCTTCTTTTACTGAATATTTTTGTATTTACTTCTTCTGTCAATCAATTGAAATACTGTTTTCCTGTTACGCAAGTCTTTTTCGCATTTACCTTCTTTGTAACTGTAACTGCCAACTTCTGCCATTACTCTTTGTGGGGATGTCCACTCCTCTTCATCTGAACTTCTGCTGTAATATTAATTACCGCTTTATCTACTGCCTCAGAGAATTTCAAAAGCTCATCATCATTCCCCAAATCTTCAGAATTCCTCTTCTTTAGCCACTGATTCTTCTTGATATTCCCTTGAACTTCAGCCTATTCTTCATCATCACTAAATTTCATCTGAGGCTGCCTGCTCCTGGATATGTCTTACAATCTATTATCTCTTTCTCACTTTTATATAGTATAGCTTACATCTACCACTGTCTCCAGGCCTCTTTCGAATAAATATACCACCTCCTGTCGTGATTATCGAAAAGTCCATTTGCTGTTACTAGCTGAAATGAATAAACTGCCCAAATAATCAGCGTTTTGATACGCAATATACTAAATCGAGCTACTAAAATAACAGAAAGAAACAGACGTACAGTAGTTATGAGATGACTGTCTTGACATGGTCTGAATTGAAGTCCTAGTCAAGCGCACACTCATACCTTCTCCGTCAGTCCGTCTTCCTTTAACTTAGTTTGTCACCTAGAAACAACATTGACTGATTTGAGTAATCTGTTATCTGCAACGTTATCGTGTCATTGTTAGCGAAATCCAAGACATTAGTGTGTCATTAAAGGGGGCTTCTGAAAGTTGGTGTTATAACAGCTAATTTCTTGTCATCTTGCAGGTACAATGAACGACAAGTACAAGACGATAACACCCGTGTAGCTAAGAAAGAACGAAGAGCTATCACAAATTTTGCATTGCGTCAGTGTCCATGTTGGCGGGATATGTAGATACTCCTGTGAAGTGTTACGGGAAACCAGAAATTTTATAGCTGGGCTAAATTCGTATTTCTTTAGTACCTTTGAGAATGCACGTTATTTTGCAGTGTCTTAAAAGTATTTGCAAGTTATTGGCGATTCACTTCTCGTGTACCCTTCATTGCAGCGCAGTGTAGCTCCTTGTCGGACTAGCACTACTGGTTCATCGTAACGTAAAGAAGTTTACTAAATTAACGCGCAGGAAGAGTCAAATTAATTAGGTTAAATCTGTGTGTTGAACTGAGCTTTAAATTCGTAGACGCGAGGCTGGACTCACGACATCGAGTGACTGTTCTGCTCCATGCTTTTAAGCCTCGACTAACAAGCTATGCTGAAACGAGACTGTGAACGATAACTTGACGAACGCCTTAAACTGGTTTCTCGCCGAGAGCCCTCTCTCGGCAGCGAACGCTTATTGACAGGGACCTTTCTTGTCAGATTACAACAGACAGGAACTCAAGACTTCGATACAACTTTTTCTTATTTCAGCGGTATATAAAGTATTGATGTCAGATTAGACGTGTTTACGGAACGCTCTCATTTCATTAGGCCGTTATACAGGCAACACCTGACGTCGAGACGACGTAATTCGTGTTTCCCAAAATCCACCAGATGGTGATTGTTTATCAGAAAGATACGCATAAATTTGTTTTACATTTCGGCAGGTGTGCGCTGAGTGCTAACTCAGGCACGGCATGATCTTCTGCCGATAGCGTCGCTTCCACTCCTCTCGTAGGATGCCAGGGTACTCAAGTTCCAGAGGCAACAGCATGGGCCATCAGCAGGAAATTATTTTCTAGCACAGCAAAGTAAAAGGATATTTTAGAAAATACGATCACGTGATCTGCTCCTACAATGTGAACAGAGAAGACATGCATTATTAGGTGTCGAAAGCCAGAAGCTGTAACCATGTAACTTCAACAGAGAGTGAATAGACGCTGTTCCTCTGCCTTCTGGCACTTGCAAGAGCTGGCAAACGTCGCGATGCTGGATGCGCATGTTTCCTGTCAGTTCATACCACAAGACACGATCCATCACCAGTTTGTGCTTCAAGCTGATTTCCCAAATAGAAGTGATAGTGGTGGTGGTGGTGGTGGTGGTGGTGGTGGTGGTGGAGATGAAGATGACGACGATGACAGGTAATGGGCGCTAGGCGGGACTCTTATTAGCACCTTTACTAAAACGTTCTATAGCAAACGTCGTTAATATATCCATAACGCAAACTTTGGTAGCTTAAAATAATAATTAAAACCTCATCCTCTCTCAACCAACTTCACAGACATTCATACACATATTCATTCTCAGGTACCAATAGAATCAATCATTTTAAAAAGACAAAAAAGAATACGCCAACTGAAAGATGTGTTTTTTTTTCACTGTTTTGGAAGGCAGCATGTTCTGCGCTATGATAATTATGACCTTGCTATAAAGTTTTATTGCTTAGTACGTTGAACTCTGCAAGGTCGTTAGCCAAGTGACCATGAAACAACCCACAGCAAAGTTGCAATCCTAGGGGAAACCGACCCAACTTTCCCTTGATCAAAAACAAATCTATAATCATACAAGATGAGCGAGTGCAATGCTCTTTACCTTCATTGAATAACAAGCAACGGATAGTTGAGTTCGGCCGCTGTGGACAACAGTAACACCGTCACAGTGAGAATAAAAAACGTAGGGCAACAACAGGTTACGTTTATTGTCGCTGGATCGCGTAATCATGGAACAGCGTAGGATAAGCAAAGTATCTCGAAATTTAAGTGAAGTCTCCTTAAAACGGATTTTTATTTGCTCTAATTGATAGATGGAAAAAATTCACAAGTTGACAGAGAGCAAAGTTCTCTAAAAACCTCATTGAATTTACACAAAATGATGCGTATCCTGAGTGAAGGCATCGAATTATATGGAAGACCGGACGGATAAATCGCAGCAAGATATCCTTACCTGGACAGCTCACGAATCCGAAGTTAATGAGTCAAAATCGGACATTAAAAGTCAAATCAGAACAAGTAAGCAGCGAGCTGCTCAGAACTACCGCAGATTGGCACTTACATTTCCCCAAAATCCGCAAAGCTTGCGCCCATCAGCATTATTCTGCAGCTGACACACGAACAGCCACGAATCTTAGTTCTCCCTCCTCAATTCTCTGCTTTCAAAAACGCTCTACGTGGAAGAAACCTCTCAGTGATAGTGTCAATATAACGGACGGGAATTCCGCTTATTTCACGAAAAAAAAACAGGGGAACGCAGCGGAAACTTCCCAATCTTGATGTAAAAAAATGCACATTAACAAACACAAGATTGGTTTTCTCGGCAAATGGAACAGACTTTCTCACGATGACCGGACGGCGCTGTGGGCTCTCGCCCTGTGATGTTTGCGCAGAAAAGGCAAAAATGTCACGCTCTATTATTCCCTGCGGGAGGCAATAGCGGCATGGTGCGTGCTCTCAGTGAGGACAGGTGCCGGCTATGTTCAGAAAATCACGGAGCAGGCCACAGCTCCATATTTGCCAAAACTGCCCATCTCCCTGATGCGGCTCGCCGCTCATGATGATATTCACTAACTGTCTTCCGTTGACAAACGAGAAAGTGAGACCAAATCGGATTAGCCCCCCCTCCTTTTATTTATTTATTTATTTTTTTATTTTTTTGCAGTCAAATCGTTCTTAGTTGACTATACACAAACAGGGGCCTAGACCCAATGCAGTTTTTGAATCACAACCGGTTTTCATTTTTCGCTTGGAATATTAAGCTCTGTAGAACTTTTATGACTAAACAAATGTCATTATTTTTATTTTATTAATATTAATTTGAAGGCCTTCTTCACTCCATGTGCCGCTATCACGACCAAACCCGTATCCATCAAATATTCCGACAAAGGGTCAACGGAGGAACGGAATATAATCCGTGGGCTTTGATCAATGACGTCGTGTTTTAGTCGTAGATATTGATCTCGTTATTTTCGAGCCATAGATAACATACCGTTTATCTTTGATGGCGAAACGTCCTCATTGTGAATTGAAAAAAATGAATGTGTTTTTCAGAGACGGGGCTAGATATTGTGTACGATTTTTGTCGTTTGTCTTAATTTAAATCATTTGTTCGTTCCAATTCCTTAGCAACTTATTTTCATTCATAGTGAGTTTGAGACACTTTGGAAGAATTTTTTTTTCATTATGGACACATTTTCATTTTTGGTATTCGTCTGTAGGTATGGATTTATTTATTCCCATGAACATGGACGACTTTGAAGGAGGCTTTAGGTGTAGATAAGTTGTCAACCATTCGGTTTTTGCAATTATGTGGTCCTACTGCTGATTATGTTCGATGTCGTGAGTGCGGCAAACATATGGGCGTGATGAGTGTCAGCGCATCGCATTCATGGTTTACACATATGGAGGTGTACCAAAGATCGATTATGGCGTTCAGTTCGAAGAGGAACATGGTTTGAGAAGTCGAAGCTGGCCTTGAGAGTTATCATGAAAATAACATATCGTTGGTGTTTGAAGTACGTTGTGTGGTTGCGTGTACATGAATCTTGTGTGACTGAGCGTGCAGGTCTTGATGGTATTCTTTTTGTAGTGAAGTCTGTGGGGACTATATAAAGTGTAGGGGGGCCTTTGGGGAGGGGGGCATTGTCGAAACTGATGAATCCGCTTTTGGGGAAACGGAGTGCAAAAGGGGGGAACCTGCTGTGGGATTGCAAGTTTGGGGGAGCGATAATTTCGACGTTGTTTTCAAAGTGGTTCCTAATCGAACGAACATTTGATTTAATTAATTAAGGATTATTTGGCCGAAGGTTATGTAGTAATTTCAGATGGGTTTTCTTCCTATAAGGATTGGGGAATAGAGGCGTTCAACACCTTGTGGTGTATCATAACACTGAAATGAAATGAGGGTTTAGGAGGCGCCTTAGGGGGCAGGTCCAGCCGCCTTGGTGCAGGTCTTACTACATTCGACGCCACATTGGGCGACCTGCACTCCGGATGGGGATGAAATGAAGATAACACAACACCCAGTCCCTGAGCGAAGAAAATCGACGACCCAGCCGGAAATCGAACCCGCGCCTCTTAGGATGGCAGTCCGTCACCCTGACCAATCAGCTATCAGAAGTTCAGCTTATGAGGCTTGTATCTGTAGTATAGAGGGTTATCGGGGAGCCATAAAGTCTGTTGTAGGGAGGGTAAAACGACGCATTTCGACACTCCAGAGCCATTTAGATGAATATTCCTGGAGGCAAAGTGTACCGCATACATATTTCCTTTTTGTTTTCTTAAACATGTTGGGTAAATGTAAGTATTTCATGTTGGGATGGGGAGTGGGGGTATACGATACTTTTGGAAAAGGGTAGATTTTGGGGGACGATTCAGGTATTAATTTGGAGTTTTTCGGTTTGTTGCATCTTTCTTCATTTTATTATGTTAGGTAATGTTTTTTCCGGGCGGAGTTTGTGTATGCTAAGTTTAGAGTCTTATTTTTATGTTATATTGAATTTGTCTTATGTCATATATTTCTTTATCTTACCATATTGTTCTCCGTTGTCTTTGAATTCGTCAACTGAAGTACGGGACACAAATCTTACAGTTGTAACTTTTTTTTCGGCTTCGCTAGAACTAATATCCTATTCTTCAGTTGATCTATATAGGTCAGCTGAAGTAAGGTATGCAAATTTTACGTATGTCGGTACGTTCGCTTCGATAGCATTAGTATCGACTGTAAAATATAGTAGTACTAGCGAAGGCGAAAAAAGCGACAACTGCAAAGCTTTTATCCCGTACTTCAGTTGAGCCACATTGGTCAACTGAAGAGTAAGATACTAGAGCTAGAGAAGGAGAGAAAATCGACATGTGTTAAATTTGTATCCTGTACTGCAGTTAACCTATACAGATCAACTGAAGTTCGGGACACAACTAATCCATGTCAACTGAGGTAGTCCATATTAACATTACTTCTGCCCCCCCCCCCCCTTTGTTTCCACTAGTATCTTATTCTTCAGTTGAGAAAAAGTCAACCGAAGAATACGATATACCTAAAATTACGTTCGAAATATGGACGTACGTGATATACGTACACCATCTGGTTTCTCTGTCCCACATTCCTTTGTTTCTCAACATTCGCCTATGCTGTTAAATCTGTGCAATACATCATCTGGCCGGCCAGTGTGGCCGATCGGTTCTAGGCGCTTCAGTCTAGAACCGCGCGACCGCTACGGTCGCAGGTTCGAATCCTGCCTCTGTCATGGATGTGTGTGATGTCCTTAGGTTGGTTAGGTTTAAGTAGTTCTAAGTTCTAGGGGACTGATGACCTCAGATGTTAAGTCCCATAGTGCTCAGAGCCATTTGAATTTGAATACATCATCTGGGGTAACTTGTGACGTCATTGGTCAAAGACGACGGGTTATATCCCATTCTTCATTATTCCCTCGACAAATGACAATCACTCTTATCAGTGTGGACACATTGCTTAATGAAAGGGACATCAATTAACGATGAAGTAGTTACGAAAATGCAACCGAAAAGTTTATTTAGTTCAAGAAGTCTACAATCTTCGAAAAGTGCTGGAAGTGTAGTGCAGTATAGTAGTCTGGTTAATAACACTTGCTTGTCTTTGAGGTACGTAATGGTTTTTATCGAGAGAGCTTCACCATTACCTACTTGAAAACGACGACATAAGATTTATTTAACTGTGCATAAAATAGGCTTGATGTAGACACTGCTCTCTGCAAAAGAGGTACGTGGATTTTCGCCCTCTGCGCAGTGACTGGATGCCGAGGGCCACCATTCTCCCAATCTGAGCCAGCTGTAGCTGTAGCGCAGGAGACGGCACCGGCGACAGGAGAGGTTGGCCAGGCCAGCCTTGGCAGTACCAGTCCCGGGTCACTGGGGCGAAGGTGAGCGGCTGGTCCCACATTCAGCGCTCCAGCCACCGACGCCGGTGTGTTCGGGGTACCTTTGGTGCCGTAACTTTTGTTCGTTTAGGTGTGATAGCAATATCATATATATAGAAATAGGATTCCCGTCTTCATCATTTAACATTATATCGTAGCCCTGCAACATTCTGCAGTCCAACGTAATGGCGGTCGCATAGCAATTGACGCCAGCATCATTCAGCAGGCACTTCGCTGCCTTTCCCACCATATATGTGGAGATGCTGTAAACCTTTTTTAAACAATTTTAGATCATTATCAAATAACTTTAGGCAGCTTTAAGTTATTAAAAGCACTTTTGTGTGTCCTTTTACGTTAACACAGTTTTAAATAGTGTACACAAAAGAAAGGGAAACGATTTCACAGCCACGTCTGGCTGCATAAGGACACAAATGGGTTTCCACAGTGCGTTACCTAGTAGGAGCGCCATAGAAATGTAGATTTCCAGTCGTCTTCGACACAGCCATCGATTAAGAAATTTTGTGGAATCACTTTTAAGTTTTATGAAGTGTAGTTAGGTAAGAGCGTTATGTATTAATGAAATGTCATTATAAGTATGTATACTTCATTGTTCCTTATTTTGTATACGGTTACTGATAATGACTAGTCAGTCAAAACTGATACAGCCATTAATCAATTTACGCGAGTATTGACTGTGATAAACATAATAGTTAAAAGCAATATATCAGTAACGTGGTAATTGTGAACAAATTCCCATTTCACTTAAATTTTCAGCATTATTCAGCGTTATTAGCGTACACGTTTCACTAACATGGAGGACTCCTTAAAAATAATGTTAATCTTATATAAATAGGCAGTTAACAATCTCCTCTGCATCAGACCAACAGATCAATCAAAAAAATGCTATGAGATATTTTCTGTATCGCAAGAAACTGACTGCTCAACTGCAAAGAGACCTAACCCATTTTTTTATTGTGACATATTGGCCCGCCGCGCGGAGTTAAAAAATGGTTCAAATGGCTCTGAGCACTATGGGACTCAAACTTCTGAGGTCATCAGTCCCCTAGAACTTAGAACTACTTAAACCTAACTAACCTAAGGACATCACACACATCCATGCCAGAGGCAGGATTCGAACCTGCGACCGTAGCGATCTCGCGGTTCCAGACTGTAGCGCCTAGAACCGCACGGCCACTCCGACCGGACCGCGCGCAGTGGCTGCGTCGTTTGAGGCGCCATGTCATGGATTGCGCTGCCCCTCGCGCCGGAGGTTCGAGTCCTCCCTCGGGCACGTGTGTGTGTGTGTGTTGTTCTTAGCATAAGTTAGTTTAAGTAGTGTGTAAGTCTAAGGACCGACGATGCCAGCAGCTTGGGCCCTTAGGAATTCACACGCACACACAAATGTCGGCCCATCTCTGATATCGATAATTGCTTTGTTCTGAAGAAGACGTCAAGTGGGGGCGCGTTGTCATGTTGAAGCGCAGAGCCTTCAGATATCTTGACACTGCACTCTGCAACTTGCTGCACGCCGTATTTAGCCATGACAACAATAACTGCTTCTAATATTTTACAGAAAGGACTGTGCGTGAAACCCAGCACACAGTCGCTACTGTCGTTCGTGAAATGTGACGCCCAAACCACGCACAGACCCACAACGATCACGCAATACGTTTGTCATTAGTCATTCCCATTGAAACATAACATCTACGATATGTTTGCGGATATCTATGCAACCTTTGACTCTGTTTTTACATCCATAGCAACATAGAAATCGAAGGTGTTGGATTGTGGCCAGTATAATGTACTTCGGAGTGCTATTGTGGACAAACAGCTGATAATATGCTAAATAGTGCTGTGTGCCATGTTCGATTATCACGACTGATATATGCAGGGTGTTTTAACCTGATACAAGTAAATATCTCTAAAAACGAAGCATCGTACGAATGAAATGTTCTAGGTGAGAAGTTAATACACTCCTAGAAATGGAAAAAAGAACACATTGACACCGGTGTGTCAGACCCACCATACTTGCTCCGGACACTGCGAGAGGGCTGTACAAGCAATGATCACACGCGCGGCACAGCGGACACACCAGGAACCGCGGTGTTGGCCGTCGAATGGCGCTAGCTGCGCAGCATTTGTGCACCGCCGCCGTCAGTGTCAGCCAGTTTTCCGTGGCATACGGAGCTCCATCGCAGTCTTTAACAGTGGTAGCATGCCGCGACAGCGTGGACGTGAACCGTATGTGCAGTTGACGGACTTTGAGCGAGGGCGTATAGTGGGCATGCGGGAGGCCGGGTGGACGTACCGCCGAATTGCTCAACACGTGGGGCGTGAGGTCTCCACAGTACATCGATGTTGTCGCCAGTGGTCGGCGGAAGGTGCACGTGCCCGTCGACCTGGGACCGGACCGCAGCGACGCACGGATGCACGCCAAGACCGTAGGATCCTACGCAGTGCCGTAGGGGACCGCACCGCCACTTCCCAGCAAATTAGGGACACTGTTGCTCCTGGGGTATCGGCGAGGACCATTCGCAACCGTCTCCATGAAGCTGGGCTACGGTCCCGCACACCGTTAGGCCGTCTTCCGCTCACGCCCCAACATCGTGCAGCCCGCCTCCAGTGGTGTCGCGACAGGCGTGAATGGAGGGACGAATGGAGACGTGTCGTCTTCAGCGATGAGAGTCGCTTCTGCCTTGGTGCCAATGATGGTCGTATGCGTGTTTGGCGCCGTGCAGGTGAGCGCCACAATCAGGACTGCATACGACCGAGGCACACAGGGCCAACACCCGGCATCATGGTGTGGGGAGCGATCTCCTACACTGGCCGTACACCACTGGTGATCGTCGAGGGGACACTGAATAGTGCACGGTACATCCAAACCGTCATCGAACCCATCGTTCTACCATTCCTAGACCGGCAAGGGAACTTGCTGTTCCAACAGGACAATGCACGTCCGCATGTATCCCGTGCCACTCAACGTGCTCTAGAAGGTGTAAGTCAACTACCCTGGCCAGCAAGATCTCCGGATCTGTCCCCCATTGAGCATGTTTGGGACTGGATGAAGCGTCGTCTCACGCGGTCTGCACGTCCAGCACGAACGCTGGTCCAACTGAGGCGCCAGGTGGAAATGGCATGGCAAGCCGTTCCACAGGACTACATCCAGCATCTCTACGATCGTCTCCATGGGAGAATAGCAGCCTGCATTGCTGCGAAAGGTGGATATACACTGTACTAGTGCCGACATTGTGCATGCTCTGTTGCCTGTGTCTATGTGCCTGTGGTTCTGTCAGTGTGATCATGTGATGTATCTGACCCCAGGAATGTGTCAATAAAGTTTCCCCTTCCTGGGACACTGAATTCACGGTGTTCTTACTTCAATTTCCAGGAGTGTATTAGTAAAGGGGACATATTTCTGTGCTACAACTAACTGCCCATCTTCTAACCACCCCTCCTGCGTGGGCGAGATCGGGTTTGTATTATCAAATGGGAACTCCCCATTTTATTGTATTTACGGATTCTTCGCCAAGAAATACGTACGGCTTACTGAAATCATTGTTTTCGATTCGTGGCAGATTGCGCTTTATGGACATTTATCAAGTGTGCCTGTTTATCTAATTAAGAACCGACTTATTTTATTCTACATTTTATTAAGAATGTAAATGCAAACCTTTATGTTCTAACGGTTGATATTTATGTTCGAAATTTACGCTATTGTTCCAAATTTGATTGCACAGTACAATATATTTTGCCGTTTCACAGGCTTATTAGAAACTACGGTTAGCGTGACACAGAAACAGCGGCGTGGATGCAATAGTTATGTAGGCCAATGGGGGTGCTTGGCATTGGTGATAACCCTTGCGTATCACCATTAGGGTTCTTGATTGCGCTGAGTCCACTAGCCTCTCAGCACTGCGGTGCTTGATTTCTATCAGTATCCAAGGCAGGTACGCCTGTCAGTGGCACTTACTTTATTACAGTGGTTGTGGGCTATATTCTGCCGGTAGCCACATAGTGGCCAGCGCGAGAATTACGGCGATTGGATGGAAACACACCGAAGTCAGTCAGCGTGACGGTGGGCATCGAGGGCGGCCACCGAAATCAAGCATTCCGGTGGTCTGGGAACTCACCAGGTCAACCGTATAGGGAAGAGAAAACTACGTTACCTTACAAGTAACTTATTTGCCTTAAATGTCAACGTTTAGCCATATTGTTTCTCCTGTATAATCAGTTGCAACACTAAAGTAACGTTTGAACATAAATATCAATCGTTGCAACACAGAGGTTTACATTTACATCATAAATGAAATGTAGAATAACATGCATCAGTTCTCAATTGCCAAAACAAGCACACTTGATATCTGTTGATTATAGCGCCATCGACCACGAATGGGAAACAATGCTTGTTTGAGTAAACCACACGTCTTTTTGGCATAGAATCCGAACAAGCAATAAAATTAAGGGATTCGCATTTCAAAATACTTGCTTCAAGTTAAAAGAAGAACACTGGACTCGCATTCGGGAGGACGACGGTTCAATCCCGCGTCCGGCCATCCTGATTTAGGTTTTCCGTGATTTCCCTAAATCTCTCCAGGCAAATGCCGGGATGGTTCCTTTGAAAGGGCACGGCCGACTTCCTTCCCCGTCCTTCCCTAATCCGATGAGACCGATGACCTCGCTGTCTGGTCTCCTTCCCGAAAACAACCAACCAAGTTAAAAGAAACACCTTGTATCACTAGGCAAACCGTAACCACAATACGCCCTCTCGATTGAACTTACGGTGCTGCAGAAGATTCTTATTACTAGTCTACTACACGGTCAGTCAGTAATTACCACACCAGTGTCGCCTGGAAATCAATATCAGCACGAGTAAGCTTGAATCGAAGGAGATCTGTAGACACAGGACAGAAACTGAGCGAGGTGGCGCAGTAGCTCAAACGTTAGACCTGTATTGAGAAGCAGCGGGACACAAAATCCCACCCGGTCTTTGTTATTATGTTTTCCAACTTTCCCTAAATCAGTTAAAGCGAATGTTGAGAAGGTTCCTTGAAAAAAACAAACCAAGTTCACTCTCTTTCCACGTCCTCGTCCTATCCGATGTTGTTCTGCGTCTCTAACGATGTTCCTGCCGAGGGTCACCAAACTGTAACTTTGCTGCCTTTAAACTCCAGCACTGAGACCCACTTGTCTGGTACTGTTTCGCGACTCAGATTAAGTGTGTAAGATCCTTCTGACAGAGAACGCTTTTATGGTATTCGCGCATCTTGCGAGCTCAGCTGAGGCGCCACACGCCGCTGTTACGGCCAGTACTGAAGCTAAGGGGATTGCCTCCGTTATGAAGCAGACGCAAACATCGCTGTCAGTAACGTGCTAGGGAAGATTTTAATTGGAGTAACAGTGAAACATATGTGGACTGTCTGTAGCCACTAGAATCATTACTTCGTTAGCGACCTTTTTGTCAGCCTACAGTATGGCCATTAGTTTTCTTCCCATTGAAGAGTGTCACCTTGCGGACAGGAAGGTTGCTGGAGACAAGTAACTACTTCCCGTTTTAGAACGGTATGAAAAGAAATAGACCGCGGTCTTTGCGTCGATACCATGACCGTCATTTTTTCCCAACAAAATAAAAGCGTTTAGGAACAATGAACCATAATCGCATGGATGCCTGGGAGTGATGTCAAGGTTGAAGTGTCTGTCAGTTCCTCCGGTTCGGAGAAAACAAAAGGGCTTTATTTGTCCAATAAGATGATTAATGTACTCAAGTAACTGAGAACAAGTTACTGAAAACTCGCAAATATTTCGTTGCAACAAAGATGTGGAGGAATGTCGTAATGTAGAGTGCTACGACGTAAATTTTTTTCTGTTTAGCAACTACAATGTAAAACAACACCTTACACACATCAGTGGTCATGTTGACATTTTTAATCATTGTTCAGTCTGGTTCGTAAGTTACGGAACTACCGTATACAATAGACGTATTTCGTGTAACGCTGTCAGCAGGATTAGACATAAATACAACATATCGTCTCAAGACTAACGCTTCGACTTCCATCGAAGACTTTGGTATTTGTTGCTGGTACTTCGAAGTATTAACCTTGGGGCGATGCGTTGTATTTATTCCCGCTTCTGATAATTCTGTTTGTCGGAACTCATTAACTGTATAAGGTAATTCAATAAAGTACTAACTAGCCTCGATATGATTTTAGGGATATATTACAGATAAGATGAATATAAATCAACATGGCTGAATAGGTATAATGCTAGTATAATTTACAAATCACCGAACAGAAGTCTTTGCATTAGTATAAATGCTTGAATAATATCTATCCTGAAACTCGATCCAAGGACAGAATATTTGAACAAAAGTTGTTAGTTCATATACATCTGTAGATGACAAATGTTATAAATCATTAAACGCAGTTGTGGTAGCTATATTTGAAAGAGCTCGTGAATGTTATTGAACGATGTAGCCTGAAAGCTTATATTTCTCCACGCATTTTAGTGTCACATAATTTTTGGTATGCGGCGTTGCAGCGGCCTATATTTAAGTCATCGGAGACCTGACACGTATTATAATAGGATTTGGCATGATAAGTCGGCGGCTGTCTAAAAATAGCTTCCCTTTTTGTGTGACGCGGTTGGCTGTGATCGTAACGCATTGGAGAGCGGCTGTGCGCCAAGACTCCAGGGACGCGCCGAGGCTGGACTTATTAATCAGCTTAGGGAACCGGCTGCCGGCACACACAGGCGCCCACGTCTGCTGCTCAGAAATTACACGGCGGCCTGTGCGAATGAGCCTAATATCTGAAATCGACAGCGTCCGCCCACGTGAACGGCAGGACGTTGCCTTCGAACCAGGGAACCGTGCTGTTACCTGATCCATTATTTATCATCCTACATTTACACACGTCTTGCCTTAACAAACACGAAGTCAGAGAATATTCTTTTGTAGCTGACCTCAATCAATGATTGAACACATCTCATTCCAGTCAAAATTCCTTGTAGACACAATCTTAATTGTTCCTGTAGACGACCCAAATAGATGGCGGGGAGAAATAAAACTGGTCAAGAAAATATTTACAATAACACTGACACGGAACTGAATATGACAGAATATGCTGGAATTGGAAGGGTTAGGGACTAATCGGAGATAAGAGTATCGTCAGGAGTGCCTCAGGAAAGTGTGATAGGATCGCTATTATTTTCTATTTACGTAAATGATCTGGCGGCCAGGATAACAAGCAGTGTGCGACTGTTTGCTGACGATGCTGTTGTGTACGGGATGGTGTACTCGGTGAGTAACTGTAGAAGGATACAAGATGACTTAGACAAAATTCTTAGTTAGTACCATGAATGTCAGCTAGCTGTAAATATGAAAAAAATGTAAGTTAATGCAGATGAGTAGGAAAAAGAAACCCATAATGTTCGAATAAATTATTAGTAGTGTGCTGCTCGACACATACACGTCGTTTAAATATCTAGGCGTAACGTTGCAAAGCGATATGAAATGGAACGAGTCTGTAATGGCTGTAGTAGGAAAGACGAACGGTCAGTTTCGGTTTATTGGGAGAATTTTAGGAAAATGTGGTTCATATGTAAAGGAGACTGCATATAGGACACTAGTGCGACCCACTGTTGGCCAGCCGGAGTGGCCGAGCGGTTCTAGGCGCTTCAGTCTGGAACCGCGCGACCGCTACGGTCGCAGGTTCGAATCCTGCCTCGGGCATGGATGTGTGTGATGTCAGGTTAGTTAGGTTTAAGTAGTTCTAAGTTCTAGGGGACTGATGACCACAGCAGTTGAGTCCCATAGCTCTCAGAGCCATTTGAACCATTTTTGATAGGGGGCGCATGGCTTGGCTTGGTTGTTTTAGTCGGCTGTGTCGGAGATATTCCTTGCATCTACCCCCACTATTCTAATAGTCTGCCCTGCACGAGACATACAACATTCCCGTGGATGATGTACACACCCGACTTTTGGAGACCTAGGTCGTCGTTACAGGGAAGACTTTTTTTATTTTTGTTGATGAGACCGATAAACAGTGGCTGGTATGTTTCCAAGGAAATCTAGAGGTTTTTCCAAAGACAGGGACAACGTGAGTCAGATGAGCTATTTTTGGGTTCTCTTTTTGTTTCTTAGTCTTAACCCCTCCTTCGCTCGGCGAGAACATCGACACATCCCTCAAGGCAACAAAACAAAACAACTGTCGTCGAGCACTGCCCCGAGTAGGTGTAGTCATGAAATCAAATATGATGAAAACTGTATCGTGGTACAAACACCAAGATTCTGGGACAACGTGATTAAGGAGTTTATCCAAACAAGTATGTTGAAAACCTAAAATACTGCGACATGTTTTAACTTAAAAGCTTGGCACTCGGCACTCAGTTTAAAAGATATGTGTGGCCATCTCATCCACCAGAACTGGGAAAACTGTGAAAGAACCAGTGTTTCACGGTATGTCAGTGAGAGATCTGAAAAAACAAAGGCCCATCGAAACGCTCAGGGCGCTGAGAGTCAAGTCTGCTATAAATAGTGATACGACACCAATAATACTGCACAGCCTGGTTGGAGCCCAGGCAGCGAGAGCGCATGTAACACACCTCGCGTTACCAGCACCTGAAGAAGTCGTCTGGGACGGTCGTCTGAATATTGTCCGTCACATGGAAACGACAATATGGCTGAACAGCCGAAAACACAACATTTACCAGTTACGCGGAGAAAACCTGAGACATAACATCAAAACTGCACTCTGAAGTGCCAACAAAATTGCATTTTCCTTATCTAGTAATGATTTCCGTGCATAGGCTCTGTAGCCTAATCTACTCAAGCAGGCATCTTATTTTTGGAACATTCATTAGGGAATTAGACGATGGCCAGCAGCTCTTTGTTGTTTATATGACTGCCTCAAATTCTACTAAAGTGAGACACAGGTTCCGTCCGTGCAACCAGGCTTACCTTAGCTGCTAACTGTACCTGCTAACTGCAGCCCCAATTGTGATAGTCCTCCAATTAGACTGTACGAGAAGTTACCAGTCGTCGGATGCAAGTGGAATAACTCGTCCTGTGTTTCGTAAATAGCCTTAGGTTCATCAAGAAAATAATAGACTAACGAAATTGGTCCTATTTCCTGTATATAAATGCAAATGTTCCACCCGATGTGAGTGATGGTCGCCATCACTTGTGTTAACAAATAGGAAAACTATAAGGTATTACTTCAGTGGGAGTTTCATAATTAACAACGTCTTGGTTAATTACATAAAACATGTTTCTATTTCACTGACCTAATGCAAAACAATTGTCATTGCTTCACGGATAACTACTCTTTGAGTGTAACACTTAGACTTAATCAATTTTTCCTTTCCTTTTCTATCTGTTTCTCAAACGGTGCAAACCGTAACGTATTTTTTGTTTGTTGGCTTTTTAATGTATCGTTTGCTGTGACATCATTAAGCTGAGGCACTGTTTCAGGCGGATTCGTTGTTAGTTGCGATTTAGTGAGGGAACTGTGGAATCGACAGTGGCATTGTAGAAAAAATCACCCCAACATTCGCCCTCATAAACTGAGAAAGTTACCAGTATAGCTTCTCCCTAACACGGGTTGGTAGTGTGTAATGCAAAATTAGAGGTAGTGACCGGCCGAAGTGGCCGAGCGGTTCTAGGCGCAACATTCTGGAACCGCGCGACAGCTACGGTCGCATGTTCGAATCCTGCCTCGGGCATGGATGTGTGTGCTGTCCTTAGGTTAGTTAGGTTTAAGTAGTTCTAAGTTCTAGGGGACTGATGACCTCAGAAGTTAAGTCCCATAGTGCTCAAAGCCATTTGAACCATTTTTTAGAGGTAGTGGTCGGCCTCTTCATCCCTGGATACTATCTTCTGCAGCTGAGAGCCCATTAACAAAACTGGTTTGTTTAATGACCGAGTTTGAAGCAAGCGTTGTGGGATCGTTATAGCACTGGAGCTTCCGTCTTATCTTAGTGGTTCTTAGATTTTCAGGAACCAATCGTAACAACAAGAACTTGTATTAGGTAAGTGTAAAGAGTTTACTGCAACTTATTCCAGATTCGGCTCTGCAGTCCGCTGTTCACCTGCTGCCGCACGAGGCTGTTTCACGGCCGCCTTAAGCTTTCCTGCTCACCTTGCGTCTGTGCTGTTTGGTAGAACTGCGTAAATACAGACCTCATACTGTCCTTTGTGGGTTTCTCGGTTCTTCACCTTCAGATGTTATGAATATAGTTGTTCCTGCCACGTTATTATTATAGGGCTGCTGAACACTCACTTGACAATGCAGGATCTGATAGTACATGAGCACATTGTAACAATCGGCAACCACAACATGAACAGATCCAAAAAGTTCTGAAGAACGCATCCATACCTTCATATTCGGCAACGGTGACAGTAATAACATTGCAGAAAACTTGGAAGCCACCAGAATCATCTTAAGAACTTACAACTTTAGTTATTTGTCACAAATACAGTTGAGGTTTTTCTAATAGTGTTGCAAGTTCAAGGGAAGTACCTAGGTTTCTCAACACGCTCCGAAACACATTTTCCAGTTGACATCAAAATTCTAAAAGTGTTCAGGGAAGAAAATCGTGTAGTAGTTCGACGAATGCCAACGTGGAGAACATCTCACGTAATGCGTTTACATTGGAAAAACCTCCATAGCTGAAAGATAATATTTGAAATTGCTAATTTCGGTATAAGATATTATGCGATTTTCTATAAGGAACAGTCAAATGAAAACGAGACAGACGGGAAAAAAGTGAGTAAACTGCTTGTTATTTCAAATGTAATAGCCGTAACCGTTGATACATTTACCCCAAAGTGAGACAATACAATCAGTGCCTTCGTGGAAAAATGCTGTCTACGGAACCGTGATCGTACCCAGCCGTGCACCTCTTCGTCGGAAGTAAATCGACGGCCACTAATGTCTTTTCGCATGTCTCCAAAAACTACGGAAATCGCGTGGGGAAATATTGGGACTGTATGGAGGATTTTTTTTTCAGTTTATTGGCTTTCGGGCCGCGCCTAATCAGCCATGTCCCTAGCGTAATTTCAGATATGACGATACGAATTTGAGAACAACACAACACCCAATCCTCGAGCGGAGAAAATCACGGACCTGACCGGGGGATTGATCCTGGACCCCTCTGCTTAGTAGTATGGACAATGTTTAACAGCTTCCCAGCGAAACCCCTGCAGCGTAGTCGAAACAACACGTGGATCTGCCATTAACAGTTATGGCGATTATTTTCGAAATAATAAATAGTTAACTACTTTTTAGAGTTTCGTGCCTCAATCTGTAAAAACAGAACTCTTATAGAATCGCTTTTTTGTCTGTCTGTCTGTCTGTCCGACTATTAAGACCCCTTTTCTCAAGAACGAGAAGACGTATCAAGTCCAAATTTATGTCAGATTTTAAGGTGTATGGAACCTTGGGGATGTAAAAATTTTAAGCTTCTAAGTCAATTCTGTATGAATGCGTGGTGTCCGAAAGAACAGACACCACGTGGAATCCGCAGCTGTGATACAGTATACATATGTAAACTGAAGGTTGAGGGGGAGAGAAAGGAAAGTAAAGGGAAGGCTTCAGTAATGTCAGCTGCCTCGGTACATTACGCGGAATCAGTGGCGACGTGTGAAAATGTAAATCGGAACGGGATTCGAACTCGAGATCCGTACTAGGCAGGTGCGTTAACGCAAATTTGCCAAATTTATAAACATTGCGCCATGTGCGACAGAAAATATGGCAGCCATTATTTTATAAAGACGTACAACGTGATCCAGTCTCCAATTGGCAGTTGTGTTAACTCTTTGGAGCACGGTGGTATACATAGTATACCACCTTTTGAAAATTTTCTTGGCTCTTTGCACAGTGGTTTAACTGCACGACCACCACTCTAATATGCTCACCTAGTTCTCTACTTATCAGACAAATGGTTCAAATGACTCTGAGCACTATGGGACTTAACTGCTGTGGTCATCAGTCCCCTAGAACTTAGAACTACTTAAACCTAACTAACCTAAGGACATCACACACATCCATGCCCGAGGCAGGATTCGAACCTGCGACCGTAGCAGTCGCGCGGTTCCGGACTGAGCGCCTAGAACCGCGAGACCACCGCGGCCGGCCTTATCAGACAGATGGCACTCACTGCCTATAAGGAATCAGTTCCCGCCAAGAATTGCATAGATTACAACTGTGAAAGCTGCGTGCTGAGTTGTGCATGGTTTTTGCGTGTGAATAGTGGTTTATAACGAATTTCTTGTTGCGCCTGTGTTTTTTCCATATCTTGGACGTCACAGCTACGGTATGAACCCATGTATACATTCATATGCACAATCTTCCGTTATTTATATACAATTTATTTTGGTGGTATATTATTTGTACCACCGTGCATGTAGCAGTATTCTATTGCATTTCGTTTCCTAGTATAAAATTCGAAATCCTCCGCTACAAAGTTTAGTTTTTAATTGTGTTGTGACTTATTTTAGCTCTTTCTCCATTTTGTTTTGCTTACGTATTCTTTACTTGGATTCAGGCTGTTGTTTGAAAATGAAAATGTCAAGAAGAGGCTTACGAGATGAAGAAATCGAACGATTATTGTGTGAAATTCCATCAGACGAGGATTCCACTGTTGACACCACAGATGACGAATCTGATTATGAAGCAAGCATTGTTGCGGAGGCTATTGTGTCGTCTGAAGGCGAAGTTTCAGAGAGCGAGGAAGAAAGTGAGTCCACTCCGCCAAAACGCGCTGCTGACACAGCGCCAACTTGGGGACAACAATTCAATGCTACCTCAGGAATGCAGTTCGACAGTGAATCAGGACCAAGTGCTTTTATTAGGGACATTGATGATCCAGAACCTATCGATATATTCGAAAAAATATTTCCAAAAGAGCTAGTTGAGCTAATCGTTTTCCAAACAAATTTATATGCGACGCAATCTGGCAAGTCTTTCACTCCAACAACTGACAATGAAATACGAACTTTCCTGGGAATCAACATTTTGATGGGTATAAAGCGTATGCCAGCATACAGAGACTACTGGTCTAGTGCCCCAGAACTTCATGATCGTTATATTGCATCTCTGATGGCAGTAAATCGGTTTGGATGGTTACTGAGGAACATTCATCTGAATGATAACACATTGCATCCAGAAAAAGGACACCCAGGTTATGACAAACTGTACAAGCTGCGACCAGTGATCAAGATACTATCTGAATCTTTTTCCAAGTGTTACCAACCCAGCAAACACCTAGCAATTGATGAGTCAATGATCAAATTCAAAGGCCGCAACAGTATGAAACAATACATGAGAGATAAACCCATAAAGCGTGGTTACAAAGTGTGGATGCTGTGTGACAAGACCTCTTACAACTTGAAATTTGATATTTACACCGGAAAAGTAGGTGACACAGTGCAAACAGGCCTTGGGGAGCATGTAGTGCTGAGTTTGTCCTCTGAACTCGTAAATAAAGGCCATTATCTTTATTTCGACAACTATTTCAATAGCTATAACTTGTTGGCTGGTTTACAGCAGAGAAACATATATGCCTGTGGGACAGTTCAACCAACAAGGAAACATTTACCCAAATTAAAAACAGACAAAGAATTAAGCAGAGGTGAATTTGACTGGAGGGTCAGCAACTGTGGCATCCTCTACTTGAAGTGGAAAGATAAGAGAGCTGTTCATCTCCTTTCAAATTTTCACAGTCCTGAAGTTACTACAGTGACTCGCCGTGAAAGAGATGGTTCACGCATAGAGCTACCTTGTCCTCAAGCAGTGATGGATTACAATGCACACATGAACAATGTCGACAAGTTCGACCAACTGAAAAAATCATATGAAATAAGCCGGAGAAGTAAAAAGTGGTGGCACCGAATATTCTTTCACCTGCTTGATGTCAGTATCGTCAACAGCTATATAATTTGGAAGGAACTAGGCGATAGAGAAAAAATGACTGCCAAAGTCTTCAGGATGAGTATCCTGCAAAGCTTAGTAACCCAGAAAACACCATTGAGGCCATCTAGACTTCATGAGAGTCAAGTCCACGTAAAGAAAAACAAGCCATATGTTTCCTCACGCCAGCGTCTCGACAATTCATCCCACCAGCCAGAGCGTACTACCGCCAGACGTTGTGCGAAATGCAGTACAAAAAAGAAGCAAGTGCGCACTTTCTGGATGTGCGCTGAATGCAAAGTGCCTTTGTGCCTTAGCAAAACAAAAAGGTGCTTTCAAGATTTTCACAAAAAGGAATAAGAAACATATTTTATTTGTAAGGTTTGTAATTTGATTTTGTATTGTAAATGACCAATTGCCAGAAATAAAATTATTTTACATTAATTATACTAATTATTACTGCTTAGAGTAGAATTTAAAGGTGAGTTACAAGCACAAACCAAGATATCTCAAAAACTTTAGGTACGGCCCTAAGTGGCATGGTGGTATATTATATATACCACCATCTAAAACCAAAATCAATACAATAAAAAATTTTAATTCATGTTTTCCTTTATTAGCAACCCCACCAGACATAGAAAATGCATGTTTTATTAAAAAATTAATTAAACATAAAATCTGTGCATCAAAGAGTTAACCGCTGCGCACCTGCCTAGTAAGCAGGGGCTCTCGGGTTCGAATCCGGTTCCGGTACACATTTTCACTCGTCGCCGCTCATTCCGTATAATGTCCCGAGGCAGTCGACATTCGTAAAGTCTTCCCTTTCCTTTCCTTTTCTCTCCCCCTGAACCTTCATTTTACATATAAGAAAATTATTTCAAAACATACGAACATTTATGACACTTACTTTGACACTCATACACTCACTCATCAAAACCTCTCCTGTTGACCTAGAATCATCAAATTTGGCAAGAAGTAAGGTTTCACAGTACAAGTGAAAAAAATTGTTAGTTTATAATTATATCACAAGAAACAAATATTTCTTTGTTATCCGACTTCAGACTTGAAATTAAAACATCCTCGAAAGCCTTAGAATCCCTGGGACCGATATCTTACCAGTAACAATGGCGACAACAGCAAAAAATCGTCCATATTCTCCGTTCCTGGAATGGATAAACTGAACATATGCGTAATTAAGTTTGTATGGTACCCTTGGTGCGCGAGTGCTGCTGTATCCGTCTCGTTTTCATTTGACTGTCCCTTATGTAATTGTAGTTATCACTTTTCTATAGATTTATATGCAGAAGTGTCAGTTTTCGCTCGAAAATTGCAAACATTGACGGCGTTAGTCCTTATTAACAAATGTCTTTCGATACAAAAGACACGTCTGTGTGACTGATGCTGCGTTTCAGATGGGCAAAGGCCGTTTTATTACTTTGTACCCAAATTTATGAACATTGCGTTATGTGCGACAGAAAATATGGCAGCCATTATTTTATAAAGACGTACAACGTGATTCAGTCTCTAATTGGTCATCGATAACGATCAGAATTAAACGACTCTCTCCGTGAACAGAGGAGATAATCGCTTTCCAAATTCATCTGACCAATCCGTATAATCACGCGATGTTATTAGTCAGGCTGCGTGTTATCTGATGGGAAACATGAACACTGAGAGGATCGCAGATTGGGTCTCTGGTGGTCGGTATTCGCAGGTAATTAGGGAGCTGCTAAATCGATGTTGGAGCAGGACGGAGCAGGCAGATAAGGCTCCCGGAACAAATTAGGGCCGTTATCCGTCCTCTGGCGTCGCCACGTAGTAGATCTGAAGGCGGATATGTCTTTAAGCTGCGCTCTCGAAGCCTCGACCGGCAGCCGGGTAACTGCTACTGGTTCACACCTCAACGCCGGGTGCGACACTCTGGCCCCGCTGCGTAACAGTCAGCGACGTTGTTTTGCGTAACGGGGGCGCGACGTAATCTCGATGTCCTTGCGACAGGTTGGCTAAAACGAATCTGGACTAGAGCCTTGAGACACATTAAACGTTCACTGTCCCATTAATTTCCCTCTATTTAATGTATCTCTCTTCGTGAAAACACAAACGTTCGACTGGTAGGTTTATTAAATTTCTGTACCTCAGTCTGAGCAGTACATTAGGGCGGAGAAGGCTGTTCTGAATAATCACGGAGAGATATTTCGATATCATTCGTTTCGAAACAGCTGCGGAGCACATGAATAAAGCAAGGCTCGGTGGTTAGCACACTCATCAGGAGCGGAAGTCAGACCCTCGTCCGTTTCTTCTCCAGCTTCCGTGGTTCAAACTGGTTCAACTGGCTCTGAGCATTATGGGACTTAACATCTGATTTCATCAGTCCCCTAGAACTTAGAACTACTTAAACCTAACTAACCTAAGGATATCACAGACATCCATGCCCGAGGCAGGATTCGAACCTGCGACCGTAGCGGTCGCGCGGTTCCAGAGTGAAGCGCCTAGAACCGCTCGGCCACACCGGCCGGCCTTCCGTGGTTAACCGAGGCCGCTGGCGATCCTCCGTGCTATCGCAGTCCAATCCGGCCTCGACGCTGGCTGTCCCTTCCTCCAGAGCCCACGCAGCTGCCAGCACTGATGGTGGACAGAAATCTGAGATGAGCTGAGGAGAAGCACTGTAATACCAATTGTGGACAGAACACACTTGCTGTTTCTGGCAAACGATGAGATTAGAAGTCCCCCCTCCTAAGGTTTGCTCCTTCCCTTAAAAACCTCCCCCCCTCATCTCACCATTTGTGTGAATGTATACATTTCCCGGTGCGTAATAGATCGTACTGATGACAAGTTCTCGAGTTTCCAGCCGGGTCACAGTGTTAAGAATCTATATCCGGAGACGTGTTTCGGTGCTGCAGGACCGAAAATCGAGTAAAATATGGCTTTTCTAGCTCGGAATCGTTTGAACTAAGGAAAAAAAAAATCCCTGTTCAGATCGTCGTGGCCTTTGGAGCACTCGTCGAGAAGGCCTAACTGCAGACATGGAACGAAATGAGAGACACGCGTGCAGTGAAGGTGTAAGAGAGATTCTCAAGGAAATTAATTTTTTGAAAGAAAGGAGACGAAGTGCTCGCGAGACTCTATTAAATAGGTTCAGGGAACTGGTATTCCAGGAAGCTTGTGTGACAACTCTGCAGCCTCCATCATACATCAGAGACCAAGTGTATCGTCAGGCGTGCCTCAGGGAAGTGCGAGAGGACGGCTCTTATTTTCAATATACATAAGTGATAGACAGGGTGAGCAGCAATATGCGGCTGTTCGCTGATGTGCTGTGGTGTACGGGAAGGTGTCGTCGATGAGTTACTGTAGGAGCATGAAAGATTAATTAGACACAATTTCTGATTGATGTGATGAATGACAGCTAGATCTGAATGCACAATAACGCAAGTAAACGCAGATTATCTGCAAAAAGGATCCCGCAATGTAGGAATACAGCATTATAGAATGCTGCCTGACACAATTAGTTCATTTAAATATCCATGTGTAACATTGCAAAACAATATGAAATCGAAGGAGCAATTGAGAACAGTAGATGGGAAGGCGATTGATCGACTTCGGTCTGTTGTGAGACTTTTAAAATAGTGTAGCTCATCTACATCGTATTAAAGGAAGACATCGAAGTAAGTCAGAGGCGAGCCGCAAGATTTGTTACCGGTAGGTTTGATCAACAAGCGAGTATTACGGATATACTTCGGTGACACAAAGCTGGGCATGTCTGGAGGGAATACAATATTCTTTTCGCGAGACGTTGTTGAGAAAATTTAGAAAACCGGTATTTGAAGCTGACTGCAGAACAATTCTACTGCTGCCAACGTACATTTCTCGAAGGACTACGAAGAAAAGATACCACAAATTAGGGCTCACATGGAGGCTTATAGACAATCGTTTTTCTCTGTCTCTGTTTACGAATGGAACAGGAAAGGAAATGACTAGTAATAGTAGTACAGAATAACCTCCGCCATGCACCATACCATGATTTGTGGAGCACTTGTGTAGATGTAAATGTACAGGGGTTATTTGGGATTGAGGTAAGAGAGAGTAAGGCGCCAAATGTGGCATACAGCGTCATTTTACCATAGCTCAGTAAGCGAATGGAACGGCAGAAAGTGTATGTTTAGGGTGATCAACAGCGAGGTTATTACCGCCTTTGCTAAAATAGTAAGAGACGAATATGGTTAAAATAGTGAAGTGTAAAAATGCTTAAAATTACGTGGGCGTGCTGAAAAGTAATGCCTCAAAACTTTTTATGCGAAAACACCTAAGGCTTTTTAAATAAGATCTTTACTGTCCATGACTACATATTTGCAGCCCTGTGCCACTAGAGGGCTCCGAATTGTAGAGTGTAACATGGCGGTGTGTAACGTAACTAAATTGGTGCTTGAGAAACGGCATGCTGTAATCGAGTTTCGAATTCTAAGAGCTCGTCCACACGTGGAGTGCCCTCTCCATCAGTATAACAATGCCAGACCATACACGAGCGGTGCGCATCTGCAGCAGCCCGACACCTCGGGTTCAGTGTCATCGATCTGCCTCTACACAGCCCCAACTTGGCCCCATCCGATTTTCATCTGTTTCGAAAACTTAGAAGACAAGTTCGAGGACTTCACGTTGTTAGTGCTGCAGCGGTGCAAACAGAGGTGAGACTGTGGCTCAGTCAACGAAGTCAAACATTTTACAGTGGTAGGGTCAACAGAGATGGGACAAATGTGTTCATCGCCAGGGTGACTATGTTGAGAAATAAGTATGTGATCCTGAAGAACAAAGATGTAGGATGTTAATAATGTTTGTTTTGTTTAAAAGGCTTTAAGAGCTTTCGCATAAAAAATTCGGAGGCATTATTTTTCAGCACACCCTCGTACTTTTACTTCGTCCCAATTCAGTGACATTCATCTAATCAGTTTTGGCAAATCATGAATAATGTAGAATTATCATTTTTGTTAATAAAACTTCCTGGCGCATTAAAACTGTGCACTGGGTGGGGGACTGGAATCTGAGATTTTTGCGCTTCCCAGGTAAGTGCTCTACGTACTGAGCTGTCCAAGCTTGACTCACGACCCGCCGTCCCAGCTTCACTTCTTTCAGTACCTCATCTACTACCTTATAAAATTCATACATGAAATGTATTCGCATTCGAGAATATGGACAACCATGAGCTATATAACGAAATGACGACAGTGAATATTTGTGCAATATGGGTACTAGTTCTGTTGATAAAACAACGACAAATCGATATGTCTATACTTATTCCGGAATGTACCGATATGTGTGGTGATACTTCCTCCACCGATATATCTATATATCGATATCGAAATGGCAATATTGAGATCCGATATTTTTATTTTATATTATATTTTTTCGTACTTTTCAGTAAATATTTCAAATTATTCTTTTGAAGTTGTAGTAGAACATCATTTGACTTTCACTATGTGAAGGAGTCTTATTAATTTCGGAGCTTTCTTCACATCCAGTCCTTCTCTTCGACTGTGTAAAGCAAGTGTAGGAAGCACAAGGAAGAAGTCCGATTGCACGGGGATAGGGGGTGGGGGGATTTCAGTGTGAATGAAATAACAAGATTTCTGGTGTGAAGAAATAGCATACCAGTTGTTATGAATCTCGTCGTCAGTTGTTTTTTTTTTTTTTTTCTTCAGTCTACTGAGTGGTTTGATGCGGCCAGCCACGAATTCCTTTCCTGTGCTAACCTCGTCATCTCAGACTAGCACTTGCAACCTACGTCCTCAATTATTTGCTTGACGTATTCCAATCTCTGTCTTCCTCTACAGTTTTTGCCCTCTACACCTCCCTCTAGTACCATGGAAGTCATTCCCTCAGGTATTAGCAGATGTCCTATTATCCTGTCCCTTCTCCTTATCAGTGTTTTCCACATATTCCTTTCATCTACGATTCTGCGTAGAACCTCCTCATTCCTTACCTTATCAGTCCACCTAATTTTCAACATTCGTCTATAGGACCACATCTCAAATGCTTCGATTCTCTTCTGTTCCGGTTTTCCCACAGTCCATGTTTCACTACCATACAATGCTGTACTCCAGACGAACATCCTCCGAAATTTCTTCCTCAAATTAAGGCCGGTATTTGATATTAGTTGACTTCTCTTTGCCAGAAATGCCTTTTTTGCCATAGCGAGTCTGCTTTTGATGTCCTCCTTGCTCCGTCCATCATTGGTTATTTTACTGCCTAGGTAGCAGAATTCCTTAACTTCATTGACTTCGTGACCATCAATCCTGATGTTAAGTTTCTCGCTGTTCTCATTTCTACTACTTCTCATTACCTTCGTCTTTCTCCGATTTACTCTCAAACCATACTGTGTGCTCATTAGACTGTTCATTCCGTTCTCATATCATTTAATTCTTCTTCACTTTCACTCAGGATAGCAATGTCATCAGCGAATCGTATCATTGATATCCTTTCTCCTTGTATTTTAATTCCACTCCTGAACCTTTCTTTTATTTCCATCATTGCTTCCTCGATGTACAGATTGAAGAGTAGGGGCGAAAGGCTACAGCTTTGTCTTACACCCTTCTTAATACGAGCACTTCGTTCTTGATCGTCCACTCTTATTATTCCCTCTTGGTTGTTGTACATATTGTATATGACCCGTCTCTCCCTATAGCTTACCCCTACTTTTTTCAGAATCTCGAACAGCTTGCACCATTTCATATTGTCGAACGCTTTTTCCAGGTCGACAAATCCTATGAAAGTGAAAGTGGCTTGATTTTTCTTTAGCCTTGCTTCCATTATTAGACGTAATGTCAGAATTGCCTCTCTCGTCCCTTTACTTTTCCTAAAGCCAAACTGATCGTCACCTAGCGCATTCTCAATTTTCTTTTCCATTCTTCTGTATATTATTCTTGTAAGCAGCTTCGATGCATGGGCTGTTAAGCTGATTGTGCGATAATTCTCGCAGTTGTCAGCTCTTGCCGTCTTCGGAATTCTATGGATGATGCTTTTCCGAAAGTCAGATGGTATATCGCCAGACTCATATATTCTACACACCAACGTGAATAGTCGTTTTGTTGCCACTTCCCCCAATGATTTTAGAAATTCTGATGGAATGTTATCTATTCCTTCTGCCTTATTTGACCGTAAGTCCTCCAAAGCTCTTTTAAATTCCGACTCTAATACTGGATCCCCTATCTCATTTAAATCGACTCCTGTTTCTTCTTCTATCACATCAGACAAATCTTCACCCTCATAGAGGCTTTCAATGTATTCTTTCCACCTATCTGCTCTCTCCTCTGCTTTTAACAGTGGATGACAGGTAGTCAATGCTAAATAGAAACATATATTGCAGGTTTGGCAGTGAAGTCGGTAAGGAGCTGGCTGCATAGTCTGTATCTGCAACGACTGAAATAATTAGTAGTCGTTGGAAAAAAATAATGTATATTGTACTTAACTTGTGTTACAGGCTTCTTCATATGCTGCATACATATAATTACAAACATATATCTAGAACGGCATTACTTGTGCGATACTTGACTAAGCGCGTTGTTAGAGGTTGCTTCCTGTCAGCTGAAGGCTATGCTACATTCCTAGTTGACGTCCCGAGCAAAAGTGGATGAGAGCTCGCTAGATACTTGTCACAAGCCGAGGAGCGGCGCTAGTCGCGACTCGCGGGTCCAGCAATATCTATTAGGGACCGCGATCGGTATCTACAACCCCTAACAGGTGTGGTATCGAAAGTTGATACCACCCCAGTTTCGTTAAAAACCAATTTTTAAGGCAATTGGTGTGCTATTTCTTCACATCGGCGTTCTTGAAAATCAGCTTCTGAAAACGATGAACGAAAGTCTAAATGATGAGATCGGTCATCGCCGTGGGCGGAGACTTGTGAGGGAAATGCTAACGTAATCGACACTCGGCGCTACCAACAGAACCTGCAACGTTCCACTCCACCACGCAGTTTTGACGTTACAACTGCTAGTTCGCTGGCATCAGAAAAAAAGGGAAGTCGACATGACGTGTTCCGGACAAGTCCGATATGTGACGAAACCGAACTTCGGACCCATCTGACACGTTTTATTATGCTATTTACGTGCAGTTAACGTTGTTAGCAGAGTGGTTATCGCCAAAGGTGAGCGTGCATTGTTTTCCTTTCAGTTCTTGTTCTACTGGAGGTAATCAGGGGCTGCTATCCCGTTGATGTACAGAATATCTAATAATAAATCAATATTTAAATGTACAGGTTTAAAAGCAACAGTATATTTACATTGTGCAGTCTATTTTTTATAGGCCAGTACGTCGATATTTCTGTCGATATATCGAAATATTTTTCCAATATATTGATGTGCTACAAACACACTTTCTTAAATATCGATATATCAGATTCCTTATATTTTTAAAAATCACAGCAGTTATAACCGGAATCCAGATTTCCCGCTTATCGCGAGAGGTCGCCTTAACCTTAGGCTACCCGAGCTCGTTCCATGGCCAGACCCAAACTTCCATATTTCATCAACCATGTGTCTACAACCTGCACTCGTACGTCTATTAAGTGTATTTCTGTATAGGGGGACCTTTTATTTGAAAGTCGATTGCCCGGTGTCTGCGGATAAATAAAATAGCGCAGTACCTGTGTTGTCCTTCGGACATGCATGCATGTCTGAAGAAGCATTGCACAATACTTCTGAATAACACAGACACTGCAATAGTGTATTCCAAAATTCGTTCCGGAAATTTGTTAATGCTGAAATCTGCCATTAAAAACCTAACTGCAATATAAAGTGCAAAAAGCTAATCAGGGAAGTGTGGTTAGCTAATCACAAATCACATAGCGGCCTCTGTATTTCCTAAGAGACTAAAGGGAAAACAAACAATAATTTAAAATGACACCCATATATTCGTGAATTATAACTTCCCAATAAAGATCCGCTCCCGTTATGTGCAGCAGTCATCCAGACAGGCCTCCAGCATTCCCGGCTACCCCTGCCGGTGTCGGCGCGTCAGCCTGTCGGCTTCTGTGGGTGGCCTCAGACAGTGGAAGGCCAGTCCCCACTGCGTCCATTACGCCGTCCACTGGCCGCGCCGGGACCAGTACGCCGCGTCCGCGGATGTAGCTGTCAGCTCTCTGAATCAGTGCACTTGCGACGGGGAAAACCTGACAGGACATTTATTACTCTTTACTCATAAACGTCGCGACGCGGACACAGAGGCGGCGGCAGTGCAGCCGCGCCGTCGACATCGGGATGCACTTCGCCTGCGCCGCCATTACCGGAGGGCCAACTCGGACGCCCCCACCCCGCGGCCCGCACGTCCAGGAGGGCCGGCTGCCTTTTGTTTGAGCAAACCATTTGTATGGCGGACTGACAGTCGGCAAAAATAAACGCACGGCCGGCCGACGTGTCCATCCATCACGGGCGCGACGCCGCAATTTCGCCGTAGGCGCATCTCATCAGCGGCAGCGACTGCGCGGAGTGCCGTGCGCGCCGACTGTCTGTCGATTCCGCGGCCGCTCATGAATGTTTCATGTAATCATAAGTTTCCCAGTGCCAAGTGCTGCTACTGCTGCCGCGGCTCGCTGTTAATGGAGACTCGTCGCTGCATGCATTACCATGCCATTCCGTGGGAAAAAGAGCAGTCTGTCTGCGGGCCTACATTGTGACGCGACAGTCTGTGTGTGTGTGTGTGTGTGTGTGTGTGTGTGTGTGTGTGTGTGTGTGTGTGTGCGTGTGCGAGTGAGGTGGGCGATGGAAAAGCTGCGGCAATCTGTCTCGCAGGTGAGTGCAGTAGTAAGGGTTGCCGACTCTCGATCTCTGGCGCACTTTGCGAGAAAATGGACTGCTGCCTCTAATGATACTCGCGTGATACTGCAGCAGCCAATCGCACAGCTTTCTTCGACACTGCACTGGAACGGGGGAGGAAGGAAAGAAGGAAGACAGCAGATGGGGCGTTGAAAAAGATGTGAAATTATCACTGACGTAGTGCGAATCTTGTGCAGATTTGCGCTTCACTACAAGAGGCCATGGAGACATTGAGGAAACTGGAGGAGGAGACTGATGGTATGCTTCGATTCTCGCTTTCGTAGTCTCGCTTGGAAACCTGCTCAGTTCACATTTTGTTTGAGGTAAGCGTACTCGCTGTGAGCACGGAGACTGATTCTAGAGAGGCCTCAACAATTAACTACTCCTGCTGGCTGGCGCAGAGCCAGTGTTCGACTGATCCTCCCTCCCCTCCCCCCATCCGCCTCCCGCTCACGCTGCCCACACTCTACCGGAAATGTAAGATGCTGTCACCCCCACTTTCAAAGGACCACAGATGCTTGTGGTTAAAGAAGGATTTGCTTTGGGCATTAAGTTGCAAATTTTTGAACGTTCGCCTCGTAAGTGTAAAGAAAATCGTTTTAATATTTTGACTCACATACAGACGAACCGCACTTGTAGTGCTAGGAGTGACAGGACAAACTACGTACTTTGTCATCTATGTATATGGATACATCTGGTCTTTGGTTAGTACCACTACGTATCTTATGTACGTTATTGTACCCCATGCTGCTCCATTGGCGGAAAGAATATTTTAATTTTATGTTCATTCTAAAGTATGCTTTGTAATTTGTTTTCTGTTTTGCATTCTAGTTTTTGAAGAGTCGTTCAGAAAAATTTTTGTATTGTGTCAGACACAAAATAAAATAAATTCTAATCGCCTCTGATTGTAAAAATTTTGGAGTTTCATTTCTTCTTTATGTATCTCCAGTACAGTTACTGTAGAGGCCCGGAGTTCTTCTACCTGCCGGACAAATTCAGGAGTTAGTGAACCTTTTCTAGCTCTTTTTTGGGTGCAAATTTCACCGGGCGCAGTTTGTGGCCCCAACAGAAACAAAAACACCGTCATATTCATTACAAAAGCGGCATCAAAAAGTTTCAGTGCGAAGGCCGTACAGTCCAGAATCGATATGCCAGTCACGCAAAATCGCCGTGAGCATTGGGGTAACCATCCTACCGACGCATCCTTCAAGATACCTGTTTGGTAAAACACCGTGAGCTGCTGCGTGAAGACGTCCGTAGCTGCCTGCTGCGCGTCCTCATCCGACAGGAATCGTCGAGCCTTCACGCCGTTTTTTAAGGGACTAGGCCTGATAATCGCATGGGGAGAGTACAGGACTATAAGACGGTTGCTCGAATGCCTCCCACTTGATTCTGCGTCACGAAATTTGCGATAAGCAGACATATATTATCATGAAGTAGCATCACCCCTTTTAGCACCATTCCACAAGGGTGGTTTTCGACAAGCACGCTGCCCCCAAACACACTCATTCCCCGACGCCTTTAGTAATAACGTCACCATAGTTCATATTTCTTCATTTAGGCACACACGTTGGAAAGACACTAATGCCACACTGTTCCCCTTGCCTATATGTCGGTGCCGGCCGGCGTGGCCGAGCGGTTCTAGGCGCTTCAGTCTGGAACCGCGCGACCGCTACGTTCGCAGGTTCGAATCCTGCTTCGGGCATGGATGTGTGTGATGTCCTTAGGTTAGTTAGTTTTAAGTAGTTCTAATTTCTAAGGGATTGATGACCTCAGATGTTAAGTCACATAATGCTCAGAGCCATTTTTTAAAATATATATCGGTGCCTACATACCCGCAACAGAGGCGCGCTACGATGGATATGCGCTGCAGCGACGCCCCCAAACAGAAATTTTTGATTGTCTTTCCTAATCCAACTTCCCGATTTCTTTTCAAATCTACAACTGAGTTATCTCACTGAATTTGTTTTGGACATTCTGACGCAAGAAAAACCTATATTTAATTTTTTATGTTGTATTTTATTAGAATATGTCGCTCAAGTGGTTTTTGGCAGCGTAAGCAGGTGAGTTTTCGAACCGAACGGTTTTTGCCTGAATAATGTTTTGTATTATGAAAATTAGTAGTTTGTAGAACATTCAGAATACTGAATTCCCATACAATGCTAAATAGTAGTGACCGAAGTGAAGCGTTCTGTGACAGCAGTAGTGAGATCGATCTGCTGACAAGTAACAAACTAAGTGAAAGAAATAAATAAAATTGAGGAAGGAAATGGAAATGAAAGCGAAACCCTATGGAAGGCAGACACCGGCTTAGAAGCAGGCGCTACAAGTGTAGCGGTGGCAGACATTAATCCGGCCGTAATGAGCTGGTCGGCAGAGGGCGCTATGCGCACAGTGCTAGGCTGGTCCGGCGCGTCGCGACCTGCTGTTTAATCCGCCGGCCCCTGGCTTTCAAACCGCTGTGTGGCGCGGCGCATTCACAACCAGACGGCGCTGCGCGGCGCTGTTTCACGGAGCCGGGCTCTGCTGTAATTATTCCCGACACACAAAGCGGCTGGCCGTCTCTTGGCGCCTCATTAAATATGCCGCTGCGCTCAATGGCGGCCGTTACATCCCGACAACTGTCTACCTCCCATCTGTATTCTCCTACACGTTTTCCTTTTGCTCCGCGCCTGTAAAACGACCCCGGTGCCGGCAGCGGCGATATGTACTCGAGAAAACTGACGGCGGACCTCTTGCCCCCTGAGTAGCGCTTCCGTGAGGCCTCTTCAAATTAACGCATGTCACGCGAAAATTTATCGCTGGCGCCAGTCGCAAGTCACCTTCCTTACGGCCAGTCCTGCGCTTATAGTAGCTTCATGCGCGGTAAGCTTCTGCCTTAGAAAACGCACTTCTTTCCTGATAACTTAATAAAGTCACGCGCTTCACTGAGCATGTCACAGTGTCCTCTTCGTGTTGGACTTGTAAGTTATTACCATATCTACTACTAGCCGCGCGAAGTGACCGCGCGGTTTGAGGATTGCGCGGCCCCTCCCGTTGGAGGTTCGAGTCCTCCCTCGGGCAAGGGTGTGTGTGTTGTTCTTAGCATAAGTTAGTTTAAGTTGTGTGTAAGTCTAGGGACTGATGACTACGGCAGTTTGGTCCCTCAGGAATTCAGATTTGAACATTCTGAAATTCTACTACTAGCTTTACTTCCGACTACCCTACCGCACCCCGCCCGGTTCGGTCTAACGCACGGCTTTCCGGAGCGGGAAGGAGCGCCTGGTCCCCGGAACGAATCCGCCCGGCGGAAGTGTGTCGAGGTCCGGTGAGCCAGCCAGTCTGTGGATGGTTTTTAGGCGGTTTTCCATCTGCCTCGGCGAATGCGGGCTGGTCCCCCTTATTCCGCCTTAGCTACACTATGTCGGCGATTGCTGCGCAAACAAGTTCTCCACATACGCGTACACCACCGTTACTCTAATATGCAAACATATGGGTTACACTCGTCTGGTATGAGACGTTCCCTGGGGAGTGGGTGGGAGGCAACGGGGGCCGAACCGCACAATAACCCTGGGTTCGGTGTGGGGCGGCGGAGGGGTGAATTGGACAGCGATAGTCGTCGTGGGGTTGGGGACCACTGCGGCTGCCGCGGGTACTGAGCCCCTACGCTGTTTCTAGGTCGCCTGTTAACGTACAACATAGAACCCAACGCTAGTTTTGGTACAGTACATAAATAACCTAGTAAATGCTAAGGTTACAGGTAGTATTGGTAGCTTTGGTAGGGAAAGAATGACTAAGAGAGGAACTGGAAGCCGCCGACGTCTCTTTTTTTTCTTTTTCCTTTGTTGTTTTCCACGTGCTTAGAACTGCACATCATTACGCGTTAGTCCACTGTGTATTTAATATCCTTACAAAATATAAATTACATTTTATAAGTGAAAAGAAAAGCTGCCCTCATAAATTTATATAATTATTGTTTTTATTTTGTACTTGATGATCAAAGGTAAGAGTTTCCTGTAACAACGGAAAAGTGCGAAAATAGTTTAGCAGTAACAGAACATATTTTATATAAGCTCGACGAAGCAATGAAGTGATGATTGATATGATTTTGTTTTGCATTTTCTTTCTTTTTTTTTAGTTTTCCTTTTTCTGAGGAAATTAGCTTTTCTAGCGCTATATGATCAATCTGTATTTCTTTTTTTATGTTTAATATACCATCCCTCTGTTTCACGTTACAAACCAGTAATTTTCGAATAAAACCTAAATTAAACAATGACAACTTCAATTTCACGGTAAATACTATTTACTTTAAGTAAGAGACAGGAGGATAACGCTGTAGAACGGAAATGGTTCGTAGGCTACGCGGCTCTTACAATTACTATTTTCCAGGGGAATCTTGTAAGTCACTGAAAGCATACGCAAAAAAGCAATCGAAATGATCTAAAGCCTGATAGGTATGCAACACACCAAACATAGAGGTAACGCAATTACGATCTCAGCTGATCAAAGCTACTAGGGAAACTTCTGTAGTCTACACTTACTTACGATAATCTACGGTATCCTACGGTAGTTTCACAAATATATTTGCGATACAACTTAAGGAACGCAAAAATAGCATTTCCAAAATCGATTTCCGTTGTCGTGTTTACATCTCAACAAGATACCGGTTTTCTGTGCGTGAATTGTTTCACACCAATGGTGTCCTTAAGTCATCTATTCCATTTCCATCAGCGTGATGAAGTGTGGTCATCTGTAAAAATATAATTTTTATGAAGATGCAGTAGATTTTCCTTGTGGATGTCGCTGGACTCGTAATAAAGACGACGGAGGAAGAGTGTTAAAAAAGGAACGTGCAGAAGTCTTAGCTAACGATTTCACGTGCCAACACTGTTGTATTGAATGCACTTAGATCACGCCCTTTGTGAGATTTGTATGCCACTATTTTGCAGACTTGCATTCGCCAGAAAAAAATTCCGAATGGGTACAGTACACCAAGAGCAGCTATTTACAGAGTCCCAGTAGCGGGCGGTAATTATCGTATGGCAGCGGAACTTGGTAGATATGCTAATGCGTTAACGCGGAACCGATTTAAGCTGGAAAAAGAATAGTCTCAATTTCGGCCACCAAATTGTGTTAGCGGCAGTTAATAATTAAATTGATATTGCACCTTTCTCACTTGTTTGACCTTTTCTGACCACGACCCGTTCCTAATGCATTACACATGGAAACATTTCTATAAGTCTTTCTTGCATTCACTGTCCCAAATTTATTTACATGTGGTGGCAAAACTTGGAAGTAACTTTTTTCTAGCATAAATCGTTTCCGCTTTGACGCATTGGAATATCTACGAAGTCTCAGTGCCATACGATAATTACCGCCGACCACTGGACCTCTGTGAGTAGCGCCACTTTATTTATAACCACCCTTTACATTCCAGTTCTTATGCACAGGATTTGCGAATATTTTGTCATCAGCTGTTTATTGGGAACTTCCTCTTCAGGCTAGTATAACGTTTATCTGGTAGCAGAGGGACTGTACTGCAGTGCACGACAAAAATAAAATTTAAAAAATAAATAAAAAATAAAGAATAAACAAATTCAGACATTGCCGGCGGCACTATAAGAGTCCTAGCAAGTCTAGATTTACTTCTGGAAGAGGTCGAGTGGAAACTACAACAAACGAAGAATATTGGCTCACTTTATTAAAACTTGAACAATCTGGAATACCTAACTTGGAAACAATCCACGTCCACAGGAAAGTTACTTATGTATTTGTTACGGTCGCTGCACTCTATAACTTATCATTTGATACAATTTACAATGATAGTCTCTTCTCTCAACGTACAATTGATTGTTAAATTCGATACTGTTCTGACTTCGAATACAACTGGCGCGACTGTATCCGGCTAAGACGTTGCTGTCGTCATAAGCGATGAATACAGAGTGGGGCTGAGTGGCACTGAAGTCTTACGTAAGCACTCTTCCAGCAGCAGCGGCGTATGAAAAGACTTTAGGACGCGTCTTCGCCGACGTCCCTCATTCGTAGTTGCGTCAGGCAGCGACAATCCTTTCTTGTGGTTCCGTCATGAGGTACCAATTTCTTCATGGGGCTTCGCTCTCCATGTGACACTACATGTAGTAATGACTAACGGCGCAGAAATATTGTACTGAAACAGTAATATCTACAAACAATTTTCTACACACATCAAAAAAAGTTTTGTATCACCTCGGTTCCGAGAGTTCCGGAACCTGTACAGAAAATTGGAATAGAGATCAACATAAACATGATTTCCGTCCTTTTTCTTGCTCATGAAAACCACACATTGCATGCTGTACCACCATACAGCGAGACTTTCAGAGGTGGTGGTCCAGGCTGCTGTGCACACCGGTACATCTAATACCCAATAGCCCGTCCTCTTGCATTGATTCATGCCTTTATTCGTCGTGGCATACTATCCACAAGTTCATCAATGCACTGTTGGTCCAGATTGTCCCACTCCTCAACGACGATTCAGAGTGGATGGTGGGTCACGTCGTCCACTAAAAGCACTTTTCAGTCTATCCCAGGCATGTTCGATAGGGTTCATGTCTGGAGAACATGCTGGCCACTCTAGTCGAACAATGTCGTTATCCTGAGGGAAGCCATTCACGAGATGTGCACGATGGGGGCGCGAATTATCGTGCATGAAGACGAATGCCTCGCCAATATACTGCCGATATGGTTGCACTATCAATCTGAGGATGGCATTCAAGTGTCGAACAGCCATTACCGCACCTTCCATGACCACCAGCGCGTACGTCGGCCCCACATAATGCCACCCCAAAACAGCAGGGAACCTCCAAGATGTTGCACTCGCTGTACGGTGTGTCTAAGGCGTTCAGCCTGACCGGGTTGCCTCCAAATCCGTCCCCGACGATTGTCTGGTTAAAGGCATATGCGACACTCGCCGATCTTGAGCGATCCATTCGGCATGTTGTTGGGCCCATCTGCACCGCGCTGCATGGTTGAAAAGATGGACTAGCCATGGACGTCGAGAGCGAAGTTGCGTATCACACAGCCTATTGCGCACAATTTTAGTCGTAACACGACGGCCTGTGGCTGCACGAAAAGCATTATTCAACATGGTGGCGTTGCTGTCAGGGTTTCTCCAAGCCATAATCCATAGTTAGTGGTCATCCATTGCAGTAGTAGCCCTTGGGCGGCCTGAGCGAGGCATGTCATCGACAGTTCCTGTTTCTCTGTATCTCCTCCACATCCGAACAATAATGCTTTGGTTCACTTCGAGACGCCTGGGCACTTCCCTTGTTGAGAGCCCTTCCTGGCAGAAAGCAACAACGCGGAAGCGATCGAACCGCGGTATTGACCGTCTAGGCATGGATGAACTTCCTGCCTGGTGGAATGACTTGAACTGATCGGCTGTTGGACCCCCTCCGTCTAATAGGCGCTACTCATGCATCGTTGTTTACATCTTTGAGCGCGTTTAGTGAGATCTCTGAACAGTGAAAGGAACTTTGTCTGTCATACAATATCCGCAGTCAACGTCTATGTTCTGCAGTTCTGGAAACCAGGGTGATGCGAACTTTTTTTGATACGTGTATTTGTCTCTGGCTACTGACAGCAATATAAAGGGTACACTAGAAACGGTTAAGCATCACATTTTTTGTGAATACATTTATGTACTGTCAACGATATAATTGTTGCATATCGTAATTTTTAAACTTTATGTAATTCCAGATTCCTGTGTTACTACATTTATGTCATCAGCAAAACTACGTAACTTTTGCTTAAAACTTCCTTGTATTGCAAATTCCTTATATCCTTTACCGGATGTGGCTTCTCCACGGTAAAGGTAATTTGTCTGTCTTCCCGCTGGGTACCGAAGTAGCAAAGGTAAAATGTATTTCCACGGCTAGAGACTTAGATGCTGAAAGATATCCTCAAGGTACTCGCCCTACACGTCGTACATTTAAATATGTGTATGATAAATTGAGAACAACTGGACCTTTAACGCATCGGAAACAACTAACTAGTAAACGGAAATTGATATTCTTACCACTGTGGTTCGAGATTCTTGTGTTTGTTGTTGTTGCGGTCTTCAGTCCAAAGACTGGTTTGATGCAGCTCTCCATGCTACTCTATCCTTTGCAAGCTTCTTCATCTCCCAGTACCTAATGTAACCTATGTCTTTCTGAATCTGCTTAGTGTATTCATCTCTTGGGCTCCCTCTACGATTTTTACCCTCCACGTTGCCCTCCAATACTAAATTGGTGATCCCTTGATGCCTCAGAATATGTCCTACCAACCGATCCCTCCTTCGAGTCAAGTTGTGCCACAAACTCCTCCCCAATTCTATTCAATACCTCCTCATTAGTTATGTGATATACCCATCTATTCTTCAGCATTCTTCTGTAGCACTACATTTCGAAAGATTCTATTCTCTTCTTGTCTAAACTATTTATTGTCCATGTTTCACTTCCATGCATGGCTGTACTCCATCCAAATACTTTCAGAAACGACGTCCTGAAACTTAAATCTATACTCGATGTTAACAAATTTCCCTTCTTTAGAAACGCTTTCCTTGCCATTGACAATCTACATTTAATATCCTCTCTATTTCGACCATCGTCAGTTCTTTTGCTGCCCAAATAGCAGAACTCATCTACTACTATAAGGGGCTCCGGAACGCCCTATACTTGCAATGTTAAAATAACGCTTATAAATTACATCTTTCCTCACAAAGTATTTGAGGTAGGAAGTTGAACTTTTTACAGATTATTTATTGGAATATGGGCTACAACTTAACACAGGGATTTTACAAAATTTTAGTTCAGTTATTAAAGATGATTTTTTTTCAATTGTAATGAAAATTCACAACATTTTTTGCAATTTTTTATTTATATATTCAAAAATATACAGTTTTTTGGAAAAAGGGTGTGTTAAATTATGCAGAAGGTACTGTGTAACATTTACTGAAAGTTTGAAACAAATATGTTTGGAAGATCCTTAGAAAACATGTAATTAGTATGAGAAAATAAAAGTTTTGGGAATCGAGCGACAAAGATTGGATTAACTTTTTAGTGCATTCCAGGTCCATAGGATGGATTATCTTCATCCTCTGCAAACTCCTCCTCCAGCTTCCTCTTGTTCCTCCTCCTGTTTACTCTTGCTTGTATTTCTAGACTCTTTACAGCCCTGTCTGCAGCCCGAAGGCGTTCCTTGTCTAAAGCAAGCATCGCTCGTACCATGTTAGAACCTTCTTCATTCCCATATTTCTAAATACCTTGCACCTTACAATCTTGCCATCATTGAAAGTCGCAACAGCATCATACACACCAAAGTGAAGTGTTTCTATTCCAACAAATACAGTCTTGGGGATTCTCGACCATATAACACTATTTACACTTTCATTGGGGTTTTGAGTTTTTCCGTGAATACACTTTTTCAACAGTTCAGGTGCTGCTAAGTCTCTGAAAATAGGTTTAGCCACAACACATACTTTATCTCACATAACTAAAATGTACCTGATGAACACGGACGTTAATAATAACACCATTTGACAGCAGTTTAACAGCGACACAGTGGGTCACGCCCATGTAGAACACATTTCAAAAAAAATTTAAAAATAGTTGTAGTCTTCGGAATTGAATAAATTATATATCTATTAAAAGGTAATAGTCTGCAGATTCAGAAAACGCAAAAAAGTAAAAATTGAACTTTTCATGATTTTGAGCCTTTCCGGAGTGCATCATTTCCTGATCTAATTCCCTCAGTACCACCCAATTTAATTCGACTACCTTCCATTATCCTCGTTTTGCTTATGTTGATGTTCATGTTATATCCTCCTTTCAAGTCACTGTCCATTCCGTTCAACTGCTCTTCCTAGTCCTTTGCTGTCTCTGACAGAATTATGACATCGGCGAACCTCGAAGTTTTCATTTCTTCTCCATGGATTTTAATTCCTACTCCGAATTTTTCTTTTGTTTCCTTTACTGGTTGCTCAATATACAGATTGAATAACAATGGGGATAGGCTACAACCCTGTTTCACTCCCTTCTAAACCACTGCTTCCCTTTCATGCCCGTCGACTCTTATAACTGCCATCTGGTTTCTGTACAAATTGTAAATAGCCTTCCGCTCCCTGTATTTTACCCCCGTCACATTCAGGATTTGAAAGAGAGTATTCCAGTCAACATTGTCAAAAACTTTCTCTAAGTCTACAAATGCTAGATACGTAGGTTTGCCTTTCCTTAATCTATCATCTAAGATAAGTCATATCGTCAATATTGCCTCACGTGTTCCGACATTTCTACGGAATGCAAACTGATCTTCCCCGAGGTCGGCTTCTACAAGTTTTACCATTCGTCTGTAAAGAATTCATGTTAGTATTTTGCACCCATGACTTATTAAGCTGATAGTTCGGTAATTTTCACACCTGTCAACACCTGCTTTCTTTGGGATTGGAATAATTATATTCTTCTTGAAGTCTGATGGTACTTCCCCTGTCTCATACATCTTGCTCACCAGACGGTAGAGTTTTGTCAGGGCTGGCTCTCCCAAGGCTATCAGTAGTTGTAATGGAATGTTGTCTACTCGCTGGACCTTGTTTCGACTTCGGTCTTTCAGTGCTCTGTCAAACTCTTCACACAGTATCATATCTCCCATTTCATCTTCATCTACGTCCTCTTCCATTTCCATAATATTGTCCTCAAGTACATTGCCTTTGTATAGACCCTCTATATACTCCTTCCACCTTTCTGTTTTCCGTTCTTTGCTTAGAATTGTTTATCCATCTGAACTGCTGATATTCATGCAAGTGGTTCTCTTTTCGCCAAAGGTCTCTTTAATTTTTCTGTAGGCAGTATCTATCTTACCCCTAGTGATATATGCCTCTACAGCCTTACATTTGTCCTCTAGCCATCCCTGCTTAGCCATTTTGTGCTTCCTGTCGATCTCATTTTTGAGACGTTTGTATTCCTTTTTGCCTGCTTCATTTACTGCACTTTTATATTTTCTCCTTTCATCAATTAAATTCAATATTTCTTCAGTTAGCCAAGGATTTCTACTAGCCCTCGTCTTTATACGTACTTAATCCTCTGCTGCCTTCACTATTTCGTCCTTCAAAGTTACCCATTCTTCTTCTACTGTATTTCTTTCCCCCGTTTCTGTCAGTCGTTCCCTAATGCTCTCTCTGAAACTCTCTTCGACCTCTGGTTCTTTCAGTTTATCCAGGTCTCATCTCTTTAAATTCTCGCCTTTTTGCAGTTTTTTTCAGTTTTAATCTACAGTTCATAACCAATAGATTGTGGTCAGAGGCCACATCTGCCCCTGGAAATGTCTTACAATTTAAAACGTGGTCCCTAAATCTCTGTCTTACCGTTATATAGTCTATCTGAAACCTTCCAGTGCCTCCAGGCCTTTTCCATGTATATAACATCCTTCCATGATTCTTGAACCAGGTGTTAGCTATGATTAAGTAATGCTCTGTGCAAAATTCTACCGGGCGGCTTCCTCTTTCATTCCTTAACCCCATTCAGTATTCACCTACTAATTTTCCTTCTCTTCCTTTTCTACTATCGAACTGTGTTATTTCACGTCAAATCGTAAGGGAATCGAGCATGAGCCAGAGTAGTGTTGTTCGTGTTCTGCATCGCCATAAATATCATCCTTGCCAATTCAGTCTCCACTAAGAATTAACTGGTACGAATCGACACATTTATTGATTATTTTATTTACTGACGAGGCTACATTCACGAACCATGGAAATGTTAATTTGCATAACATGCATTACTGGGTGACTGAAAATCCATGTTGGCTGCGGCAAGTTGCACACCAAAAACCTTGCTCGGTAAATGTATGGTGTGGGATTCTGGAGGACAGAATTACGGGCCCCTATTTCATCGGAGTAAATCTGAATAGTAGGTAGTACACCACAGTCCTGCAACAAACTTTAGGTCTGTTACTGGAAGAAATACCTTTAGGTACAAGGAACAGAATGTGGTATCAACACGGTGGGTGTCCGGCACATTTTTCACGGATGGCTAGAAATGAGCTGCAGAGACAATTCCCAAATCTTTGGATTGGACGCAGAGATGTGTCGTGGCCTGCTCGTTCGCCAGACTTGACGCCTCTGGATTTTTTCTTGTGGAGATTCGTAAAAGACATTGGTTATGAAGACGTTCCATCTACACCTGAAGATATGCGAGAGAGAATTGCCAGAGCATGTGCTTCGATAAGTGCCCATGTGATACGGAATACCACTCAATCCATGATAAGAAGATGGCAGCACTGCACTGATACGAATGGTCATCACTTCGAACACCCTCTGTAAATGGACGTCCATACCACCTTTGTGGCCTTCGTTGACCTTCAAAGACCTTACTGTTACACATCACTGGATTCATCTCGACAGGAGCTATCAGAAATAAGGACCAAGCTATAGCATTCCATTTAAGAAAACAAAGCTGACATTCATATCTCTGACGCGACCCCACCTAACAACAAAAAACCAACGCCATATTATGGCCCCAGTTGTCCTATGCAACTTCTGTCCCACAAACTTTTCAGCTGCTATCATACTTTCGGAGTTATTCTAGGTGGTATTAGCTAGTGACTCACCCTGTATATTGTGCTGGATTTGGTTCAAAAATGGCTCTGAGCACTATGGGACTTAACAGCTGTGGTCATCAGTCCTCTAGAACTTAGAACTACTTAAACCTAACTAACCTAAGGACATCACACACATCCATGCCCGAGGCAGGATTCGAACCTGCGACCGTAGCAGTCGCGCGGTTCCGGACTGCGCGCCTAGAACCGCCAGACCACCGCGGCCGGCGTGCTGGATTTGTCGTGCTAAAAATCATCCAGAGTACGACCTAATGGACTGTAGATTGAGAAATTACGAAACAAGCAGGACAAGATCGGATGCGAAAAGGTAAAAATCCTAATACATGGAAGACACGCATATCCGGCAGTGGATGACAAATGATATGATTTCTGACTGCAACAGACATCTTTTTTTTTTAATTAAAAGAAAATTCTTATGTCTGGTGTGTATTTCGTATTGCGTTGTACACGTCCCATCGTATCGCAAACATTTCTTCTCAATTTCCGCTGGAAAAACCTGCTCGTAGGTTGTTTCCCCAGAGAGGGAAGCTTGTGCCTGCTGAAGACCTGCCCCACTGCGAGGCAGGCGCCCGGTGCGTCGCCTCTCCACGCACGCGTGCCGGCAGCCTACTAAACAGCCCGCTGCGCCTCTCCGCTGCCTCTCCAGTACAGCAGAGTGCGGTAGAGTGCTGCAGGCGATTACTAGCAGGCCCGATCCGTCTCTTCGTGTCACTTGCACGCCACAACGGGAAAACACGATTGCAACGGCAGTCAAGGTGTTATACTTTGAAGTCAAATCGACATTCTGCACAGAAACAAAATATTTATAGTCGAAACCAAAGTCTTCAGTTGCATGTGCACCCACTCTTGTCTCTTCATCGCGTCGAAAATTACAGCTGTACTCCAAACTGATTCCGTCAAAGATCTGAGCGTCGAATCTTCTAATCTGTACGCAATTACATGCTGTGAAGCGGCCCACGCTCGTGGTGGACAAACGTAAGGAGACCTCTCCTGTGAGGATTCAATGATATTTACCATTCAGTAGTGTGGAGCGAGTGCCAATCCTGCTCGTTTCTTACGGTTAATACCTACAAACACTGATGAGGAAAAGGGACGAGTTGGGCTTGTGACAGACGTCTGATGCTCGTTAAACATGTATTGCCTCTAGTTGAAGTCAACAAGTGGTGTCCGCCACAGCATGAATCAACAGATACCTCACATATTCCACATCGTTACATAGCTCTTGGGGCTTTCCATTGTCTTTTATGTCTAGTATCTTCTTTCATGACCAGAGTCTTTGGATTGACCTTTAGAAATTGTACTTTCTCAGAGCTTGTTCGGGGGGGGGGGGGGGGGGGGGGCAGACGGGATGATGGATTAGGCTTCGTATTAAGACCTTTCTCGATCGTAGCCTATTGTGCGCTTAATGTAACTTGAGACTTTTGACAGTTTAGTCAGAGTGAACACGAGACCGTTGCTCAGGTGATGATAAACCGTCTCCTCCTACCGCACCATCAACAAGTCTCGAGGTATTGTCGCAACGCCATTAGTAAAAAATAGCACTTGGTGTCGAGCATCAGCTGTTTCCGTGTTCCTTAGCCCTCGCTGTGATATGTTTTCGAGCGTTGGAATCTTCTGTGTTCGCGTGGTGTGGTTGTGTTTTCGTATTAACGTTGTGATGGCTCCACAAGAGGTTAGACACTGAAACGTTCCTTTGTACCGTTCTTCGGAATTTCCGTAGCATGCTACCTAGTGCCACTTGAGGTCACGCACTCTTATTTGCGTGTGGCGTGTAAGGAATCAAGCGATGAATTGTTCCTCAGATTTAATCGGCAGTGTTCAATGGCGCACCCGACTTCCCTCTCTGCGCTGCCACACTATCCAGTCAGTTGAAATAATGGTCCCCGACCTCGCTTCGACCCGCGGCACGGAGTTAAAATTGTCACTAATCTTATCTCAGTAAATGAAAGTTCTACAGCAATCCAACCAGTTTGAAAAAGATCCCGATATCCGATCACTGGAGTGGCAGATCATACGTCACCTCGGACTGGTCCGTCGCAACTTCCACCAATGATCTGTGCAAGAAAACTGGAGTACAGTTTGGAATCAAAAGGGAAAAAATTACTGGGAATACCTCATGTAATTTCCCACGGAAACGAATATACAATCTATGAGGAAAAAAACACATACCACGAGGGAATTATCCGAATGGGACTGAAATTGGTAGATGTGATGTAAAAGAACAGACAAACAAATCATTACAATTTCAGAAAAAATGAATGCTTTATTCAAGACAAAGAGCTTGGCATTGCTTGATATTTGTTGGATGTCCTCATGAAGGATATAATGCTGAATTGTTCCCAGTTGGTGCGGTAGATCGTTAAAATCCCAGGCTGGTTCGATGGCCCTGCCATTCTCAGTTGAGATCCGGCAACATTGCAGGCCGAGGAAGGGTTCGGCAACCACAAAGACAAGCAGTAGTAGAAACTCGCGCCGTGCACTTGCGTCCATGAAATGTAAGCCTAGGTTGGCTTGTCACTGAGGACAACAAGACGGCGCGTAGACACCTCTGTGCCGTACGAGCGCCGCAAAATTATAACCAAAAGGGTCCTGCCACGGGAAAATAATGGCACCCTAGACCATCACTCCTCGTTGTCGGGATAGACAGGTCCTGCTCTCAAGCTTTCCGGGGCGTCTCTGGACACGTCATTGGCCAGGAACGTCATTGACTGGAGATGAGCTCCGCTTCGTATTGAGCCCCTATGACCAGCTGTATGCCGTGAAATGGATGATGATGATGACGTTTGGGTTGTAGGGCGCTCAACTGCGCGGTTATCAGCGCCCCTACAAATTCCCAATCTTTGCTCAGTCCAATCTCGCCACTTTCGTGAATGATGATGAAATGATGAGGACAACACAAACACCCAGCCATCTCGAGGCAGGTGAAAATCCCTGACCACGCCGGGAATGAAACCCGGGACCTCCTGTTCGGGAAGCGAGAACGCGACCTCGAGACCACGAGCTGCGGGCCCGTGAAACAGATAGTGGGGTATTTTAAAACTAAGTTTTAGCTACTGTTAGCAGTGTTTTCATTCACCAAATTGTAATGCACTTGATGCTTTACCAGTGAGGTATAGCCGACAGTGAGCGAGTCACCGTTGATACGATGGCGCAGCCCGCTCGGCGACACGCCACCTTAGCGCCGTCTCCGTCCAGCCAGAGAGAGCCACGCCAGCGGGCCGTTTCATTTGCATGAGAAGGTCCGCGCGCCGGGCGACACAAAGGGGTCCCGAGTCGTCAGCTCCGGCCGGCCGGCCAGCCGCTGACAGCGCCGCACCGCACCGCACACTACGTGACGGCAGCGGACGCGGTCTGAATGTGCCGCCCATCTGATAGCCGCCTCAGGCCACGCCGCGCCGCGCCGAGCATGCAGATGTCCCACACACAACCTGCCCTGCCCTGCCCTGCCCTTCCACCTTACGTCCAGACTTGTCTCCCCCCCCCTCTCCCCCGCCCTCACCTAACTTTACTTTACTTTACCCCTTCCGCCCCTCCAGCCCGGACCCCATCTTGTAGCTATTTTAATAGGCGAGCGGAAGGCCGTACCGTTCCCATCCCCGGGCACGAGACAACTGGAATTACCAGGGAAAATGTTGCCGCCGCGTGCGTGTGGTCTCCCCACCGTATCTCTGGTAGTCCAGCTCACGTACCTGGCCGGCCCTGCGTCAGTATTTCCTCTCCGCCTGTCTCGCCCAGCGTTTCTAGGAACGCGTAACTCCGTTCCCCAGTGACGGTGCGAGCGCTGCAGCCAGTAGCTTCCCACGTATTTTTATCGTCTCAATGAATGATTTTGCTTGGCTCTGACTGTCTTACAAGTTTTTGTGAGTCACTCTTCGCATCCAGTTTGTCTTCCGTACGCCGAGCTTCCGTATTCGATTCAGACAGTTCCTGTATTCTTTCACTTCTCCAATACGAAACTAGTTGAACTGGAGCTGTCAACGCCGAACGTTTCCTATTATTTATAACGAGGCTGGCTGTCAGTGGAACTCTTCAGCCCTCGAAGTATTTAGGAGACGTAGGTTTAACGTCCCGTCAACGACGACGGCATAAGAGACAGAGGCCAGCCTATCTTCCTATTGAGCCCTGCGCTCGATTCGAAGTACACTGTCTGCCTGAAAGTATCCTGACATCTATTAGTGAGATGAGTCTACCCTACTATGCCCTTCGCCTTTATGGCGGTTTGAAATCCGCTGGGGACACTTCCAATGAAGTGTCCGAATATCTTTGGAGGAACAGAAGCTCAGGGTTAATTAACCCCAGAAGTACTTGTTTTGTAAATAAAACTGCCTTTTCCTGCTGCTAGTTACTTTATCCCATACGCGTTTCGCCTTCTCCTCTTCGAAGGCATCATCAGTGGGATCTATAACGATACAGTTTTGTTAGTTATAGATTATCAAACAGTTAACTTCGACATTTTTTGTAAAAAAGTAATTACTTACGATTTGCTGATCTGCGTTTCCTCACATCTGGTCTGGAGGTCGCACTACCACTTTTATCACTGCCATATAATCACATCTTTGTGTTCTCGCCTTCCACACACTGTTCACCATGTTTCTCACACGTTTTTGTGGTGGACTATTGTTCTTTTGTCACTCGATACAACTATTTCGTCGTACACTGCTTTTCACAGCGTAAATATTGCGACTCCATTACGTCTTTCATCTTCTTTGGTATGTTTACAACCTAACGAAGTGTGTGTCTGTGTGTGTGTGTGTGTGTGTGTGTGTGTGTGTGTGTGTGAGTGAGAGAGAGAGAGGGGGGAATAGAGCCGACCTTTTTTTAATTTGTGTGTGTGTGTGTGTGTGTGTGTGTGTGTGTGTGTGTGTGTGTGTGTACTAGCTGTTAGCGAGTGGCTGAAAACTATGGTGACAGCTGTTTTGACTTTTCGTTTCAATATTCTGTGGAGGGGTTCATGGATGAGTGAGTGTAAAGATGTTGGGTTCTATTATTATTACGTTGGACAGTATTATTATATTAATACTTTTTGCGAACGTTACTCTATTATTTTATCTATTACCGGTAGTGTAAATTATGAATTTCTTGGCATGTGTACTTGGTCATTCAACAGGATTTTCCCCTCTGCTTTGGTTTTATGCATGTGGTAGTTTTCTTGCAGGCGTTTTTTATTGTTGATTCTAATTATTTTCATGTCATCTTCTCTGGTGGTTGGTTTGTGATCATTTTCTCTCAGGTGTTCTGCAAATGTGGAGTGGTTTGTCCCATATTTCCAGGCTCTCATGTGTTCCTTGTATCTGACATGCTTGCTGCGGAGGAAGGCCACACAAACAAAGTTGTTGTCACGCTACGGTCGCTGGTTCGAATCCTGCTTCGGGTTTGGATGTGTGTGATGTCCTTAGGTTAGTTAGGTTTAAGTAGTTCTGAGTTCTAGGGGACTGATGACCTCAGAAGTTGTCCCATATTGCTCAGAGCCAAACTTGTTGTCACCCCAGAAGTGTTCCATTGGTTCAGGTCGTGACTGTGCCCAGGCCAGTCCATTTCGGAAATGTTATTGTCCACAAACCATTGCCTCAGAGACGCTGCTCTATGACTGTCTGCACTGCCATGCCGATGCAAAAGATCGTAGTCTCCGAACTGTTCCTCTGTTGTAAGCAGCACACAATGCTGCAAAATGTGTTCATACCCTCCCGCAGTTAGCGTTTTGTCAGGCACAAGACGATGAGCACACTATTACCAAGAAAAACATCCCAACATCTCTTCTGTACTTCAATATTGGAACTGCACATAATGGCAGGTAACGATTTCCAGGCATTAGCCCAACCAAAATCCTGCCGTCGGATTGCCACGGGCTACACCGTGATTCGTCAATCCAGATCACTTCTTTCCAGCCATCCACCGTCGAGGAGCGTCGGTCTTTACACATCTAAAGCATCGCTTACCGTTAACTACTGAAATGTGTGGCTTACGAGGAGTTGCTCGAACATTGAACCCAATCTTTTTAATTTCATACATACAGCTATTGTGTTATGTGGACTGCTTGTAGCATTTTGGAACTCAAGACTGATTCCTTCTGCTGTCTTCGTTCGATTCTTTACAACTAGCGTCCGCAGTACTGGACAGTCCCCACCCGTCAGTACATGGGGTCTGCCTGGTTTTGGTTCACAATACATCACCAATAGTCGACTCGGGTAGTTTTAAAAGGGTTGAAACGTCTCTGGAGGATCTGTTCCTTAGGTGACACCCATCCGAAGCGACTGAGCTGTTCTGACTGATTCATTCTGTTGTTGCTGCTTCTCTACAACACATATATCCCCACCCCCACCCCCGCCTCCTTTTATATTAGCAGGTCGCCCTTTCGTGACATCTAGTGGCCAGTTCCGCATTACATAGGGGTGTGCGGATACTTTTAATCTGTGTATTTAGTGTGGTTCACTATGAGAAATGAAAGGTTCAAATTTCGTGTGCTTACCAAGGATGATAAGAGAGTAATGTGAAAGTAAACAATTTGGGATGAAGTTGATATTTGAGGAGAAATTTTCTAAGACAATCAGCTGTGCTAGAAGAAAGCCAAAACAAAATGACTGAATTCGTTTTCGTCAGCAGCGGAAATGTTTCTGCTGTGTCAGGCCGATGCAGAATCTCTGTTGTGTTTCGGCACTTCGTTTTCCTTGACGTTTTCGCAATGTGGAACTAAGCGTTGTCCCGCACTCTGGGACTGCGATTTTGTCTTGTCGTGAGGTTGTTCTACGAAATTAACGAACTAATCGCGAGTCGAAAGTGAAGCTTTCAAAAAGGATATAATTCGCAAAATCTCTTCGCTATTTCTCGAGCATATTTTTCAATTCTTGTGACCAGTGAAGGTAATTCGGTATTAGTACACCAAAAGATACAGAGAAATACGTCGAGAAGATCCACGACTCCCCTTCTGGCGTGCATGCGCTGGCAAGTACGTGCCTTTCTACTGGATATCAGGGCACAGGGGTGTCCACGGGAATTAATTAGAGAATGTGGGAGCCAACGAAGCATGGGAGAACAATGCGGATCAATGTGCTGTATACGACATGTTATTTCCCCCTGTTGAGGTACCGTGTTATGCATCGGTAAGAAGAAGTGTGACTGGAAATGATGAACAAGGACATCACACACATCCATGCCCGAGGCAGGATTCGAACCTGCGACCGTAGCGGTCGCGCGCTTCAGAACTGTAGCGCCTAGAACCGCTCGGCAACCCCGGCCGGCTGCGTTATCAGGATGACTGTCTCCTCCTCATTTCCGTGTAAGCGGTCTACTGCATTTTCCTGTGTAATTTTATTACGTCGTATATTAGAGAGGAATTCCGCCTTATGCAAGATACCTTTGTAGTTTCGTTTTCACCCAGACATGTCTTCAGTGGTTTTATTTGTTCATTTTTGCTTTTGCAAAATTGTTGTTAAATATTAACGTTTAAACAAACTTTTGGTACAAAATATTTATATATGTATAACGGACGAATATTGTCAATTTTTTACGTCGATTTGCATATGGTACAGGTTGAGACGTGTATCACTGAGTTGAGACTTTCTGTGCTGTTTATTTATGATATGTCTGAATGTTTAGTTTTGTGGTACATTTGGAAATAAAGTGGATGTATGAATTTGTTTACGTACCTCACATGAAGCTATTGGATGTTGATACTAGTAGCCGCGCGAGCTTAGCCGAGCGGTCTAAGGCGCTGCAGTAATGGACTGTGCGGTTGGTCCCGGCGGAGGTTCGAGTCCTCCCTCGGTCATGGGTGTGTGTGTTTAGGTTAAGTAGCGTGTAAGCTTAGGGACTGATGACCTTAGCAGTTAAATCCTATAAGATTTCACACACATTTGAATATTTTTGATACTAGTACCTTTGGATCTACTACGCAATCAACAGCTGGTCATCTGCAAAAGCAGAAAGTTATTTTATATTTTTGTTTCTTATAAATTTCCGACGAACAGTCAACGATATGACGTGTCAGCGTATTACTTGCTGTTTCTGATGTTGTAGTAGTTTTTTTTTTTTTTTTTTTTTTTTTTTTTTTTTTTTTTTTTTTTTACAAATGCAAAAATTTTCCATGGCTCTACCCTTCATTCGATCCCTGCGAAACCCTACATTTCAGCAGCATAATGCACGACCGCATGTTGCAGGTCCTGTACGGGCCTTTCTGGATACAGAAAATGTTCGACTGCTGCCCTGGCCAGCACATTCTCCAGATCTCTCACCAATTGAAAACGTCTGGTCAATGGTGGCCGAGCAACTGGCTCGTCACAATACGCCAGTCACTACTCTTGATGAACTGTGGTATGGTGTTGAAGCTGCATGGGCAGCTGTAGCTGTACACGCCATCTAAGCTCTGTTTGACTCAATGCGCAGGCGTATCAAGGCCGTTATTACGGCCAGAGGTGGTTCTTCTGGGTACTGATTTCTCAGGATCTATGCCCCCAAATTGCGTGAAAATGTAATCACATGTCAATTATAGTATAATATATTTGTGCAATGAATACCCGTTTATCATCTACATTTGTTCTTGGTGTAGCAATTTTAATGGCCATTAGTGTAGGATTTTAGTAGGACATTTTAAAATCACCAAAGTTGAAAACTGTACATTTTTACATGACTGGGTATGACTTCAGTGGATGAATGATTGTGAAAGTGGGTGTGAGGTGTGTAACTTTTAATGAAATTATATTTTGTGCTTTTCTAGTTTTATCTGTTTCAACTACATTCATCTTGACATGTGGAACAATCGTGTCTACTGCCGGATGTTTGTGTCGCTCTGGCACAATATTTCGGCCACGTAACTCGTTGCCTTCTTCAGGTGCTACCTGAGACTGCCCTGTTGGAGGATCTTGTCCAGTATTTATGCCCAGAGGGCGCTAGGTGCTCTCTTTGCCGTCCGCGCCCGCCTGGCGCTGCTTGTAATGTGTTGTCTCTTCCCCGGTGTTCCCTCGGACGCCCTCGCCTGACTTGGGCGCCATCTGTGGCAGCTCTCTGAGGCCTGTCCTGTGTCGGGCGTTCCGTTCGCGGTCCGCGCCCGCCAGGTGCTGCTCCTGAGGAGCACCTAGCGCCCTCTGGGACAAGATCCTCCAACACGGCAGTCTCAGGTAGCACCTGAAGAAGGCAACGAGTTACGTGGCCGAAATATTGTGCCAGAGCGACACAAACATCCGGCAGTAGACCCGATTGTTCCACATGTCAAGATCTCGCCGGGAAAGCCTGAAGAGTTACATTCATCTTGGCTGTCTTACCAGTGGACGATATAACCGCGATTTCAAGCGCCGTAAATACACACACACACACACACACACACACACACACACACCGTACGTGAAGAACTATAAAAAAAAGTGCGCAGTCAGTCAGTCACTGTACCGCTGTTGACGACGGCGTTCCTCTGAGTGTCCAGGCTCTCGCTGTCCGTTCTGTTTTGTGGACGCCCAGTGGCAGCTGCGAGCGCGAGCGACTGTACCGGGGCGCAGGGACACTGTTAATACCAGATCCACTTTCACCCCATTTAGCCGGCCGTTAAACAGACACCCCGCCGCCCTCCGCTCCCCTGTCAAACACGCGACAGCTGTAATGCGGAGATCCGGCCGCCCCGCTGCCCACGGCAGTTGTCGCTTCCCCACAGCTGGGACAACTGTGCGGTGGCTGGCTAAAAGCGTGGGCGGGGGAGGGGGAGGGGGGCAGCAAAGACACGTAGGGGGCGTCACAGCGCGGCGCCAATCTGCGGCACTGGCAGCGGCAGTGGGCGCCCGCGTGCCGTGGTATTCTGCATACAACGTACAACAGCCTGAGTGGGCAGTTGTCACAGGGTACGGAGGGAAAAACGAAGCACCATTGTTATCCGTTCTGCTCTCACACAGTGCTCCCAAAAGGATCACGTGAGCTGCAGAATAATACATCCTACTGACAACATCAAAATGACTCCGGTACATCCCAAAAATATTAACGACAAGTCTTTTCACGGATGTTAACATGAATCGTCGTCTGCTATCACGTTTGCAGGTTATCTGTTGTGAAACTTCCTGGCAGATTAAAACTGTGTGCCGGACCGAGACTCGAACTCGGGACCTTTGCCTTTCGCGGGCAAGCGCTCTACTCAAAGCTGTGAGGACGGGGTGTGAGTCGTGCTTGGGTAGCTCAGTTCGTATAGCACTTGCCTGCGAAAGGCAGAGGTCCCGAGTTCGAGTTTCGGTCCGGCACACAGTTTTAATCTGCCAGGAGGTTTCATATCAGCGCTCACTCCGCTGCAGAGTGAAAATTTCATTTTAGAAACAACCCCCAGGCTGTGGCTAAGCCATGTCTCCGCAATATCCTTTCTAGTTTTGCAAGTTTCGCAGGAGAGTTTCTATGAAGTTTGGAAGGTAGGAGACGAGGTACTGACGGAATTAAAGCTGTGAGGAGGGGGCGTGAGTCGTGTTTGGGTAGCTCAGTTGGTAGAGCACTTGCGCGCGAAGGGCAAAGGTCCCGAGTTCGAATCTCGGTTCGGCACACAGTTTTAATCTGCCAGGAAGTTCCATATCAGCGCACACTCCGCTGTAGAGTGAAAATTTCATTCTATGTTATCTGCTCATTGCAATGTAAAACGCAATGTTCATTTTTACAAACTTCAGAAAAAGATGACATACTAGAACCTTGCTCTGTTAGTGAAAGTTTACATTTCATACCGATCATGATAAATCACCGAGTGACTTAACAAAAACAGGGAAGCGTACCTTGTAGGTGTGGTTTCTGCCCCTTATCCTGTCTTGCGTGCTTCAGACGTTCTGAAATCTTACGCCTAGCCGATGAATGTCCCGTCCTCTCCCCATACCACCCCCTCCCACCCTAAACGATACGAAGATACAATAAAATACTATACTATTACTGCTACCACAACTAAAAATAAACTCTGTCCGAACAGGCCTTACCGAGCGAGGTGGCGCAGTGGTTAGCACACTGGACTCGCATTCGGGAGGAAGACGGTTCAATCCCGTCTCCGGCCATCCTGATTTAGGTTTTCCGTGATTTCCCTAAATCGCTTCAGGCAAATGCCGGGATGGTTCCTTTGAAAGGGCACGGCCGATTTCCTTCCCCATCCTTCCCTCACCCGAGCTTGCGCTCCGTCTCTAATGACCTCGTTGTCGACGGGACGTTAAACACTAATATCCTCCTCCTCCTCCGAACAGGCCTTGGAAGACTCAACGGTACCGTCCGACCATCGTGTCATCCTCGGCCGATAGGCGTCACTGCTTGCGGATATGGAGGGATATGTGGTCAGAACATCGCTGTCGCGGTCCTTTTCGGCTTTCATGACCGGAGCCGCTACTTCTAAAGGAGTAGGTCCTCAACTGGCGTCACAAGTGCTGAATGCAGCCCGCTTGCCAACGGCGCTCGGCAGACCCAGACAACCATGCATCCAAATGTTAGCCTGGCCCTAAAGCGCTTAACTTCAGTGATCTGACGGGAACCGCTGTTACCACTACGACAATGCCGTTGGCTCCTACTACTGCTACTACTAGTGATGATGATGATAATAATAATAATAACCCAGGCTAATGGGTTTGAGATCAGTCATGTCTACACTACACATAAAACTGTTTAGGTCTCCTTCAAGGAGGCATAAAATCGTCAGACAGCATATCACGAATTTACACCTCAGCAGAATTTTTTAAATTTTGATATCGACATTAAATTAAAATAACGTAAATCCAATCATCACTAATGCACCAGGAGCGTTATCTTACACTTTTCGCCTCATCAACAGGACAAAAAGAGATCCGGACACCCGGACAAAAACACGAAGAATAAAACGGGAATCTTGCAAGACGTATGACAGTCTTAATCCTAGACAAGTTTTTGAAAGGCTGAGTACCTAACTTGAAAATGGAGGCTAACATATGTACGAGGGCAGTTCAATAAGTAATGCAACACATTTTTTTTCTGAAACAGGGGTTGTTTTATTCAGCATTGAAATACACCAGGTTATTCCCTAATCTTTTAGCTACACAATACTATTTTTCAACGTAATCTCCATTCAATGCTACGGCCTTGAAATGAGGGCCTGTAGGCCTGCACGGTACCATTCCACTGGTCGATGTCGGAGCCAAGGTCGTACTGCATCAATAACTTCTACATCATCCGCGTAGTGCCTCCCACGGATTGCGTCCTTCATTGGGTCAAACATATGGAAATCCGACGGTGCGAGATCGGGGCTGTAGGGTGCATGAGGAAGAACAGTCCATTGAAGTTTTGTGAGCTCCTCTCGGGTGCGAAGACTTGTGTGAGGTCTTGCGTTGTCATGAAGAAGGAGAAGTTCGTTCAGATTTTTGTGCCTACGAACACGCTGAAGTCGTTTCTTCAATTTCTGAAGAGTAGCACAATACACTTCAGAGTTGATCGTTTGACCATGGGGAAGGACATCGAACAGAATAACCCCTTCAGCGTCCCAGAAGACTGTAACCATGACTTTACCGGCTGAGGGTATGGCTTTAAACTTTTTCTTGGTAGAGGAGTGGCTGTGGCGCCACTCCATTGATTGCCGTTTTGTTTCAGGTTCGAAGTGATGAACCCATGTTTCATCGCCTGTAACAATCTTTGACAAGAAATTGTCACCCTCAGCCACATGACGAGCAAGCAATTCCGCACAGATGGTTCTCCTTTGCTCTTTATGGTGTTCGGTTAGACAACGAGGGACCCAGCGGGAACAAACCTTTGAATGACAGCACTACCAACAGAGATGTCAAGTTGAGCACTGAGTTGTTTGATGGTGATCCGTCGATCATCTCGAACGAGTGTGTTCGCACGCTCCCCCATTGCAGGAGTCACAGCTGTGCACGGCCGGCCCGCACGCGGGAGATCAGACAGTCTTGCTGGGCCTTGCGGCGATTATGACACACGCTTTGCCCAACGACTCAACGTGCTTTTGTCCACTGCCAGATCACCGTAGACATTCTGCAAGCGCCTATGAATATCTGAGATGCCCTGGTTTTCCGCCAAAAGAAACTCGATCACTGCCCGTTGTTTGCAACGCACATCCGTTACAGACGTCATTTTAACAGCTCCGTACAGCGCTGACACCTGTCGGAAGTCAATGAAACTATACGAGACGAAGCGGGAATGTTTGAAAATATTCCACAAGAAATTTCCGGTTTCTTCAACCAAAATTGGCCGAGAAAAAAAATGTGTTGCATTACTTATTGAACTGCCCTCGTAAGTAGGCTATTTAGGTTTTTTTATTGGTAACGCCACGTAGCGCTCTGTATGAAAATCACTGGCTGTGCTGTGTTTGTCTCTGATTTTGTTTCATTTATTGCATTATTTGCAATAATAATGTATTAGTGTCTGGAATCTGTTCCTCTATGCTTTTCGGCAGTGCATTTGCACCGGCAACATTCACATTTTGACAAGCAGAAAATGTGTCTTGACTTATTTGAGAAAACGGTGAGGACCCAAAACCTGAATCTACAGTATTTGCGAGATTGTGTCCTGTCATTTCGGATTCCTGAGGCGAGCTGTTGCCGACCGATCAATCGATAATGCTTCCCTGTTCACTAATTGTTTCACTGTCTACACCATTATTTGCACCCCGCTCCATTTCCCTATGCACAATTGCCAAATTACTAGTTTGAACATTAGTTAATCCATTACACGGTGGCGCTAACACACTGCTTTCGTCTTCACTGTCATTTCTTAGTTTACTTTGGAGCTTAGTATTACGTTTTTCACACGCCATTATTGTCACAATATTTCACACGATAACACTGAAAAGCACAATTTGAAGTGCAAAATAAGAAAACATATTAACATAGCATTGAAAATAATACTTCCTTAATTGCAAGCGCAGCTGCGAAATACTTGGTGCAAATCTACATGCATGCCACAACAGTTTTACTGTACAACAATGAAAAACTACAACTACAAAGGAAATTCTCTATACAATTACGCGCTAGCAATAAACAATAGCTACACTAATTACACAAACTACAGCAAAAAAAAAATCAGAAGATTCCAGTGAGGTATCCTCGGCTAAGGGGCGACATATGTAACGTCCCCTTAGAAAAATTAATTAGTTACTGTGCTGATAAACCTCTTACATTATTTGATTTTCAAACAGCTGAGCAAAACTGAACATACTCAGACATTCACTAAAGTGACACACAATATTCTTAGCGCAACGCAATCTGACTTTCAATAATCCCTACAAAAGAATGGCCCTGACTAACATTAAACTACACCTTTCACAAATCACTTACCTCACAAAAATCTTCGTTACTCGAACTACTGCAATACAGTGAGCGCCAATAATGCCTGCTAAATAAAAGATTCTAACTACTGAAGGCACTAACTACTGATAGGCATAGTTAGCAAATGAAAGTTTTTGATAGAGAACAAACAATGTATTTGCCTTAATAATGTTCAAAAGTCATAATATATACATCAGTTCATGACATCAAGTCTTACAAATTTACTGTCTCTGATGGACACACGTCCAGATCATCCGCTCTCAAAACTCCATCTCTCTCCCCACACCCACCACTGCTGGCCGCTCACCTCCAACTGCGTAACGCTACGCGCTGTTAACATCCAGCTGCCCAACACTACAGTAGCAAACAACAATGCAAACCAGCCACAGACTGCACACAGCACAGCCAGTGATTTCCATACAGAGCGCTAAGTGGTGTTACCAATAAAAAAACCCAAATAGCCTACTTACACATATATCAATAGCTCTACGAAAGCAACATTTGAATTTTAAGAATTATTCTCAAAACAATTCGTCAGTCCATAAAGCAATAGTCGCCACATGCATTAATTGGATACCATTTAATGTGACATATATATTCCCAACAAAAGGTCTACGACAGAAAAAATAGGAACCAAGACGTTAGGGCTGGCTAAGAAAAGAACTCGATGGGAGATATACGAACGACCTCATCCGGGGTAATGTCGGTCAAATAACTGTTTGACGCACGTAGGTTTGCACACGGAAACTAAGCGACTTCCGACAGCGATGTAGCTGCAGGAAGTATGGGGATCAAAAGGAGACCATATCAGACATTACATCTCGGTGCAAAATCCTAGTGCCCACAGTAAATTTGAGGTCACCAGACTAATCATCAATAAGTTAGACGAAGAGTTAGAAAACAAGTAATACAAAATGTAGCGGAACCGCAGTATCGTAACCGAGAAAATAATCCGTTGCAATTGACGTGACATAACACTGATCAATGAAACTGAGCAAATCACTTTCATCACAGACATTGCTCTACCGCCGGCCGCTGTGGCCGAGCGGTTCTAGGCGCCGTAGTCCGGAACCGCACTGCTGCTACGGTCGCAGGTTCGAATCCTGTCTCGGGCATATAGTGCTTAGAGCCATTTGAACCACTGCACTACCCGGCACCAGTAATTTGCAAACCAACTGCAGTGATTGGGTAGCGAAATGCAGGGTGTCGGCGGATGAAGTGAAAGGCACGTGGAAACAGTGGTCTGTACGCATTGTCCTTGTGGTAATACTACACATCAGTATTGTCACCAAACGAACTGTGGAGGGTCTAAAGAGCCTAAAACTGTATTCTTCGCTCCGTTGGCAACTGTACAATTCAGTTGGTCTGAACTGCTATACAATAATACGTCGAGTTTCCGAGGAATGGAGTCAACTTACTGAGACACTGTCGTTCGAATCGTTGTTGTTCTCAGTATCAAAAATGGTTCAAAAATGGCTCTGAGCACTATGGGACTTAACATCTGAGGTCATCAGTCCTGTAGAACTTAGAACTACTTAAATCTAACAAGCCTAAGGACATCACACACATCCATGCCCGAGGCAGGATTCGAGCCTGCGACCGTAGTAGTCGCGCGGTTCCGGACTGAAGCGCCTAGAACCGCTCGGCGCAATTCACGTATGTCATGAGTTAGGCGTTTGATGAATAATATGGAGGCTGTGGTCACAGTAACGGAATTTGACGATATGCAATCGAAATCTTCTATTGTGTTACACTTTCTATAAATAGTACGACAGGTTATGACTGTTAGATTAGATTAGATTAGATTAGATTTACTTTCATTCCAATTGATCCGTAGTGAGGAGATCCTCCAGGATGTAGAACGTGTCAGTGAAACAACAATACATGACAAATATTTACAACTCAAACAAATAAGCTAATGTACCATTCCACAGGTCCCAAGTGGAATGATCGTCATTTTTTAATGAAAACTATATGAAAGAATCATTTTCCAAATACTAATGCACTGAATTTAAAGTAAATTTTTTTATTTATTTATATGTAACGTAATAAACGTGTAATATAACTACTATAATACGTATTTACAATGAACACATTACTGTACTGAAATGGTGCAGACGCTACATTGTACTCACACACACACACACACACACACACACACACACACACACACTTATTTACAATGAACACATTACTGCACTGAATTTGTGCAGAAGTTATATATATATATATATATATATATATATATATATATATATATATATATATACATACAAATCAGTTGGTTCTACTGAGAAATTCATCAATGGAGTAGGAGTTGGCCACCAATAAATCCTTTAGGCTCCTCTTAAACTGAATTTCATTTGTTGTTAAGCTTTTTATGGCTGCTGGCATGTTATTGAAAATGTGTGTTCCTGAATAATGCACACCTTTTTGTACAAGACTAAGTGACTTTAAATCCTTGTGAAGGTTATTCTTATTTCTAGTACTGATTCCATGAATTGAGCTTTTGGTTTGAGAAAGTGATATATTTTTAATGACAAATTTCATTAAAGAATAAATATATTGGGAAGCAGTAGTTAGTATCCCTAGTTCCCTAAACAGGCTTCTGCAGGATGTTCTTGAGTTCACACCACATATAACTCTTACTGCACGTTTTAGCAGCAAAAGAAGCAAGGCAACTTAGGGGTTAACAGCCCACTGACAATAAGCTCTTTGGAGATGCAGCACTAGTTTCGATATTTACGTCTGTATGAGTACTCTGCGATTCACATTTAAGTGCCTTGCAGAGGTTTCATGGAACCACTTTTACACTATTTTTCTGCCGTTCTACTCTATAAAACCGTGCGGAAAAAACTAACTTTTAAATCTTTCCATGCGGCTGGCTTCTCGGTATCACTTAAAGTTGAGTGAGCCAATAAATTATAAATATGACTTTAAAACCGGTCAGTATCTGGGTTACAATGAGAGAATCTATGAACAAATGGTGCCACCCTATTCTGTCAGGAGTGTGACTACCGAACGACAGTTGACGGTTTAGACAAATTTTGCAGACTCAAATTTTTGCTTCGAAAGGCTTTGTAAAGGCAGCTTCGTAACAGGAGATAAGCAGTGAATGCGAGACGAGCAGAGCCAGCCAGACACGCGACAGGCGAGCTCCTGGCGGGGAGCCTGGGCAGGTCGCCAAGTGTCACGCCCTGAACACCTGCTGCGCCTCTGTGGCGCCGCCGATGCCATTAGCCGAGATTACGCACACTCACAACAACACTCAGTTTACTACACAGTCGTACAATGTGGCGCTGCCTCCTCCTGTGTGCACACAGCAACTTAGTAACGGACTGCGTGTTAACACAGACACAACTAGTGGTGGTGCAGCCTAGGAGTGGGGATGACTCGTTGCTTCAGTTAATGCGAGGCGTGTTTTTTTTAAGTAAGTACCGTTTTGAAATTAAAAAAGGACGCGCTAAGATATCTCAATAATTTTATTTTTACATGAAAGCCTGTACCTTAATCTACTTTTCTACATAATTTCCGTCAATAATGAGGTACTTGTCATAACGATGTACCAGTTTGAATGCCCTCCTCATAGAAGTCTGCCGCCTGACTTGTTAACCACTGCATTACCACTGTTTTGACTTCGTCATCGTCTTGAAGAGACTGGCCGCCCAGGAGTTTCTTCAAGTGCAGGAACAGATGGTAGTCACTGGGCGCAAGATCTGGGCTGTACGGAGGATGATCTAGAGTTTCCCATCGAAAAGATGTGATGATATCTTTGGTCTGATTCGCCACATGCTGACAGGCCTTGTCTTGCAGCAAAATGATGCCCTTGCTCAACTTCCATGGACTGTTGCTTTGATTCTGATGTGACGCAGGCCACCCATGTTTCATCGCCCATAACAATTTGGCTTAAGAAATCATCACCGTCGTTGTGGTACAGCTCAAGGAAAGTCAATGCGCTGTCTAAACATTTGGTTTTGTGCACATCCATCAACATTTTCGGTACCCAACGTGCGCACAATTTTCGGTAATTCAAGTGCTCGGTCACAATGCCATACGAAACACTACGAGAAACATTAGGAAAGTCATCCTGCAAGGAGGAAATCGTAAAGCGTCTGTTTTCTTTCACTTTATTGTCCACTTCCTGCAGCAAACTTTCATTAACGACCGAAGGACGCCCACTCCGTTGTTCATCATGCACATTTGTGCGGCCATCTTTAAATGTTCTCACCCACTTTCTTACCATTCTATCACTCATAATGTTTTCTCCGTAAACTGCGAACATCTCACGATGAATATCGATCGCATTTAGGCCTTTAGCACTAAGAAATCTTATAATAGCCCGTACTTCACAGTCGATGGGACTCACGACTATCGGAGGCATCTTAAACACTTGCTACACATCGTAAACAAGGATGAATCAGACTGTAATGGCGTCGTGCGTAGATTAAGGTACAGGCCTTCGTGTAAAAATAAAATTGTTGAGATATCTTAGCACGCCTTTTTTAATTTCAAAACGGTACTTACTTAAAAAACCCGCCTCGTATTTAATATTCTTTGATTGCCTATCACTAGGGGGTCTGCGCAGATGTGGATATACACAGATACACGCAGTACACTTCTTTGTGACTAAAAGCCAGAGGACAGAGTATTTCCTTCCCTCTATTTGCGTTATATAATTGATGACAGTAATAATAATTATTTCTGTTTTAGGTTACTATACTCATTTGTGATAACAGAAGTCGTATGTCGCGAATGGCTGGGAGACCCCGAAGGACAGGTTCAGCTGCCTAATTGGAAAGGTTTACCTTATCCTTCGCGCCCGCAGACACATCACGAAGTATTAAAGCTGGGTCGTAAGTGTCAACTCGCAGCCAATGTCTGTAATTCGTTTGTGTATTACTTGAAGCAGAGCCAAGTGAGGCACATGCTGTGGAGCAAGATGTCTACCTGGGAGACTTGAGCCAGGTGGCTGCGATGTGTCACGTCCGGCGATCGGGAAGATACGGCCTCTCAACGAACAATCGCTGCCTCTCTCCTAGTCTGTTGGAAAAACAAACGAAAGAGGGGAAGGGGGAGGGGGGAGAGACTGTTAACCAAGGCGTGTGTTAAGGGAAGCCTAGAGTTCATGACAGAGTTACATTTGGAGATTTTTTCTCTGCTTTTGCTGCTGGCCGGACGCCCGGTAAAGACACATTAGCTTTTTCGAAAGCCTCGTCCAGTCCCTGGACACGCATCGCAGCCGGCTTCAGTGAGGCGAGTCAGGAGAATCCTGCCTGTCTATAAACAAACTCTAACACACGCCACATTAAATGAGCTTTGATTTCCACGCTGTCTCTACGAAGTACGTGAATCTCCAACCGCAGAATATCAGCCACGTTCCCACAAGCACTTATTGATATATATTCCCGACCATATGCGGTCTCTTATAATCTTTAAGCCGTTTAAAATATAAAGAAAAAAAATAACGTAACCAATCATTTAATTTAAAGTCTTTTTCTTTATTTTTGTTTTCACTGGTTACGTTACGTTTTTATTTATATTACAAAGAGACAGATACTAGCCAACAAAGCAAACTGAAGATCTGACCAAGGCGGCAGCATCGTCGTGTCGGTCGAGAAACAGGCATGGCAGGCAGTAACAGTGTAGCCGGCCGGAGTGGCCGAGCGGTTCTAGGCGCTTCAGTGTGAAACCGCGCGACCGTTACGGTCGCAGGTTCGGATCCTGCCTCGGGCATGGATGTGTGTGATGTCCTTAGGTTAGTTAGGTTTAAGTAGTTCGAAGTTCTAGGGGACTGATGACCTCAGCTGTTAAGTCCAGTAGTGCTCAGACCCATTTGAACCAGTAACAGCGTATTTTCTGGTATTCTCACAAGTGGACGCCGTTAACACGTCAGTGCTGTAACGCCCTGAATAGCGTAACTATTAAACACTGAGCGGTACTGTTGTCTAAAAGTAATCTACTCACACTACCACTGTGACATTTATTACCGCCGCGTGGTCGTCGGAGGTTCGAGTCCTCCCTCGGGCATGGGTGTGCTGTTGTTCTTAGCATAAGTTAGTTTAAGTCAGATTAAGTAGTGTGTAAGCTTAGGGACCGATGACTTCAACAGTTTAATCCCATAGGATCCTACCACCAATTTACTTTCCAATTTATTACCAATGTAATGTACAGGAATCCACGCTTCCTCTCAATGACGCACAGGCCGCTTTAATAGGAACGTTTCAGTTCTTTGAAAAAAGTGTACCATAAGCAATTTTTAAAATCATGTCATCTCGGTCGTGCGTGATGACTCGTTTATTCTGGCACCTTTTAAAACCAAATTCATACGGGTAACAATTTTTTCAGGATTTTCTAGCTACAGCTGTAGTTGGGTGCGACAAAACCTGTGAAGTATTCACAAAGTTATTACTCTTCACATTGCTTACAATATCACAGAAGTTACTGCCTAATACGTACCCATGTCGTCAATGGGTTATATAGTGTGTATTATTTACTACTTTCTCGTTCGGGTAGACATGTGAATCCCACTCCTGCCGTAGTTGACAACTTTAACAATTTTTCTTGTACGTTTCGTCACGTTTTTCCCTTCAGCACCGTCACTCTTTTGTCTTCTCTTTGTCAGTAAATTAAATGACGTTATCAACAGGCAGTCAATGAGTGCCGGGAATGCACTTACCACGGTCGCTTTCCGTGTATGGACCACGAGGTAACAAGGCGCCCAACTGTGAACTAGAACCGGGATGTATCTAGTCCCGTTAAGTTAGTTCCTGCTGCAGACAGGTCTAGGTTTTTTTTTCGAGTAATGCGGAAAAACTAGCTACCAACCGTGTGTAAATGTAAAGCTATAAGCAGGTTTGATTTAAAAGTTCTTGGGTCTCCTTCCCCGAACCTTCAGATCCGGCGTTTCGGCCTTCTTGCTGAGGACTTTTCCGGGAATTGGCCGCACAATGCAATCCGCGTTAAACTCGCGCATAGAGAACTGTTTTGTCGGTACGACCAGAGCAACTACGAGCGTAACGGGGCGGGACTCCCGGGCAAAACAGGCGGCACGTGCACGGCGGGCCGTGCGGAATCCCTGGCCTAGCGGGAGCGCATTCCGGCCGCGATTGTGCGAACCGTAATCCCATCAGGCGCTGTGCGACAGAGCAAGCAGTCCCCCCACCACACGCCGCAACCCCCCCCCCCCCCCCCATCCTTTCCACGCACACACACGCAAACCGCTTACGGCGCGGGGAAGCCCCGGACACGCGCCGCCTGCATCTCGCCGCAGCTGCGACCCATCGATCTCACGCCGCGCCTGGGCCGGCAGACACTTACAACCCTCTATTCCCTCGGGGAATCCCCTACCGCCTGTCCGCAAAATTGCTTTCGCGGCGGCCAAATCGCTGCAAGTGATAGGTGACGTAGCTGGGAGGGTCATTGCCCTCCGTCACCGCTGCTAGTACTGCCGTCAGCCGTAGTGGTACTTCAGAGCGTTAACGTTGGTGAAATACAATGAGCTTCCTTTCCTTCAGGAAAGCTTTGAATTACTCTGTGAAGCTTTTTTTTTAATTTGAAGAATACTAATCGGTATAATTCTGAATGTATTTCTATAAATATTTCCGTTTTTTTGTCCATCAACGTTGTTGTACGTATTTCGTTGTTACTTTGTTTTAGAGTGATCATCGTCTTGAAGATGGAAACACCTGTTCATATTTTTCCAGTGTTTACGTATTAGGCTTCTTTTATTTTCAAGAAAGCCTTCATCAAGTGAAAGTTGAGTGGAAAAGATGTGAAAAAGAATGTATAAAATAACAAACCAGAAACAAACATGTCAAGAATTTAGAATACCACGGAAACCACAACATGCTGCCCAGTGATAACACGCATGGAAGCAGTCTAGCTCACCCATTTAAGGAAGTTTCAGAAATAAAGCGAGCCCGAATGAAAATGACACACGCACATCGAAACACAGTGAGGGGACAAAAGGCATGGGATAGCGATATGGCCATACACTGATAAGCCAACAGATTATGACCACTGTCCACTGCGACGAAGAATAACGCTTGATGGCGTTGCGGGCACGTGACGTGTAACAAAAGTATGTAAGAGGAGCAGACACGGACGGGGCATCACCCTAGCGGAGATATGGGCTGCAAATGGGGAAATCCATAGAGATAAGCGACTTTTACAAAGGGCAGTTACTATTACACAGAGCCTGTCAACGAGTATCTCGAAAACGGCGAAGCTGGTCGAATGTTCACATGCTACCGTCGCGAGCATCTACGGTAAGAGATAGAAGCACAGTGACACTACCACTATGCGCTAAATGGTTGGACGTCCACGACTCTTCATAGAATGTGGGGTTCGGAGGTTTGTCTGTTCTATAAAGTAGGATAGATGGTGACCTGTAGCCTCTGTGCTGAAAGAGCACAATGCTGGTGCACGCACAAGTGTCTCGGAGAACACCGTTTATCGTCCATTGTAGAACATGGAGCTTCACAGCAGACCACCTATACGTGTTCACATGTTGACCCAACGACATCTTCAATTATGATTGCACTGGGTAAAAGACTATCGGGATTCGGCCGTCGATCAATGGAAACGTGTCAGCTCTTCCGGTGAATCGCATTTGTGCTCCGCTAGGTTGATGGTCGTCTTCGCAAACGCCATCATGAAGGGCAACGGCTGCTCGAAACGTGCAGCGCGCCATGGACGCTAGGTGATGGGGGCAGTGTTATGCTATGGGAGAGTCTCCCGTGCTTACTTGGGTCCCGTGGTGGTAATCGAAGACAAATTGACAGCTTCAAATCAGCTGCAACCCTTCATGTTTGATGTCTCCCCCGAACGACGATGTCATCAAATGGTTCAAATGGCTCTGAGCACTATGGGACTTGACTGCTGAGATCATCAGTCCCCTAGAACTTAGAACTACTTAAACCTAACTAACCTAAGGACATCACGCACATCTATGCCCGAGGCAGGATTCGAACCTGCGACCGTAGCGGTCGCGCCGTTCCAAGCTGAAGCGCCTAGAACCGCTCGGCCACAGCGGCCGGCAATGATGTCATCTTTCAGTAGTGTAATTGTCCGTGTCTCAGAGCCAGAATCCTGCTGCAGTGGTCTGAGGAGCGCTATAGTGAACTCATGCTGAATCTGCTTAGTGTATTCACCTCTTGGTCTCCCTCTAAGATTTTTATGCTCCACGTTGCCTTCCAGTACTAAATTGGTGATCCCTTGATGCCTCAGAACATGTCCTACCAACTGATCCCTTCTTCTGGTCAAGTTGTGCCACAAACTTCTCTCCAATCCTATTCAATACTTCCTCATTAGTTATGTGATCTACCCATCTAATCTTCAGCATTCTTCTGTAGCACCACATTTCGAAAGATTCTATTCTCTTCTTGTCCAAACTATTTATCGCCCACGTTTCACTTCCATACATGGCCACACTCCATACAAATACTTTTAGAAACGACTTCCTGACACTTAAGTCTATACTCGTTGTTAACAAATTTCTCTTCTTCGGAAACGCTTTCCTTGGCATTGCCAGTCTACATTTTGTATCCTCTCTACTTCGACCATCATCAGTTATTTTGCTCCCCAAATAGCAAAACTCCTTTACTACTTTAAGTGTCTCATTCCCTAATCTAATTCCCTCAGCATAACCCGACTTAATTCGACTATATTCCATTATTCCATGTGGGGCAATTTGGCGTTAATGGGCTATGGCAGTAGACGACCGAAGTGAGTACCTTTCTAACAGCACGCCATCACCTGCTACGCCTCTCCTGGGTTCGTGATCATATCCATTGAACTCTACGCGACTGGAAAACAGTGGCTTGGTCAGAGGAGTTCCGATTACAGTTGGTAAGAGCTGATGGTAGGGTTCTAGTGTGGCGCAGACCCCACGAAGCTCCTTAATGTCATGGGCTGTGATACATGGGAATGGATGGGATCCTAACTGGCCGCATCTTTGCCTGGAAATGGTTATTTTCGGCTACCATTTGAAACCGTTCAAGGCTCCATATTCACGAACCACTATGCAATTTTTATGGATGAAAATGCACCATGTCCCCGTGCCACAGTTGTTGGCGATTGGTGTGAAGAGCATTTTGGACAGTTCGAGCGAATAATTGGGCCACCCACATCGCCGACATGAGTCCCATCGAGTATTTACGGTACATAATCAAGAGGTCAGTTCGAGCACAAAATCCTGCACTGGTAACACTTCCGCGATTGCGGACTGCTATAGGGGCAGCATGGCTCGGTCTTCTGCAGGTGAATTCCAACGACTTGTTAAATCGATGCCACGTCGAGCTGCTTCAATACGCCGGGCAGGCGGAAGTCTGACACGCCTATCAGGAGGTACGCCATGACTTTTGTCACCTTGGTTTATGTTTCAATGTGTGAAATCTTATGGCACTTAACTGCTATGGTTATCAGTCCCTAAGCTTATACACTACTTAACCTAAATTATCCTAAGGACAAACACACACGCACCCATGCCCGAGGCAGGACTCGAACCTCCGCCGGGACCGTTCATGTCTGAATAAAGAATAATAAAAAAAGTACAATGTGTTTTGCAGAAGTTTGAGTTTAAAAATATTGTTGCACTAGTAAAAAAGTGTACCGTGGTCTAGGGGTAGCGTCTTTGATTCATAATCAAAACGTCTTCGGTCCCGGGTTCGATCCCCGCCACTGCCTAAATTTTGATAAATAATCAGCATTGGCGGCCGAAGACGTCCGGCATAAGAAGTCAGCCTCATTCTGCCAACGACCTTGTCAAAGAGGGCGGAGGAGCGGATAGAGGTTCAGGGCCCTCTCTTGTCTTAGGGTTGGGAAATTGCCCCTAAAGGCGGAAGAATCAGCAATGATCAACGACATGAGGATGCAGAAGGCAATGGAAACCACTGCATTAAAGGCACGTAACGTGTATCCACAGGACATGTGGCCTGTAATTGAAGAAGTGTCATGATGATCTCTCCATTGGCAAAAGATTCCGGAATAGTCCCCCATTCGGATCTCCGGAAGGGGACTGCCAAGGGGGAGGTTACCATGAGAAAAAGATTGAATAATCAACGGAAGGATAACGTTCTACGAGTCGGGGCGTGGAATGTCAGAAGCTTGAACGTGGTGGGGAAACCAGAAAATCTGAAAAGGGAAATGCAAAGGCTCAATCTAGGTATAGTAGGGGTCAGTGAAGTGAAGTGGAAGGAAGACAAGGATTTCTGGTCAGATGAGTATCGGGTAATATCAACAGCAGCAGAAAATGGTATAACAGGTGTAGGATTCGTTATGAATAGGAAGGTAGGGCAGAGGGTGTGTTACTGTGAACAGTTCAGTGACCGGGTTGTTCTAATCAGAATCGACAGCAGACCAATACCGACAACGACAGTTCAGGTATACATGCCGACGTCGCAAGCTGAAGATGAACAAATAGAGAAAGTGTATGAGGGCAATGCAGTATGTAAAGGGGGACGAAAATATAATAGTCATGGGCGACTGGAACGCAGTTGTAGGGGAAGGAGTAGAAGAAAAGGTTACAGGAGAATATGGGTTTGGGACAAGGAATGAAAGAGGAGAAAGACTAATTGAGTTCGGTAACAAGTTTCAGCTAGTAATAGCGAAAACCCTGTTCAAGAATCGCAAGAGGAGGAGGTACACTTGGAAAAGGCCGGGAGATACGGGAAGATTTCAATTAGATTACATCATGGTCAGACAGAGATTCCGAAATCAGATACTGGATTGTAAGGCGTACCCAGGAGCAGATATAGACTCAGATCACAATATAGTAGTCATGAAGAGTAGGCTGAAGTTCAAGACATTAGTCAGGAAGAATCAATACGCAAAGAAGTGGGATACGGAAGTACTAAGGAATGACGAGATACGTTTGAAGTTCTCTAACGCTATAGATACAGCAATAAGGAATAGCGCAGTAGGCAGTACAGTTGAAGAAGAATGGACATCTCTAAAAAGGGCCATCACAGAACTTGGGAAGGAAAACATAGGTACAAAGAAGGTAGCTGCGAAGAAACCATGGGTAACAGAAGAAATACTTCAGTTGATTAATGTTCTGGGAAAATCAGGAATACAGAAATACAAGTTGCTGAGGGATGAAATAAATAGGAATTGCAGGGAAGCTAGGACGAAATGGCTGCAGGAAAAATGTGAAGACATCGAAAAAGATATGATTGTCGGAAGGACAGACTCAGCATACAGGAAAGTCAAAACAACCTTTGGTGACATTAAAAGCAACGGTGGTAACATTAAGAGTGCAACGGGAATTCCACTGTTAAATGCAGAGGAGAGAGCAGATAGGTGGAAAGAATACATTGAAAGCCTCTATGAGGGTGAAGATTTGTCTGATGTGATAGAAGAAGAAACAGGAGTCGATTTAGAAGAGATACGGGATCCAGTATTAGAATCGGAATTTAAGATCTTTGGAGGACTTACGGTCAAATAAGGCAGAAGGAATAGATAACATTCCATCAGAATTTCTAAAATCATTGGGGGAAGTGGCAACAAAACGACTATTCACGTTGGTGTGTAGAATATATGAGTCTGGCGATATACCATCTGACTTTCGGAAAAGCATCATCCATACAATTCCGAAGACGGTAAGAGCTGACAAGTCCGAGAATTATCGCACAATCAGCTTAACAGCTCATGCATCGAAGCTGCTTACAAGAATAATATACAGAAGAATGGAAAAGAAAATTGAGAATGCGCTAGGTGACGATCAGTTTGGCTTTAGGAAAAGTAAAGGGACGAGAGAGGCAATTCTGACGTTACGGCTAATAATGGAAGCAAGATTAAAGAAAAATCAAGACACTTTCATAGGATTTGTCGACCTGGAAAAAGCGTTCGACAATATAAAATGGTGCAAGCTGTTCGAGATTCTGAAAAAAATAGGGGTAATCTATAGGGAGAGACGGGTCATATACAATATGTACAACAACCAAGAGGGAATAATAAGAGTGGACGATCAAGAACGAAGTGCTCGTATTAAGAAGGGTGTAAGACAAGGCTGTAGCCTTTCGCCCCTACTCTTCAATCTGTACATCGAGGAAGCAATGATGGAAATAAAAGAAAGGTTCAGGAGTGGAATTAAAATACAAGGTGAAAGGATATCAATGATACGATTCGCTGATGACATTGCTATCCTGAGTGAAAGTGAAGAAGAATTAAATGATATGCTGAACGTAATGAACAGTCTAATGAGTACACAGTATGGTTTGAGAGTAAATCGGAGAAAGACGAAGGTAATGAGAAGTAGTAGAAATGAGAACAGCGAGAAACTTAACATCAGGATTGATGGTCACGAAGTCAATGAAGTTAAGGAATTCTGCTACCTAGGCAGTAAAATAACCAATGACGGACGGAGCAAGGAGGACATCAAAAGCAGACTCGCTATGGCAAAAAAGGCATTTCTGGCCAAGAGAAGTCTATTAATATCAAATACCGGCCTTAATTTAAGGAAGAAATTTCTGAGGATGCACGTCTGGAGTACAGCATTGTATGGTAGTGAAACATGGACTGTGGGAAAAACGGAACAGAAGAGAATCGAAGCATTTGAGATGTGGTGCTATAGACGAATGTTGAAAATTAGGTGGACTGATAAGGTAAGGAATGAGGAGATTATACGCAGAATCGGAGAGGAAAGGAATATGTGGAAAACACTGATAAGGATACGGGACAGGATGATAGGAAATCTGCTAAGACCGGAGGGAATGACTTCCATGGTACTAAAGGGAGCTGTAGAGGGCAAAAACTGTAGAGGAAGACAGAGATTGGAATACGTCAAGCAAATAATTGAGGACGTAGGTTGCAAGTGCTACTCTGAGATGAAGAGGTTAGCACAGGAAAGGAATTCGTGGCGGGCCGCATCAAACCAGTCAGTAGACTGATGACCAAAAAGAAAAAGTAAAAAATTAACTCGAGGAAAACGTGTTTATACAGTATGGAAACACCCATACTGGCTTGCAGAGGTTTCATCGAACCACTGTTACACTATTTTTCTGCCGTTCTACTCTATAAAAGCGTGCGGAAAAAACTAACTCTTAAATCTTTCCATGCGAGATCTCATTCCTCTTACGTTATTTTAATGATCAGTTCTCTCTACGTAGGTGGGTGTCAACAAAATATATTCAAATTCGGAGGAGAACGTTGCAGACTGGAATTTTGTAAAAAGATCTCGCTGCAACGGAAGACGTCGTTGTTTAATGATTGCCACACCAGCTCGCGTATCATATCTGTGATACTATTTCCTCTCTTTCACGATAATGCGTAACGACCTGCCCACCTTTGATTTTTTTTTCTTCGATATTCTCTGCCAATCCTTTCTGGTGAGAATCCCGTATTGCAGAGCAGTACTGTAGTAGAGGAAGGACAAGCGTAGCGTAGGCAGTCTCTTTAGTAGACCTGTTGCTTCTTCTAAGTGTTCTACTAATAAGACAGACTTTGCTTTGCCTTCGTCACAGCATTATCTTTGTGATCAATATAATTTAAGTTATTCGTATTTGTAGTGATTTAAGGATTTAGAGCCTGCCCCTGTGGCCGAACGGTTGTAGGTGCTTCAGTCCGGAACCACGCTACTGCCAATGTCGCAAGTTCGAATCCTGCCTCGGGCATGGATGTCTGTGATGTCCTTAGGTTGGTTAGGTTTAAGTAGTTCTAAGTCTAGGGGACTGATGACCTCAGATGTTAAGTCCCATAGTGCTTAGAGCCATTTGAACCATTCTGAATGATTTAGAGATATCTCGGATGACCTAAATGCGGATGAATGTGAGGGGAATCTACCCATGCTCCTCACATATGTGAGACCATTGCCTTAGTCACTGCAACAGCTCACTAGGTTTTTGATACTATCGTGATGATTGCAAAACTTAATTTAAAAATTATGTATTATGTTGGAGAACTTCGTGTGTTACACAATTTCAAGATGGAATATTTATAACATTTCCTCGGGTGACACCTTCACTTTAAAATTGTGGAAACTGTTTTTCGTCTGTTTGGCTTAACGTAACGGGTTTTAAGCACTATAGAATCCCCTGTTGTCAAGGATTATTTACTAAATGTTATGTAGTCTGCAAGGTTCCATCAACTGGCACGCGATCAAGTCATACATGAAATAATACCTCCTAATTAGGAAGTGTGAGAATTGCGTTTACTGTAGATTCATAAGCTGAGAATTAGCACAGTTTGTGAATGAGGGCGCCCGAGACAGATTAACGACATTGAGGTTTAACAGTCCACCTCACTACGTTTCGGATCAGTCGCTTGCTGTTGAGAAGAAACCTTTGAACCCGGATACTGCACTGCGTATCGCAGCGAGTTTACCTTCCACGAATGCGAATGACAAAGCGTAAGTTGTTATACATAATAAGGCCACCTCACTGGTGGGGCAGGGGTCTGAAAGCAAGCGAGCTTTTCTTCCGGGTGCTGAACTGTGCAGTGAGTGAGCTACGTAAGAGCGCAGATGACGGCAGCATAATGTGAGGCGGCAGCAACAGTCGCGCGAGGCCGGCTCTGCAGGCAGCGAGCCAGCTCGTAAAAACGCCGCAAGTGGGTGCTCGGCCGCTTCAAGGGCCGCAGCTGTACCCGGTCCTCATGTGTGTCCCCCTCTTGCCTTGCTTTGTCTTGCCTTGCTTTGTCTTGCCTTGCCTTGTCTTGTCTTGTCTTGCCTTGCCTTGCCGTGCCTTGTCTTGCTTTGTCTTGTCTTGCCTTGCCTTGCCTTGTCTTGTCTTGTACTGTCTTGTCTTACATTATACCATCTTGTCTTACACTATACCATCTTGTCTTACGCTATACCATCTTGTCTTATACTATACCATATTGTCTTATACTATACCATCTTGTCTTATACTATACCATCTTGTCATGTATTACACTGTCTTTTCATGTACTGTTTTGTCTTATCGTGTATTGTTTCGTCTTATCATGTATTGTTTCGTCTTGTCTTGTTCTGTTCCGTACTGTCTTGTCCTGTCTTATTTTGTATTCTTTTGTATGGTCTTTCCTTGTCTCTTTTTGGCTGGTCTTGTCCTGTCCTTTATTGTATTGCACTGTACTGTTCCACAGCACTCCCTGAGTACCAGTGAGTGACATCACAGCATACAATGTCGAGGTCATTTACAAACAGCGCAGGTCATTCACATTTTCATAAAAGAACACAAGCGAAAAATTATGGTCCTATATCTCTGACGTGAACGGGTCTTTTGCTCGCGTATTATATTTCCACACATCAAAAATCTCCTTACGAATCAACATGGGTTTCGGTACCAATGGCATCTGAAATTCAATTCGCTCCTTTCAATCACTAGATCCATAAAGCAACAGATAGCGGCGCTTAGGTTGATGTTGTGTTCCTTGACTTCCGGAAGCGTTAGATATAGTTACTTACTGCGAAGCAATGAACAAATTACGAGCGTACGGAATATCAGACCCGCTATGAGACTGGATTGGATTGAAGAGCTACTAGTAAAAAGAACACAGCATGTCATCCGGAAAGGAGAGCAGTCTTTAGAGGTAAAAGTAAATTAGGGCGTACCCCAAGGGAGTGTTCTAGGATCATTTCTTTTCACTATTTATATATAAATGACCTAGTGGGTGGTATCGGAATTTCTATGACGATGTTCACTGGTAATGGTGTTGTAAATAAACTCGCAACGTAAGGAAACTGTAGCAGAATGCATGGAGACCCGATGGCCTGTAACAGAATGCATGGTGACCCAATGCAGCTTGACGCTTGGTGCCAAGAGAGGCAGTTGACGCACAACATAAACAAATTTTTAAAATAATTGAAAAGCGACGATCGCTTCAATATCGTTTACTAGATCGTTTCATCTAGTAAACGATATTGACGCGATCGTGGCTTTTCAATTATTTTAAAAGCAGAATGGTCGCCCCACGCCACACCATGCGTTCACTGCAACATAAACAAGTCTTATGTATTGCACACCAATAGGTAGATAAATACACTAAGGTTCGATTCCACAACTGTCAATCAGAAATTGGAATTATTCGCATCCACTAAATAGCGTATATTAGGCGTACAGAACAACGTGGAACGATCACATAAAACTAATCGTAGCAAAGACAGATGCCAGACAGCGATCCGTTGGAAGAATCTCCAGGCAATATAGTGCCCCAGCGAAAGTGAGAACTTACGAAATCCTCGTTCCACCAATGATTAGATATCACTTACTGGAATATTTACTACATATGACTGACAGAGAAAACAGAGAAACAGCGCATTTCGCAAAAGGTTCATCCAGTAACAGCAGAAGTTCAAATGGCTCTGAGCACTATGGGACTTAACATCTTAGGTCATCAGTCCCCTAGAACTTAGAACTACTTAAACCTAACTAACCTAAGGACATCACACAACACCCAGCCATCACGAGGCAGAGAAAATCCCTGACCCCGCCGGGAATCGAACCCGGGAACCCGGGCGTGGGAAGCGAGAACGCTACCGCACGACCACGAGATGCGGGCTAACAGCAGAAGTGTCACAGAAATGCTCTTGCATTTCCTATGGCAAACAGTGCAAGAAAAGCGTTCTGAGTTTGGATGTAGTTTGTTGTTAAAATTCAACAGCGTTCGTTCGTACATGGATCACACGACATACCGCTACGTCCTGTGTATATCTCGAAGAAGAACCATAAAGATAACTTTAGAGAGATTTCCTCTCTCACGAAGGCCCATCAGTTGTCGTGCTGCCCATACAATATTCGCTACTGGATCAGCAAAGGCGGGATGGAGAGTGGGGGGTGAAGAGACTAAATGGTACACAAAATACCCTCCACGAAACACAGTAAAATATATATGTAGACGTACAAGTTCGGAGATTCATTTATACTACTGGCCATTAAAACTGCTACACCACTAAGAAGACGTGTTACATACGCGAAATTTAACCGACAGGAAGTAGATGCTGTGATATGCAAATGATTAGCTTTTCAGAGCATTCACACAAGTTTGGCGCCGGTGGCGACACCTACAACGAGCTGGCATGAGGAAAGTTTCCAACCGATTTCTCATACACAAACAGCAGTTGACCGGCGTTGCGTCGTGAAACGTTGTTGTGATGCCTCGTTTAAGGGGAGAAATGCGTACCATCACATTTCCGACTTTGATAAAGGTCGGATTGTAGCCTATCGCGATTGCGGTTTATCGTATCGCGACATTGCTGCTTGCGTTGGTCGAGATCCAATGACTGTTAGCAGAATATGGAATCTGTGGATTCAGGAGGGTAATACGAAACGCCGTGCTGGATCCCAACGGCCTCGTATCACTAGCAGTCCAGATGACAGGCATCTTATCCGCATGGCTGTAACGGATCGTGCAGCCACGTCTCGATCCCTGAGTCAACAGATGGGGACATTTACAAGACAACAACCATCTGCACGAACAGTTCGACGACGTTTGCAGCAGCATGGACTATCAGCTCGGAGACCATGGCTGCGGTTACCCTTGACGCTGCATCACAGACAGGAGCGCCTGCGATGGTGTACTCGACGACGAACCTGGGTGCACGAATGGAAAAACGTCGTTTTTTCGGATGAATCCAGGTTCTGTTTACAGCACCATGATGGTCGCATCCGCGTTTGGCGACTCCGCGGTGAACGCACATTGGAAGCGTGTATTCGTCATCGCCATACTGGCGTGTCACCCGGCGTGATGGTATGGGGTGCCATTGGTTACTCGTCTCGGTCACCTCTTGTTCGCATTGACGGCACTTTGAATAGTGGACGTTGTTACACTTCAGATGTGTTACGACCCATGGCACTACCCTTCTTTCGATCCCTGCGAAACCGTACACTTCAGGAGGATAATGCACGACCGCATGTTGCAGGTCCTGTACGGGACTTTCTGGATACAGAAAATGTTCGACTGCTGCCCTGGCCAGTACATTCTCCAGATCTCTCACCCATTGAAAAAGTCTGGTCAATGGCGGCCGAGCAACTGGCTCGCCACAATACGCCAGTCGCTACTCTTGATGAACTGTGGTATCATGTTGAAGGTGCATGGGCAGCTGTATCTGTACACGCCATCCAAGCTCTCTTTGACTCAATGCACGACCGCATGTTGCAGGTCGTGTACGGCCAGAGGTGGTTGTTGTGGGTACTGATTTCTCACTATCTATGCACCCAAATTGCATGAAAATGTAATCACATGTCAGTTCTAGTATTAAATACACTCCTGGAAATTGAAATAAGAACACCGTGAATTCATTGTCCCAGGAAGGGGAAACTTTATTGACACATTCCTGGGGTCAGATACATCACATGATCACACTGACAGAACCACAGGCACATAGACACAGGCAACAGAGCATGCACAATGTCGGCACTAGTACGGTGTATATCCACCTTTCGCAGCAATGCAGGCTGCTATTCTCCCATGGAGACGATCGTAGAGATGCTGGATGTAGTCCTGTGGAACGGCTTGCCATGCCATTTCCACCAGGCGCCTCAGCTGGACCAGCGTTCGTGCTGGACGTGCAGACCGCGTGAGACGACGCTTCATCCAGTCCCAAACATGCTCAATGGGGGACAGATCCGGAGATCTTGCTGGCCAGGGTAGTTGACTTACACCTTCTAGAGCACGTTGGGTGGCACGGGATACATGCGGACGTGCATTGTCCTGTTGGAACAGCAAGTTCCCTTGCCGGTCTAGGAATGGTAGAACGATAGGTTCGATGACGGTTTGGATGTACCGTGCACTATTCAGTGTCCCCTCGACGATCACCAGTGGTGTACGGCCAGTGTAGGAGATCGCTCCCCACACCACGATGCCGGGTGTTGGCCCTGTGTGCCTCGGTCGTATGCAGTCCTGATTGTGGCGCTCACCTGCACGGCGCCAAACACGCATACGACCATCATTGGCACCAAGGCAGAAGCGACTCTCATCGCTGAAGACGACACGTCTCCATTCGTCCCTCCATTCACGTCTGTCGCGACACCACTGGAGGCGGGCTGCACGATGTTGGGGCGTGAGCGGAAGACGGCCTAACGGTGTGCGGGACCGTAGCCCAGCTTCATGGAGACGGTTGCGAATGGTCCTCGCCGATACCCCAGGAGCAACAGTGTCCCTAATTTGCTGGGAAGTGGCGGTGCGGTCCCCTACGGCACTGCGTAGGATCCTACGGTCTTGGCGTGCATCCGTGCGTCGCTGCGGTCCGGTCCCAGGTCGACGGGCACGTGCACCTTCCGCCGACCACTGGCGACAACATCGATGTACTGTGGAGACCTCACGCCCCACGTGTTGAGCAATTCGGCGGTACGTCCACCCGGCCTCCCGCATGCCCACTATACGCCCTCGCTCAATGTCCGTCAACTGCACATACGGTTCACGTCCACGCGGTCGCGGCATGCTACCAGTGTTAAAGACTGCGATGGAGCTCCGTATGCCACGTCAAACTGGCTGACACTGACGGCGGCGGTGCACAAATGCTGCGCAGCTAGCGCCATTCGACGGCCAACACCGCGGTTCCTGGTGTGTCCGCTGTGCCGTGCGTGTGATCATTGCTTGTACAGCCCTCTCGCAGTGTCCGGAGCAAGTATGGTGAGTCTGACACACGGGTGTCAATGTGTCCTTTTTTTCCATTTCCAGGAGTGTATTTGTCGAATGAATACCCGTTTGTCATCTGCATTTCTTCTTGGTGTAGCAATTTTAATGGCCAGTAGTGTATGTTATGGTCTCAGGGCTCGCACGTCACCTCCCCAACGGTCGCAACACGAAAACGCATTTCTAACAGCAGATCAATAAAGGACCTTTTTTCACGCATCTAGTACACTTCACACAGAAATTCTAGTAAATTCAGACGGCAAATTTTTAGATCTGCCGAACTGCGGGAAAAAGAATTTTTTCCCCCTAAAACCTAGTCGAAAGCATTAAGCACAATATGTTTCTCGCCGCTTCTGATCGGTTTTCAGCGGCAATGGTGGTCCACTGGTGATCGCGTGATCCTGTGCATAATCGAATTTGTTCCCACACACGTGAATTGCTTGGTCACGTCTCTATTCTTCAATAATGTGGGGTACGTTAAGCGCACAGCGATTAGTTCAAATGGCTATGAGCACTAGGGGACTTAACTTGTGACGTTATCAGTGCCCTAGAACTTAGAACTACTTAAACCTAACTAACCTAAGGGCATCACACACATCCACGCCCGAGGCAGGATTCGAACCTGCGACCGTAGCGGTCGCTTGGTTCCAGACTGTAGCGATTAGTTTTTTTTTCGATTTTCCTATACAGGGTGGTCCATTGATAGTGACCGGGCCAAATATCTCACGAAATAAGCGTCAAACGAAAAAACTACAAAGAACGAAACTCGTCTAGCTTGAAGGGGGAAACCAGATGGCGCTATGGTTGGTCCGCTACATGGCGCTGCCATAGGTCAAACGGATATCAACTGGTTTTTTTATTTTTTTAAATAGGAACCCCCATTTTTTATTACATATTCGTGTAGTGCGTGAAGAAATATGAATGTTTTAGTTGGACCACTTTTTTCGCTTTGTGATAGATGGCGCTGTAATAGTCACAAACATACGGCTCACAATTTTAGACGAACAGTTGGTAACAGGTAGGTTTTTTAAATTAAAATACAGAACGTAGGTACGTTTGAACATTTTATTTCGGTTGTTCCAATGTGATACATGTGAACTTATCATTTCTGTAATAAAAAATGGGGGTTCGTATTTTTAAAAAACGCTGTTGATATCCGTTTACCTATGGCACCTCTATGTAGCGGGCCAACCATAGCGCCATCTGGTTTCCCCCTTCAAGCTAGACAAGTTTCGTTCTTTGTAGTGTTTTCGTTTGACGCTTACTTCGTGAGTATGTGGCCCGGTCACGATCAATGGATCACCCTGTATATTCTCTTATTATTCTGTCTTGTTGCGTGCTAATACAAAGCTAAAGATCAGAAGCGTAAGATATGCTTTCAGGAAATAAAAAGAAATTGGCTAAATGTAATACCGAAGTCTACAGAAACGAAGCTGCTCACAGAATATAGGAGCTGGACAAAAATATGGAAACGCCAAAAACTCAACACATTACCATGCCTAATATGGAGCAGGAACACCAGTGGCTTTTAAAACAGCTTCAGGCCGTCTCTGATTAGATAAATACAGAATTTTGTATGGTTTCAAAACAACCTTATACCTTTCTTCATCCAAAATAGTGGGAAGTTGTAGTAGCGGTGATGGAGATAGGTGGATAGCAACCACGCATCCTTTTCCCCAACGCAGACGACAAAGGCTCAATAATATTGAGATCTGGAGACTGCGGTGGCCAGGGCGGACACGACAAATCGTCCTCGTGCTCACATGAGCAGTCCTACACGGTGTGAGATGTGTGAACAGGGGCCCTATAGTTCTGGAACACAGCATCACCAATGCGGAACATACATTATACCATTTGATGATCGGGCAAAATGGTCCCATAATTCTTGGCTGTAAGGCGACGAGGCCCAGTAACCACGGGACCTGTGCGACATGTTTCACTTTTGGGTCGTAAACTCGGCCAGAATTGAGAACTGTGTGAAACAAGAGTCACTCGACCAAATGACAACCTTCCATTGCTCCACAGCCCGGCTTCTATGTCATCGGCAGCACGTTTTCCTGTTACGGCCATTTGCATCACTGTTGAATGGTTTTGGAATTCCAACTAGTCCTGCAATTCTCTGCTTACAGAGCTCCCTTGATGTTGTTTTGGTGCTGAGAGGATCCGCAAATGCGACATTTGGTCCTGCGTCACTTCTGCAGGCTTCCCCATCTTCCTTTTCGTCACAATCCTCTTCAACGACCGTCCTTCACTTTCGTCCGCGCTGTGACTTGACGGATGTTTTACAGCGTTCCCTGTACGCGGTGTAAATCTTCGGTACGGTAGCTCTTGTAACATCAAACCGTTTCCAGAATGAGATTTGCACTCTGCAGTGGAGTGTGCGCTGATATGAATCTTCCTGGCATATTAAAACTGTGTGCCTGACCGAGACTCGAACTCGGGACGTTTGCCTTTCGCGGAGTCTCCGCAATATCCTTTCTTTCAGGAGTGCTAGTTCTGCAAGGTTCGCAGGAGAGCTTCTGTAAAGTTTGGAAGGTAGGAGACGAGGTACTGGCAGAAGTAAAGCTGTGAGGACGGGGCGTGAGTCGTGCTTGGGTAGCTCAGTTGGTAGAGCACTTGCCCGCGAAAGGCAAAGGTCCCGAGTTCGAATCTCGGACCGGCACACAGTTTTAATCTGCCAGGAAGTTTCATCAAAACATTTGTCTGCATTTGTTACGGAAGCAGCCACCGTACAAGCTCCAACAATTTACCAACATTCGAAGTCATCTCCAAGGCGAAGCATACACAACCACGCAGAACACTTCTGACACGACTGGCACTTGCAACGAGGGCAATGCACAGCTGCCTTTCGTGGTCAAATACAACAGCACCACCTGCAGGCTTGCTAGCGCCTGCTTTTATTTTCAAGCATGCATCTCTCGCTGTCTTTCTATATTTTTGTCCAACCGCTGTAACACCGGTATTAGTGTATCGCTCCATGTAGGTCAGTTCAGCAAATTACGAGATCGCGTGGACAGGGCGCGTGATTGTTTCTGTAGAGGAACTCCGCAGCAGTTACAGCACAGCGCTCAGTAACTCGTGGGGCGGCAGCAGTGTGGGCGGAAGACAGCCGTTGCGGTCTAAAGGGGAGAGGGAGACCGCTGCAAGCGTAATGGCGGGGGTGGGGGTGGCGTGGGTGGCATCATGACAGGGGGGGGGGCGGGGGTGAGGCGCCGCGGGGCGCCGCCTGGTCGAGGGTCTGTCCACGCTCTGCGGCGGCCGCAGCTGGACGCGACACGGCCACGCAAGGGAATTCCACCCCTGGCCGACACCGCCACCACTGAGCGTGGCGGGCCCGCCTGTACGCAGGAGTTGCACTAACTCACTCCTGTAACTGTCCAGAATTGTAATACATTGAGCAAACATAAATTCTTTACCTTTAGCACCCACACATTTACACTACTGGCCATTAAAATTGCTACACCAAGAAGAAATGCAGATGATAAACGGGTATTCATTCGACAAATATATTATACTAGAACTGACATGTGATTACATTTTCACGCAATTTGGGTGCATAGATAGTGAGAAATCAGTACCCACAACAACCACCACTGGCCGTAATAACGGCCTTGATACGCCTGGGCATTGATTCAAACAGAGCTTGGATGGCGTGTACAGGTACAGCTGCCCATGCAACTTCAACACGATACCATAATTCATCAAGAGTAGTGACTGACGTATTGTGACGAGCCAGTTGCTCGGCCACCATTGACCAGACGTTTTCATTTTGTGAGAGATCTGAAGAATGTGCTGGCCAGGGCAGCAGTCGAACATTTTCTCTATCCAGAAAGGCCCGTACAGGACCTGCAGCATGCGTGCGTGCATTATCCTGCTGAAATGTAGGTTTTCACAGGGATCGAATGAAGGTTAGAGCCACGGGTCGTAGCACATCTGAAATGTAACGTGCACTGTTCAAAGTGCCATCAATGCGAACAAGAGGTGACCGAGGCGTGTAACCAGTGGCACCCCATACAATCACGCCGGGTGATACGCCAGTATGGCGATGACGAATACACGCTTCCAATGTGCGTTCACCGCAATATCGCCAAACACGGATCCGACCATCATGATGCTGTAAACAGAACCTGGATTCATCCGAAAAAATGACGTTTTGCCATTTGTGCACCCAGGTTCGTCGTTGAGTACACCATCGCAGGCGCTCCTGTCTGTGATGCAGCGTCAAGGGTAACCGCAGCCATGGTCTCCGAGCTGATAGTCCATGCTGCTGCAAACGTCGTCGAACTATTCGTGCAGATGGTTGTTGTCTTGCAAACGTCCCCATGTGTTGACTCAGGGATCGAGACGTGGCTGCACGATCCGTTACAGCCATGCGGATAAGATGCCTGTCATCTCGACTGCTAGTGATACGAAGCCGTTGGGATCCAGCACGGCGTTTCGTATTACCCTCCTGAATCCACAGATTCCATATTCTGCTAACAGTCATTGGATCTCGACCAACGCAAGCAGTAATGTCGCGATACGATAAAACGCAATCGCGATAGGCTACAATCCGTTCTTTATCAAAGTCGGAAACGTGATGGTACGCATTTCTCCTCCTTACACGAGGCATCACAACAACGTTTCACGAGGCAACGCCGGTCAACTGCTGTTTGTGTATGAGAAATCGGTTGGAAACTTTCCTCATGTCAGCACGTTGTAGGTGTGGCCACCGGCGCCAACCTTGTGCGAATGCTCTGAAAAGCTAATCATTTGCATGTCACAGCATCTTCTTCCCGTCGGTTAAATTTCGCGTCTGTAGCACGTCATCTTCGTGATGTAGCAATTTTAGTGGCCAGTAGTGTAGGTAAAGTTTCACTATCATCAATCGCTTTATTTATCAAATAATGAGTAAAAATGTGCATAGTAATACAGCGTGTAACGGATATAAGTGCAGATATTTTTATATGTGATACCTTCATGTGTACACACATCAGTCTGTTGCCTGTTTTTTTTCTGTCTCAAACAGTTCCCAGAAACACGTCACAAACTGTAAGACTGCTGTTTCCTTCACAGTCTTACTGCAGCACTAAACGGACTACGCCTGTCAGTATAGACTAACCGTTCTGCATACTTACATCCAGTTTTCAACACCTGGCCTGCTGTGCAGGAGAAAATAACCATTAATGGCTTGCTCTTTAAAAATAAAACAGTTTGTGCGCCAGTCACATGTTTATTTTGCCACCTCACATTTCGATGGCTGTTAGCATCACCTTCAGGTGGAGAATTGTTTATTTACATAGCTGGTCTTGGTGAACAGTGCAGACGTCTTTTCGCAGTAGCAGACCAAGGGCAGTGCAGTTTACGTTGTGCCTTTTACTAATAAAAAAAATTGTTTGCATAGGAAATGCACTTTCGATTTCAAAAAACAAACGTTTTGACAGTGACTTCACGGGTATCTCCTGATAACCCTTGATCAGCTTTGGATGAATTTACTTTCGCGACAGAATCTTTCAAAACACAGAATTTTATTTGTGCTCAATACTGCAGTGCATCTATTTGAATAAAACACAACACAATTTGCTGGAAATGCTTTATTTGACAGATCAAATACACAGTTGATACACATTAACTGCACAACATGTGATGGCAGAAACAAATTTTCATTTAAATTAATTCCTTCTTTGTGCCAGACTGAGAATTACTCTTCTTTGCCCTTATTCATAAGATATGGGAAGCGCGTAGCAGAAGGATAGTGTGAAAATGCCTCTTCAAATCCATTTTTCACTAAAGAGACTTTAAGAAAGTTATTGCAGTTATTTATTTGTTTTTCATTTTTTTCTGGAGTTGCCTTATGAGCTGCTGCTGCTGCTGAGGTGCTGGGGCAGGTCGCGTTACATCCTATAGTGAAATTTTTAATGTATTTTAAATAAATTCTGCTACCTAGCTATTTTAACGTTTTAGTAAACTAGAACTACATGTCTTAAAGTAGTATGATAGTGACTAACTTGTATGTCAGTATATTGTAAATACGTTAGAAATACGATACACGCTAAACCTACATGTACGTCAATAAATACGTACATAGTCAATAAATTTGGCCTCTAAAATGCATTTGCTAAGAGGTATGAGCACATCTTCATCGTAGATACTGTGAAATAAATCTCTTCTTTTGCAAGCTCTTTGATTTCCATATTTTGGAAGGTGGTAGCATGGACTAAAACAGGAAAAAAACACTATCTAATAAACATAGGCTGTAAGATACACTCTGGCACAATAAATTGCCATGTGCCAGTAGGACTCACGCACTAAGGGTTCTACACATACTCAGTTATGTATGTAGAGAATTCATCCATTCCGGGAATCGAGAATCTCGACCATTTTTGCCTTTTATCGACACTCATACTGGCAAGATACCGGTCCAAGGGATTCCAATATTTTAGAGAATGTTTTGATTTCCATAATATAAATGTGACAAACAGTCATGCAGGAGGCTGGCCACTATTATTACAATAATCAGTAGCTCTGCATTCAGGCTGACTGGGTCGCAATGTTAAAAGTCAAATATCAGACAAGAAATTACTTTATTGCTCATATGGCTCGCTTCGGACTGGTCTCCGATGTCTCTTTCATAAACAATTTGAAACGGCATATCTACGTACAATAATCGCTCCTGCATATCTGGTGATGGATAAATTCTGAAACGCGTCATGTGAGCAATCAAGTCATAGTTTGCCTGACTTTTGACTTTTACCACTGCGACCCAGTCAGCCGGAATGCAGAACTACTGATTGCTTTAATTTCAAGACTGGCGTCCGATAGCAAAAAATGCAAAAGGAATATTTTTTTCGCATGATGTAATTACAGATTTACAGTTTTAGGATTTTTTTGCCTTTTGTTGTACTGTGAAACCCTCCTTTTCGCAAAATTTCTTGATTCTAAGGCAAAAGAAGGTACCCTATAGGTTCTGAAGAGTGAGTATGCGAGTTTTAAAATATGTGACATAAATGGCCATATATTTTGATTGCACTGACTTCGATTTTTTACACCGGCAAGGAACCGTACATTTCAGTATGTGGCAATGCGTCTGCCCGTTCCTGAGAAAAAGGGTTTTCAACAGTGGGACAGACAGTCAGACAGACAGATGCACAATAAAGCGTTCCACGGAACCTTAAAAACGACGTGCGACAGAGGAGCTACGTATATTGGCCACAAATTCATTTCATGCAGGTATCGGTGGAAAATGCAGAATCATAAACCTTGGCGGCCGATGGATGAATGTGTGACACTGCTGTGCAATTATACGGGGCACCTGGCAAGTATAGTAAACAGGGGACTTGTCGATACTAGGACAAAGTTTTTGCGTATTGCATTTGGTGTACTCAGTTGGACAGGTGCTTGAACAACATAAGCAGGTGTCAGCATTTTAGAGAGGACTTGTAGATGGGCTCAAAGAAGCTGGCAGGAGTAATCGGCGAATCGCTCGAGGTTCGAATAGGAGCGATGCCACTGTTCGAGGATGTTGGCAGGAATGAGCGAACCACGGCCCAGCACAGCGTCCAGAAGGAAGCGGTTAACCAAGATAGACGACGGAACAGGAGGTCCGAGCAATCGTCGAAGAGAGACTTAGAGCCCCGGATTCACTATTATCATCGATCCGACGTGCAACTGGTGCTTCAGTGAGCACGAGGACCATCAGTAGGGAGAGGGAGGGTGAGTTCACAGAATGGGACCTGAGCGCACGGCGACTATCATTGACCTCTCAACACCAACAACAACATTTGCCGTGGTCTCGGGCACATTCGGCCTGGAATCTCATTGGCTGGAGTAGAAGTGAATCAGTGACGAGTCATGCTTCGAACGGAGCCCCGAAGACGAACGAAGACGTGTCTAGAAACACTCCAGACAGCGGTGGAATATGAATGTATCTCCTGCCATACTTCCCCGACAACCAGGAGTGACAGTCTCGGGGGCCTTTTCATTTCATAACCCACACACGGCGAGAGTTTCTACTGTTTGTCACCGTGCTTGTCAATCATATCTGGGCCAGCAAGGCCGACGGACCTCCCTAACTGAGAATGTTTCGAGGATTATGGGCATAGCCTCTGAACCAGTTCGGGATTCTGATGATGTAACACGCCAGTTTGCCACGATATCCCTCAGAAGGACACCCAACAACTCTGTCAATTAATGCCAAGCCGAATAACTACTTGCATAAGGCCCAGAGGTGCACCAGCGCGCTATTGACTTGCTCAATTTGTGAAGCTCTTTTTATTGAATGAGTGATCCAATTTGCCTGAAGTTGTATTCATTTTTTTGTCTGCTCATGAACATCACATCTACCGATCTCCGCCCCATTCGGACAATTCCTTTATGGCGAGTCTTAAGAGTGTGTACATCCAAAGAGGTCTAAGCAGTTGTTGAGTAAAACAGACGTGTTTCGCTACAGCAAAGATGACCAAGTTCTCGTAGCTCTAAGATATCCATTTTAGAGTCAATGTTTACTAGACGTTTTTGCTTCGAACTGTCGTTCCTGTCATTTCACTGAATACTGACCATTCTTCCTGGGACACTCTGTATAGCCGGCCGGGGTGGCCGAGCGGTTCTAGGCGCTTCCGTTTGGAACCGCGCGACCGCTACGGTCGCAGATTCGAATCCTGCATCGGTCATGGATGTGTGTAATGTCCTTAGGTTAGTTAGCTTTAAGTAGTTCTAAGTTCTAGGGGACTGATGACCTCAGAAGTGAAGTCCCATAGTGCTCAGAGCCATTTGAACCATTTTTTGAACACTCTGTGTAATTTAAATTCCACCGACGGCTTTTCCTGTCCCTATTAAGGTTAATCTCACGAACTACTGTAGGGAATTGGATATTTTCTTCAGTACTAAATGATTCATGAGAGAGGTCAGTGTGCATAATTTGCTACCGCTATGGCAGACCAGTCGTCCGGCCGTAGAGACTTATTGCTACCCTTGCGAAGCCGGGACGGGTCAGTAGTGTCAATACAGTCAAATAGTCTATGCTTTCTTATATGTTTATGACGTTGTAATAATTCTGTGTCATTTATTTTCTAGTATTATTATATGAAACTTATATGTTTATACGACCAATCTTCCTCCGGTAAGGTCATGTCTAGGCATGCAGATGTTTCTGCGTTTGGCACTCAGTTTCAGCTCATGACCAGATGACACGGGCTTGGTTTCTAACACTTGGAGCCAGTGCAGACTGCTGTACTGTTGTACTGAACTGAGATGGCGATCAGATGAGGACTTGGACGTTTGGTACAGAGCCGGATATCTCCATCTTCTCTCCTTTTCTCACAGCGTTCCGCTTCATCGCCATGTCGGCCCTCGCTACCTGCTCGTGCGGCCATGGCCTTCATCTTCTTAGACTTCGCCATCCAAGTTCCCAGAATTATTGGAATTGAATCTGCTTCTGCGAACTCGTGAACGCGAGTCGTACCTAGGCATCGGAATTATCACGGCGTGGGAAGTGCGTGGCGGCGCCGTACAGCTGTCGCCGGAGGTGATGGTGCGTGCACAGCGAACAGAGCCGCAGGCGTCATAAATCTGCTGTCGTCATTAGCGATGCGGGTGCTGAAAAACTGTGCGTGCGAGCCGCTTACAAAGTGTCGCCGCCGTGAGCCTGTGGGCAGGCCGAGGGCCGCCCTCGTTTTTGCAGGGTGAGGTGCGGCTACATGAAACGAGCTGCAAAACAAGCTTCTTGCACCAACAGCTGAGCTACTGAAACGTTCATTTCGTCCGGCCTAGGGCCTGCCGTGACGCCACGCGAAAGACGTAATCGCGGCCGCGCGAAGAATCCATGCTTCCGTAAAGCCGTCGTCACACGGAACGTGTTTCTCATCGTCAAGCACGCCAGACGTGGTTTCCATCGAGGTTGGTGTATGCTTAGGAACGAGATGGTGCATCTCCCGGAACGTGCTCATCATCGTGATTTACGAGCGCAACGCTCTCCAGCGACACTTGTCGGCTATCTGCAGCTCGCTCTACTTACGAAAATGGACGGCTGTAAAATTCTTCTTGGGCTCTAATAAAACGCACATTTCCTCCCTTGTCCATATTCTACTGATATTGTTCTGTCGGTAGTACAGATATATAAAACCTTCTGTATCCATGAACATGTCACAAGGCAGAAAGTTCCATTCTCAGTCATCTTATTAAAGCTTCATTACAAAAAGAGCGAATTTAAGACAGCCCTCCACATAAGATAAGAAAGATTTCATCACTCACACTTTTTAGTAAAATCCTAGTTCCAGGGTTGCCAGACTTCTTGGCTCTGCGTACCACTTACCATTTCTAGACAGATGAGCGTACCACTATAGCCTGTTCATTTTTTTAATGGACCCGCCGTTGTACAGATACCGCCAAAACAGTGCTAGACGATCTTAGAAGGGCCACTGGAGACGCTGTGTCCGGTCAGACTGTAATGAACAGGTTACGAGAAAGGACCTTATGACCTAGATATCCTGTTCGAGTACACCACTTGACAGAATTTCTTGCAGCTCGACTTCAGTTCTACCGTTCCCATGTCAACTGGCAAACTTTGTCTCGCCAGAAACGCCTCATTCAAGACAACTTCAAATATCTTCTGACACAATGTAGCGGACATTTTTGTGTGCGGAGACCCGTGGTGAGCGGTACCTGGTAAATGCTGTCAATAGTTCTACGATGTTGTTGGGAGAGTTCAATGTTGACAGCCACGCGGATCTTATCTTTGTCCATGGTTGCCTTACCACCAGGCAGTTTATCGAACAAATCTTATTGGACCATTTGGTAGCTACCGCATACGGTAGTAGCCCTGAATTCCTTCTAATTCCAAGGCCTATGTGGCGGTCAGCGGGCATATCTTGCGAATCCTGAACGTGGAAGTAATGGAATGGCTGGCGTTGAATGCCGAACTAAACCCCATCGTGCACATGTGGGACATGCTGGAGAGAGGTATTCGTAGTCGTCCTATTCCATCATAGACTGTCCAGTAACTCTGATTGGCTCTTGTGGAAGAATGGGAACGAATATCACAGGGTGACCTCCGTAGACTTATAACACGGAACCTGCCATGTAGGTGTCAGACAGTGATAAACGCTCACGGACGGTATACACGTTATTGAAGCTCTTAAAGTCCAATGTAAAGATCCCAGGATCACGGGATGATTGATTGTTTCCACTTTGCTTTCGGCACTTGTCAGAAATTTCAGTTGTTTTTATCCAAACGATCGAGGATATAAAGATCTTTTGTTGTGTACTTAATCTGTGAAAGATAAAGGTATAATTTGGTAATTATTGCTCAGTGAAGTATGGCAGACGTTCAAAGTCACGTTCTACTAATTCTTTTGAGCAGTGTATTTACGTAGCATTGAATATCACATAACATACATTTATTAATTTAATAAAAAAGACCCAGAATATTTTGGAAAAAGTGAAGATGAATAAAATTTTGGATATAGAATAGCAGGACGCAAACTAGCTACACTCACTTCGTTACTCCACGCCTCTATGAACTACATTAGGCTGAAATCGTACAAGTATGCTCAAGCTTTTTATGTTACAATGTTTCGAAGGCTTCAATCGCCAATATCCTAGTCACTAACATTTAATTACAACAAATCGTACAGACAACAACGTGTTTTTAATGAATCTCCTATGTACCGTTGCCTTGAAATGGCATTCATAACACGCAAGCTATAATATAAAAACAATCTAATAAAGATACAGGAAGTCGAATCAAAGAAGTCGCCTTTTCAACAGATCTTCAATGTGCTGGTGCTTCGAAACAACACATATTCATAGGACGTAAGTTATTGTACGAAAGCCATCAAATATGAGCTGAGCTTCACCTGCTTGTGACGCAGAAAGCAATCTTGCACCTCATTGTCAACATTGTTCTCCACGAAGCAAAACACTGATTTGTTCTTCTTCAGTCTTTCAAGCTACGGAATAATTAGATGTAACATGATATTCAACGCCTGACGTCACAAAAATCACTTGGATCTCGTCCACGAACGCTTTCTCATCCCGTGAGAGGGTGAGAACAGGTCACGGTGCGCCTGTGTTTTCCTCACACGCAAGAAGAGGCATGCGTGTAGTTGCTTTCCTCCTTGTCGACATCTGTACACGAGTGATTACATTTACACCTAGAAGGAACCACGCACGCTGTCCCAGTGACATAGACATCAGCTTCGCTAACAGCAATTTCGTCGCAGCCGTATAGTGTGAGACGAAAACGAAATCGTAAAAAGAACACAAAGTACTGTGATAAATAGCACTTTTTGCATGATGTGTGAGCATTGTGGAAGAGACAAAGACGGCAACGAGTACTGCGTCTAATAATAACTGTACTCGTGGTTTCAAAATATACTTCAGCCTGTCTAGTCACTGATAAAGATGGAAAATACAGAATACAGTGGCGCTATTCCAGTGGTGATTATGTTGGCTCTGACGCAGTAAATCTTGCTGCTGGGGACAACTACCTGAGTCTGAAGTTCCAGTTCAAGCCATCTACGCATGGAAATCTAACACCGTGCCATAGTATTTCAGGCTCTGGTGAAATCTGTTGAAAACCACATTAAACTAGATTTATGACACTTAATGTTTCTTTCTTTGTAGAAGGAAACAGTTATTTCAGTCTTACTTTTGGTATGTGTTACAGGAAATGCAGGAGCGTCTTATTTTGTCAAAATCGGTTACTTACATTCTTTAGTTTCTTTTTTGTTTATCCTCAGTCTCTAAACTTTAGAGAAAAGCAGTTGGCTGTCGTGCGACATTTTGAAGTAAGGTATAATTTCCTGCACTGGTTGGGAGCTTTGGGTGGAAAACCTGGACTGCAGTACCCATGCGACGAAAGCAGCTGTTTCAATTACAGTTGCACATTCGGTGTTCTTTTATTTGCTCTCATCGATGCTAACTATTTATAAATTAAAGCATCTCGCAAAGGAATGAGGAAGCCCTCGGCACATCAAGAGCCTCAGAACCACTCCTCTTTTTCAACATGTAATTATTCATCGGAGCTATTTTATTCAACCGGCTGCTGAGGCCGAGCGGTTCTAGGCGCTTCAATCCGGAACCGCGCTGCTGCTACGGACGCAGGTTCGAATCCTGCCTCGGTCATGGATGTGTGTGATGTTCTTAGGTTAGTCAGGTTTAAGTATCCAGAATGAGATTTTCACTCTGCAGCGGAGTGTGCGCTGATATGAAACTTCCTGGCAGATTAAAACTGTGTGCCCGACCGAGACTCGAACTCGGGACCTTTGCCTTTCACGGGCAAGTGCTCTACCAACAGTTTTAATCTGCCAGGAAGTTTCATATCAGCGCACACTCCGCTGCAGAGTGAAAATCTCATTCTGGAAACATCCCCCAGGCTGTGGCTAAGCCATGCCTCCGCAATATCCTTTCTTTCAGGAGTGCTAGTTCTGCAAGGTTCGCAGGAGAGCTTCTGTAAAGTTTGGAAGGTAGGAGACGAGGTACTGGCAGAAGTAAAGCTGTGAGTACCGGACGTGAGTCGTGCTTTGGTAGAGCACTTGCCCGTGAAAGGCAAAGGTCCCGAGTTCGAGTCTCGGTCGGGCACACAGTTTTAATCTGCCAGGAAGTTTCAGGTTTAAGTAGTTCTAAGTCTAGGGGACTGATGACCTCAGATGTTGAGTCCCATAGTGCTTAGAGTCACCTGAACCATCTATTTTATTCAGGTTTACCTGTTTTGTTTTCAGATTATCCTATTTTGAAAAACTGTAGACTGCCATTTGTTACACTATGTCTTCGTAATCTGCAAAGTAAGCAATCGCAAACAAGAAAACTCACGACAATACTCCTCAAATTCCACGTGCTTTTTATTGGACCACTCAGGACAAGTGTTGCCGAAAGGTAAATTTGAAGTCGCGTGAAAAACAGGATGTTTTAGCAGTGAGACGAAGTAAAACAAAGTACCGAACGAAGAGAACCGCAGACATGCGTACGTGTCTCCCCATTTGGGAAGAGAAGACTCCTGCACGGTGGTCTGTGGACACAAATCAGTGTGCGCCTACCTGCCTCTTCGTACATCAGGTGCATGAAACTAATGCGTACGGAAAATGCGCGTGTGCAAACGTGGCTTTAGCTAGACAAATTACGCGACGTATTGGTCCGCAGATCTACTCGGAAACGTTTATTTGGCGAATCGAACTGAGTCTCTGCTCTGATTCCCTATTGAATCAGTCTAAATAAGGGCCGCCAGTCTCGCGTTCACCCGCGTCACAGGGCTGAACTAGTCAGAAATTCAAAATCAATAATCCAATCCTGAAGAGCCCACAATCAGACTTCTGGACTGCAAACTTCCACAGATCACACACCGCCCTTCAGCTGGATTCTTGAAACTTCTACCGATAATCTTGAGAGCAACAAAGCAGGAAATAATTCAAAGTCAACTGGTCAAAAGACACAGAGACATATTAGCTTGAAAGTTTTCACGAAAACAAATATAAATCATCGGCTTCAGCTGAACGTGCGGCTGATCCCGGCGGAGGTTCGAGTCATCCCTCGGGCATGGGTGTGTGTGTTTGTCCTTAGAATAATTTAGGTTAAGTAGTGTGTAAGCTTAGGGACTGATGACCTTAGCAGTTAAGTCCCATAAGATTTCACACACATTTGAACATTTTTTTTTTCCAGCTGAACCTCGGCAGTCCACTTCGTTCATTGAACATCTCCTCCAAATAACGACCCTACCCGTGATCTGCCGAGCTCGTGCACACGCACGAAACCACAGCTCTCGCCTCAATCTGAATACCAACCTGCACAAAGGAACGCACTTTCGGATTCTTGCAGGCTTCCCACAATTCAAAAATAACTTGCCTGATCAGTAGGGATCGCTGATTACCGACTTGAGGTGTACATGCATCGTTTGAAATAACCCCTCCACTCCGCAGGGCCCACGATTATTCTTCCTGCTTCCTGCCTGGTATTCTCGAAAGTTTATTTCTCAGTAGTGGCTTGGAATCACCTGCCATCTTCAGGCAGCCTCGTACAGTTACACCAGAAGCCATTTAGGAGGATCAGGAAAGGATAGGTCCATCATTTCCAGGCTGGAGAAATCCTCTTTCCCCTAGATACCGGATAGCGGAGACTGGCTTTAGCGTGCGCAGTAACAAACTGGACCACGCGTATGCCAGCGTGAAATGATACGTTACACTAGTTCCATTCTGTTCTTCCCACCATTTTCCCTAAACAGTTAGATCCGCTTCTGGGGATCTCTGATGACGAATCTTCGGATTCTCTTGTGCAAAGATAAGGTATACCCTTCATAATGACATCACGTCATATTTGCTCTTGTCAGTCACTTGTACCCCAGCCAATAATTTCCAGTATGGAGTTTTGCTGTCAGCAAGAGATACTGTCATCGGATCATGTTAATATCGGCGTAGTCGGTCTTTCCACGTTTTCTCTGTAACGAAAGATACTCCAAATCTCTAACTCGTATCCTAGTTCGTGTCTGTATACTAAAGTAGGAAATTTTTTATCATCGAACGGAAGGTAACCATTTGAATGACCTGAATTTGTCTTCCAGTGATCATAGTCCCTCTGCCACACTCAGTGGAATTGAACTAACAGCCCTTTTGTGTATTCACACTTCAAGAAGTATTAGAATTTTGTTCGTCGTACAGGTTCTTTTGATGGTACTGATGTAGCCACCATAACGTACCACAATTTGTCAATCTGCTGCAGACTTTGCTGTTTTAATTCAGAGTGTTCCAGGAATAGGAATTACTGCAAAGTAGTCAGTTTTCGTACTGTTAAATAAAATTCTAAACTGGCTGACGCCTTGTCCATGACCCAGACGAATAACAGTGGTGAAACGTCCGACTGCCAGTGCATCGACATAACTTCTCGCGATTTTACTGCGCGGTAAAGAGGTGCGGCAGGATACCAGTGATCAGCGGCAATCCATGCCTGGACGCATTTCATTCAATCGATGTAGATGTTACTGGTTTCCCAGATCCATGGAATGTTTGTACCGAAAGTGATCAAAATGGATCAAATGACTCTGAGCACTATGGGACTTAACATCTGATGTCATCAGTCCCCTAGAACTTAAAACTACTTAAACCTAACTAACCTAAGGACATCACACACATCCATGCCCGAGGCAGGATTCGAACCTGCGACCGTAGCGGCAGCGCAGTTCCAGACTGAAGCGCCTAGAACCGTTCGGCCACACCGGCCGGCGAAAGTGATCATCTATGTTGTATAAATAATCAACATACATTAAGATAAGCCCTAGGAAATCTGTAATCTTCCGCTTAACAAAATATGTTAACAATATGTCTCCGAGCTGCCATCGTCAGCAACGATGGAGAGAATGTCCATACTCTTATATCCGAAATGTTTTGTCCTAAGAGACTACATAATTTGTGTCGCTGCAGCTTGTACTTCATTCCCTCCTCGGAGCGTAATACATCGAAAAAGGAAAAAAAAAGATACCGTCGAAATCGTAACCATATTCACAAAATGCTTTCTTTAACTAGTTTCGACATTCGAATCACTCCACACGCAGGTACCTTTCGTTGCCAACGTAGGTGAGAAACTGCGAATAGCACGCAACAGCGGGCCCAGAACTGAGCGGCCTTGAAAGCAAATGGAGGTTTTGTGTCGTCCACTCCCTAAAAGCGGGATAATGTATGGAAATCGGCTGTCGAAAAACACACACACGCACCCGTTTGCGCGCGTGCTGCAGAGAGAACGAGAGAGAGAGAGAGATAGTATTATTGGCACGCGACTTACAAGATGAATCATCCTGTTCTGTTGCAAGGCAAGGAGATGTGTGAGCTGCCTTCCTCGACGAGGTTACGCGTTAAGTGGTAATTTTATGTTGATGCCGAGCACCTCAGTCTTTCTCGCTTTCACAAAGCTTGCGATACCGAAGTAAGCAAAATGCTGGAGCCAGATTACAGATGCCTGATTCTGGGCTCGATTCCACTGAACAGGATTTCTGCACCGCCATTTTTTGAAGGAACTGTTATAGTTATCATATGAATTCAACACAATTAATTCACTATTTTAAATCTGTGCAGTGCAGATATTTTCACAAAGTAATGACACAAAGGGTACAATGAGAGAGATCAGAGTCAATAAACATACAAGTTAGTAAATCACAAAAAATAATTATTTCGAATTCATTCATGGGAAGTCTTTCAAGTTTCATATTCATGATCGTTGCCCATTAGTGGTATTTGCAGCTGAACGTTCTTTGTGGCTGAGTGTTCCTGGGTAGCCGATTCCGCGGACAATAGGATGCCTCGCTCGTCTGACTGCCGCAGCTTTCTTCATTGTTAGTAGGAGCCCATCAGTTCGGTGCTGTTGTTAAGCAGCATGTGGCCGGCGTGGTTGGAGACATCCGTCACAGTTTTTTAAGGGTTGTGTCTAACGCTATAAGTAAGAAGCTCATGAAGAAAACTTTATTTTTGTATGTTGTTTTTCCTTGTTAGACCTACTGATAATGGAGAAATTGTAATTTCTCATCGTGTCACGGGCTACCTGGGTGATTATCCGTGTGGTGGCAGACGTTCTGCGCGCAGAAAACGGCTTGAAGTGTGGTGCCGTAATTGTCGTTGCTTCAGATAGTTTCATATACATCTACATCTACATCCATACCCCGCAAGCCACCTGACGGTGTGTGGCGGAGGGTACGTTGAGTACCTCTATCGGTTCTCCCTTCTATTCCAGTCTCGTATTGTTCTTGGAAAGAAAGAGTGTCGTTATGCCTCTGTGTGGCCTCTCTTCGCGAGATATACGTAGGAGGGAGCAATATACTGCTTGACTCCTCGGTGAAGGTATGTTCTCGAAACTTCAACAAAAGCCCGAACCGAGGTACTGAGCGTCTCTCTTGCAGAGTCTTCCACTGGAGTTTATCATTTCTGTAACGCTTTCGCGATTACTAAATAATCCTTTAACGAAACGCGCTGCTCTCCGTTGGACCTTCTCTCTCTCTTCTATAAACTCCATCTGGTACGGATCCCACACCGGTGAGCGGTATTCAAGCAGCGGGCGAACAAGTGTACTGTAACCTACTTCCTTTGTTTGTCGAGCTTCTGTAGTTCAGGCTGAGCATTTCTTTGCTATCTTGAATGATAACCTCCCTTGTCCGCTCTTGTAGACAATTTACTTAACGACCGTTTTCGTAGCTTCGAGCCGCATCATCAGGTTAGACATGTTAAACCATGACATGAAATTTGCGACGCGGACGGGACTAATCATTCCTTGTCTCTGAATAAACGACGCAATTAGTAATTTTTCAGGGGAGCGGAAAGCAAGGGTCCATAGACAAGTAATGTTCGGTCCCGTCCATCTCGCAAGTTTAATGTCATGATCTGACATATCTAACATGATGACGTGGGCTCTAAGCTACAAAACCGGTCGTTAAATGAATTATTTACAAGAGCAGCCAAGCGCTTATTATTCAGGATGTCTACTTATGGCGGCAGTTGTCCCTCGTACAAGATAATATTTCGTTGCTAGTTTGCCAAACGGCTGCGACCGTGCTGTGCTCCGTTTCAGTGCACTTGTCGCATGCTATGCCGGCCAGTTTTTCAGCGGTCAGTATCGTTCAGTTAACAACCTTGCACCAAGTGATGCCGGCTTCTGGTGGTAAGAAGGGCTCAGAGTGATTTTCCCATACGTCGTTCCACCGGTACTGAGACAGCTTTGAGTTAATGGTATTCTTGAGGGCGTTGTTTCTCTGCAGTCTCCTCTCTGGCAGTGGATGTAGTGCTGTCACATGTAAGCCAGTTTATATGGGATCTTTGTGTGGTCCGTGGGCGCTGGAGCCGACTCTGCGCTGTATCTGTTAAACAAGGCTGCTGTCGGTCTGACCGGGTTGTTTACTGTGATTTTTCATGTTCTGTGTATCAGCAAAGCAGCGTACTTTGACAAAAGGTCGACAAGGCCGAAGCCTCCCTCTTCTGTTTGTAAAATACATCTCAGTAGACCGGTTTCAGTGTACACTGCCCTGTCACATTAAATTTGGCCACCTGTCAAAAACCGGAATAACCACCTACTGCAGCACGGACCACCGTGAAACATGCAGGAACAGAGGCGATGAGGTTCTGGTAGGTACCGACAGGGATGTGAGGTCTCTCGTTTGGGTTTTAAATCCGGTGAGTTTCGTGGCCAGGGGAGTACGCTAAACTCATCCCGGCGCTCTTCGAAACACGCACGAAAATATGGACATGGTTCCCGGGGACAAACTCATACTTGTGTCCATACATTGTGCTCCCAGAGTGACATAATCACGCAGGAAATGCCCTCCGACCTTTCTAGCAATTATTGCAGGCCCAAAAGCCAATGATCATGGCCTTTTGGACGTCTGATAAATCATTCCATTTCCGCATTACAATGACAATGACTCCACTGTTCTCCGCGTTCCCACGATATGTTTTATATACCCTCCACTGCTAGTGATGCCACTCGCCGTCTGTGAGTGGTTAATGCGCGTTGGCTTCGAACATACGCAGCGGTCACATTAATGTGACTGGACAGTGTAGCTCGTCCCAATTCTTTGAGCATGATTGAAATTTTGGCAGTGTAGCTCGATTATGACAGTAAAAATTAGTTTATTAACTTTGCCTTTCGATGTCAGCTTTTCTATTGTGTTTTCTTCAGTTAGTGTTCTAGTAGAACATAGTTTTGGTCGCCAGTTATAAGCTACCATTTGTTGAATGAGCATGTACACCGAGAATTTTATGTTTCTCTTTTATTATGTACCAAGGCCTTGCAATTGTCTTGCGTTTGTCCCTGTTGGGACTGAGCGTCGTCCCCAGGGTGATGTGGGAGTGAGCCTTTCGTAGATCTGGAGAAAGTGATGCTTCCTCGTCGCAAGGTGGGCTGTAGAGCGAGCAGGTAATGAAACATTCCTGTTTATAATAGGCCTTTATTCATTTTAACACAGGGAAAAGATTACAGCAGGCGGCGGATTGTTGCCCCATGATGATTTCGGTGGTAGACGGCTCAGCGAGCTCTGGGATCAGCAGCTCCCAGTGCGGAAGCCAGCCCAGCACGCACCAGTGGCGACAGGCAATGACGCCAACCAAACTGTCCCCGAAGCGTGTAAGACGCCGCCCATAGCAGCCTGTCTAAGTCGTGGTCGCCCATTATCACACTGAATAGACAGGGTGCAAACACCTAACACCCACCATGGCCGAAGTCAAAGGCCTATACACCTGCGAAGAGCGGTGATCAGCGAGGATGGAAGTCTTCAGGAACTGGTGTACAACTACACAGATACTCGGCCACTGCGTGAGCACCTCCAGCACAAGCTCCTCACCCAGAGGGAAGCCCATCAGTGTGAAGGTGCAAAGTCGTCTGCATACGGTCCCCAGCTCCGGTGATTGCCTGCAGCCAATGGAGACGAAGTCCTTGAGGTGAATACATACTTCATCTGGCACTGCAGTAGTCTCCACGTGCAAGTCAGCTGCTGAAGGAGACAGCGGTGGTCGGCATCACATATCACATATACATCTCGATACGGTCGTGCACAGAGATTGTCAGCGAGTGTGTGATAATACATATATCAGTGATGGAGTCTAAGTTTGGGCAGGGGGGGGGGGGTATTTATGAGAATCTGCCGACCAGAACTGCTAAACAGCAGCACTCCCACCCGGCAAGAGATAACAGGCCGTATCAGCCGATTGTCAGTGTTGATCGGCAATGGCTTCATTCGTTTGGTCTTCTTGTTTAGTCAGCTCGTGAACGAGCCTAGCCAGAACTGTAGTATTGTCTAACTTAACCTTTCAGAGGCGCTGGTTAGCTTTTTCTACTTTGTCAGGTTCCCCAATAAGCACTCTTTCGTTCTGAATACGCATTCTTGTAAAATGGTATCGGGCTTCAGAATGACGTTCTCTTCCCTCTATACGACGCCGTTTTGCTGAGCTTGCAAACGCAGTTCATTGCACTCGAAAGAGTTGTTGTACAACGTTCCCTATGACTGTGGCTACAGTTTTCGTAGCTTTATCGCAACTCTTTAGTATAGAAATAAAAACTTGGTTTAGTTTGTCCAAGTTACATCTGTAACAAATGCCCTTATCGTGTGCGTGAGCGCTATAAGCTGTACGCGAGTTTCCACTGTCAGACTCGTGCACGATGACGAGATGCTGCGTAGTACTGGATCGAGCGATGTGGCGGAAAGTGACATAGGTAACGGTCATCCTTAACTTGATCAGAAATATACTTGTTGCTTCACCATTGAGGTTCAAAATGGTTCAGATGGTTCTGAGCACTATGCGACTTAACATCTGAGGTCATCAGTCCCCTAGAACTTAGAACTACTTAAACCTAACTAACCCAAGGACATCACACACATCCATGCCCGAGGCAGGATTCGAACCTGCGACCGTAGCGGTCGCGTGGTTCCAGACTGAAGCGCCTAGAACCGCTCGGCCACACCGGCCGGCCGCCATTGAGGATCACACGAAAATTTCATTTTGTCAGTAGATTAAATATTGCAATGCTTCATTTATTTCCAACTCAGCACGCGATGCATCGTGTGCAGGGCGGTATGCAGTCGCACGCTAGAGATGGGTTGCCCTCGCCCCCCCCCACCCCCCGCCCCCCACCGGACGACACGTCACGGCAGTCGCTGCTGCACGCCGCCTAACAGGGAAACTGGCACCGGCAATCGAGGGCCTTAATAGGGACGGCGAACGGCTCTAAAAGGAGGGCTCGCCGCTCCGGCCTTTCCGACGCTCGCGTTCTTTTATCAGCTCTCTGGTGAACGTGCCGTGAGAATGGCAAGGGAGCCTGTTCGCTATTTCAAGCCTTAGCTCCGTGATGCCATTTGTGGATGGCAGTTCGCATAGTTAGAAACTTATTCCAAACTGCAAGAAGGCGATGACTGTAGGCTGCCAGGGGGCCGCCAACGTAAGCAAATGCATTTGAACTCTTACCTACTCCTTTGCTTACTCTGTGGGTCTGTTTCGATGCCGCTGTAATGGCAGTATTCTAGAAAAAGTGTACTGAGTCGAAAAATAAGTGTTGTGACCTAGGAACAATTTTTTACTGTCAAGTTGAGGGCGCTGCATCTTGATCTCGTGGTATCTTTTACCCTTCTTACATACGAGCTGTGATCAATGAATTCTTTTGTAAAAGCTACTGTCTCTACAATTACATGACATAATTTCTCCGATAACCTGATCGCTTGAGAGAGACAGCGTCGAGTTGGAACACGTTCTGACTTGCCGGTCAGCGTTCAGAGACACTAGAATGAGGTTGTGTTTACAGCGTCTGTTGTGCATCATGGATTTCGAACAACGTTTGAACATTAAGTTCAATTTGCAAAAAAGTGCCGAAGAATGTCATGAAATGTTGAAATTGGTGTACGGCGATAATGATACAACTCTGAAGAATTTTTACAAATTTTATGAGTAATTTCAAAGCGGAAATGCGTCTGTAGAAGACAAGCAACAAAAACAGAAGAAAACTTGCGAAAATTGGCATAAATTGTTGGTTCAAACGGGCGAATAACTATTCGAAACCGCACCGAAGAACTTAGAATCTCGTACTGATTCATGCAAAGCATTTTAACCGATAACTTGCAGATGAGACGAGTGAGTCCAAAATTTGTTCCCAGACATTTGAGTGATGAACAGAAGGAAAATCGTGAGTTAGTTTGTGTGTAGCTGATGGATCGTCTTCTTTCAGATCCGGACTTCATGTCAAACATTGTAGCTGGAGATGAATCTTGTGTCTAATAGGGTGTCATCCTGAAACGAAAATTTAGACTTGCCAATGGAAAACCAGTGAATCTTCTCGCCCCAAAAAGACACGTCAGTCTAAATCAGATTCTACATTGAGGGCATACAGCGATGAAGAGTTCTTTCCATGGGGAACAGCTGTAAATACCCAATTTTAAAAGAGCGTACTGCAACATTTACTAAACGATGTACAAAGGAAGAGAGCCGAAGAATAAATAACTGACTTCCTTCATCACGACAACGAGTCGTGCCACACCTTGCTTTTGATTTGCTAGTTTTTGGCCGGAAAAAGTGTTCCTGTCTGTCCACATCCACTTACTCACTAGATGCGACTTGTGGCTCTTCCAAACGATTAAAACTGTGCTTAAAGAAAAATGTGTTCACAACATTTCTGACATTAAGAGGGTCACGACGGAGCAGCTAAACGCCCTTCCAAAAGAAACCTTCCAGAAATCCTTCCAGTCGTGGATCCAACGCTGGGATAACTGCATTCCTAGCCAACAAGCCAAGGACAGCACTTTGAAATCAAACTGCACGTAAGCTGGTTACTTTGTTTCTAATAAATCTATTCATCGTATTTTTGATCACTTCTTGTATACCGTTCACAGTTCACCGACACTCCCTTCCCCCAGCTCACATCTAGCTTTCCCGCAATTTATACACATCGTTTCTTCGAAGTACGCCAGTGGAGAGCGAATTTCGAACAGATAGCTCCATCGCATCACGAAACGCGTAACAAGTAGGAGATGATCGTAATAAAGTGAGTAACAGGTATAGTGTACCTCTGAAACAGAGAACTTTTATAACATTATTTATGCAATCATATTCGAACACATACGTCGTGGTGAGATGTATACTATGTAATCAAAAGTATCCGGACACCCGGCTGAAAATGACTTAAAGTTCGTGGCGCCCTCCATCGGTAGTGCTGGAATTCAGTATGGTGTTGGCCCACCCTTATCCTGGATGACAGCTTCCACTTTCGCAGGCATATGTTCAGTCAGGTGCTGGAAGGTTTCTTGGGGAATGGCAGTCCATTATTCACGGAGTGCTGCACTGAGGAGAGGTACCGATGTCAGTCGGTGAGGCCTGGCATGAAGTCGGCGTTCCAAAACATCCTAAAGGTGTTCTGTAGCATTCAACTCAGGACTCTGTGCAGGTCAGTCCATTACGGATATGTTATTGTCGTGTGACCAGTCCGCCACAGGCCGTGCATTATGAACAGGTGTTCGATCGTGTCTAAAGATGCAGTCGCCATCCCCGAATTGTTCTTCAACAGTGGGAAGCAAGAAGGTGCTTAAAACATCAATGTAGGCCTGTGCTGTGACAGTGCCACGCAAAACGACAAGTGGTGCAAGCCCCCTCCATGAAAAACACGATCACACCATAACATCACCGCCTCCGAATTTTACTGTTGGCACTACACACGCTGGCAGATGACGCTCAATGGGGATTCGCCATATCCACACCCTGCCATCGGATCGCCATAATGTGTACCGTGATTCGTCACTCCACACAACGTTTTTCCACTGCTCAATCGTCCAATGTTTACGCTGCTTACACCAAGCGAGGCGTGGTTTGGCATTTACCGGCGTGATGCGTGGCTTATGAGCAGCCGCTCGACAATGAAATCCAAGTTTTCTCACCTCCCGCGTAACTGTCATAGTACTTGCAGTGGATGCTGATGCAGTTTGGAATTCCTGAGTGATGGTCTGGATAGATGTCTGTCTATTACACATTACGACCCTCTTTCAACTGTCGGTGATCTCTGTCAGTCAACAGACGAGGTCCGCCTGTACGCTTTTGTATTGTACGTATTCCTTCACATTTGCACTTCACTATCACGGGCATTCGCCATACTGACACCCTGTCATCGGATACCCACATTGTGTACCGTGATTCGTCACTCCACACAACGTTTTTCCACTGTTAAGTCGTCTAATGTTTACGCTCCTTACATCAAGCGAGGCGTAATTTGGCATTTACCAGCGTGATGTGTGGCTTATGAGCAGCCGCTCGACCGTCAAATCCAAGTTTTCTCACCTCCCGCCTAACTGTCATAGCACTTGCAGTGGATCCTCAAGCAGTTTGGAATTCCTGTTTGATGGTCTAGATAGATGTCTGCCTATTGCACATTACGACCCTCTTCAACTGTTGGCGGTCTCTGTCAGTCAACAGACGAGGTCGGCCCGTGCAGTACGCGTCCCTTCACGTTTCCACTTCATTATCACATCGGAAACAGTGGACCTAGGTGATGTTTAGGAGTGTCGAAAACTCGCGACATATTGCACAAGTGACACACAATCACCTGACCACGTTCGAAGTGCGTGAGTTCCGCGGAGCGCCAGATTTTGCTCTCTAACGACGTCTAATGAGTACTGAGGTCGCTGATATGGAGTACCTGGCAGTAGGTGGCAGCACAATGCACCTAATATGAAAAGCGTATGTTTTTGGAGGTGCCCAGATAGTTTTGATCACGTAGTATAGTTCTATTCAGTTATCTCCACTTTTTGCCGGCGTAACATAGATTGCAAGAAGAAGAAGAGGAGGAGGAGGAAGAAATGAGTGTTTAACGTCCCGCCGACAACGAGATAATTCGAGAGGGAGCACAAGCTCGGTTTAGGAAAGGATGGAGAAGCAATTTTACCGTGCCCTTTCGAAGGGACCATCCTGCTACATAGAGTGCAAGCTCCCGATCAGCATCCAACCGATTGTTTCAGACGGAAGCCCTATTTTTCATTATAAGCCAAATTTTTTCTTAATAAATATTATTTCTGTCGTAAGGTAAGACACTTCCGGCCATTACATAAAACTGGTTGCAATTATCCGCCTCTTTGATTACCGATTTTATATTTACAAAACCCTTTATGTTCTCTTTATCTGTTTCAAATTTCCGTAATCAGTTTTTTTTTTAGGAACCGTCCTCATCTCTGTACTGGAAGACAAAACAACGTCTTCCTCACAGAGACATAACAAGTTTTGTGGCAGATAGCTTCCATGTAGCATCTCTGCAGAGCCTAGCACGAGAACGCTGCTGCTCATCTTAATTTTGAAATTTCTTTAGAAATATCTTTTGAAGCAACTGATTTTAATCAAAGCACGAAATCGAAGTACCTCTTGTCTGATATGTAGTTTTATTTAAAAGACGATGTTTTAATTACTATTAATTAATTTGAACATCCATACAGATACATGCGTAACTCTCGTAATTCTCTGTCTAAACAATCCATTTTCAGTTCCGTAATACTCGGATCAATTGAAATCGTTTGATACATGCGACAGTAAAATAGTGTGATTATTATTTTGGCATTTTTGTAGTAAGTTCTATTTTCATTCGATTTTAGCAGTTCGAGCTCCGTTTCAACCACGTTAAATCAACACAGGGTGTGTCAGGAGAAGTGGTCAACACTCAAGAATATGACAGGGACGATGATTCAAAGAGAAAAAAAATCTGGTAAACACGGGCTCTAGAATGTGTGCTGTAAGAACCATGAGCACTTCATCATCTTCGATAATGTGAAACATAGCTCTTCTACTGCAAGTTGTTTGCTTTCCGTATTTTGTGAGAAGATAGTATTGAGAAAAACAAGAAAAATAGTGTATAAACTTGACGTCTAAAGTGAATACCTTAAGAGGTGTGAGCACTTGTTCATCTTCGCAACTGAGAAACACATTTCTTCCACTGAGCAAATGCTCATAACTCTTAAGGTAAGTATTTTGGAGCCCAACTACAGGAGACATTTTTCTTTCGAATGACAGTTCCTGCCATATCCCTGAATGTTGACCATTCCTCCTGGGACATCCTGTATGTTATAAATACGATTTGGACGTGAACAGAACCAGCAATATGTGAGGGATTCCAAATGTCATTTAGAAGTAAGGAATTACCTATGTACAAGGGGCAGTCAGATGAAAACCGAGCATCCGTAACAACGACTGTGGAATGGTTCCGTTCAAAAGTAATTACTACACACGTTAAGACATTTATCCCACTGACAGGAAGATCAATTTCGGTTTCGTAAAACGCGGACGAGCACTGACGGATCCACCACCGCACTTCCTCGTCGGACTGAAATTGACGGCCACACACGTTTTTCTTCAGATCGACAAAGATGTGAAAATCACTCGGCGAAAGATGGGGGCTGCACAGAGGACGCTGCAATGTCTCCCAACCAAATTGCTGAAGCGTAGCCTTCCTCCCATTGGTAGTGTGGGAGCGGGTGTTATCGTGCAACAGGATGAATCTGTTCGATAGCATTCCTTGGTGTTTTTGCTTCATGGCGCGTCACAGTTTCTGCGAAGTGTCATGACTTCACTGGAACGTCTCTGAACAGCATTCGGTTTCTTTGGTGTTGGAGACGTATGATGTTACGACTGTTGGCTTTGCCATTTGCCCTTGGGCTGTCGCAATGCTACCGGACAGGACGATCCTGTTGTACGATTGCGACCGCCCCCACACTACCAATCGCAGGAAGGCTGCGCTTCAGCGATTTGGTTGGGAAAGACTGCGACGTCCTCCGCACAGCCTGGATCTTTTACCCTGTGATTGTCTCGTATTTGGCGATCTGAACAAAGACATGCGCAGACGTCGGTTTGAGTCGGAAGAGAAAGTGCATGAGTGGGTGCGGTGTTGGATGCGTCAGTGGCCGACAGCGTCCTACGAGACAGGAATTTATAGTGTCCTATTCCTATGGAAGGAATGTCTTAACCTGTCCAGTGATTCCTTTTGAGTGGAACCATGCCAAGGCCCTTTGTGACGGGTGTTTGATTTTCATTTGACTGGCCCTCATAGTCGGCCACCAGCATAGGTTAAAATTATATGAAATTTAATAAGAGACGTAATTGTGATATAGGGCTTTTTGTCGCCATGGGAAAGTCGTAAGAATAAAAACAGCGGCCTCAGCTGAAGGCAATCAGAGTCTTGCCACGGTTTCGACCGTTATAGCGAACAGATGTGCTTATTTTCAAGAAGGCGCTGCATTTTTCCCTCAAATGTGATGGTGGCAGCACTGATGTATCCGCGTTTGTGCTGTGCGTCTTCTTTGATTCGTTGCTTGTACCTGAAAGCCAAATAAACAAATATCCTGCAAAGATATTGTATTTCGTAAAGTTAAATACACTTCAAACAAAATTATGAATTCGTAGACCAGCAAGTCTGGAAAACAAAGAACACTACGATAGTTTATCCACATGAGTTGGTAATTAGGGATTCTACAGTATTAGCGGGGGCTGGAATCATTGCTATCTGAAATAAACATAGGCAAAGTAAAGAGCACCCTACAAGAAAACAGACAGTTTTCAAAACCTTTTACTACCAGTGAGGTAAACAAAGGTATAAAAACCCTCAAACTACGGAAAGCAGCTGGAGCTGATAATATATTTCCTGAATTTATAAAAAATCTGGGTCCAATAGCAAGAACCTGGCTTAAAGACTACTTCAGTGACATACTAAAACCTGGAGATACCCCGAAGGTCCTTAAACCAGGGAAATCTGGTGAAAACATGAAAACTACCGCCCAGTAGCATTATTGAGCATTTGCTATAAGTTGCTGGAGAGACTCATCTACAATAGGATATACCCAACGATAGACAAACACCTGCCTCACGAACAAGCCGGATTCAGAACTAATCGAAGTTGCTGCGAACAAGTATTTATTAGCCCTCACATCATACATAGAATCGGGATTCTAAAAAGGATTGAAAACATCAGCAGTCTTTGTCGACCTCAGTGCAGCCTATGATACGGTGTCCTGAAATTTGCCAACATGATTCCATGCTTGAAATTGACAAACCTGTTGGAAAAAATGCCAAAAGTCCGATATTTCAAAGTAAACCTGGGGTCACAAAGCAGCAAGTCAAAAAGAATAAAAAACGGACTCCCCCAAGGATCTGTATTGGCCCCACTGCTTTTTGATGTTTATATCAGTGACATGATAGACACTGAGTCAAGTAAGTTTTGCTATGCTGATGACATGGCTATAGCTATTCAAAGAAAATGGCTAGAAGATGGTGAAAGAACTCTAACTGCTGACCTAGAAGTACTACAAAAAATGGAGACTGTGCCCGAACCCAAATAAAACAGAGACCTGCGCCTTACATTTAAATAACAGACTAGCAGACAGAGAACTAAATATTACTTTCTGCGGAAAACGAATTAAACATAACAAATTTCCCATTATTTAGGCATAACTCTTGACAGGTCACTTACCTTCAAGAAACAGCTGGAAGTAACTAGCCAGAAATTGAAAACCCGAAATAACATCATCCAGAGATTAGCATGTACCACATGGGGAGCGGATCCAAATACACTACGTGTTGCAGCAATATCACACGTCTACTCCGTGGCAGAGTACTGTGCCCCTGTTTGGAGTAGGAGTGCCCATGTAAAGAAGATTGACGCCCAGATCAATGAAGCCATGAGGACAATAACAGGGACACTGAAGTCAACACCTCTAGAATGGCTTCATGTTCTCTCAAACATCACTCCGCCTGAAATCCGAAGACAACAGGCAACAATTCAGGAATGGCAAAAAATAAATTATGCAGATAAGGCAAGAGTACTACCGATACACCAAGTACTAGATGACTGCTGTCGATATCGCCTTAAATCAAGTACGCCAATATGGGAAGACAGAACACTTGCCAAAGGAAATACCTATGACTGCCACAAATCCTGGAAAACCAAGTGGAACAATAGCGACATTAACCGACACAATATAGAGGACTCCAGCCAACAACTCCCAGGACTTTTTTTTTCACTAGCTGCTAATTTTTTATGACCCACCGTCTAATGGTAGGTCGTATGTTGCCACTTAGCCGCTGTGACTGGGTCCGGGGTCCGGTGTGACTGAAAGTAACACCACACCGGCTCCCGTCCCCACTCACACCGTTGCCCGTGTCCCGCCACGTGGAGGCGAGCTCTATTTGTTTACATCCATTTCATATCTCTTTTTTTGTGTGCAGCATTAGAAAAACTTATAACTAATACAAAATCAAGTGAGATATTAATAAACATAACGGAATTAAATATTTAGAAAGAAGGAAGGAAGGGAATTGAATAGAGAAGAGATAGGTATAGTATTGCCCGTCACCTGGTTGTGGGCGGCGGCCCGGATCTTGGAATGACTCTCAAGACGCTGGCCATCGCTCACCATGCCTTTAACATCTACCATCCTAAAAACTAACTTAACTAGAAGAGATTAGGGTACGTTAAAGCTGGAAACTAAGACTATGACCTCCATGTCCAGCGTGCTAAACTATTTACGATATACAATAGAGAGGTAACTGATTTTGTGCTTGGCTCAAAGTTGCTAATGGAAGGGTTCTTGTGGTAATAGTAATAAAGGTAATGACGCTAACGGTTTGTGTTGAGCTTACAAGGCTCCTAGTAGAGTACATCAGGCGCAAGCACCTCCCGGCCCCGCCGACAACACGACCTGAACGGTGGTTTTCCCCGATCTTCCATAGGTATATGTCGGGTTGGGCTCAAAAGAGAGGAACCACAATTACTCCCAGGAATGCAGCTTCCTCGTAAAATCTGGTGCCAGCTTAACCGTGCGAGAACTGGACACGCGAGAACTAAATCCATGCTGTAAAAAAGGGGCGCCAATGATGACCCAATGTGTGACTGTGAAACTGATGAACAAACATTACAACATCTAGTGCAAGATTGTCCACTGCGAAGATTCTGTGGTGACTGGAGAGACTTCGTGGAGGCCAGACCTGCTGCCATTAAATGGCTGTCACATTTGGACATAACTTTTTGACGAATTCTAGCTGTGATTATATTTCAACTTCGCTCAGATTTAATAATGACTGGTGTTTGTCTGTTTATATTATTATGTATGTGTGTATATGTATATGTATATTTGTATTTATATGTTATGTTATGTAAATTTACGATGTCAATACCGCACTTGCACTGGCAAAGCCATACGAAAAACAATAATAAATAGGCAAGTCTCAGTAGCGGACACAGCATATAAACTTGCCCCGAACAGCTCTTTACGTCATTTGATGTAAACGGACCACTCGGCACACAACCCTCATAGAAGCCGCAGGACGGGTGTGGTAGGTTCACTGTGGAGCGAAGCCACGTGCGCTGCTGGCGCTCGCCGCAGACACGACACGACACGTCGCGGCACGCAGCACGCGTGTGTTGGCCGCTCGGTGCGGTTGCGGAGCACGTGTGCCGCGCGGCGGTGGCGGCCGGCAGGACGGGGCGACACGTGCGGCGTGGCGCGGCGCGGCGTGAGCAATCCGTGCTCGTCCTGTTTGCAGTTGGCAGGCCGGCCCGCGCTGCTCGCCGTGTTTGCGGCCGCCGCACGTGCTCGCCATGCCCGCGGCACGTGCACGCCCGTACTCCCCGCTCTCTTCACCGCTCGTCCCTCCCAGCTTCCGACTAGCGGCAGCAAAGTGACTCTCCCGAAAGTGCTCTTTATTACTGCCTGCAGGACTAGAGCGTTGTTCCTCTCGTATTCACCCAGAGTGGGCAAGGCGGTTTTTGTAGAGCTGTCACTCTTTTCAGTCATGTGCCATCAGTTTAGCATTGGGGTAAGAGAACTCCAGGTTAAGCATGTGTAGGTGAAAACAATCTTCCAAGCCAGTCCAGGACCTGAAGTGTGTAATACACTACTGGACATTAAAATTGCTACACCACGAACATGACGTGCTACAGACGGGAAATTTAACCGACAGGAAGAAGATGCTGTGATATGCAAATGATTAGCTTTTCAGAGCATTCACACGAGGTTGGCACCGGTGGCCACACCTACAACGTGCTGACATGAGGAAAGTTTCCAACCGATTTCTCATACACAAACAGCAGTTGACCGGCGTTGCCTGGTGAAACGTTGTTGTGATGCCTCGTGTAAGGAGGGGAAATGCGTACCATCACGTTTCCGACTTTGATAAAGGTCGGATTGTAGCCTATCGCGATTGCGGTTTATCGATTCGCGACATTGCTGCTCGTGTTGGTCGAGATCCAGTGACTGTTAGCAGCATATGGAATCGGTGGGTTCAGGAGGGTAATACAGAACGCCGTGCTGGATCCCAACCGCCTCGTATCACTAGCAGTCGAGATGACAGGCATCTTATCCGCACGGCTATAACGGATTGTGCAGCCACGTCTGGATCCCTGAGTCAACAGATGGGGACATTTGCAAGACAACAACCATCTGCACGGACAGTTCGACGACGTTTGCAGCAGCATGGACTATCAGCCCGGAGACCATGGCTGCGGTTACCCTTGACGCTCCGTCACAGACAGGAGCGCCTGCGGTGGTGTACTCAACGACGAACCTGGGTGCACGAAAGGCAAAACGTCATTTTTTCCGATGAATCCAGGTTCTGTTTACAGCATCATGATGGTCACATCAGTCTTTGGCGACATCGCGGTGAACGCACATTGGAAGCGTGTATTCGTCATCGCTTTACTGGCGTTTCACCTGGCGTGATGGTATGGGGTGCCATTGGTTATACGTCTCGCTCATCTCTTGTTCGCATTGACGGCACTTTGAACATTGGACGTTTCATTTCAGATGTCTTATGACCCTTCATTCGATCCCTGCGAAACCCTACATTTCAGCAGGATAATGCACGCCCGCGTGCTGCAGGTCCTGTTCGGGCCTTTCTGGATACAGAAAATGTTCGACTGCTGCCCTGGCCAGCACATTCTCCAGATCTCTCACCAACTGAAAACGTCTGGTCAATGGTGGCCGAGCAACTGGCTCGTCACTATACGCCAGTCACTACTCTTGATGAAATGTGGTATCGTGTTGAAGGTGCATGGGCAGCTGTACCTGTAAACGCCATCCAAGCTCTGACTCAATGCTCAGGCGTATCAAGGCCGTTATTACAGCCAGAGGTGGTTGTTCTAGGTACTAATTTCTCAGGATCTATAAACCCAAATTGCGTGAAAATGTAATCACATATCAGTTCTAGTATAATATATTTGTCCAATGAATAGCCGTTTATCACTTGTATTTCTTCTTGGTGTAGCAATTTTAATGGCCAGTAGTGTACATACTGGAGTGACAAACATCATGGGATACCAGCTAATACCTTGTCGAACTTCCTTTCGCTCGTCTTAGTGCAGCAACTCGACGTGGCATTGATTCAACAAGTCGCTGGAAGTCCCCTGCAGGAATACTGACTGAGCCATGCTGCCTCTATAGCCGTCAACAATTGCGAAAGTGCAATATTTTGTGCGCGAACTGACCTCTGCATTGTGTCCCATAAATCTCCGACGTGATTCATATCGGAAGATCTGGGTGACCAAATCATTCGCCCGAACTGTCCAGAATGTTCCTCAAAACAATCGCTCACAACTGTGGCCCGGTAACATGGTGGGTGGTTGTTAGTGTTTAACGTCTCGTCGACAACGAGGTCATTAGAGACGGAGCGCAAGCTCGGGTTAGGGAAGGATTGGGAAGGAAATCGGCCGTGCCCTTTCAAAGGAACCATCCCGGCATTTGCCTGAAACGATTTAGGGAAATCACGGAAAACCTAAATCAGGATGGCCGGAGACGGGATTGAACCGTCGTCCTCCCGAATGCGAGTCCAGTGTGCTAACCACTGCGCCACCTCGCTCGGTAACATGGTGCACTGTCATCCATAAAAATTCCATCGTTGTTTGGAACGTGGAGTCCATTAATCATTACAAATGATCTCTGAGTAGTCGGACATAGCCATTTCCAGTCCATGATCTGTTCAGTTGTGCCAGAGGACTCCGGCCATTTGTTGTAAACACAGCCCTCACCATTATGGAGCCACCACCAGCTTGCACAGTGCCTTGTTGACAACTTCGGTCCATGGCTCTGTGGGGTTTGCGCCACACTCGAACCCTACCGTGAATTCTTACCAGCTGAAATTGGGGCTCATCTGATCAGGCCATGGTTTTCCAGTCGTCTATTACGGTCACGGACCCAAGAGAGGCGCTGCAGGCGATATTGTAGCTGTCAGCAAATGCGCTCGCGTCAGTCGACTGTTGCCAGATTTCACAGCACTGTCCTAACGGATACGTTCGTCGTACGTCCCACATTGATTTCTGCGGATATTTCACGCAGTGTTGCTGTCTGTTAGCAATGACAACTCTACCCAACCACCGCTGCTCTTGCTCGTTAAGTGAAAGCCGCCAGCCACTGCTTTGTCTGTCGTGTGAGGTAATGCTTGACATTCTGTATTGTCGGCACGCTCTTGACACCGTAATCTTGAAAGACTGAATTCCCTGGCGATTTCCGAAATGGAATGTCCCATGCGTGTGACTCCAACTACCATTCCGTGTTCAAAGTCCGTTAATTCCCCTCGGCAGCCGTAATCACGTTGGAAACCTTTACATATAATTTACCTGAATATAAATGACAGCTCCGCCAGAGCACCGCCCTCTTACACCTTGTGTACTCCATACTACCGCCATCTGTGTACAGGTATATCGGAATTCCAACACTTTTTGTCGCCTCAGTGTAGGTTAAAATGCTTATGTGACAGAGTCGTATTTTGGAGGTAAACTGCGTTTGAGGACTTTGAATGAAAGCTCCCTCCCCCTCGTGCCTATATCTCAATGTGTATTAGGAAGTCAGAAATTTAATTCATTTCAGTAGGATATTATTTAGCGGGGAGTGAAGAACTCATATTCAGGTAAACAAAGGAAGGTTGCCAGCCTTTTGCACTACCACTGGACCGCATGTGTGCCCAAACGGAAAGAAGTGTCAGCACCACATCTACCAACGAAGGTGCGTCACGCAAAGAACGCTGTCTCCTGTTGATATGGTACCCGTACACAAACGCCAACATCTAATGCACTTGACGGATTTCTCAGTGTATTGCTGGCTACTATCCCATACGTTTTCTGACACGGGCAGACGTCGCAGAGCCAGCCTCTGTGACCGAGCGGTTTTAGGCGCTTCAGTCCGGAACCGCGCTGCTGCTACGGTCCTTGGTTCGAATCCTGCCTCGGGCATGGATATGTGTGATGTCCTTAGGTTAGTTATGTTTAAGTAGTTCTAAGTCTAGGGGACTGATGACCTGATGTTAAGTCCCATAGTGCTCAGCGCCATCTGATCCATCAGTCGTACAAGGAACCCACGTCATAGGTGAACAGATTGACGGTCGTAACGGACTGAGACCGTCGTCTTCTGTCCCGGCTCCTTTCTGAACTCGATAGCACTATAGTGTAGGAACTTCTTAGAGCTTCAGTTGTTCCTGTTTGACGTTGAACGAACATTCTGGAGCGAAACGTCATCACACAGGCGCGCGTAGTGCTGATGCACGAATACACCTTTCGAATGTCCTGCACAGGATGTTACTCATTTACTGTAAGCGAAGAGACAAAATCAGTGCCCTTTAGTGTTCAGTCGTCGTGTTACCTGGTCTCGCGAATCGGAATTCCGCCTTCGTGTGGATTGTTTGTGCTGCCACGTTCATAGGAGACCTCAGGAAGCCTTCTGGGAGACTGAGTGCAAAAGGTGATGCACACCTGTAACGCTGCAGGTAGAGTACAGTAGTTACCAAAGTAGTACATACAGAATAATATCAACTCCAAGAACGTAGCAATAAAAGAAATATGTAGAATAAGACACCAGTAGAAATTAGAAATGCCCATAGTGAAAATAGAAATAACGAGTTTTCCTAGTAACTAATTAAGATGAGCTGCATTGTAAATAAGTATATATATTATGACCCACTAATGTATTAGGCGGCGGGTTAGCATGTATCATGTAGTTTGAAGAATAAAGAATTTTTTTTAATGTGATGCAGTATCGAGTAGGCTCTGTGGAATTCTAAGGGTAAAGCCGGAATGAATCCTTCGCTGAGCTTTGAGGCAACCAAGTTTCGCATTTATTCACGACGAGTATGGTAACGTTATGAATTCAATCTCCAATAAGATCTTTCCCGCGTCAATCGGATTAAAAAGTGATTGCTTGGCATGAGAAACATTCAGGACCAGTAAGACTGTCCCTCAGAGTCCCTGAATTTGAACCCCACCGTAAAATATAGAAGTGACCAGGAAATGCATCATCGCATCTGACCGGCATGCAAGAACAATGGTAGAAGTGACTGGACGCTGCCATTTCAGATGTCTACAATCTTTCTAGTAAACGTCATATGAGATCGGCGTTATTATCCATGGCCGTGGACTTTTCACTCTATGTTAAGAAGGAGGTATCGAAGTTTTTATTGTTGGGAATGAAGTAACTTTCTGTTCTTGGTATGTAGCTGGAAGGCGAAAAAGCTGAGCTAATGCTCTCTTTCATCTCTAGGTTGCTCAAGAGAAGCAGACAAATCCTGCCATCACGAAGTGGAAATAGGAGGAGGTTAATCAGCTGCATGTAGTCAAGAGCCGCGCCCCGTCGTCTTGTGTTTCATCCGTATAATCGCCGTGACCAAAAGGACGCCTTGTTCGTCCCTGCACCTCGCCGCTCGCCGTTTACAGCGGCTCATGGTGCATTACAGAACACAGTTTCGGGGTTTCAACACAACTGGGTCTACTGTCCGCTCTATGAGATTAAATCATAGGCAGAGCGCTGCTAAGGAGGCCATGCTTTCTGGCTACAGTGAGGCGATCGATCAGAACCGTGAAAAGTATTTAAACTTTTCACGTCAGGCCTCGCAACTATTAATTTCTGATTAAGAATAAGTACAGACTTATTATTACAAATTCCATAATTATTTAAAAGTAAAGACACGCATTGTAAGTCTGAAAAACACAAAAATGCAAAGTTCTTAAACCACTCATTCCACCCGTTTGTAAATCAGCACCAGCAATAAAAAAGGACTTTGCCGCTGAATGACCTGCTCCTGATTCATAGACATTCCAAATAGAAAGCTCCATTTGTGAAAGTCGTAATCCAGATCATATGGTGTTCTCTTGCGTGTTATAAGACGTTCCGCCCTTACGAGCTTCTACAAAGTCGTTTCCGAATCACACTTTTAACTCTGGTATTGATTCCGTTTATAAAAACAGATGAAAAAGAAAAGACTTACAAGCCGTATGAACTTGTTAATTTACCTTTTCTTCCCTTCCACATTGAACATTTTCGGATTTCTTACGCTACCCGCAACATTTGCTTCCACTTCCTGTCAGTTAGGATTTTTTACGATCAGCTTTCTTCCGCCATGTTATTTGTGTTCGAGTGGTACACCATCTCTTATAAAATCGGCGGAATGCCTACGTTGTCACACCAATAAATCGGCCAAATTTATTCACGGTATCGTAGTGGACGCATCCAAACGCTCCTTTCTTCCCATTTTACTAGTTGATTGTGCTCAGCGATCGCACGTACACACACACACACACACACACACACACACACACACACACACACACGCACGCACGCACGCGCGTCTTATGTCGGCAGTGGAGAGTCACATGACGGGGTACCAATTGTACATTATCTATAGCGCTTGAAATCAACGGTTGAATCCTTGTGAGAAAGCGAGCAAATTCATGCACAGTGTGCAACAGGAAAGGTTATGTGTAGAGAAATGTGTACCTATGATCTACTACCAATTGGACATCGGTGCTGTCTGCCTGTAGTGAATGTATAAGAGCCAACGGACACATGTAAAAACTAGAAAAATGAAAACCACTTTTGATGCCTAGAATGAATAAGCAAAAATATTTGGTTGGAAACAAAAAGGACATTCATTTGCAAAACACGTTTCGTGATATACATAACTGAAATAGCAACAAGGTCACAGTTCGCAGGAATTCACGGAAATTTATCGATCACAGCAGAAATGGTACCTACGGTTCCCCAAGGAAGTGTTATAGACCTATTTCTGTTCCTAATCTATATAAATGATTTGGGAAACACTCTAAGCAGCCCTCTTAGATTGTTTCCGATGATGATGTCATGTAGCATCTATTGAAGTCATCAGAAGATCGGTTGCACGATAAAGCACGCATATGTAAAAGCTGTGAATGCAACTAAATAGACAGAGATTAGAATTACGAATAAATTAAATTGGAACCATCACATAGATTATGCGTTGTGTAAGGCGAACCAGAGACTGCGTTTTATTGGGAGAACACTTAGAAAATGCAACAAATCCATTAAAGAGATTGCCTACACTGCGTTTCTCCGTCCTCTGCTGGATTACCACTTTGTTGTATGGGATCCGTATCAGCTGTGATTGACGTAATATATCGGAAAAGTTAAAAAAAGGGCAGCACGTTTTGTACTGTTGGGATATAGGGAGAGGGGGGGGGGGGGGGGAGGGAGAGAGTCACAGATACGATATACGAGTTTCGGTGGTAATCATTAAAACAAAGGCGTTTCGTTGCGGTGAGATCTTTCCACGAAATTTCAATTACCAACCTTCTCCACCGAAACCGAAAATATTCTGTTGAGGACCAGTTGCATAGTGAGAAATTATCTTCGTAATAAAATAAAAGACATCAGATCTCGCAAGGAAAGACGTGAGTCTTCGTTTTTCCGGCGTGCTTTTCTACAGTGCAACGCTAGAGAAATACTCCGAGGGTAGTTCCATAAAACCTTTCCTAGACGTTTAAGTGTGAACTGCAGAGTAGTCAGGTAGCAGAAGATGTATATCAGGAAGAATGGCTGCAAATATTAAAAGGACTGATGCTGTATCTCAGTGGTTGTGATGGTCTCTCGGGTAGGGCTCTAGACTCCGATCCTGGAGATCCACGGTTCAATCTTGGGTAGAAGCAAGAATTTTTCCTCGTTGCAGTCCCTCCAGGATGGACTCAGGTCCACTCAGCTTGCTCAGTAATGGGTAAAAGGCGACCGGGGGCATGGGTTCGCCACAGTCTCCCTCCTAGTGCCGCGACAAAGAAAGTCTGTAATTCAGTTACAGTCAGACCAATAGCTCAGTCACGGACTTGCGTCACGGCCTCTACCTTTACGCGTAATATTTTGTCCAGTGGGATACTGTGTGAAACGATCACGAAGTTTTGAGGGGCAGTCAACTGAAAACCGAACATCCTCCACAACGGGACCATGAAATGGTACCATTCAAAAGTAATCATCCCACGCGTTAAGGTATTTATCCCACCCAGAGATGAGACGACCAATTCGTGGTTAACAGAACGCATTTGACCACTAAAGGACACACATCCACACCCACTTTTGTATTTTCTCGTCCGACTGAAAGCGACGTCCACACATGTCTTTCTTCCGTTCGGAAAAGATGTGAAAATCGCACAGTGAAAGGTCTGGGCTGAACGGATGTTGTTGCATGGTTTCTCTACCAAACTGCTACGGCGTAGACTTCGTCTGACTGGCTGTGCAGGGACGGGCGTTATCGTCCAATAGGATGATTCCGCCCAACAGCTTGCCGACAGCAAACCCAGCAGTGAAGCATTCCACATCTTCCCTGCCAAAGAAGAAAGATCATGATGGCCTTCTTCGACTGTAGGGGATCTCTGCTCGATGAGTTTCTCGAGCGTGGAATCAGTGCGCAGCAGTATGAAGACACTTCGCAGAAACTGCGACGCGCGATAAAGTCTAATCGACTAGGAATGCTGTCGGACGGAATCATCCTCTTACACGATAGCACCCGCCCCCACACTGCCAATCGGTCGAAGACTAGGCTTCTGTGATTTAATTGGGAAAAACTGCAATATCTTCTGTGCAGCTCGGGTCCTTGACCAAACGATTTTCATATCTTCGGTGAGCTAAAAAAAGACACGCGTGGATGTCGGTTTCAGTCGGACGAGGAAGTGCAAGAGCGATGTGGCTCTGTCAGCGCAGGAATTGATCATCTCGTCTCCCAATGATCTTAACGTGTGTTGTGATTACTTTTGAAAGGAACCATTCCACGGTACTGTTGTGGCAGGTGTTCGGTTTTCATTTGACAGCTCCTAATCCACATCTGCATCTACATGGATACTCTGCAAATCACATTTAAGTGCCTGGCAGAGGGTTCATCGAACCACCTTCACAATTCCCTATTATTCTAATCTCGTATAGCGCGCGGAAAGAATGAACACCTATATCTTTCCGCACGAACTCTGATTTCCCTTATTTTATCGTGGTGATCGTTCCTCGCTGTGTAGGTTGGTGTCAACAAAATATTTTCGCATTCGGAGGAGAAAGCTGACGACTGGAATTTCGTGAGAAGATTCCTTCGCAACGAAAAACGCCTTTCTTTTAATGATTTCCAGCCCAAATCCTGTATCATTTCTGTGACACTCTCTCCCATATTTCGCGATAATATAAAACGTGCTGCCTTTGAACTTTTTCGATGTACTCCGTCAGTCCTATCTGGTAAGGATCCCATATCGCGCAGCAGTATTCCAAAAGAGGACGGACAAGCGTAGTGTAGGCAGTCTCCTTAGTAGATCTGTTACATTTTCTAAGTGTCCTGCCAATAAAACGCAGTGTTTGGTTAGCCTTCCCCACAACATTTTCTATGTGTTCCTTCCAATTTAAGTTGTTCGTAATTGTAATACTTAGGTATTTAGTTGAATTCACGGCTTTTAGGTTAGACTGATTTATCGTGTAACCGAAGTTTGAGTTCCTTTTAGCACTCATATGGATGACCTCACATTTTTCGTTATTTAGGGTCAACTGCCACTTTACGCACTATTCAGATATCTTTTCTAAATCGTTTTTCAGTTTGTTTTGGTGTTTTGATGACTTTATTAGTCGATAAACGACAGCGTCATCTGCAAACAATCTAAGACGGCTGCTCAGATTGTCTCCAAAATCATTAATGTAGATAAGCAACAGCAAAGGGCCGATTACACTACCTTGGGGAATGCCAGAAATCACTTCTGGTCTACTCGATGGCTTTCCGTCAATTACTACGAAGTGTGAGCTCTCTGACAGGAAATCACAAATTCAGTCTGTTGTGTACATAGTTCCGCGTAGTCAGCGCGTACACAACTTTCCCACTGGAGAGCGCCCCCCTTAAGCACAACAGCGCAGGCGCAGCGCTCATCCATCTCCGCACTACGAGATGGCGCTGCCATAGAGACGGACCAAATTCTGCTTACGCCGATCCGCATATTAATATGTAACGCAGCCATTGAGATTGCTGCTAACGTAGAATCTTTACTCCTCGCGGATCACACTCGCGCAGTGATACATGAACGCGCGAGGTATTATAACGAGTGTACAGACCTCCGATTAGCCAGTCTGCATTTGTCTGTACCAGTCTATAGTCAAGTTTCAGTCTGCGCCCAATAAGATTACCATATTCCTGTACATAGCCATGAAGATAAATGTATAGACATTTTTGTCCAATATCAGAGACATATGTGAGAATAGGATTAACGTACCAATACCAAAGGAACTTCAGATTGTCAATTGTAAATAGCATCCAGAACCAAGTTAAGTAATGTCTATGCTTGTTATTATTTTAATAAATTTGTGTGAAATTTAATCAAGTTCTGTTTAAAGTTGGTCACTGTCATTTTGCTACTCTAAGCGTGGAAGTGGCATTTCTATCGTCTGACCTAACGGCAGAAGATAAACACGCCACGATAAGACCACGAGACATATTGCTGACACTCTCCTACTTCATTAGAGCGACAAGTCAAATAATCTGATGGTGCGTGTACTGAAGGTATTACAGTACGCACACCACACAGTCACATAACTGAGACGACATTCGGTTTTCATTCGACAGCTTCTTATGAAACAGCAGATATTACAGCTCTCGCACGGGCTCGCCAACAGTCCTCCTTCCATCGCACCTTTCGCGACTAGAACAGTAAATAGGGGAAGAGAGGGGGAGGGGGGGGTAGCGTAGCAGGCTTACACGAACTGAACTTTGACAGGCGCCGTAAGGTGGGTTGCGGAGCATAGACGTAGTGCAAATAGCACTCTTAAGTTGCTCTGTGCTGTGCTAAGCCGAATGTGGGGATGGGATTACGGAGGCCGTGAGCTGGGATAGCCTTGTCACAGAGGAGGCCGCCGCCGCTGCTCCGCCTGTTGCTGCCCGCCGCTGCCTCTACCTGCTGCCTGCTGTTGCTGTGTGAGGCGCCCCGGCTGTCGCGGCGCTGAATTATTCAGCAGGCGCGCCACCCTCGGCAGGCGCTATTACCCGGGCCCTCGGGAATTTTAAACCGCGTTGTAATTTCAAAGTAATTTTTACCCCAGCACGCTTTACGGTTTCTGATTACAAGGAAGCCCGCGCTGCGCCGGCCTACCGATGCCGCTTTCCATTTCGTCGAGAATTCCCGATTCCGGCAATCACCGGACGTCCCGAAGTAGCCGGTCGTGTTACAGCGCTCCGGGAATCCATCGGAGGGCGCCCCCGGGCGGCCTCGCCGACCGTTCTCAGCTGCAGACGCGCCGGTCCAGATTCCGGAACTCGGTCCCCCGATTTAGGCACGGGCCGGTCGTAAACATGTTTGTTTTCCATCAGCATAACACGATCCGCGCATCCTGCCGCCTGTATTAGGAGCAGCCGGTACACGGATCGTCTCCCCTGAGGAAGGTAAATGAGATTTATGACCGCATGAGCATAATATCTTCTTCCAGGCAAGGGGATAGGAGGATTTTATGGTTAAGGCCCCAATCTTCAAGTGCCTGCAGTTAATTGAGTATGGCAACTAATCAACGTCGGCCTCATCGTGAATGCTTCTGTGCATCGTTGTGTAAGTGTACCTAAATGTCTGTGCTGCGAATACAAAGATGGAAAAAGGAGCAACATATTACAAAACAAAAGGCAGCGGCCGTGTCCAAAATAAAGCCGATAAAAACACTTCACTGACCAAGAGACGAGTATAAACGTACTACACTGATTGGAGATAGGCCAAAGCCCGAAAAGCATCTTGCAGTTTGTAAAGCTATTCAGCAGAAGTGGCTGGTTATGTATTTCTCCAAGTAATTCAGTGCATAGCTACGGAGCTCATCCACTACTAACAAGGATAAATTGCTGTTTTATAGTTCATTCATAGAAGCTTTCGAAATGTGGTGCTACAGAAGAATGCTGAAGATTAGATGGGTAGATCACATAACTAATGAGGTATTGAATGGAATTGGGGAGAAGAGGAGTTTGTGGCACAACTTGACCAGAAGAAGGGATCGGTTGGTAGGACATGTTCTGAGGCATCAAGGGATCACCAATTTAGTACTGGAGGGCAGCGTGGAGGATAAAAATCGTAGAAAGAGACCAAGAGATGAATACACTAAGCAGATTCAGAAGGATGTAGGCTGCAGTAGGTACTGGGAGATGAAGAAGCTTGCAGGATAGAGTAGCATGGAGAGCTGCATCAAACCAGTCTCAGGACTGAAGACCACAACAGCAACAACAGTTCATTCTGCTGTTATTTTCCATCTGCCGCAAACTGTTATTCAACAATGCAAAAAGTGCTCATGTAAAACTACAACCATTACGAATATTTTACGATTAAATACAGCTAAAGGCAAGTGTTTGTGATCGGTGTGGCACTCGCGTTTAATTTGCCACGAAGATGCAGAACCGTCTGACTATGTATAACATTGTCGATGCAGTATAAACTATTGCAGGAATGAACTTTCACACTCTTTATCATCCGTCTATTTTGCGGATTTGGAAACACTCCGTAACACACTGTAATTGATGACATCAGAAGATGCCATTTACAAGAGACAGTTTAAATTGCAACATGTTTCAAAGCCCCATATTTGGTTTAACGTTTTCCCGAATATACATCAGTCCCTGAAACCAAGTGTTATTAAAAAGATAATATTCTTGCATTATTATTCCATCGGTACACGCACAGCTGTAACGAGATTAGGTGGGAAATTTGCACAGGGCGGTAAATAGTGCAAAGTAGCAAGTGAACACTTGGTTTACAAGCATCAGCAATGTTTGAAACAGCAGACCACGGTAAGTCACTTCTTGGGAGTTTGCTACCGCAGGACTGGAGGATCATCAGTGAAGACAAATACAAAAGAAATGTTCTACTGAAGAAAGCAGTGAGAGCCAAGTTCACTGCCTTCTGCATATTCTGACTGCATTCAGTTCATTTTCAACACCTTCGATCGCTATCACAGTAGAAAAACAACTATGGACCAATCAAATTTCGACTCTGATGATACATTCTTGGGCAGTAGCACGCTAAAAACCCTGCGCGAAGTTAATTCATAAACCTCTGAACCCTTCTTCTGACATCACGGTGTACTTCTCTCGTGACATTCATTTGAGAGAAAAGCGCTGAAACCACTTTCAGGAATCTTTGTGGTGCGCTACATATTGCTACTCTGTTTTTTTATCAAACATCATTGAGTTGTAAAACTTGTAAATAAAATTCTTTGAATTTCGGTCTAAATTAGAATTTCATATACCATCTTTTGGGTGTTCGTGAGAAATTCTACGGCGGAATTTCTGCCCCGTTGTAGTGTGTCAGGTATGATTCTGTGCCGTATCATCGAATAAGATGTGCCCGCGTCCAGTCCTGTGTAGCGTTGTTATTTCGTGGTTATGGAAGGTTATGTAAGAAGATGAAATTAGTTTGTTTTCACACAACCTGTACTTCTCAAACAACACCAAAGGGCAGCGGGTAATAACCCAAATTGTAGATACGTTTCTATGAAAAGACACTTAAATTGTCTGTGTGTGCTTTCCACGTACCTTTGCCGTCTACAAGAGCCTGAAAACTATTTTTTCCGTCAGCCAGAAAGCGATGGAGAACATACTCACCATAATTTCCAGTCTGTAAGTTCACATAACTCTTTGTGGTCATTGAAAGAAAGTGTTCCTACTCAGCGGGATGAGGAACTGTGATTATAAATAAAAGTTTTGAGTTTTAACTGATTGATATATTCTGTAAAAGTTCACACGAACAAAAATTTTATTGGAACTAACGTCCCTATTGTTCAAATGGCTCTGAGCACTATGGGAGTTAACATCTGTGGTCATCAGTCCCCTAGAACTTAGAACTACTTAAACCTAACTAACCTAAGGACATCACACACATCCATGCCCGAGGCAGGATTCGAACCTGCAACCGTAGCGGTCACGCGGTTCCAAACTGAAGCGCCTAGAACCGCACGGCCAACCGGCCGGCTCGTCCCTATTGTAAATGGCACTGTTAACAGTTCAGAGCCGACTTCTGTGGGAAGTTCCAAGCAAAATAGTCTATTTTCCTGACTTCTAATCACCAAAAGTAACTGCTCGCCGTAAAATTGAAAAATAATCTCGCCACTTGCCACGCAATTTGTCAAAATATCGGGTGGCACACGAACAGTTACTTCCAAGAAATCTAAGCGACCCAGGAAGATTTATAGTTATCGCGAGCTCACTTGCTACTTTTACCGAAAACGCATTCAAATCTACCCAGCTCTGACATCATCCGAGGCGCAATGCAAACAGGCTTTGGACTGACGAGAAGAGATTGATATCTCGGTGAGAAGTGTATCTTCCCACTGGCTCTTGACTGTGTTTATGTAGGGGCGCAGTGAACCGCCAAACGGAACACCTGTTGTCAACCGCTCTAGGCACAGGTAGCAGTATCTAAATGGCATCTCCCTCGCACTTGTAGTAATTAATAGCGCAGTCTTTTAACAGTATACGATCTTCTTGATTTTAATTCAAATAGAGCTAAGTTTGCTTTAGTTAATGAAAATGTTTCGGCTCGACTGCATTTAAACTTTACCAGCTAGAACTGATCGGACAATAGAACATGGCCTCTGACTACCTCTTTAAGATTCCTTGTAACCACCCTTATTTATTTACAATAAAGTCTTGAAACTTAGTGCAGTTGTATTATTGCATGAAAGTAGTCGAGTGCTTACTTAGAACTTTCTACTAGAAAAATGTACGAATGATACTTCGTTCCAGGTTTGGTTTTTAGGAAATAACTTGAAAACTAATAGAGTTAGCGTATTGATGTCACATATTTGATGTTTGTACATGAAACTGATGCTACACACAAGTTTTCATCTTTTTGGTATTTAGCGCCTTCAATTTCTAATAAAAAATGCCGATTTTGACCAAAATATTGCTCTGATAAAGTTGGGACTTATAACTTTTTATCGTGATACACATTTGAAAATTCTGAAGAATTTTTAACTTTGTAATTTTATTATTGAGCAGCACTTAGGGAAAATATAAGATCTTAAGAAAAAATAGCCTAACATATTCAAATGGATCCAAGCACTATGGAAATTAACATCTGAGGTCATCAGTCCCCTAGACTTAGAACTACTTAAACCTAACCAACCTATGGACATCACGCACATCCATGCCTGAGGCAGGATTCGAACCTGCGACCGTAGCAGCAGCGTGGTTCCGGACTGAAGCGCCTAGAACAGCTCGGTCACAGAGGCCGGCCCTAAAATATTCATTTGATCATTCTGAGACCTTACAGTGTTAACATTACTGTATTTAAAACATACACTAACGAAGTTTGGTAAAGTTATTTTAATTTTTAATTTCATTCTTAGAGTATGACGCAATCCTTTGTATGTTAAGCACAGGCATGTTATGGTGACGTGGCGCTGGTAGTGGTTAACTGGGGAAAGCCCTGGCTCACTCGCTCGCCTCCATACCTCATCATCATCATCATCATCATTTAAGACTGATTATGCCTTTCAGCGTTCAGTCTGGAGCATAGCCCCCCTTATACAGTTCCTCCATGATCCCCTATTCAGTGCTAACATTGGTGCCTCTTCTGATGTTAAACCTATTACTTCAAAATCATTCTTAACCGAATCCAGGTACCTTCTCCTCGGTCTGCCCCGACTCCTCCTACCTTCTACTGCTGAATCCATGAGTCTCTTGGGTAACCTTGCTTCTCCCATGAGTGTAACGTGACCCCACCATCTAAGCCTGTTCGCCCTGACTGCTACATCTATAGAGTTCATTCCCAGTTTTTCTTTGATTTCCTCATTGTGGACACCCTCCTGCCATTGTTCCCATCTACTAGTACCTGCAATCATCCTAGCTACTTTCATATCTGTAACCTCAACCTTGTTGATAAGGTAACCTGAATCCACCCAGCTTTCGCTCCCATACAACAAAGTTGGTCGAAAGATTGAACGGTGCACAGATAACTTAGTCTTGGTACTGACTTCCTTTTTACAGAAGAGAGTAGATCGTAGATGAGCATTAGCTTTGCTACACCTCGCTTCCAGTTCTTTCACTATGTTGCCATCCTGTGAGAATATGCATCCTAAGTACTTGAAACCGTCCACCTGTTGTAACTTTGTTCCTCCTATTTGGCACTCAATCCGTTTACATTTCTTTCCCACTGACATTACTTTCGTTTTGGAGATGCTAATCTTCATACCATAGTCCTTACATTTCTGATCTAGCTCTGAAATATTACTTTGCAAACTTTCAATCGAATCTGCCATCACAACTAAGTCATCCGCATATGCAAGACTGCTTATTTTGTGTTCACATATCTTAATTTCACCCAGCCAGTCTATTGTTTTCAACATATGATCCATAAATAATATGAACAACAGTGGAGACAGGTTGCAGCCTTGTCTTACCCCTGAAACTACACTGAACCATGAACTCAATTTACCGTCAACTCTAACTGCTGCCTGACTATCCATGTAAAGACCTTTAATTGCTTGCAAAAGTTTGCCTCCTATTCCATAATCTTGTAGAACAGACAATAACTTCCTCCTAGGAACCCGGTCATATGCCTTTTCTAGATCTATGAAGCATAGATACAATTCCCTGTTCCACTCATAACACTTCTCCATTATTTGCTGTAAGCTAAAGATCTGGTCCTGACAACCTTTAAGAGGCCTAAACCCACACCGATTTTCATCCAATTGGTCCTCAACTAACACTCGCACTTTCCTTTCAACAATACCTGAGAAGATTTTACCCACAACGCTGATTAAAGAGATACCTCTGTAGTTGTTACAATCTTTTCTGTTTCCATGTTTAAAGATTGGTGTGATTACTGCTTTTGTCCAGTCTGATGGAACCTGTCCCGACTCCCAGGCCATTTCAATTATCCTGTGTAGCCATTTAAGACCTGACATTCCACTGTATTTGATGAGTTCCGACTTAATTTCATCCATCCCAGCCGCTTTATTGCACTGCAATCTATTGACCATTTTTTCCACTTCCTCAAATGTGATCCTATTTCCATCATCATTCCTATCCCATTCTACCTCGAAATCTGAAACATTACTGATCGCATTTTCACCTACATTGAGCAACTCTTCAAAATATTCCCTCCATCTGCCCAAGGCATCCACAGGATTCACCAGCAGTTTTCCTGTCCTGTCCAAAATACTTGCCATTTCCTTCTTACCTCCCTTTCGAAGACTGATAATTACACTCCAGAATGGTTTTCCAGCAGCTTGACCCATAGTCTCCAACCTGTTTCCAAAGTCTTCCCACGATTTCTTCTTCGATGCTGCAATTATCTGTTTGGCTTTGTTTCTTTCTTCAACATAACTTTCTCTGTCTACCTGGGTTCTGGTATGTAACCATTTTTGATACGCCTTCTTTTTTCTTTTACAGGCTGCCTTGACTGTATCATTCCACCAAGCTGTTTGCTTCAGCCTACTTTTACACACTACTGTTCCAAGACATTCTTTAGCCACTTCTAGTACTGTGTCCCTGTACCTTGTCCATTCCTTTTCCAAAGACTGTAATTGACTACATTCAACTAACTGGTACCTTTCTGAGATCGCTGTTTTGTACTTGTGCCTGATTTCCTTATCCTGAAGTTTCTCCACTCTTATCCTCCTACATATGGACCTGACCTCCTGCACTTTCGGCCTCACAATCCCAATTTTACTGCAGATTAAATAATGATCAGTGTCATCAAAGAATCCCCTGAATACACGTGTGTCCCTCACAGCCTTCCTGAATTCCTTATCTGTTATTATATAGTCAATGACAGATCTGGTTCCCCTGCCTTCCCAAGTATACCGGTGAATGTTCTTATGTTTAAAAAAGGAGTTTGTGATTACTAAGCCCATACTGGCACAGAAATCCAAGAGTTGTTTGCCGTTCCTGTTGGCCTCCATATCCTCTCCAAATTTACCTATAACCTTTTCATACCCTTCTGTTCGATTTCCAATCCTGGCGTTAAAATCACCCATGAGCAGAACACTGTCCTTGTCCTTTACTCTAACAACTACATCACTGAGTGCCTCATAAAAACTATCCATCTTATCTTGATCTGTCCCTTCACAATGCGAATATACTGACACAATCCTAATTTTCTTGCTAGACACTGTCAAATCTATCCACATCAGTCGTTCGTTTACATACCTTATTGCAACTACGCTGGGTTCCATTTCTTTCCTGATGTAAAGCCCTACACCCCATTGTGGTTCATGGTGTGGGTTCCTGTAGTCATGTCCTAGTTCATGAACCACGGGCAACGTATGAGTGGCCAAGTAAGTGGTCCCGACAGTCGGGATACCAGTCACTTTGGAATAAGGCTGGGCATCTCGGACATATTCTGAGTCGTTGATGACGATGTTTGGTTTGTGGGGCGCTCAACTGCGTGGTTATCAGCGCCCGTACAATTACCCAATCTTTGCTCAGTCCAATTTCGCCACTCTCCTGGATGATGATGAAATGATGAGGACAACACAAACACCCAGTCATCTCGAGGCAGGTGAAAATCCCTGACCCCGCCGGGTATCGAACCCGGGACCCCGTGCTTCTGAGTCGTGGTCACCTTTGTGCTCATACGGCAAAGACTACCAAATCCACCGGTTAGTCCCTCAGCCGTTAGGGGTAAAACCCAATGGGACTCGGGGCAAGTAAGGCTAGCAACCTGCTTCCCTGGTACTTTAAATATGATGCTGGCAACAATCAGAGCAAAATGCCTCGGACCTTTGGAGGTGACGGAGTCCCACCTCTAACTGACAAACCAGGGACTCCTAAGATACGACTTGGCAAACAAATGGTAATGAGATGGGGAGCTATTAATATCAATGGGGGCTACTCTGGGAAGAAGGTAGAGCTGGCAGAGGCTGCAAGTAAGATGGGGCTGGACGTTTTAGCTGTTAGTGACATTCGGGTAAGGGGTGAGAAAGAAGAGGAAGTGGGAGAATACAAGGTCTACCTGTCAGGAGTCAAAGCAGGAATAGCCTCCATACCTGTTGCAATCATACAAAACTTGTTTCGCCTCAGGGCCCACAGACGTAACATTTACTGTATAACGCATGCGTGTCAGAACTGGACATGAGTGAGATAAAATACTCTGATAAGCGCAAAGATTATAACTACCTGCTTAACAGCGACTGAACCACCAATGGGACTCAATACAGCAGCGATTGTGGAGGTATGGATTCGATAGGTCGTTGGTAGCTTTTCAGGGGTACGTGGCACCAGATGTCCACCCACAGCGGTTCCCTTAAACCAGGTTTCGCTTGTTTTTGGGCGCAGAACTGGTGCACATTAACGTCCCAGATGTGTTCCTTCAGCTTCAGATGAGGCAACTTTGGTGACCAAGACATCAACGTTAGTGTACTATCATATTCTTGAGACAAGTATAGCTCGATTCTGCCCTTGGACAGTTATCCTTCTACAAGATCCCTTCATCGGCGGAGAAGCTATCAGCCATGAAGGGATGATGATGTTCCGAAATATTCACATAGTCCACAGTTATAATTGTGCGTTTGATTACCACCATATGTCCCACGGAAGCCAAGATGAAAGTCACACATAGCAGCCTATCAGCCTACGTCCGAGTTGCTATGCATGTTTTCAGCAGCCGTTCACCTTGACAAAGGGTATCCGGAAACGACCATGATCAAGTGCAATAAGAAACGTGATACATCCATCCAGACGATACCTTTCCACTGATCCACAGCCCACATTCAGTTGCCCCCTGCTCACTGCAATCGTAATTGACGATGTCATTGGGTCAGCTCATAGTGGTCGTATGTGATGGAGCCATATGTTCGACTATCTGCACTGGAATAGTGTGCCTCGAAACACTTGTGCCGGCACCGACGTTGTACTCTGTCGTCAGATCTGACACGGATCGCTGCTTGCCCTGCTTTGTAGAACAACTAGTCCCCCGACTTCGTTCTGTGATGGGACGTGGACGTCCAACGCCTCGCCCCTTACTCGTGGTTTCACCGCTCTTCAAGCTCTTTGAACAGATGCTCCCGACAGTATTACACGTACAGCCAATGAGCTTCACAGTTTCCGAAATGCTCTTTCTTACGTGCTGGGGCATTACAATCTGCTCCTTTTCAGTCGCATGAACGAGTTTCCGGCCTATATCGCCGCTGTAGTCGTCTCTGTTCCTCTTATATATGAGTGGTAATCAGAAACAAGGGTCACAAATGCAAGAATTATTTTTGCGTTTGCAAATGTGGTGAAACTGTAGCTGCACAACTGATTGGTGACAAATGAACATCTGTGCCGGACCGGAACTCGAACCCTGATTTCCGGCTTTACGCGAGCTGTCGCCTTAATCACTTCGGCTATCCGAAGACGTTGCCCACACAGATCAAACTTTCATATCTCATTGTTTCGTCTACACCCTGTATTAGTACAGATACTGTGAATCTCGTACAGGGAGAGACATGTGATTAAAATCACGACCTTGTTTTTAGGTATGGAATGTTATATTGCAGTCCCTGTGTTGGTTCGATGTACTGTACACCGTCCTTCAGACATGTATGTATGCAGGACATTTGCAGAGTACATCGAACCAACACAGGCACTGCAGTATAATGTCAGTGACGCGTGTAGATTTTATTTCATACAATGAGTACAGCCAACTGAAGGTACATAAAGTAGGTTGTCTTTCGACGTAGCCTACATGTTGGTTTAGGCGCTTGTTGCTTCTTGAAATGAGTTCGAATATACTCTCCTGGTAAAAGTCCTGCCCTTGGGTGTTTAGCCGTGTTGTCACGAAATGTTTCACATCCTCGTCTGAATAGAATCGTCGATCACCTACGTGCTCCTTCAAATTAGGAAAAGGGTGAAAATGGTCAAATGTGTGTGAAATCTTATGGGACTCAACTGCTAAGGTCACCAGTCCCTAAGCCTATACACTACTTAACCTAAATTATCCTAGGGACAAACACACACACTCATGCCCGAAGGAGGACTCGAACCTCCGCCGGGACCAGCCGCACAGAAAAGGGTGAAAGTCGCTTGAGCTGTAGGAAGGGTGATCAATGGTGTCCCAGCTAAACTGCTTAACTGCTTCAATAGTATGGTGGTCCTCTTGGCCAGATGAGTTCGCGCTCTGTCGTGAAGGAAGATGACGCCTTCGGTGAGAAGTCCTGGCGGTTTCCTCCTGAATGCTTCGCACAGTCGTGTCAGGATCTCGCAGTACCCCCCAGCGGTCACTGTGTTCCTCTTTCCAATAACTCCACGAGTGTAATACTCGCGCTGTCACAAAGCATTGCGGACATCACCTTTCCGACATGTGGTGTCACGTTAAAACACTTTGTCTTTGGAAAGGAGGAGTGTTTCCACTCAACTGATGACCACTTATTTCCGGGGCCGTAGCGGTGGACCCATTTTTCGTTACCCTTGACAATGCCGAGAAGAAAACTGTTTTGCAGAGAACCATAGCAAAAGTTGCAGCCTTATCCCCGTGTGCTTCTCCTTGGATTTGAGATTCCGTGGAACCCATCGAGAACAAACTTTGCAGCACTGCACAATATCGTGAACAATGTGAATAATACTTCCGAATGACATTCGCAGTTCTACCGTCATATGCTGTGACGTGGTCCTCCTGTTGTCCTGAATTAGCTCCTCCATGCGACCTATGTTCAGATTCGTTGCATCGTGTTCGGTCGGCCAGTGCAGTCCTCTTCGGTGACGTTTCCTCTACCCGGTCGCATACTTTCGACACCATTCTGCAACATGCTGACGAGGCATAGTAGACTCTCCATAAACCTCTACCAGCTGCCGGTGAATTTCAGCCGCGTTAGCGTGTTTCGTCCACAGAAATCGAACAACTCTGCGGATTTCTTCGGTAGATCAGTTTTCCAGACGAGTCGCCATTAGCGTTTACCTGCAACTAGCGCTGTAGGTGGTGCGTCGCTGAAATTTTGCACAGTTGCCAATCGCATGTATCAGAATTACCACACACTACGATTTCTCTAGAACGGACGAAACTCTAGGTATATTGGCCTTGTACCTTTAGCTTCAGATCGCCCCTCATACTTTCCTTGTCGCGCCTCTACCGAGCGAGGTGGCGCAGTGGTTAGGAGTCGGAACTCGCATTCTGAAGGACGACGGCACGAATCCGCGTTCGACCATTCCAATTTAGCTTTTCTGTGATTACCCTAAATCGCTCCAGACAAATGTTGGGATAGTTCCTTTGACAGGGGACGGCCGATTTCCTTCCTCATCCTCCAAACAATCGGAGCTTGTGCTACGTCTGCTGCGACATTGACGGGACGTTAAACCCTTATCTTCCTTCCTACCGCGCCATGAATACAATGCCACTAGAAGACATTCTGTCTTACTGTGGAAACTGGTCATAATATTTTATACATTACTGTAGATCACAAAACGGTGTAAATAATTCCACTGCTGTATACATAATGCTCTACGTGTTCCGGCCGGCAGCGGTGGCCGAGCGATTCTAGGCGCTACAGTTCGGGACCGCGCGACTGCTACGGTCGCAGGTTCGAATGCTGCCTCGGACATGGATCTGTGTGATGTCCTTAGGTTAGTTAGGTTTAAGTAGTTCTAAGTTCTAGGGGACTGATGACCTCAGATCTTTAGTCTCATAGTGCTCAGAGCCATTTGAACCATCTACGTGTTCCAGCTCTCATATTATAGCATTACCATGGCTGACTCAACATAACGGTTTGAAATTTGTAAGTTGAAATCAACAGTATAGTCAGAAACAGCGTACAGTACCCTGTGGCCTCCTACTGCCTTCCGTAACACTACCTTCTTTGAAACTGGCACTAGTGGTGATTCAGAAGGTAGTAGGAGGCCGCAGGGTATTGTACACTGTGTTCGACAAATCCGATGATCTACTACTCCGCAAGCCACTGTATAATTCGTGGCGGAGTATACCCTGTACCATTAATGGCCATCTTCTTTCCTTTTCCATTGGCAAAAAGAGCGAGGGATAAACGACTGCCTGTTTGCCTCCGCACGGGCCCTAATCTCTCTGATCTCATCTTCATGTTGCAATTTGTGTCGGTGGCAACAGAATCGTTCTGCAGTCAGCCTTAAATTCCGGCACTCTAAATTTTTTTCAATTGTGTTCTTTGAAAAGACCTTAGCCTTCCCTCCAGTGAATCCCATTTGAGTTTTCGAAGCACATCCGTGATATTTGCGTGTTGCTCGAACATAGCATACTAAATGTCTTTTTCCAAAGTTGTTTCACAGAGGAAGATTGCACTGTAGTTCCTTCTCTAGATTGTCGCACAGATGACAAAATGGTAGATATCGAAATAGACGACAGAGGGATAGAGAAACAATTGAAACAATTAAAATCGCTCAAAAGAGGAAAGGCCTCTGGACCTGATGGGATACCAGTTCAATTTTACACAGAGTACGCGAAGGAACTTGCTCCCTTTCTTGCAGCGGTGTACCGTAGGTCCCTAGAAGAGCGTAGCGTTCCAAAGGATTGGAAAAGGGCACAGGTCATCCCCGTTTTCAAGAAGGGACGTCGAACAGATGTGCAGAACTATAGACCTATATCTCTAACGTCGATCAGTTGTAGAATTTTGGAACACGTATTGTGTTCGAGTATAATGACTTTTCTGGAGACTAGAAATCTACTCTGTAGGAATCAGCATGGGTTTCGAAAAAGACGGTCATGTGAAACCCAGCTCGCGCTATTCGTCCACGAGACTCAGAGGGCCATAGACACGGGTTCACAGGTAGATGCCGTGTTTCTTGACTTCCGCAAGGCGTTCGATACAGTTCCCCACAGTCGTTTATTGAACAAAGTAAGAGCATATGGACTATCAGACCAATTGTGTGATTGGATTGAGGAGTTCCTAGATAACAGGACGCAGCATGTTATTCTCAATGGAGAGAAGTCTTCCGAAGTAAGAGTAATTTCAGGTGTGCCGCAGGGGAGTGTCATAGGACCGTTGCTATTCACAATATACATAAATGACCTGGTGGATGACATCGGAAGTTCACTGAGGCTTTTTGCAGATGATGCTGTGGTGTATCGAGAGGTTGTAACAATGGAAAATTGTACTGAAATGCAGGAGGATCTGCAGCGAATTGACGCATGGTGCAGGGAATGGCAACTGAATCTCAATGTAGACAAGTGTAATGTGCTGCGAATACACAGAAAGATAGATCCTTTATCATTTAGCTACAATATAGCAGGTCAGCAACTGGAAGCAGTTAATTCCATAAATTATCTGGGAGTGCGCATTAGGAGTGATTAAAATGGAATAATCATATAATGTTGATTGTCGGTAAAGCAGATGCCAGACTGAGATTCATTGGAAGAATCCTAAGGAAATGCAATCCGAAAAGAAAGGAAGTAGGTTACAGTACGCTTGTTCGCCCACTGCTTGAATACTGCTCAGCAGTGTGGGATCCGTACCAGATAGGGTTGATACAAGACATAGAGAAGATCCAACGGAGAGCAGCGCGCTTCGTTACAGGATCATTTAGTAATCGCGAAAGCGTTACGGAGATGACAGATAAACAGCAGTGGAAGACTCTGCAGGAGAGACGCTCAATAGCTCGGTACGGGCTTTTGTCAAAGTTTCGAGAACATACCTTCACCGAAGAGTCAAGCAGTATATTGCTCCCTCCTACGTATATCTCGCGAAGAGACCATGAGGATAAAATCAGAGAGATTAGAGCCCACACAGAGGCATACCGACAATCCTTCTTTCCACGAACAATACGAGACTGGAATAGAAGGGAGAACCGATAGAGGTACTGAAGGTACCCTCCGCCACACACCGTCAGGTGGCTTGCGGAGTATGGATGTAGATGTAGATGTAGATGTAGCAGTAACAAACCGAGCAGCCCGCCTCTGAATTGCTTCCAGTCTTCCTTTAATACGGCCTGATACGGAGGTACCCAACAATGGGTCGCACTGGTGCCCTGTGTGTGGTCCCCTTTACATATGAACCACGTTTCCTAAAATTCTCCCAATAAATCGAAGTCGACATTCGCCTTCCGTACAACAAATCTTATATGCTCATTCTATTTCATATTGCTTTGCAACGTTACCCTTAGATATTTAATCGACGTAGCTGTGTCAAACAGCACATTACCAACGCTGTATTCGAACATTACGGGTTTATTGTTCCTACTCATCTGCATTAACTTACATTCTTCTACATTTAAAGCCATCTGTCATTCATCAGGCCAACTAGAAATTTTCTACAATTCATCTTGTATTCTCCTTCAGTCAGTCAACGACGACACCTTCCCGTACACCACATCACCATCAGCAAATAGCCGCAGATTGCTGCTCAATCTGGCCGCCAGATCATTTCCGTATATACAACATAACAGCAGCTGTATTATACTTCCCTGGATTGTCCGGAAACGCATAATACTGAGACAGTAGATAAAAATTACATTGCTGACCAAAACTAGTGTATTTTCACTTAGTACTAAAGGTCCTTAAAGAATGTTAGGCAGTAAATTTTGATCTAGCAAATTTTGGCAGGTATTAGGTGTCGAGTAGTTCCCACCAATCCTCGTTTAAGTACAGCCTACCTAGTAGAATGAAGTGTTGCCACTTCTAGGCGGCCGCCATAGTGGCTTACTGTGAGACAATGTGTCTAATAGTGTATTTTAAATACGAGAGTATGCCATCTTAGGCACTTTATAACACTTAAAACACTTGATAATGGCACTTTGAAGCCGAAATCATGATCGTGTAAGTGTAAATATAACATGCAAATAAACAACAGTCTTATGGCGGTACTGACTTTAAAGAAATAAATTATGACTGTGGCCCCGTATTATGAAAAAATTATTACTGCGAGACGTTTACGAGCGACCCTGCCGTCCGGCTTGCAGTATATACAGGGTGTTACAAAAAGGTACGGCCAAACTTTCAGGAAACATTCCTCACACACAAAGAAAGAAAATACGTTATGTGGACATGTGTCCGGAAACGCTTACTTTTCATGTTAGAGCTCATTTTATTACTTCTCTTCAAATCATATTAATCATGGAATGGAAACACACAGCAACAGAACGTACCAGCGTGACTTCAAACACGTTGTTACAGGAAATGTTCAAAATGTCCTCCGTTAGCGAGGATACATGCATCCACCCTCCGTCGCCTGGAATCCCTGATGAGCTGATGCAGCCCTCGAGAATGGCGTATTGTATCACAGCCGTCCACAATACGAGCACGAAGAGTCTGTACATTTGGTACCGGGGTTGCGTAGACAAAAGCTTTCAAATGCCACCATAAATGAAAGTCAAGAGGGTTGAGGTCAGGAGAGCGTGGAGGCCATGGAATTGGTCCGCCTCTACCAATCCATCGGTCACCGAATCTGTTGTTGAGAAGCGTACGAACACTTCGACTGAAATGTGCAGGAGCTCCATCGTGCATGAACCACATGTTGTGTCGTACTTGTAAAGACACATGTTCTAGCAGCACAGGTCGAGTACCCGTATCAAATCATGATAACGTGCCCGTATGAAATCATGATAAATCATCAAGACATCACCAACAATGCCTGCCCAAAGATTCACAGAAAATCTGTGTTGATGACGTGATTGCACAATTGCGTGCGGATTCTCGTCAGCCCACACATGTTGATTGTGAAAATTTACAATTTGATCACGTTGGAATGAAGCCTCATCCGTAAAGAGAACATTTGCACTGAAATGAGGATTGACACTTTGTTGGATGAACCATTCGCAGAAGTGTACCCGTGGAGGCCAATCAGCTGCTGATAGTGCCTGCACACGCTGTACATGGTGCGGAAACAACTGGTTCTCCCGTAGCACTCTCCATACAGTGACGTGGTCAACGTTAGCTTGTGCAGGAGCAACTTCTCTGACGCTGACATTAGGGTTATCGTCAACTGCACGAAGAATTGCCTCGTCCATTGCAGGTGTCCTCGTCGTTCTAGGTATTCCTCAGTCGCGAGTCATAGGCTGGAATGTTCCGTGCTCCCTAAGACACCGATCAATTGCTTCGAACGTCTTCCTGTCGGGACACCTTCGTTCTGCAAATCTGTCTCGATACAAACGTACCGCGCCACGGCTATTGCCCCGTGCTGATCCATACATCAAATGGGCATCTGCCAACTCCGCATTTGTAAACATTGCACTGACTGCTAAACCACGTTCGTGATGAACACTAACCTGTTGATGCTACTTACTGATGTGCTTGATGCTAGTACTGTAGAGCAATGAGTCGCATGTCAACACAAGCACCGAAGTCAACATTACCTTCCTTCAATTGGGCCAACTGGCGGTGAATCGAGGAAGTACAGTACATACTGACGAAAATAAAATGAGCTCTAACATGGAAATTAAGCGTTTCCGGACACATGTCTACATAACATCTTTTCTTTATTTGTGTGTGAGGAATGTTTCCTGTAAGTTTGGCCGTACCTTTTTGTAATACCCTGTATATAGGGCCTACAATGCGGCGCTCTCTCACGCCTGTGGGTCGGCAGCCCGTCGCACCCGGCGCTCTCGACGAGTGCTCGTAAAGTCAACTGTCAGTCCGCTGGCTGCATGCCTCTCCCACGCCTTCCCTAGTGCGTGTCGGCCACTAGTCGCGCTATCCACGCACATCGCATCACAAGTAGGCACACGCACTAGCGACGGACTGCAGCGCCAAACTGTTACAACCTGGCTGCCTTGACTCCCAAACCCAACAGGGTGTGTTCGTTCCAATTTTCTGTATCTATAAGGTGCGTCAGGGTCATTTTAAGTCCAGTTGATGCAGAGCACATTTGCTCGTGTCGATCTCTTTCGCGTAATCCCACCATACTTTAGTGTCCTCGGCAGTAGCGGCTCGTGAGAACATTCTGTTAGTATGGTCAAATTCTCGAGTGCTGGAGAGATCTAGCGATCTCAAAATATGTCTCAAAAAAAGTGTTTTCGGAAATTCTATCGTACGTAAACGTCGTGAAAACTGTCAAAATTGCCTATTAAGAAATAAAAAAAGACTCCTGCAGATAACATAGATTTCATCGATCAAACGCTATTAGCAAACAAAGAACCTGTTAGCAACTGAAAATAATGATTAATTTTAATAATGAACAGCCTCAGTTACACTGTTTACCTAGAATTTACCTAGGTTTCAGTCGGGATAACCCAACCTTCGCCAGGTAAGAACTTAAATATCTTCAGTATTTCGCGGCCCTATCAGCAACTGTATAAATAATAATTTTGTTTTTAATAACGAACAGCCTTGTTTCGCGCCTTATTTGATCTAATCGTTCGCGAAACTTTCGTTATGTGGTGAAATTTATACTACCGTATTCCAATGCACTCTAGTGAGACATTTAGAAACTTAACACGCCTCCGCTACAGTGGATAGACTTGTCAGTCCTAGAACAATAATATTAAATGTGGATTAGCGGCCGTCAAAGAATAATAAAGAAATATACGGTGACGGGGTTTCGAGAGTGAAGGTTCTGGCACTGCGTAGATAGAATAAACGTCCTCGGGTTTCAAACGACGTCATTTCGAATGGAATACTCGAGATTTCGACAGCTTGCTCCGCCGTCGTCATCAGGAGTAAAAGAAACTCCTGAGTGCTAGGGTTGGTACAGTGTCCGGCTTATGTAGGCGCGGCAGTAGCGTCTGCATGCTTCCAAATAGGGCCGAAGTGACATTTGAGCGGGAAGGCGAGTAGGGCAGCTCTAGGCAGCTCCCGCTCACTGGGGCACCAAAGCCAACGAGATATCCGGGCCCTGTGGCTTACGTCGCAGCACCTGACACTACATGTCTTGCGAGTTGCAGCTAACTTTTCCAACGGGAAGCGAGTTACTGTTTGAGACCACTTTGTTACTTCGTAGCCGTGTTTGAAGAGAGTTACGCTCTCGGTATTTCTGGTAAAGTTAAGGAATTTATTGGTTACCCTTTCATTGAGATACTGATTTCCCACCTGGTCCCGAATGTAGCGAAGCGTTCGCGATGCATGTCGGACAAGATATCTAGTGTAGCGTCACAAGTCGTTGCGGAGCCCGTATTTCCCGTAGACACCGACTGACGTCAGCTGGCATGAGGGGCCGGCGAGACGTTTGCAACTGCCGCTCCCGTCTCCCTAAATGCGTCAAGCATCCGTCTTCTGTTCCATGTCTAATTCCTCCTCTCCCCACCCGCCCCACTTACCTCTGACAATTTACCCCTTTCCCCATGCCGTAGTATTATATTCTCGGCCGCCTCCTGTATAATGGTCGGACGATACTGGTTTGTCATATGTTAAAAAAGGACAATATACATCATCAGTTTACGCTGTATTCTCGTAAACTTCCTGAATGGAAGAGCGGGGCTTGTGAATTCTGGCATTTTAACTCCTCTTTCTCCCAGTTGTTGAAGCGTACCGAGACGTGCCACATTCAAGTTTTAGGCGGTGGGTAGACAATGGCGCTGATACCAGAGGTTTCCCACCACGAACTCCCATGGCCAGTACTCGCGCGAGTAAGGCGCTTTGGCTGTCCCTAAAGCCAGATTACTTCAAAAGCACCTTCAGAGCATTGCGACCCACGTGATCACCCGAGAGATTTCAACAAAAGTCCACAAGTTGTCCTAAAAAAAAGTGGAAGCACAGAACAGACCCACCGCTGTGTTTCCGCAACCAGTGTCGGAAAGAGTTGCATTAACACACCCAGATATCGTTCCGCCAATCATAAGGCGAGGGACAGCACACTTTCAACTCTTACTTTGTTGACAGAGAATCTAAGTGTTGAAGAAGAAAATTTTGCAAGCTTTCTCTGCATGCAGGAAGAGAGACAGATTTTCCGTTGCACTGTGCAAACCTTGCTATTTCCTCACCTGCTGCTGTAATTTTGAGTGATGTGTGAGAGTAGTCAGTCAGTACACGAGTTTGGGGCGAGCATCCGGCGGCTGTCCGTGCCTCGCCGTTGGAGAGTCGCTGTTCGGTGCCCTGCTTCATCTTGTTCGATCAATTGTGAGTTTAGTTCTCGAGGGCGGCAGGCAGCTTGCACAAAAGGCTGCTGAACCCCGATCGTCTCGCACGTAGCACAAGGACGACAAGAGACGTAAACATTTCAACGGATGGCCTTATGATGATGCACAAGTCAAGACTCACGTCTGTTCATATTATATCTTGTGTACGTTCTCCAGGCAATGTTGAGCCATTGTCGGTTTCTTAAGCTCCTTTTGCATGGTGTGTTGCGTATCCTCAGCATGATGCTGACCAGCAGTGTGAATCACTTAGCCTATGTTGTTGCTGCCGAATTTGCAGTTTATTGGGAATCACTTAGCCTATGTTGTTGCTGCCGAATTTGCAGTTTATTGGAATGTTTCTGCTTATGTTATCTTATACAATCACATGGTTCACTTAAATAAAATGCACTGAAATAAAATGAAAAGTTTGATGAATTGTATTCATGTGAGAGTCAAGAAGGAAAACAAAATTGTGCCTTGCCTACACATTATATGAAGAATCAATGAGTGAAGCTATATAAAAATATGGTAAAAGCATGTTGGGATGACGAGATTACGAGGGCGTGCTGAAAAGAAATAACTCGGAATTTTTTTATGTGAAAACTCTTAAAGTTTTTGAAATAAAACAGATGTTATTAATATTTTACATTTTTATTCTTCGTGCCTAGATATTTATTTCTTAGCGTAGTAAACCTGGCGACGAACCCATTTTTCCCAACAGGAGACGAGTTTGTGAATACGTCCACTCTAAGAGTGTTTGGCTTTGTTGACGGAGCCACAACCTCACCTCTACTTCCACCGCTTCATCATTATCAAAGTCAAGTTCTCGAAGATGTTCTTTAAGTTTTGGAAACAAATGAAAATCGGATGGGGCCATTCTACGAATTCGAAACTCGATTGCAGCATGCTGTTTCTTACGCATCGACGTATTTACGATACACACCGCCATGTTGCACGGTACAATCTGGAGCCCTATAGCATCAGAGGGCTGTAATTATGTACACATGAAGATTAAAGACGTAGAATATTAATAACACATGTTTCATTTAAAAATCTTTAAGGATTTGCCCGTAAAACATTCGGAGGAATTACTTTTCAGCACATTAAATCCTGGATTATATCTCTCAAGCAGCATCCAGGAGTAGGAAAGACAATCGTAAACGGATGGTATAGAGATCTGAGTTTCTATTTGTTGTTGTTGTTGTTGCATTTTTTAATTTTTTCTATGGAAGCATATACATGAACTGATCAGTGCATTAATGAATTTGGACTGACGGGAGAAAACTTAATAGTATTAATAACAATTACTGTTTTGGAAGAATGGTCAGGTCGGTGGGTCATACGCTAAGGCAGCCAGAAGCTGTGCAGTTGGGAATGGAAGGATGGTTGAAGGAAAATTGTAAGCGTAGATCAGAATATGTAAAACATCATCTGGAATATTGAGGGCATTAGGTACACTGAGACGAAAATAATAGCACAGTAGTGAAGCCGGTAACTAAAACTATAGATTGTACGTACTGTCAGAAGAATATCAATTAGAAAATGCTTAGTTCGTGTAAAGATGTCTATCAGGATTTAACCCATCTTCAACTGAGCTAGTAGATAATGATTCCTGTTAATTGCTAATATAGTCGTTTATATCACTAATCTCCAAAGAATGGAAAGGAAAATACTTTTTAGGCGACAATCAACAGCAGAGATATATCGTACGAAATGCTTTCATGGTGTAGTGTTGTAAATTCGTATTCATTCCGACCTGTTTCGGTCTTCGACCATCTTTAAGTAAGAAAGAAAAACAATAAAGCTTTCACATCTCATACACCACGCAACACGAGATTAAATTTCTTATTACAGTCACAGTTATTGTGTCCAGTCGGAATAAATGTGAATATACGATACAGCACAGTGTCATACTCTTCCTACGAAAAGAAAGAAACTAACTGTAAAATAACCTAGCGCGACTCATCACAGTACGTACACCGTATATTAAGCAAGGAATATGAAACTAATCAGTTTTTTGTGATACGGAGCCCTGGTATCAAGTTTTAAGGTCGGCAGTCTTAGGTCTATAAGGACAACTGGACTCAAGCAGTTTCGGAATATTCACATCTGATCGGGAGAATCTGGACACCTATTGGTGGGTGTCCATCATTCACCTTTTGACAGCTTGAACCATGTTGGGGACACTTTCAGTGAGGTGTCTGCATGTCTGTAGGAATGACAGCCCACTCTTCTTCAAAACTGGAAACCGCAGAAGTTAGTGATTTTAGATGCTGTGGCCTGGAACGAAGTCGATGTTGAAACTCACCCAAGAGGTTTTCCAATGGGTTTATGTCGGGACTCTGGATTCGGGCTCTCGTTGTTCACAAACCATTGCCTCACAGATTCTACTTAAGATCGTGCTATACAAACAGTCCTCATCTCCGGTCTGTTCCTCTATTGTACACAGTGTAGAATGGTGTAAAATGTAGTTATATTCTTGCACATTTAGTGTTTCCTTAGCGTAATAAAGGAACTACACCCCAACTACGAGAAACAACCCCACATCGTAGCACTACCTTCTCTGTGCTTCCTTATTGGCACTACACATGGTGGCAGGTAACGTTCCCCAGGCATTCGACAAAGCGACCGCCATTGGATTTCAGAGGGTATAGCATGATTCATCACTCCAAATCGCTCCTTTTCAGTCACTGTGCTGCGGTGTCCCTCTTGAGACCACCTCAGGGTCACTTAGCACTGCTTACAGAAATGCGTAGCTTATGAGGAACTGCTATGAAATCAGCAGAAGGCATTTTTACAACAGCTCACCGCAATGCTTGACGGTCGACTTCGGAGGCTTGAGAACGGTTGGAATGTCGCTGATGGACGTTTTACTCAGTTGAGATGCAGTGACTAATTCACGTGCGAAATCAGTTACGTTAGCTGTGCCATTCTACTGTTACGGCTGCTCTACTGACAACAATTCCTCCTGTAGCACTGCCCCGTCCGCCTCCTCTTACACTGGTGGCTCCACCTCTCGTGACGGCCAGTTATGAATTCCGCATTACAAAGTGGCGTCCGAATACGATGTAGTGAATAAGAACGCTATAGCCGTAGGTGTAATTTCTGACGTAAAGAAACTCATAAGTTGCTCACATGACGAATACTGCGCGTCTTGGCATAAATAAAGCTGTACGAAAAGTGACTACTTGCTGCAATTGTTTAAATAACTAAATCATCGGTCTCGGAGCTCGTGCATCATAACCCCCATGAATTAAAAAATGAATGACCATGTGTGTGAGTTGAGTTTTTGTGGGTGTGTGTTTGTGTGTGTGTCGTGTATTTTCGGCAAAGTCCTTGATGGCCGAAAGCTCATATTGTGACACTCTTTTTGTTGTGCCTATCTGTGATTTAGCATCTCCATCGATACTCTGGAAAACACATTTAAGTGCCTGGTAGAGGCTTCGTCGAACCACCTTCGCAATTCTCTATTATTCCAATCTCGTATAGCGCGCGGGAAGAACGAACAACTATATCTTTCCGTACGAGATCTGATTTCCCTTATTTAACAGTGGTGACCCTTTCTCCCTGTGTAGATGGGTCAACAAAATATTATCACATTCGGAGGAGAAAGTTGGTGATTGGAATTTCGTGAGAAGATTCCGTCGCAACGAAAAACGCCTTTCTTTTAATGATATCCAGCCCAATTCCTGTATCATTCCTGTGACACTCTCTCCCATATTTCGCGATAATACAAAACGTGCTGCCCTTCTTTGAACTTTTTCGAAGCACTCCGTCAGCTTTCGTAATATTGGATATAGAATATCCTTTCTCTTGGTGTTCGTCCCCCCCAACCCCCCTTTCCTCCCCCCCACCCCCCACCCCCACCCCCCACCCCACCCGAAACTGGTTGGCTTGAGGTTTGCAGCTCTAGATGTAACTGTTACGTGGAGATACGGCAGTAGCTAACAGGGTGTCGGTTTGCAGATGCAGTGAGGCGGTGAGGTGGCGGTGACGGAGACGGCGAGACGCACAGCCGGCCAGTGAGGATGCGCCCCCTGCCGCTGCCCCTGCCCCTGCCCCTGGTGCTGGCGCTGCTGGCGGCGCTGTTGGCGGTGAGCGGCGCGCGCCGCCGGCCCGACGACCTGTTCGCGCAGCAGCGGCGCTCGCGCGCCCACGGCGGGCCGCAGCCCCCGCACAAGGAGCGCCGCCCCAACATCATACTCTTCCTCACCGACGACCAGGACGTAGAGCTCGGTAAGCAGCCGTGCTCAGCTATAAACGTTTCTGTGTATACACTGAAGAGCCAAAGAAACTGGCACACTTGCCTAATATACACTCCTGGAAATGGAAAACAGAACACATTGACACCGGTGTGTCAGACCCACCATACTTGCTCCGGACACTGCGAGAGGGCTGTACAAGCAATGATCACACGCACGGCACAGCGGACACACCAGGAACCGCGGTGTTGGCCGTCGAATGGCGCTAGCTGCGCAGCATTTGTGCACCGCCGCCGTCAGTGTCAGCCAGTTTGCCGTGGCATACGGAGCTCCATCGCAGTCTTTAACACTGGTAGCATGCCGCGACAGCGTGGACGTGAACCGTATGTGCAGTTGACGGACTTTGAGCGAGGGCGTATAGTGGGCATGCGGGAGGCCGGGTGGACGTACCGCCGAATTGCTCAACACGTGGGGCGTGAGGTCTCCACAGTACATCGATGTTGTTGCCAGTGATCGGCGGAAGGTGCACGTGCCCGTCGACCTGGGACCGGACCGCAGCGACGCACGGATGCACGCCAAGACCGTAGGATCCTACGCAGTGCCGTAGGGGACCGCACCGCCACTTCCCAGCAAATTAGGGACACTGTTGCTCCTGGGGTATCGGCGAGGACCATTCGCAACCGTCTCCATGAAGCTGGGCTACGGTCCCGCACACCGTTAGGCCGTCTTCCGCTCACGCCCCAACATCGTGCAGCCCGCCTCCAGTGGTGTCGCGACAGGCGCGAATGGAGGGACGAATGGAGACGTGTCGTCTTCAGCGATGAGAGTCGCTTCTGCCTTGGTGCCAATGATGGTCGTATGCGTGTTTGACGCCGTGCAGGTGAGCGCCACAATCAGGACTGCATACGACCGAGGCACACAGGGCCAACACCCGGCATCATGGTGTGGGGAGCGATCTCCTACACTGGCCGTACACCACTGGTGATCGTCGAGGGGACACTGAATAGTGCACGGTACATCCAAACCGTCATCGAACCCATCGTTCTACCATTCCTAGACCGGCAAGGGAACTTGCTGTTCCAACAGGACAATGCACGTCCGCATGTATCCCGTGCCACCCAACGTGCTCTAGAAGGTGTAAGTCAACTACCCTGGCCAGCAAGATCTCCGGATCTGTCCCCCATTGAGCATGTTTGGGACTGGATGAAGCGTCGTCTCACGCGGTCTGCACGTCCAGCACGAACGCTGGTCCAACTGAGGCGCCAGGTGGAAATGGCATGGCAAGCCGTTCCACAGGACTACATCCAGCATCTCTACGATCGTCTCCATGGGAGAATAGCAGCCTGCATTGCTGCGAAAGGTGGATATACACTGTACTAGTGCCGACATTGTGCATGCTCTGTTGCCTGTGTCTATGTGCCTGTGGTTCTGTCAGTGTGATCATGAGATGTATCTGACCCCAGGAATGTGTCAATAAAGTTTCCCCTTCCTGGGACAATGAATTCACGGTGTTCTTATTTCAATTTCCAGGACTGTAGTTAAGGGCCCCCGCTAGCACGCAGAAGTGCCGCAGCACGACGTGCCATGGACTCGACTAATGTCTGAAGTACCGATGGAGGGAATTGACACCATGAATCCTGAGGGCTGTCCATAAATCTGTAAGAGTACGTGGGAGCAGAGATCTATTCTGAAAAGCACGTTGCAAGGCATCACAGATGTGCTCATTAAGGTTCATTTCTGGCAAGGTTGGTGGCCAGCGGAGGTGTTTAAACTCACAAGACTGCTACTGGATCCGCTCTGTAGCAATTCGGGACGTATGGGTGTGTCGCATTGTGCTGTTGGAATTGCCCAAGTCCGTCGGAATGTATAATGGACATGAATGGATGCAGGTGATCAGACAGGATGCTTACTTATGTGTCACCTGTCAGAGTCGTGTCTAGACGTACCAGGAGTGCCACGTCACTCCAACTGCAATCGCCCCGCCGCCTCCAACAGCTTGAACTCTCCTCTTGCTGACGTGCAGGGTCCATGGATTCACGAGGTTGTCTCCATACTTGTACACGCCCAATCGCTCGATACATTTTGAAACGAGACTCGTCCGATCAGGCAACATGTTTCCAGTTATGAACAGTCCAATGTTGGTGCTGACGGGCCCAGACGAGGCGTAAATCTTTGTGTCTTGCATCAAGTGTACACGAGTGGGATTTGGGCACCGAAAGCTCCTATCGATGATGTTTAGTTGAATAGATTGCGCTCTGACACTTGTTGATGGGTCAGCACACTGAAATCTGCAGGAATTTGCGGGAAGATTGCACTTCTGTCAGATTGAACGATTCTCTTCAATCGTCATTGCTACCGTTATTGCATCATCTTTTTCCAGTCGTAGCGATGTCGGAGATTTGATGTTTTACCTCGGAGATGCTGTGTCCAATCGCTCGTGCGCTTGCTTTAACACCACGTTCAGAGTCACTTGAATCTTGATAACCTGCCATTGTGGCATCAGTAACCTAACTAATAACTGCGCCAGACACTTGTTATCTTATACAGGCGTTGTCGATCGCAGCGCAGTATTCTGCCTGTTTACATTGTATTTGAATATGATGCCTATACCAGTTTCTTTGGCGCTTCAGTGTAAATTGCAAATATTAATTTTACATATATAAATTGAATTAAGTATATTTAAATTTTGTAATTAATAGTTTAACTTTGTGATGAATAAAATAAAATGAAAAGAAATGTTGATAATAGCAGGATGCGAACCTGGGTCAATGGACTGCCAGTTTGTGCGTTAAACCACTCACCCATTATGCAGTTATGACTGCAGCTCCTCAAAAATTGCACATACCCTACGCTTGCACAATATACTACACGCGGCTTCAAAGAAAAATACTCTCCTGGCGCTGTGAGCAATATAGCACTCGGACTGCTAGAAACGATAACATCGGATAAGAGCACGGATATTCGAAAACAGACAGCTTTCCTCTTTGTCTGAGTTGATCATAGCGCGGCTGACTATCGTTTCAGCACTCGACACTGGTTTCTAGCTATCGCAGAGAGAGTGCTACCAAACATGTTTCGTCTGTTTTATTTGGATACCAACATATATTCGAAGAGAAATGGCGCAACTTTAGTGCGATTTCCCACTGGCATTCGAAGAGAAATTGCGTAATTTTATTCCGATTTCCAGCTCGCGTTCGAAGGGAAATGGCATAATTGTAGTACGATATTCACAGTGTGCTGTAGCACATTAGCACATGATAACCGGCCGCCACTGTTACATAGGCATCCATTTTCTTCCTTTGATACGAGAGTAATATGACCTATGAAAGAGGCAAACAGTGCTGCACACCGCTGACACTGGTATTTCTTGTAGTTTTCCTCGACAAGCTGTTGGAACACGCACGTGACCCCATTGGACACAGAAATATGAAATCTAATCTTAATACATCATATCACCTCCGAAAAAGAATTACATAATCAAGTTTCAGTTTGCAGGTACATGTCTACAGGCCTGGTACATATCGAAAGCCTAGTACTTCAGTAGCGTAGCACATCGCAAGAGGAGTCCATACAAAACGACTTCTTTAGTCTCAGGGTTGTACTGACGCAGTTGACACATTTCCGCACCATACGCCACTGTCCGCACCGCACCACACCCCACCCCACCCCGCCCCACTTCGCCAATACTCTGCGTTCAATGCGTACAAGGATTACGAACACTCAGCTGAAAAAAAAATTAATCTCATTAGTGTAATAATTAGAACTTTATGACTACTTCTCGTATGCGCAGAGAAGCAAAGTCTCTGGTGTGGTGGGCAATTGGAGATCACAACTTGAGACCGTACCATTTTTGTTGCATTTGTAATACGGCATCACAGAACCACCAGAAGACTCTGTAACGTGTATTTGTTCCTGGACAGCCAGTGTCGATCAAGTGAACATCTTCAAGTTACCGATTAACATTACATCGAGTTAAAACGAATATTCCTTGCCGTCAAATACACAGTTATTAACAGTTGCAGATCTGTCACATACACATGCACCCATTATCTCATACCCAATATCATGTACTGTTAATCCGTGACTTGAAGATGGTCGCTTGGCCGAAACTGGCTGCCCGCCAGTAAGTATAGATTACGGCAGTTTGCAATGGTTCCGTTCTTTAAAAACAGTGAGAAACCAAGGAAACTGGTATACCTGTCTAATATCGTGTAGGACCCCCGCGAGCTCGCAGAAGTGCCGTAACACGACGTGGCATGGGCTCAACTAATGTCTGAGGCAGTGCTGGAGATAATTCACACCATGAATACTGCTCTGCTGTCGATAAATCCGTAAGAGTACGAGTGGGTAGAGATCTCTTCTGATCAGCACGTTGCAAGGCATCACAGATATTAAAATTGCCAAATATGCAGCAACCATGTTTTATTTATTCACTTTTGCAAATCGATTTCAACTGATTAACAGCCATCATCGGTGCTTTCAACCAATATGTGCCCTGAGTAGTAATTTTCCTCGACAAGCTGTTGGAGCACGTACGTGACCCCATTGGACACTCAGGGCACATATTGGTTGAAAGCACCGATGATGGCTGTTAATCAGTAGAAATCAATTTGCAAAAGTGAATAAATAAAATATGATTTTGCGACTGGTTGCTGCATATTTGGTAATTTTATGGTTTACGGTCGCTGCACGACTTGGGAACCACATGGAGACCACCACGCATCACAGATATGTAATATAATGTTCATGTCTGGGGAGTTTGGTGGCCAGCGGAAGTGTTTAAATTCAAAAGAGTATTTCCTGGAGCCACTCTGTAGCAATTCTGGACGTGTGGGGTGTCGCATCGTCCTGCTAGAATTGCTCAAGTCCGTCGGAATGCACAATGGACATGGAAGGATGCAGGTTATCAGACAGGATGCCTACGTATGTGCCACCTGTCAGAGTTGGATGTAGACGTATCGGGGGTCCCGGTATCACTCCAGATCCACACGCCCCATACCATTACAGAGCCTCCACCAGGTTGAACAGTTCCCTGCCGACATGGAGGATCCATGGATTCATGCAACACGTTTCCAGTCATCAACAGCCCAATGTCGCTGTTGACGGGCCCAGGGACGCGTAAATCTTTGTGTCGTACAGTCACTAAGCATACACGAGTGCGCCGTCAGCTCCGAATGTCAATATTGATGATGTTTCGTTGAATGGTTCGCTCTCTGACCCTTGTTGATGGCCCAGAATTGAAATCTGCAGCAATTTGCGGCAGGGTTGCACTTCTGTCACGTTGAACGATTCTCTTCAGTCGTCGTTGGTGCTATCCTTGCAGGATCTTTTCCGGCCACAGCGATGTCGGAGATAATATTCACTGTACACTCGCGAAATGGTCGTATGGGAGAATCCCCACTTCACCACTCCCTCGGAGATGCTGTGTCCCATAATTCGTGCACCGAGTATAACACCACGTTTAAACTCACTTAAATCTCGATAACCTGCACCGGACACTTGTTGTCTTATATAGGCGTTGCCGACCGTATTCTGCCTGTTTAGATATCTCTGTATTTGAATAAGCATACATACCTATATCAGTTTCTTTGGCGCTTCAGTGTAGATGGAACCTGTGCAGCTACATTTACGGAAAATGTCTTGCGTTCGTACCGTGCTGAACGTTATGGTGTGATCTGTCGTTGGTGTGCTACGGCAGGCTCTCTGAACTTCATGCCGCGCACGCTGCGCCTGCTGCGCGACGGCGGCGCCGAGTTCCGGCACGCGTACGTGACGACGCCCATGTGCTGCCCGTCGCGCTCCAGCCTGCTGACCGGCATGTACGTGCACAACCACCACGTCTACACCAACAACGACAACTGCTCGTCGCCGCAGTGGCAGGCCAGCCACGAGACGCGCTCCTTCGCCACCTACCTCTCCAACGCCGGCTACCGCACAGGTACGTCTGCGAGCTGCTCGCCCGTGGCGAAACCTCGCTGTCAGCAACAACGTAGCCAACTAAAACCTCATACTGCAGCACTTTTGGCCTGCAAAACACAGGAAATTTCGACGTGTTGGCTGTTGGCGCTTGTCTGTGCATCTTGGACCGAAGATCGTTAAGTGGTTTCCCTGGTATTTCGCCGGCACAAGTACCTAACACTGCTAAGGGTTCCCCCTCAATGTTGGTGGTGGAATGAAGACGATATCGCAGTAGAAGATCTCGGGACGAGCGCCAACAGGCAACGCGTCAAGAAATGGCCTCCAACGGCCACATAATTTTTTGCTGGAAATTGTGCACTGATATTTCCCATTCACTCAATGAGGAGAGATACAGGAACCTGGACTACACTCAAACATTCATGCCACGCTTTGTTTCACAGTTCGAAAACATTGACTGTATCAAAATGCAGGGCAAGACGTATGAGAAAGACGATATACCCTCAGACTTCAAGAAGAATATAATAATTCCAATCCCAAAGAAAGCAGGTGGTGACAGATGTGAAAATTACTGAATGATCAGTTTAATAACTCACAGCTTCAGAATACAACACGAATTCATTACAGACGAATGGAAAAACTGGTAGAAGCCGACCTCGGGGAAGATCAGTTTGCGTTTCGTAGAAATGTTAGAACACGCGGGACAGTGCTAAGCCTACTACTTATCTTAGAAGATAGGAAAGGCAAACCTACATTTATAGCCTTTGCAGACTTAGAGAAATCTTTTGACAATGTTGACTTTAGTACCCACTTTCAAATTCTGAAGGTGGAAAGGATAAAATACGGGGAGCTAAAGGCTGTTTACAATTTTTACAAAAACCAGATGGCAGTTATAGCAGTCGAGGGGCACGAAAGGGAAGCAGTGGTTGAGAAGAGAGTGTGACAGGGTTGTAGCCTATCCCCCATTTCATTCAATGTACTGAGCAAGCAGTAAACGAAACAAAAGAAAATTAGGAGTAGGAATTAAAATCCATGGAGAAGAAAAAACTCTGAGGTTTGCCGACGACATTGTAATTCTGTCAGCGACAGCAAAGGACCTGGAAGAGCAGCTGAACGGAATGGACAGTGTCTTGAAAGGAGGATATAGGATGAACATCAACAAAAGCAAAACGAGGATGATGGAAAGTAGTCGAATTAAGGGAATGCTGAGGGAATTAGATTAGGAAATGAGGCACTTAAAGTAGAATATTAGTTTTGCTATTTTGGAAGCAAAATAACCTATGATGGTCGAAGTAGTTAGGAAATAAAATGTAGCCTGGCAATGGCAAGGAAAGCGTTTCTGAAGAAGAGAAATTTGCTAACGTCGAGTATAGATTTAAGTGTCGGGAAGTCTTTTCTGCAAGTATTTGTATGGAGCCTAACCACGTATGGGAGTGAAACATGGACAATGACTTGTTTGCACAAGAAGAGTGCCGGCCGTTGTGGCCGAGCGGTTCTAGGCGCTTCAGTCTGGAACCGCGAGACCGCTACGGTCGCAGGTTCGAATCCTGCCTCGGGCATGGATGTGTGTGATGTCATTAGGTTAGTTAGGTTTAAGTAGTTCTAAGTTCTAGTGGACTGATGACCTCAGATATTAAGTACTATAGTGCTCAGAGCCATTTTAACCATTTGATACGAACACTACTGAGATGATAACAAAATCTTCCCAATGAGGAATCATTTCGAATAACCTCAAAGAAACGTTCTCGTCAATAACTGCAAACACGCCGCGCCGTATCTAACCTCCAGCCATAACCGTGTCCTCGAACAAGACAGTTTCAGAACTCACCGTACGCATGTAAGTTTAGCCGCTAGCGTGTTGCATGTCTCAAAGTACACAGAACCATCAGCGCTGATCATACTTCCTCCACAACATGTCATAACACGATGCTGTGTTCCTTGACTTCCTTAAGGCGTTCGATATACAGTAGTTCCGCATTACCGCCGAACGAATAAAATTCGAGCGCACAGAGTGGCAGACCAGCTGTGCCATTGAAGCAGAGTTTCTAGCAAACAGGAGACGACATATCATTCTCAACAGAGATAAAGCTTCACACGTAAAATAATTTCGAATACATCGCAAGGGAAAGTTGTAGGTCCATTACTGCGGCGGTTAGAAGTGCATGCTTGCGATCAGCTTTGAAACTGTCTTGTTCGAGGAGTCGGTTACGGCTAGAGGTTGGATGGAGCGCGGCGTGTTTCCAGCTATTGGCGAGAGGGTTTCCTTTATCTGCGGTTATTCGAATTGGTTGACTACGTCGGAAGCTCCATTAGGCTTTTCTTTGATGATGCTGATGTACACACAGGAGTCGTAACGCTATAAAATTGAAGCGAAAAGCAGGAAGACCTCCAGAGAATAGATTCTTGATGCAGGGCATGGCAATTCATTCTCAGCACAAAGAAATGTAACGTTTAACGTATACATAAACAGAAAGACCCATTATTATTTCAGTACGCGGTTGGAGAAAAATAAGTGGAAGTAGTCACTCACATAAAATACCGAGGAATATAGGTACGGAGCGATCTGAAGTGGAACGACCACATACAGCTGCCCCTACCCGTCGATTTTATGCATTCCGCAGCGCCTTTACATGCTACTCTGAAGATTTTCATATTCGCTCATTCACTACGCGCAGAGTATTAGTACAAAAAAAAAAGGAAATTTAATGTAGATGAATTTTGTACTGGGATACGTTTTCTCTATAGGCCATAGTTTTCGAATTAAGTACAAAAGTGACCTGCAACAAGTTTTTCTTGCACAAGTCGAAAACGGCGGCCTCTAGGGAAAACATATCCCAGTACAAAATTTGACTACATTAAATTTCGTTGGTTAATATATTAAAAAACTTACAAGCCTGACCCGCTATCCATGCACATGCGCAGGACAAGGGAACTTACTTGAATGCGCATGCGCATACGAATACGAAAAAGTTTATACATGGGTAGGGGCTAAATAGCCCATATATTCCCAACCGTGGATCAACGTATATCAAAAAATGAAATGGGTAGAACAAGAGACGAGCTAAATAGGAGATGAAACCTAAAAATAACCGCACACGATTGCTTATGCTAGTAAAGAAACTTATATATGAAGCTACCTATGACAACAGGAGGAACCGTTTGTAGCTGTAGTTTATTGTGGGTCGTGGCCCATCGAACATAGGCCGGTGTGAGGTGGAGGGCACACCATTAAGTTAAGTAGTGGTTTTGACTTTGTACATTTGCACTGTTTGCGTTTTCCTTTTCTTTTTCGTTTATAAATGTATAGCTATGGTGTTCTTTTAATCATTGACAAAGGTCTTCTTAGGCACTTATGGGTTTTATTGTTGTTCTGAAGAAGGTGTAATTATCTACGCCGAAACCTGGGTTAACACTTAACACTAGGTGCTTTTTTCGCAATCTAGGCGGGTTTTTAGTTTTTTAATATAACCTATCGGTAGTGCCAGTTGAATCACTCTGTATAATTACTCGCAGGTAAGACAGATTCCAGACTGAGATTGACTGAAAGAATTATCAGGAAGTGTAGTCCATCAAAAAAGATTTATAAACAGTTTGTTCGAACAGCACTTAAGTCTGGGATCTGCACCGGACTGTATTGACAGAGGACATAGAGAAAATCCAAAGAAGACCAGCACCTTTCGTTACAGATTTATGTAGCAAGCACGAAGGGCTTCAGGCAAATGTTCAGTGAACTCTAGGGACACAAGCTACAAGAGAGGTGATCTGCTTCACGGTGTGGTCTACTATTGAGTGTCTACATTCCTTGAAATGTAAACCGATATGTTGCTTCCTCCTACGTATATGTCGCGAAAAGAGTATGAAGATAAAATTAGAGAGATTCGAGGGCACGCGCAGGATTGCGTGCAGTCGCTCTTCCCACGAATCATCGGTGTCTGGAACAGGAAAGGGAGGAAGTGACAGTGCGTCACAAAGTACCCTTCAGAACATACTGAAAGACGGTGTGCAGAGCATAGATGTAGATATAAAGAGACAATTTCAGTAAAATTTGTACAGTATACCGCGATAATGGTTACACAGCATTTTTTTACAAGGTATTAGCAAAGATAAATTCGGGAGCTGCTGAATGACTTTATTGACAGACTGGATGTGGCCATTTGACAGGCAACTTTCAAGATATAAAAGTGCAAAATAAACTGTAGAAATGTATTTTCTGTAGGTAGTCGGTCGTAGTCTAATAGATGAGTGAACGAGCAGCGAAAACAAGAAGGCGCACACGAGCTGCCTGCTAAGCCGCTTGCGTCGCGCACAGACGCGCGGGGGCCGAGGCTCGGCTGCCGGCCCCTTTGGCTCAGCTGCCGCGGCCGCCGACCCTGCCGCCTTCCGAGCGGCCTCCGCTGACGTCACGCATCCTTGGCAAGGTCAGCTCCGCCCCCGCGCGCCAGCCTCACGCGGCCGTGACCACCGCCACCGCCACGCGGCCTACCCGCAGCCCGCAAACCGTCCCACAAACTGAGAACAAGGGCTAGGGCCGTCCTCTCACGGGACGTGAAAACGTTCGTGAACAGGGAGCTAGCAGGCCGCGGTGGTCTAGCGGTTCTGGCGCTGCAGTCTGAAACCGCGGGACTGCTACGGTCGCAGGTTCGAATCCTGCCTCGGGCATGGGTGTGTGTGATGTCCTTAGGTTAGTTAGGTTTAAGTAGTTCTAAGTTCTAGGGGACTTATTACCTAAGATGTTGAGTCCCATAGTGCTCAGAGCCATTTGAACCATTTTTGAACAGGGAGATAGTGACGTCACAGAGTGCAGTTCCATAGTTCAATACGTTGCAGAGCGTGAAAGGAAGAGTCAACCATTTCAGACTTATGCCTCGCGGAGAGGAACTTGGCCAGTGGGATGCAGCATCGCTTTTACGCCACAAGCAGAACTTAGGAGGTGCCATATTGGATAATGCACATGAAATTAAATGTATTTGGTGGTTTCTTATTATAGCGTACGTTATAAATATAAACTGCTTTACGTAAATGGATCTCCCGAAAATGCGTCGCTTTCGATCCGATTTGTTTATAATAAAAAGACGGGAAACTACGTACGTATCGGTATCCAGAATGAGATTTTCACTCTGTAGCGGAGTGTGCGCTGATATGAAACTTCCTGACAGATTAAAACTGTGTGCTGGACCGAGAGTCGAACTCGGGACCTTTGCCTTTCGCGGGTAAGTGCTCTGTCAACTGAGCTACCCAAGTACGACTCATGACTCGTCGTCACAGCTTCAATTCTGCCAGTACCTCGTCTCCTACCTTCCAAACTTCACAGAAGCTCTTCTGCGAACCTTGCAGAACTAACACTCCTGGAAAAAAGGATATTGCGGAGACGTGGCTTAGCCACAGCCTAGGGGATGTTTCCAGAATGAGATTTTCACTCTGCAGCGGAGTGTGCGTTGATATGAAACTTCCTGACAGATTAAAACTGTGTGCTGGACCGAGACTCGAACTAGGGACCTTTGCCTTTCGCGGGCAAGTGCTCTACCAAGACTCGAGCCTCGGTCCAGCACACAGTTTTAATCTGTCAGGAAGCTCCGTATCGGTACTGAACGGCTTCTCGTATTTGATGCTTTAGTATTACGACTTGTGAGCTATGAAAGAATGCGGTTTCAGTGCCACGGTTCATAGGTGATTTAAGAAAAGTGTGTCATTTTTGGTTCCATTTGTTATGTGTACTCATAAGATGATAATCTCTTCCAAAGTACTTGATCCATTAGACCAGAAGTGTACAGACTTTTACTACAACAGGATGAAAATCTCACATTCTAACTCCATATGGGCCGCAAGCTAAAAAAAAAATAATTGTTTCACGTCATTTGTTCCACAAACATTCGCTTTATTTAACAAATATGGGTACAACAATGTATTCTCAAAAGAACTAACTCATACAAGCGTCCGTTCTCTCCTTTCTGGTAGAAAATGAAAGATGGGAAAAAAGAAAAGGAAGAAAAAGGTACAAGAACGACAGTGAAGGGCGGGCTGCATCAGATCAATTTCGGGCCGCAGTCTGTGCATCTTTGCATGAGACATTTGTACATGTTATATACTACAACTTGGAAAACACCGTCAAGTGGAAATTGTAGCGTAACTAATGAAGTCGTGAAACGACGAAGGTCAAGGTTATAGGTACATATCCGAAAATCATCCATATTTTTTGTGTTTTCTTCTTATTAATTTAATAGAAGAATGATCTGCAGTGCCCAGTGTTATTTATTATAAATAAATAGCGTCTCCATCCAAGATAGAGTATGTTCGATATTGTCTACATCTACGTCACTGGCTGGTTCCCTTGTAGTTCAGTACAGCTTACACCACAAAAAGAACAACATGGCTAGCATCTGGTCACGAGAATAAATGAGTTTTTTAACAGACTCAATCGAGAAGGAGCAGTGCTCATACAACGTTAAAAGTAAGAATTACAACAACAAACGTTGTCTATCCGAGACGCTATCCCGTGTGTCTGATAAAGTGAAACTGCGGCCGTCGGAACCTACAGACATCAAAGGAAAGCCAAACAAATTTTGTTAATATGCAGGCCATGTACAATATGTAAAGCATAGAAATAAGAGAAAGCAGTAGAAGTAGAGCTGGGACAGATGACATAGTTTACTACTGATGCAGTATTTTATAACAAGCTTTTGTCAAAAGTGATTTGTAGCATACTTTGTTTATCATTCCATTCTTAATCATACCATGTGTACTTTCGTCTACCAGCATCGTCTACCATCGATAACTCCAGAATCTTCTTCGCGATTTGCTCCGTTCTTCTTCGACAATCGCTGACAGAGTGAACGCAAATATTTTACGCTCGTCCATTTTCATCAACAGTGCGTTTTGCTATCAGATGCAGCTGACAACTGCCGCTGGAGAGCGCTGTGTTTGCGAATCACAGTGGGGAGCACGTTATATTCTGGGAGATGTAGCAGGCCGTTTCAGAGCGTACAGCAACCGTGACGAATACCACGCATGATCTGCTTCACGATGCAAACATGTCCTGTATGAGGATGACTTTAGCCGTTGCACTATTCGGCCAGCGTTAACAAACTGAACAATTACGCCTGTTTGTAATAAACGAGATTTTCCCGGATGTCAGTACAGTGATAGGTTTACCTGCTAACTTCACAGGTGCGTACTTGTTCATTTTCCCTGTCTGTTTAAACAAACTGCGTCCGAAAATTTGCGCTTCATATGACCTTGTCATTAACTTTAAAAAGATTTTTCTGAGCCCAAGATTCGTCCAGGAGTTGTCATTGCAGCAGGTGGCTCCAGTCACGAAGAACGCCCGCTTCGGCCAGCTGGAAAACCCACTTCGCATTGTTACCTAGCAGTCCGCTACTCCGACTCTCGTCCCGTTCAACGTTCGCTTCACAGAGTAATAAAATAATCCTACCCTCGTCCCGAAGGACGATTTGAGCGCTGCAGTAGTTTAATAGGCATGATTGTATTAAAGATAGTAGCCCTCGCCATCCGAAGACCTTTGAATTGATTTACCAGGATCAGCGAGAAAGTAATGCCTCTATTTTCTTGTAGTTTTATTTTACAACAAAAGTAAATGTCATGTACACAGGGTAACGGCTACAATATTCACTTACAATCAACTGCTTTTTAAAATAATGACCATCTTTGTCCACCGTTCTTTTTTTTTCATCTTGAAACAAGAGCACCTATACGTGTGCGGTAAAAATTATAGTCCTGCTTCCTCAACCACTGACGCCAAGCAATTTCCAAAGCCACCGTATCTTCAAAATAATGACTCCTCTCCGTCTACCTGAATCACTGCCACAGATTGGATTCAGTTATTTTCCTCACCTTTTTATTCTCGTCGGTCAAAATTTTCGGCAGCTAACGTGCGCAAATCTTGGAATAGCCCAGTTTTTCAAAATGTCTGTCATACTGCCTTTACCAGTGGGTAACTGGCTACACATCTGATGTTACCCGGTGGTCGTCACAGATGATTTCGTCGACTTCACTGAAGTAGCTGGTTATGTAAATTGAAGGTAGAGGACGAGAAACAAAAGGAAAGGGAAGGAGCTATTGATACCATCTGCATCGGGATTTTATGCGGAATCAGTGTCGACGAGTGAAAATGTGTACCAAACCGGGACTCGGACCCGGGATATTCTGCTTACTATGCAGTCGCGTTAACACGCCACACTCCTTCTTATGCCTTTCGTGAATACGAGTGGACGTTTCACCTTTTGCAGTTAGGAATTCAACCACAGAACACTGTCTTATACGTACATCAATGTCAGCAATTTTCTAAACTTAGGCAAGTGCTGCCGTCTGTTGGTGTATGACGCTGTTACTGGAGTGAGCGTACAGCAAGGTTTGCCGACTCCGTACCAGGATGTAACTTAACACTCATCACATACAGTAATCATTGCGGGAAGAGACAGAAGCATTTGATGACAGGAAAGCCCTAAAACTGACAGGGAGATTAATCCCAAACCTTTTTTATTTGTTGTCTGACGAACTACTATGTTCACAAATTTTAGTAGATATAATTGTTACCTGCAGACTGTCAGAATGTCTGAACTCTGCAATTCATTCTCCACTTTTTCAGGCTATTGATAGCCAACCACTAGTACCTTCCATTAAGTTTTACTTCCGTAAGTGACTCCCTACCGTGCTATCTTCGTCCTTCATCCTCCCAACTCCTCTCACAATGTCTAAGCACCGGCAAGAGATGGAATCCCAGTGAGCTTGTATAACTTCAGCACACCCGATCGCAACCTAAAGTAACTCGTTTACTGCAGAGCCCACATTTTTCGCGTGTGCGGATGCACACCTACCGGAGCAGCACGCTCAATAACAGACACCCGAAGGGTCATAACTTGGAGTCGCAGGCATCGTGGTTCGCCACTTCGGCAGGCACCTGGCAATATTCTTCCTAGCACAGACTACTGGATACGGCTCGGTTGCTAGAGTTAGCTGCCGTATCGTCTAGAGATCGCAGTGCCACTCCGCAACACATATCGGTATCACATACGATAGCGAGCTTTCGCTGTAATCCTCAACGGCGTTTGGGAGGCGCGCGTGAAGGCCATGTCTTCCCTCTGAACACAGCAGCACCCTCGTACCGGAGGTCAATACAGAGCCGAGCACGGGAACGCTCTGCTCCAGTTCGTGGCCTCATCTGAAGCAGTCGACATCACAGTGTAGGACCAACAAGTTGTTAAAGTTTCTGATGAACTTGTACTTCATTAAAAGTTGAACCATGTATCTCATGAGAACATTTTGTTAATTAGTAGATCAAGTAATGCTTTGCTAATCAATGACATTCGTAAATTATCCAGTACTCCTGTGGCAACGAAGTGTGTCTAAGTTAATTAAATCTTTTATTTAGGTAATAAAGTGAATATTTCTTTTGTTCTAGTTTTATCGTCCTTCTCCTAGAGCAATAAAAGAACCCACATTTATGGCTGGACTAAAGTAGTTTCATCTAACCCCAGTAACTTCTACCTTGTGTCTTGCAGTACGAGATGAGCAAAGTGGTTTGATGGATAAGACATTGGAGTCCCATTAGGGACGAACGGGGATATAATCCTCGTCTGAGATTCCTCAGTGAGGTTGAACATAATATCGCAGGGTTCCAGTTTTCCTGTAGAAATTGTGAAATTTGACGTTCCATAGATTCTAGGAGTCGGCGAAAAATACCATAAACCATGCCACCTTGATAGCAGCCCATAATAGGCAGAGCGAATGAAAATAATGATCTGAGTTGAAACTAACAGAGACAAATCGCAAAATATTCACAAACGTCTTAAAGTATAGCCGCGCGGGATTAGCCGAGCGGTCTGAGGCGCTGCAAAATGGCTCTGAGCACTATGGGACTCAACAGCTGTCATAAGTCCCCTAGAACTTAGAACTACTTAAACCTAACTAACCTAAGGACATCACACACATCCATGCATGAGGCAGGAGTCGAACCTGCGACAGTAGCAGTCGCGCGGTTCCAGACTGAAGCGCCTAGAACCGCTCGGCCACCATGGCCGGCTAAGGCGCTGCAGTCATAGACTGTGCGGCTGGTCCCGGCGGAGGTTCGAGTCCTCCCTCGGGCATGGGTGTGTGTGTTTGTCCTCAGGATAATTTAGGTTAAGTAGTGTGTGAGCTTAGGGATTGATGACCTTAGCAGTTAAGTCCCATAAGATTTCACATACATTTGAAAGTTTTTTTCTTAAAGTATTAGTTGTGTTATTACAAATGCTCTATGTGTCCACGAGCTACAGGACGAACAACGTGTAGGCGTAAAGCAAATTCGTCACTGTAACTTATATTCTGTTCTGCAGCGAGGTAAATAGATGGTGAAAACACTGTCCTTCACATACCCCCACAAGAAAAAATCGAATTAGGGCCCGTCTGGAGATACCAAAACTGTAGGCGCCCTATCCAGCGTCCAGGCAGCGTGTCTTTGAGCAATTGTCCTACAGCGTTGTGTCAGTGTCGTGGCGCTCCATCTTGTTGTAACATGAAGTCGTTAGAGTCCTCCTCAAATTGCAGGAAAATCCAAAGCTCCAGTATTCGAAGATAGCTCATTTCAATTACCGTGTTTTCCTCAAAAAAGAAGGGATCATAACTTTTTCATAAGAAGTGATACATTTCGGGCAAGTGTCTTTCACGCTCACCATTTGCTTAGAAGTTCTGTAATCCCCGCCAGCCACCGCTCCGGTTTCGTAATTATTACACTCTAAAATGTATTTGTTCTTTTTTTCTGTTCACCCGGTATTTTTCACTTGGATAAATCATTCTGTTATGTTACTGTTGCTGTTGCGGTCTTCTGTCAGAAAACAGGTTTGTTGCAGCTCTCTACACGGCTCCCCATTTCTGTATAACTACTGCAACCTACATCCACCCGAAACCCCTTACTACAGACAAGCGCTGGTTTCCTCGTACGTCTTTTACACCTACACTTCTCTCCATTACCAAATTGAGGAATCGTTGATGCCTCACAATGTGTCCTATCAACCGACCCCTTTTATTAGTAACTTGTGCCAAAATTTCTTTTTTTTTCTAATCCATTCAGATCCTATGCATTATTTTTAAGATCTACCCATCTAATCTTCTGCATTCTTCTGTCGTTGTACTATATTTCACCACATTTACAACGATTTTTAGTTCACTCTACAGCTGTCGATAGACGTGGAATTTAAATCATTACATTTTCCGGGATACTTATTCTAACAAGGCCAACGAGCTTCGTCGAATGTATGGCACATTGTCATCGAAGAAAACGACGTCACTGATGTGATGTACTGAGTCCCTGAAGGGGAGCATTTGGTGTCCTAGAAGCTCAACATTGCATTTCCATTTTAATTTCTCCAGATGATCCAAAGGGTGTTATGATATTTCGCATCATTTGTCGCAAAGCCGACTCCACCTTTGACAGTAGTCTTATCATCTGGAATGCATGGCATAACGCTCCAGTGTCCAACCATACGACCAACCTAGCTCAGCTCAGGATTAAAGAACACTTGATGCCGTTCAACAACCCATAATAAATGGAATTACTAACTCTTTTACTAGCCATAAATGAAGACAAGTCCCAACTGTCCTACCACCTGACACACACACACACACACACACACACACACACACACACACACACAGAGGAGTTCAAAACGAAATCTGTGGTTAATACGCCATCATGCTGAGTACGCTAAGTCCGACGTCCATTGTGGCCCCACTCCTTCCACTGGTCGATGCTTTTGTATCCTCCAGTTGGACTTCACGCAGTTACCCGTCTCTAGGCCGCCAATTTACACCAATATATTTATACCAGAACATACATACCATAAATTTCCATATCGTTAATGCTGGCTGAAATCTAAAAGATATCTACTTTTGTGCAAATAAATTTGATGTGTTGCAGTGAGATGTAAGCCTAAAAGTTTGCTCAAAATTACTAGAAAGACAACTAATAATGTTTCATAACTTAATTATATTATTAATTGCGTCTAAAACCCATCAAAGAAGCAACGACAGAAATAAAAGAAAGCTTCAGTAAAGGTATTAAAACAGAAGTTGAATGGATATCAGTGGTGAGATTCACTGAGGACGTTGTTGTCATCAGTGAAAACGAGGAAGAACTACAGGAGCTGTTGAATGGAACGAACAGTCTAATGAGCATGGAATATGGGTTGAAACTGAACAAAAGAAAGATGAAATGAATAATGACAAACATAAATGACGTTAGCGATAAATTTAACATCACAATTGGGTACCACCTTGTAGGCGCAGCGAAAATATTTTACTATTCTGGAATCAAAATAACCAATGACGGACTAAGCAATAAGGATAAAAAAGCACACCAGCACGGGTAAAGAGGGTAAGATGCATTAATGTCGTAGGGCTTAATTTCAAGAAGAAATTTCGTATATTTTCGTCTGGAGCACGGCATTTGTAAAAGTGAATCGAGGACTGTGAGAAAAGTGGAAAAGAGAATAATAGAAGCGTTTGAAATATTATGTTACATAAGGTCGCCTTACGTGGACAGATAAGATAAAAAATGAGAAGGTTCTTCGCAAAATCAGCGAGGAAAGGAATACGTGCAAACCACCGACAAGAAGAAAAGATATAACGAGAGAACATGTGTTAAAACCTCAGGGAATAAGTTCCATGCTACAAGGGGCGATAAAAAAGATTTCGTTAGGAGGCCTTACAGTCCAGAATCGGTACTCCACTCATTCAAAATCGCCGTGAACACTGAGGCAGCCATCCCACCGGAACACCGTGTCCTGCTGCGTGAAGGACGTCCTGCCTGCCTGCTGCTCACCCTCGTCCAATGAAACTGTCGGCGTTTCAGGTACAGATGGTGTGATAATCGCGTGGGAAGATAGCGGGACTATAGCGCGTGTGATCGAGTCTCCCGCTTGCATTGGCGTACCTTCTGCGTTATGACGTTTGCGATTGCGTTTTGCTCGCGTATCATGTCGTTTTTGGAAACCCAGAATCTACTCTGTAGGAATCAACATGGATTCCGGAAACAGCGATCGTGTGAGACCCAACTCGCTTTATTTGTTCATGAGACCCAGAAAATATTAGATACAGGCTCCCAGGTAGATGCTATTTTCCTTGACTTCCGGAAGGTATTCGATACAGTTCCGCACTGTCGCCTGATAAACAAAGTAAGAGCCTACGGAATATCAGACCAGCTGTGTGGCTGGATTGAAGAGTTTTTAGCAAAGAGAACACAGCATGTTGTTCTCAATGGAGGGACGTCTACAGACGTTAAAGTAACCTCTTGCGTGCCACAGGGAGTCTTATCGGACCATTGCTTTTCACAATATGTATAAATGACCTAGTAGATAGTGTCAAAGTTCCATGCAGCTTTTCACGGATGATGCTGTAGGATACAAAGAAGTTGCAGCATTAGAAAATTGCAACGAAAGGCAGGAAGATCTGCAGCGGATAGGCACTTGGTGCAGGGAGTGGCAACTGACCCTTAACATAGATAAATGTAATGAATTGCAAATACATAGAAATAAGGATCCTTTATTGTATGATTATATGATAGCGGAACAAACACTGGTAGTAGCTACTTCTGTAAAATATCTGGAAGTATGCGTGCGGAACGATCTGAAGTGAAATGATAATATAATATTAATTGTTGGTAAGGCGGGTGCCAGGTTGAAATTCATTGGGAGAGTCCTTAGAAAATGTAGTGCATCAACAAAGGAGATGGCTTACAAAACACTCGTTCGACCTATACTTGAGTATTGTTCATCAGTTGTGGATCCGTACCAGGTCGGATTGACAGAGGAGATAGAGAAGATCTAAAGAAGAGCGGCGCGTTTCGTCACAGGGTTATTTGGTAAGCGGGATAGCGTTACGGAGATGTTTAGCAAACCCAAGTGGCAGGCTCTGCAAGAGAGGAGCTCTGCATCGCGGTGTAGCTTGCTCGCCAGGTTTCGAGGGGGTGCGTTTCTGGATGAGGTATCGAATATATTGCTTCCTCCTACTTATACCTCCCGAGGAGACCACGAATGTAAAATTAGAGAGATTCGAGCGCGCACGGAGGCTTTCAGACAGTGGTTCTTCCCGCGAAGAATACGGGACTAGAACAGAAAAGGGAGGTAATGACAGTGGCACGTAAAGTGCCCTCCGCCACACACCGTTGGGTGGCTTGCGGAGTATAAATGTAGATGTAGATATGGAGACGGGCGTGATCATAAAACAGCTACTTCCCTTGTCGCAGTTTTTCGGTTCCAGAATGGTGGTTTTCAACATATGTATTGCTCCGTACACATTCTTCATTCTCCGATGGGTATCTACCCGCGTTTGTCCTTCAGCAGCCAATAAAAGAATAACAGCATGATGGTCCTATTTGGAAGCATTACGTAGTAACGTCATCATAGTTCACGTTTCCATAATTACGGAACACGTCGTAAAAACATAAATGTCACACTAATGTCTTGCCTACATGTCGGTGCATCGGAGTCGCACTACGGCGTATATTCGATGCAGCAACGACCTGAGACGGAAACTTTTGATCGTGCCTTCTACTAGAGTGAGATGTAGAGTGTGAGAACTGTAGGGGAAAGCAGAGATCGAAATATATCCAACAAATAACTGAGGAAGTTGTGCGCAATTACTAGTCTGAGATGTAGAGGCTGGCATAGGAGAGGATGTCGTGATAGGCTGCAGCAAATCAGTCAGAAGACTGATGAACCAAAAGGAAAAGTGACACAAAGCTGCACGTATTCTGAGGCCTGTAGCTGACAAGAGGCTGATGGCAAACAACAAACATAGACAGCGCACGAGGACATGCTACACATCGACTATATACAATGTTTACAAGAAGGATCACAGATGATAGTACAGTATATCTGTGACTGACAGTTCATCATTGATATAGATTTACCGGATCGTTATAATTAAACTTCACCTATTTAACACGTTGTAACACGGAAACTAATTACCGTACGAGTACCTAAATTGGTAGCATTAATGTCAAGGAAACGGGAAAGAGAAATAATGCACAATCAATTCAACTGAAACACTTTTAATGTGCTGTTACGTGACATCATACGGTTACATACCGATACCATTACTGCTACAAAAGGGTCTCAACACGGCGCCCATCAGTGTCCAGAAGAGTCTGAAAGCGCAGGATTGCATTCTGCACAGCAGAACGAAGCATTTTCTTAGATATGCTGGCTACCTCTCTTGATACGCTGCGGTTCAGATCAGCACATGTGTGAATGTTCCCCTGGTAAACCCTGTCCTTCAGCTAGCCCCACAATCAGAAAGCACAGGGAGTGAAGTCAGATGATCGTGCCGGCCAAGCATTTGGGAACGATCGGCTGATAATTCGATCGTTTCCAAATGCGTTGCGGAGACGCAGGTGATCTCCATAACTGATGTACGGTGGGGCCCCATCTTGCATGAAAACCGTTGAGTTCAATGCGTCTCTCTCCTGTAGGGTAGGTACGACATGCTGGCGAAGCATATCGAAATAATGCTTGCCAGTCACACTGTACGGCTTTGGTCTTTGAACGCCAATCTGTTCAAACAAGAACGGATCAATGATGAACGTAGCCGTGAAACCACACCATACGGTGACCTGCTCAAAATACAGAGGAACTTCATGCACAGCGACTGGAAGAAAAGATCCCCACCCCCGGCGATTCTGTGTGCTCACCTCACCCGTCAGAGAAAAATGAGCTTCATCTATCCTGAGGATGGACCAGGGCCTACCCTCGTCAACTTCAGTCCTTGCGAGAAGTTGGAGAGCGAAGTAAACACGTCTTGTGCGTCCTGTGGTGGGAGCTGCTGTACGGATACCATCTGAGAATGGTTGGTTCAAATGGTTCAAATGGCTCTGAGCACTATGGGACTTAACATCTATGGTCATCAGTCCCCTAGAACTTAGAACTACTTAAACCGAACTAACCTAAGGACAGCACGCAACACCCAGCCATCACGAGGCAGAGAAAATCCCTGACCCCGCCGGGAATCGAACCCGGGAACCCGGGCGTGGGAAGCGAGTACGCTACCGCACGACCACGAGATGCGGGCTGAGAATGGTTGGAAGCCCCACGGGGTGTTCAACTGTCGTGACACAGCACGCCCACTGCCTGACGATCGGGAACAGCGCGCAGCGTTGTCTGCCGTGGCAACAGCCGTTTCATCAACCACCTGTGCTGCAACCGGTCGTCGGCCTCTTCCCGGAGCGACGCCCAGTTCTCCAGTTGATTCGGACTACTTCATCATCCTCCGCACAGAAGGTGAAGAAAGAGAACCCTTCCGTAATCCTTTCAGAGGGGGATATTCTCGAAGTGCAGCTGCAGACTTACTGTTTTTTGGTAATAACGCTTCACCAATAATGCCATGCTCCTTTGTCCTAGGTCATGTTTGTGAGACGTCAACAAGTACACTGCGACTGGTCAGCTGTGTGAGACTATGAATCACGATGACTGATCACGGCACCTGGTGGCCATAGTTGGAACTGGACGGTGGGGCTGTGACGCATGGAAATCACGCACCCCATACTCTGGACATTAACGCTACGAAGTTTGGTACTCGTATGGTAATTAGTTTCCGTGTTACAACGTGTTATATAGGGAAAGTTTAATTATAACCATCCGGTATTAAGGAGTTTCAGCCGAAGATAAATAATACAGGGTGATTAATATTGATAATAAAATACAAAACCTTCTACGCAGAAACGCTTATTATTTATTCTGTGCAAGAAAAATTTCTGATTGCGTAAAGTTTAATTCCTTTCTTATAGTTTTGCATAAATTGTTATTAGCTATGTGGAATGTCATTTGCCGCAGTACAATTAGACCACTGTGTGAATTGTCCTTTCCCGAATGTATTATCGACATTGCAGCAAGGATGCACCACGTACATCTTTTGGAAGTTGTAACAAAGCAGCTGGATTTTTTCCCATGTTCTGTTTTTCTTTCGCCCCAAAACATTATTTATTTATTTATTTCAAATACGAGTATCTCCGAGAAATCACTTTATTGGAAGTGCACAGTACCAAAAATCTCAAATATTAACTCAGGGCTCAGAGAAGTTAGCTTGATCATCCATTAAATTCATTTGATTAATTAGAAGAATTTGCTGTAATTAGTTTACCTAAAAACTGCGCTAATTGCAAAACAGTTAATATAAAACTTCGTTATCATTGTTCACATGTTAACATATACCCAGTTACAAACTACTGGATAAAGTAGAGAAAATAGACAGATAAATAATTATAATGTCTACACACACAATGCTGCAAATATATTTGTAATGTCTGCCTTAATTTAGTTTCAGAGTAGTAAGATCTGTCGTAAAAACATAGTTACCAAAATAGAATATCGTATTTTGCCAAACTAGACAATATAATCCAATAGCAGTTACGGTTTTATCTAAAAGTTCTCAGAAAAAGGAACATTTCCTTGCTATTCATTTCCTCAAAAACATATATCTTCAGTTGTAACTAGTAAAACTGCAGTAAACATCAATAGATAGATTTAGTGTTAATTATTGTAATCGCCGGCCGCGGTGGCCGTGCGGTTCTGGCGCTGCAGTCTGGACCCGCGGGACTGCTACGGTCGCAGGTTCGAATCCTGCCTCGGGCATGGGTGTGTGTGATGTCCTTAGGTTAGTTAGGTTTAAGTAGTTCTAAGTTCTAGGGGAGTTATGACCTAAGATGTTGAGTCCGATAGTGCTCAGAGCCATTTGAATTATTGTAATCTTATAAAACAGAATTTGCTCAGAGTCATTACAGTCAGTGTGTAACCTCCCCCTCTCTTATCGACCTTAAAGACAGTGAAAAATTAAACCCCGTGTACCTAATGGAAATTTGGGAAAAGCAATCGTCACCGAGGTTAATTTGTCGGTAAAGAGGGAGGAAAGGGTTACATCTAAATGAAAGGAAAAATGCTAATGAAACTGGTGGAAATTAATTTTGAAATAGGGGTAAAGTTAATAAAGAAAGTAAATGTGCGGCCGTTACGTTAACAATTAAATAGCGGTAATTAGATATTTGAGATTTGGGGGAAATTACGGTCGCCAGTCCTAAGGACAATTACTATAGTAACTGAAAAAGAAAGATTATTACACATATAATTAGCACTAGAAGCGTGGCAACTGAAGGTTGACAAGTGTAGTGTGAAAACTGAAAGTTTGTCAGAAGTAATAAATTTCGCTACACTCTGACTTAAATTAGCAAAAGAATTAATAAAACCGGAAAATCGAAAGTTAATTTAGTGACTGAAGTTAATAGTGAGCTTTATTTCTGAAACACATCGAAATTTAGTAAAATACGGTTAGTATTGGACTACCTCAACAATCATTTCAAAAGCAACTTGAATCTACGCAATTTAGAAATACGAGATTTAACTTTGAACTTGAATTAAATGATTCTGAACAATTAACAATAGTAAAATTTAGTACGTACCAAGCTGAGCTGCAGTCACAGGTAAGCTAAAATATGGTAACAAAACTAGCACTCTTAATTTGTGCTTGTGTAATCTAAGTATTGTAGCCAGCTATGAATACTTTAATTGAACTTTGAAATTAAAGTAGTGAAGTGGAATGATGCTGGCGTTTGAATTTCAACGACACTCGGGTTCATTCCGGAAAAGGAAGGGACCCTGCTTGGTAATGCAATTGGGACAATGAGCAACAAACGTTCATGCTAAGTTGCTGTAATTTTGTGATTCAACAATTTTAAAAGTTTGAAAAGCTGAGGTCTGCCATACAGTTCTAAAACTTTACGTGCTTCCTGTCTTCCTTGTTGGTTGATTGAAGGTTTCAAGCCGTCGATCGAGGAGGTGGCGACAATCACTCATTGTCGGCCGTCGCTGTTGCAGAAGCTGGATGTTGGTGCGCCTTCTTCTCGACACGGTCACCAGACGAAACGGGCTCTTGATGTGCGCCAGCTAATGCTTCCCGTCCGCGACACCATGTCAGAAACTACCATCGCAAGTCGAGCGCAATTACATGCTGCCAAACCCCGAAAGCGCGGCAACTCGCGGGAGCTTCACACAACACACCTGCTCCACTCGCTACCCCAGCCAGACTCCCCCTGCCCGCGCTCCACGCGACCGAGTCAACACTACCAAAGATCCTACACACTTTGATTCTTCACACGACCTATCGATGTAATCGTTCGATAGCAGTTTTCCCTAGGCAAGACCCAGCGTAAAAATACAAATAATATTTACGAAACAAACCAAGTATACATCGACATAAATGCATAAATATATATATACAAATAGTAAAACAATTACAATATGTAAAGACACAGAAATGTCATATATTCAGGTAACAAAAATAGGAAAAAATTATAGTACAATAGATGGAAATAGGAGGATATGCATTTCCGGCGTTACAAGTGTGCGGGGGTTTATGATATGAGCAAGATCTAGGCCAAAGATTATTGCACAATGAACGCAGACGAGTTAGCACAAATCATAGGTAGTACGAAGATACCGAGTTTTAAGTAAAGTCTGTGTCCGAGAGTTTGTGCAGTGAATGTTTAATCGCAAGAACTACTTTCATCTTTAATAATGGTTACTGTAACAATAAGATCACATTGTGAATTGTATGATTTACAAATGATATTTACTGTGCACATCGTTTTTGTTTTGATATGACTATCTGCTTGAAAGGACAGTGATTTAAGAACGTTGATCAGGGACTGTTTTAATTGAATGTCTGTCACACATAAAATACCAACCGTCTCGATATAGAACATCAGCCGAGTGTAGTATGTGGCTAGCTGTTTATCCGTGCGTGAGTTATAGTGGCTGAGAGCCGATCTGGCCAAAACTGCAGATTATTCAACAATAAAGTGTAATTAAAGTATTTGGACTGGAAACCTGGTGTGGACCACATCATTTAAAGTAAACTTCTTTAGGCAGTCACCTCTCAGCCAGATTCGACGGAGGCGCAGCTACCTAGGGCATATTTGCACTGGTAAACACGGCTGTGCTTCGAGGTTTGCAAAGGTGAGTGGCTTCCAGCTGCCATCGCCACGTGCCGCCACAGGCGCCTGCGACTCGCGCTCTAGGCATCCCGCGCAGCAGGATCTCGATATCCCGGACGAAACCTGCCTTGCAAGGCAATTCCGCATGCAAGTTTGGCGTGCCTTCCAAGCTGCCGTCTGGCTATTTTGGCCCGCGGGACTATCACGTGGACCGGGGAACGTCCTTGTGCGGCTGCAGCTGCGGGCGCTGCCTTGCCTTGCCTTGCCGGCCCGGCATGCTGATGAGGTAATAACACGACTGGCGGGTCCAGCCCGTAAAAACCACCGCCGGATAATCACGTCTCCCGAGGAATGCATCGAGCTCTTGACAAGTTCCGCTCCGCACACAATGTTCCCCTCCTGCTGGGGCGCACGCTTGTTTCTTTGGACTGTCCAAAAGGGCCACGGACGCATCGGGAAAATAATAATGGTGTTCGCCTGTACTCGTATGCGAGTTAGAGGGGAGACGCAGGTGTCCTTCCACAGTTTTTATGGTCTTACTTTCACCCTGCCGCCCTTTACAGCAATATAAAACAATTTGTTCTGCTGTAATACGGATAAGCGACAAAATTTGATTAGACTTGAAGATAATCATTTAATTCGTAGAGCTTATCCGCGATTAAATCGGTAAGTTGCTGTTTCAAAACATTTATTGTCTTTCCTTGGGTTTTTTACTTCATTGGAAGTTATTACCTCTTCTTCTTTTTCTGTCACGAGTTAGGTCATGCTGGGGCTATTGTAACTGCATTTGGCCCTTCCACCCTTTTGCTGCTATTCCAATGCGTCTCTTACCGTGCGGAATACAGTATATTGCCAAAAATGTAGTGGTAATCTTGACTACTGCCTTTGCAATAGATGGGACATCATTTTTGCCTATTTTCAGTCTTTTCGTTTATATCAAACGTTTTCAATTCCTTCCTCATATCTATGTTTCCTTTATAATATAACTTTGTATATCCTGATACGTTTCTGAATAATTTCGTTTCGTTGGCCGGTAATTACATTTCAATTTTTTTCATTGCCCAAGTTCACTTCCATACAGTAATGTTGGTACCGAAATATCGTCATATAATTTAAGTTTCTGTTCTTATTTAATTTTGGAGAGGTGTTCTAATATACCTTCGCAATCCTCGTAAGGCGGTCAAGAGAAATAAATGTTAGCTACATAAGAGAAAAGCCGGACGAAACCTGAAAGTTACTGCCGTATCAAAAAACGTGTGAAATCTTATGGGACCTAACTGCTAATTCCCGGGTTCGATTCCCGGCGGTGTCAGGGATTTTCTCTGCCTCATGATGGCTGGGTGTTGTGTGCTCTCCTTAGGTTAGTTAGGTTTAAGTAGTTCTAAGTTCTAGGGGACTGATGACCATAGAAGTTAAGTCCCATAGTGCTCAGAGCCATTTGAACCTAACTGCTAAGGTCATCAGTCCCTAAGCTTACACACTACTTAAGCTAAATTATCCTAAGGACAAACACACACATCCACATCCGAGGGAGGACTCGAAACTCCGTCGCGACAAGCCGCACAGTCCATGACTGCAGCGCGTCAGACCGCTCGGCTAATCCCGCGCGGCACTGCCGTATCGATATTATCAATAACACATCAGGAGTTAAGCGATTACTTGTTGCAGGATTGTGACGGTCATGAGAAATAAGACTTGCAAGCTGCCTGTTGTCTTTGTGTGCAGAAACGCTACCTGACTGTGAATTCAGTTCTGAAAAGAACTTGCCTCGCATTTTGATGGGTGGGTCGCACCTGGTGCAGGTCGACTGCTGTAGAAATAATTGCATTGCCCTGCTTTCGCTGACACACATGAAAATAAACTAAGTCACAAGCTGTAAGTATAGCAAATAGAAATCTAAAGGAATTATCCCAGAAATTTGTGCCGGCCCGTGTGGCTGAGCGGTTCTAGGCGCTTCAGTCTGGAACCGCGCGACCGCTACGGTCGCAGGTTCGAATCCTGCCTCGGGCATGGATGTGTGTGATGTCCTTAGGTTAGTTAGGTTTAAGTAGTTCTAAGTTATAGGGGACTGATGACCTCAGATGTTAAGTCCCATAGTGCTCAGAGCCATTTGAACCATTTTGAACCAGAAATTTGGAGATTTACGTACGAACGAATTTATTCAAGCCCTTGCTTCATACATTATTTGTGTGAGCAAGTGGTTTAATATACAATCACGTTGCAACAGCACGTTTCTTCAATCACAAATTGAATTTGCTTCATTAAATGTTAAAACGCCGTCTCCTTACAGTCGTAGCATGTATTTGGTATGACAAATAACCATGTAAGAATGAAAGATAACTAGCATTACCTCACGCATGTTCGGCACACATTCTTCTGGAGTTCCCCCAAAGAATGTTTATTCCCTCATGCATTTCCTCGTCATTACATGTGGTTAAGTAGTTACTGTGCCGCTGGCCGAAGTGGCCGTGCGGTTAAAGGCGCTGCAGTCTGGAACCGCGAGACCGCTACGGTCGCAGGTTCGAATCCTGCCTCGGGCATGGATGTTTGTGATGTCCTTAGGTTAGTTAGGTTTAACTAGTTCTAAGTTCTAGGGGACTAATGATCTCAGCAGTTGAGTCCCATAGTGCTCAGAGCCATTTGAACCAAGTTACTGTGCCAGCACCACGAAACACGAGCTCGTGCTGAAAAGTAATACCTCCGAATTTTGTATGCGAAAACTATTAAAGCTTTTAAATAAAACAAACATTCTTGACGTTCTACATCTTCATTCTTCATGTCTACGTATTTGCAGCCGTCTGCCACTAGAGGGCTCTGAACTGTAGCATGTAACATGGCAATGTGTAACGCTACTATGTCGGTGGGTGAGAAACTGCGTGTTTCGAATTGTAAGAGTTCGTTCACACATGGGGCACCCACTCCTTCAGCAAATCATACATGCGCGCTGTGACATCTGCAACAATTCGATGCCTTGAGTTCTCTGTCATCGATGATCCTCCATAGAGTCAGTCTTGGCGCCATCTGATTTTTATCTGTACCCAAAACTTTAAGAACACTTCCTAAGACTCCATGGCATCGTCAACAAAGTCAATGATTCTGCAGTGACAGTATAAACAATCAGGTTTCGTCGTCAAGGTGACTAAGTTGCGAAATAAATAAGTAGACACGAAGAATAAAGATGTAGACTGTTAATAACGTTTGCTTTATTAAAGAATCCTTAAGAGTTTTCGCATAAAAAGTTCGGAGTCTTTACATTTCAGCACACCCTTTTAGTAGGCAATTTTAGAAAGAAATGATATGGTTAGTCTCCGATGATACTGCTATTCTTTTTTGCTAACCTAGTTGATGAACATAATCGGCCAAACAAAAGCAACTGTATGTGTGGGTGGCACTTTGAGCCTCAATCTCGAGATCTGTCAAATACATTACTGCAAGATCTTACTGAAAGACGTCATATAGTCATCTCGAGGACTAAGTCTGAGAGTCTGTGTAGTTGCTAAAGTAAGATTCTTGACTACGAGTTCTCTGCTCAAAACTATTAGTGTTTTTACCAATTTCTGCCTCGTAACTAGTGGTGCTAGTTAGACTTCATTATTTCGGTGTGCCTAGGAAGTAAAACAGTGTCAAGGAGGTTCCTCCTTCGTTATATGACTTCTGTCATCTTGAACGTTTGTAGCACATTAAAAGTAAATTAACCTTTTCATTTATTTCCTAAAATATAGCTCAGGACCTAGTTTCTACAGTGGGCAGTAGAGCTTGCCTACTGCAGTGAATTACATCAATGGAGTATTTGCGATGTCGTAAATTTAACTGTGCTCACTGCACCGTTTCAGCACAGACAACGTACTCTGTTATATGTCCTGTTCTATCAGTAAGACACATCAACACATTTACTGCGCTCTCCCATCACTCTTGTTGCGTGCCGTTTTTAATGCTGGTGCACAGTGCCACCCACAACAGTACGTGTTACGTGCCGTTTGCGTGTTAGCATGACCACTGGGCTCGAAAACAAAACTGATTTCATTCTCCTCAGAAATAGTATCCCAGTTGTTTAGCCGATACACTGTTCAGAACGTGAGCCAAGGGTCCCGATCTCTTCCATCCTTGACAAAAGACATTTTGTTTTCAGAACCACAGGTACTGCATAATACACTACTGGCCATTAAAATTGCTAGACCAAGAAGAAATGCAGATGATAAACGGGTATTCATTGGATGAATATATTATACTAGAACTGACATGTGATTACATTTTCACGCAATATTGGTGCATAGATCCTGAGAAATCAGTACCCAGAACAACCACCTCTGGCCGTAGTAACGGCCTTGATACGCCGGGGCATTGAGTCAAACAGAGCTTGGATGGCGTGTACAGGTACAGCTGCCCATGCAGCTTCAACACGATACCACAGTTCATCAAGAGCAGTGACTGACGTATTGCGACGAGCCAGTTGCTCGTCCACCATTGAGCAGACGTTTTCAATTGGTGAGAGATCTGAAGAATGTGCTGGCCAGGGCAGCAGTCGAACGTTTCCTGTATCCAGAAAGGCCCGTACAGGACCTGCAACATGCGGTCGTGCATTATCCTGATGAAATGTAGGGTTTCGCAGGGATCGAATGAAGGTTAGAGCCACGGGTCGTAAAACATCTGAAATGTAACGTCCACTGTTCAAAGTGCCGTCAATCCGAACAAGAGGTGACCGCGAGACGTGTAACCGATGGCATCCCATACCATTACGCCGGGTGATACGCCAGTATGGCGATGACGAATACACGCTTCCAATGTGCGTTCACCGCGATGTCGCCAAACACGGATGCGGCCATCATGATGCTGTAAACAGAACCTGGATTCATCCGAAAAAATGACGTTTTGCCATTCATGCACCCAGGTTCGTCGCTGAGTACACCATCGCAGGCGCTCCTGTCTGTGATGCTGCATCCGCAACCGCAGCCATGGTCGCCGAGCTGATAGTCCATGCTGCTGCAAACGCCGTCGAACTGTTCGTGCAGATGGTTGTTGTCTTGCAAACGTCCCCATCTGTTGATTCAGGGATCGGGACGTGGCTGCACGATCCGTTACAGTCACGCGGATAAGATGACTGTCATCTCGACTGCTAGTGATACGAGGCCGTTGGGGTCCAGCACGGCGTTCCGTATTACTCTCCTGAACCCACCGATTCCATATTCTTCTAACAGTCATTGGATCTCGACCAACGCGAGCAGCAATGTCGCGATACGATAAACCGCAATCGCGATAGGCTACAATCCGACCTTTATCAAAGTCGGAAACGTCATGGTACGCATTTCTCCTCCTTACACGAGGCATCAGAACAACGTTTCACCAGGCAACGCCGGTCAACTGCTGTTTGTGTATGAGAAATCGATTGGAAACTTTCCTCATGTCAGCACGTTGTAGGTGTCGCCACCGGCACCAACCTTGTGTGAATGCTCTGGAAAGCTAATCATTTGCATTCAAGCATCTTCTTCCTGTCGGTTAAATTTCGCGTCTGTAGCACGTCATCTTCGTGGCGTAGCAATTTTAATGGCCAGTTGTGAAAATCACTGTTTTCTCGACACTCTATCTCCGTAGATCCGTAGATACCGATTCATGCAGGATCACGAGTGGTATTCGGAAGAGAAAAGAGAATAACGTGTCAGCAAATTCAGTGACTGTATTTTCCACACGCGTAATTACATAAATGGTATTGCTTTATGAAAGCGCCAACTGTGACTTGACATTCACTTACGCGAATTAAGTCCATAAAACCTCTCTTCAGCAGAGTTTTCATGTCGACGGTCGCCCACATCCCATTTTCGTTGACTGTTTCGTTACGGCACGTATCGGAATCTTCAGTGCGTCTCCCGCCAAACGCGTAGCAGAATGCCTCTGTGTAAGCAGGGGTCGACCGCGAGGTAATATAAAAGGACAGGGCGTAGGTGTGGACTCCGGGCGTACAGCATCTCTCACCTCACCTCACCTCACCTCGCCTGCCTCTGTTGCCCTACGTGGGTGGCGACCGGCGACCGCAGCCGCTGCGACGCTCCGATGGGGCTCTGACGTCATTCCTCTGCTATCCTCCACTGAAGGTGGGAAAACCCAGTGACACATCAGTCCTGGTCCAGACAAGTCGTTTATCTTAGAAGATGAACTTGTTAACGGAAGATCCAAGTGGAACCACTGCAACAAATGAAAGAAGAAAAGGAGGAAAAAAGCACTCTTCATGCCAATACTCTGCTTATGGAACAACATATTAGCGCAAGTGTGGAAGCAAATAACGTTTTTCGGACAAACCAAAAGCTGACAAGTCTCAATTTGGGAGAAATAAATGTAAAATTATAATAGGTTGATTACCCTAACAGAACAGGAGAGTCGATATTTTACTCTGCAGTAGACTGCGTACTTTCCTGAAATTTGTGATTTTCTTAAACTTGTGCAGTTCGGTAACTTGTCTTGCGCTGTGCATCCCAAAACAACACTATGTGATAGTCTTCAGCACTCTGAAATGTTTGTCAGATTCCACAAGATTTCTACATTCATCTGTATCTGAAAAATTGGTGCGTTCGGTGGATCCTCCAGTAGTAAACGGCGCGGTGTCTTGGTTATTGGCGATAGCCTAACATTGAGTCGGGAAGGTTTTGTACCATCACACAAAATTTGAGGAATCACAGGCGCATGGAAAAGGCGCGACATAAGGTGACAACAGACTGCATATCGTATGGTAAGAACTGTTTTTGCTATTAATACAGATTGTGAGTTACAGCGACGAGTGACTGGGGCTACACGGAGGTATCATTTGGCAGTAGCAACAAAAGGTTTGTGTGCGGTAATGCACCTTTTAGATGTTCCAAACTGTGGGCTAGAGACAGTCTATTCACGGCATTCACCTGACAGCAGATTGTTGGCCAGGTGACAGCGTACCTTGTCGCCTGAGTCTGAAACGCTCCTTCTCGCCTGTCTTCTCGGAGCTTCCGTAGCGTCTGGCGAAGACCAGCTCACAGTCGTAGCCAGAAACAGGCACTCTTCGCGCTGTGCGGTGCGCGAGATAAATCATGCTACGTGTTGGTCCGTAGAATTTGTTGGCCGACTAGAAAATTTCTGTGCACTGTTACACATGTACCTCACGCTAAATAAATGTCCCCAGCCTTGCTTTGCCCTACGATGTTGTTGTGGTCTTCAGTCCGAAGACTGGTGTGCTGCAGCTCTCTATGCTACTCTGTCCTGTGCAAGCCCCTTTATCTCTGCAATTTACATCCTTCTGAACCTGCTTACTGTATTTATCTCTTCGTCTCCCTCTACGATTCTTAATCCCCCATCCCCCCACCAAAAATCAGACATACGCTTCCGTTCAGTACTAATTTGGTGATCCCTTGATGTGTCCTACCAACGGGTCCCTTCTTCTAGTCAGGTTATGCCACAAATCTCTTTTTCGCTCCAACTCTATTCAGTATGTCCTCATTAGTTATGTGAACTACCCATCTAATCGTAAGCATTTTCTGTAGCACTCATTTCAAAAGCTTTCATTCTCTTCTTGTCTAAACTGTTTATCGTCAATGTTTCACTTACATACATGGCTACAATCCGTACAAATACTTTCAGAAAAGACTTCCTGACACTGAAACCTATTTTCGATGTTACCAAGTTTCTCCAGAAACTCTTTTCTTGACGTTTCCAGTCTACATTTTATATCCTCCGTACTTCGACCATCATCAGTTATTTTTCTGCCCAAATAGCAAAACACATATACTACTTTTAGTGTCTCATTTCCTAATCTACTTCCCTCATCATCACCCGATTTAATTCGACTACTTTCAACTATCCTTGCTTCGCTTTCATTGTTGTTCGTATTGTATCTTCCCATCAAGACGCTGTCCATTCCGTTCAACTGCTCTTCGACGTCCTCTGCTGCCTCTGACAGAATTACAATGTCATCGGCAAACCTCAACGTTTTTATTTCTTCTCCCTGGATTTTAAATCCTAATCCATTTTATTTGTTTTCCTTACTGCTTGTTCAGTGTACAGATTTAATAACATCGGGTCAGGTTATAACCCAATCCCACTCCCTTCTCAACCGCTGTATCTCTTTCATGCCCCTTAACTCGTGTAACTACTGTCTGTTTTCTGTACAAGTTATAAATAGCTTTCACTCCCTGTATTTTACCCCTGCCACCTTTAGAATTTGAAATAGAGTATTCCAGTCAACATCTTCAAAAGCTTTCTCTAAGTTTACAAATGCTAGAAACGTAGTTTTGCCTTTCCTTATCCTGTCTTCTATGAGAAGTCATAGAGTCAGTATTGCCTCGCGTGTTTCTACATTATTCCGGAACCCAGACTGATCTCCCGCGAGGTCAGTTTCTATCAGTTTTTCCATTCTTCTATTATGAATTCGTGTTAGTATTGTGCAGTAGTGATTTACTAAACTGATAGTTAGATAATTTAGTACCTGCTATCTTTGTAATTGGAATTATTATATTCTTTATGAATTCTGAGGGTGTTTCGCCTGTCTCGTACGTCTTGCTTACCAGAAGGAAGAGTTTTGTCATGGCTGGCTCTCCCAAGGCTATCAGGAGTTCTAACGGAATGTTATCTGTCAGAGCCTTGTTTCTTCCTTCCATCTCCTCTTCATCTACGTCCTCTTCCATTTCCATAATATTGCCCTCACGTACATCTCCCTTGTATAGACCCTATATTACACCTTCCACCTTTTTGCTTTCCGTTCTTTGCTTAGGGCTAGTTTTCCATCTGAGCTCTTGATATTTATACAGGTGGTTCTCTTTTAGCAAAAAGGTCTCGCTAATTTTCCTGTAGGTGGCATCTATTTTTCCCCTAATGCTTCTAAATCCTTACATTTGATCTCTAGCCATTCTTGCTTAACCACTCTGCACTTCCTCTCAATCTCGTTTCTTAGACGTTTGTGTTCCCTGTCGCCTGCTTCATTTACTGCATATTTATCTTTTCTCCTTTCATCAATTAAATTCAGTATCTCATGTGTTACCCAAGGATTTCTACTAGCCCTCGTCTTTTTGCTTATTTGATTCTCTGCTGCCTTCACTATTTCATCTCTACCCATTCTTCTTCTACTGTATTCCTTCCCCATGTTTGTGTCAATCGTTCCCTAATACTGCCTCTCAATCTCTCTACAACCTCTGGTTCTTTCGGTTTATCCAGGTCCCATCTCCATAAATTTCTATCTTTTTGCAGTTTTCTTCAGTTTTAATCTACAGTGGTCAGAGTCACATCTGCTCCTGGAAATGTCTTACAGTTTAAAATCTGGTTCCGAAATCTCTGTCTTGCCATTATATAATCAATCTGAAACCTTCTGGTGTCTCCAGGTCTCTTCCACTTATACAACCTTCTTTCATGATTCTTAAATCAAGTGTTAGCTATGATTAAGTTATGTTCTGTGCAAAATTGTAGCATGCGACTTCCTCTCTCATTCCTTTCTCCCAGTCCGTATAGATCTACCGTTTTTCTTTCTCTTCCTTTTCCTACTGTCGAATTCCAGTCCTCCATGACTATTAACTTTTGGTCTTCCGTAACTATCTGAATAATTCATTTGATCTCATCATACATTCCTTCAATCTCTTAATCATCTGCGGAGCTAGTTGGAATATAAACTTGTACTACTTGTGGTGAGTGTGAGCTTCGTGACTATCTTGGCTACAGTAATGCTGTTCATAGTAGCTTATCCGCGTTCCTACGTTTTTTCACTCATTATTAAACCTGTTCCTGCATTACCGCTACCCTGTATTCACCTGACCAGAAGTCCTGTTCCTCCTGCCGCCACCGAACTTCACTAACTCCCACTGTATTTAACTGTAACCAAACCGTTCCCCTTTAAAATTTTCTAGCCTACAGGCCCGATTAAGATATCTGACATTGCACGATGCAATCCGTAAAACGCCAGTTTTGTTTCTCCTGATAACGACGTCCTCCTGAGTAGTCCCCGCCTGGAGATCCGAATGGGGGACTATTTTACCTCCGGAATATTTTACCCAAGAGGACGCCATCATCATTTAACCATGCAGTAAAGCTGCATGCCCATGGGAAAAATTACGGCTGTAGTTTCCTCTTGCTTTCAGCCGTTCGCAGTGCCAGCACAGCATGGCCGTTTCGGCTGATGTTACAAGGCCAGATGAGACAACCAACCACTGAAAAGGCAGGCGCCCCATTTCAGCAACAACAGGTTTGTCTAGCCTCTCAACAGATACCCCTCCGTTGTTGTTGGACGTACGGTACGGCTATCTGTATCGCTGAGGCACGCAAGACTCCCACCAACGGCAAAGCAAGGTCCATAGTTCATGGGGGGGGGGGGGGCAGCACAGGGTTGAAATAGTCACTTTTTCTGTACTAATAACGGCCTGTAACAACACATCTACTTTCAAAAGACCCCCAGATCCGAACACTGGAATAGGCTGGTTAGCAGTCTAAATTTAGAGGGCGAAAGCCAATGTAATTGTCCGTCTTGAACGCTATTTAGTCTTTCATATTTTAAAAGCACACCTCAATACGTTGCGGCCACAGCCGTCATCAAAATCTGTCAGATAGACAAACCAAATGAGAAGAAATGTTTCTAGGATGATTAAAATAACACATTTGTATAGAAATACAGTGAAGACATACCCCACTTAAAAACTCGGTACACTGTATCTCGTGAGATCTCTCTCTCTCTCTCTCTCTCTCTCTCTCTCTCTCTCTCTCTCTCTCTCTCACACACACACACACACACACACACACACACACACACACCACACACACACACACGCGCGCGCGCGCGCCAGCGTATCTTACATAACAGTCTGTGGCCATGAAGGGCTTTAAATGCCAGAGGACTTGTCACGTTAAAAATCAGATTAACGACACATTTTAAGTATACATTCATTGCATAAAAAGTAAGCTATAAAAATTAAAATGTACATTTCTGTTGATAAAATATGTTAACGTACGGCCATAATATTACACAAAACACAGCAGACGTAAAGCTTTGCCTTGTATAATATTATGGCCGTACGTTAACACTTTTTATCAACAGAACTGTGCATTTAAATTTTATTGCTTACTTTTTATGTAATGGCTGTGTACTTAGTATGTCATGTTAATTTTATTTTTAACGTGACATGTCCTATTCATCATTTTTTATAGATTTTTCTCGAAATGGCTATATGCCTAATTGGCAGATGTTATTTTGAATTTTATCGTGATAATTCCAAAGCCTTATTTTTATGGATTACTTTTATGATTTGATTGTACGCTTAATTTGTAGACATTCATTCACATACAACATTCCCAAGTTCTGTTGCATTTAACGCCTCCTCACGGCCGCAGATATTTGTTTAAGTTAGGCTGCCTCACTAAGCAGAGCTAGTCATGGTACAAGTGTTTGCGCGAACTACTGACGTGATATAGTATACAAATATTTTGACGTGCTGTAACTTTCTTGTGGTTCTCTACAGTGTATTTTTGTAACGGTTGTAAAAATGTTACTTCTCGTTTGTTCGGATCATCTGGGAGATTCTAATGATGGCTGTAACCGAAAAGCGTTAAGTGTATTTTTAAAAATATATAAATAGCGATCAAGAAGGACAATAATATTGACTAGTGATAATGATAGCAGACTCGTACAATGGCTTATTTCATCTACAGACAAAAGGCAGAAAGACACATTCAAAAGTACTTCTAGAGTCCACTGGAACAAGAGGAGCTTATTGTATTCTGAAAGACCTTCCTAGGCCCACCTCGTTGCTGGCAAACGCCAACTCCTTTACTCAGAAAAACGGAACACGTCTGCATCGGTCGCTGGGAATCATTGACTTTCCACTCCATACGAGCAACACTTTTAAACTCACGTCCCCCCCCCCCCCCCCCCCCACGGGACCCACTACTCCCGTCTAACTCCCGCGAGGGCCTTCGACTGACTGGCGGTTTCGCGAGCTGCCAAAGCCGCGTTACGAAATTATTTTAACGTACAGCCCTTTGAGCAAGTCAGCCTCCAGGGCAGAAAGTATGCACTTCAATTCGCCAAGGTGGAGCACTGGTTAGCACACTTGACTCACATTCGGGACGACAACAGTTTAAATTCGCGTCCGACTATCCCGATTTAGGTTTTTCGTGATTTCACTGGATCGCTCCAGGCAAATGCCGGGACTGTTCCATTGAAAGGACACGGACAATGTCCTTCCCCATTCTTTCCGCATCTGAGCTTGACCTCCGTCTCTGACAACCTCGACGTCGAAGGTACATTAAATCTCTTTCTTCCTTCTTTTTTTTCGATTTACCATTTCCTGCTAACATTCGTAGTAACTGCTGTAAGAAGCTCAGAAGATTCTTTGCTAAAAGTTGTTAGATAATGCGCTAACCGTCCTATGAAAACCACTATTATTTGAAAACAGCCAGCAGTTTCGACGGATTAAGGTAACACTGTCCCATTATCTCCAGGCTGGAGAGTAGCTCTCTAGCCGCTAAAGCGGAAAATCGGTGCTGGTGTTCATAATGGCGACCACAAATAGCAGACAGGCGCGGGCCGACAACGATATGTTACAAGTTGTGATTAAAAGTTTTTAAAAAGCCATCTTGGCTTTTTTTATCACGTGACCACCCTCTACATACTCAGCAAAGAGCTAAATTGCGCATGTGGAACTTGAAACTTCAATAGGAACTTGAAACTTCAATAGGAACATGAATAGAGATAGAGCAGCGTAGAGTAAATTCTTCGACAGGGCTAAATCATGACTACGTGGATGCATAATTAACTGAAGGAAAGTTCTTACCCGTATATGGGTAGTAGAACAGTTGCAGCACATACAGACCTGTATGCACTGCAACTATTTGGTTGCACATTTTTGATATGGTTCTCTATTTTCGGAAATATCATTGCTGACTGTGTTACTATGATCTGAAAACAAGTCGCCGAGTGAATAAAAAAGTGAAATTTGCATCTCTGGCTGGTTTTTCGTTGTAATTATTAACAGAAGCTGCTGACCTACAGCTATTCAAGCATGCTGGAAATTCGTAAAACAAAGCTTGTTTCTATTTAACTATCGATGTGTCGGTTCTAGTATTCTCAGTTTCTGGCAATGTCTTCCGCACTTCTTGCTGTTGGCCGACAAAAATCTGTATCCATTCTACCTATATCTATAGTAATAATAAAGCAGTGAAACCCCTGACTTGAGCATAGTTTGGAGAAACGCATAGAATTTATTTCATTAAAATAACACCGCCGAAAAAATTATAATTCAAAATTTTATCTAAAATTGTCTTCCCACCTTAGTATTTCCATCATTTATTCATCGTGGTGTAGTACACCAAAGACCCAACAGCTGGCGCTGTTAGGTTTTTTTTTTTTTTTTTTTTTTTTTTTTTTTTTTTTTTTAACTCGGTGACAGACGTATTTTCAGAAGTCTATGCCAGTGACAGAATCAAGCACAGTTATCTTACAGATTTACTGCTTTCGCTTCGTGTATTGAAAACTTAACGAGATTGGTTTGCTTCTTGCGATAGATTTTAGTTATATTCGACTTATTGGCTAGGAAAACCGTACTTATTGATTTTTCAGTGTGATTTGGGTGCCTGCTTACTAGGTTTTGATTTCTTTTGTTCGTGAATAAAGAACCTAGAAAATGATCAAGTATTTTTGAATACAGCAGAATGGCTAAAAGACTGAGGACTGCGTGGGCCTAAGAATCAACTGAAGAGCATGAAGTGAGACTTGTTATGGCTGGAAACATTTGGCTTTAACTCGCTCTATGGAAACTTCTTCCAAATTCAAGGCGCGAAGTAACTCTGATCGATTGCGTCATGCATTATTTCGCTCCTCACAACTCTTTTTCGCTTTAAACGTGCATAATTCTTGGTGAGCTTACGTTATACCACGACCATAAAAAAAAGCACAATGCCAAACGCTGCCTGCTGTGGACGTGGACCTTGCTTTTCGCACGGTCTGCTCTACGTCGTTCTCTCCCGTGTTAGTGAAGCAGTCAACCTCTTCCTTTATGTAACCAATCAAATCTCTAACGTTGTATACAAAGAAGCTTTATAAGCCACAAATTAAATTCTTCGGGCACAGCCATAAATAAATACAGTGGGAAAGCCGAGTTTTTCAGCTAGTACTACAATAAGAGAGTCTCTAACAATCTGATGTTGAGGATGATAGCACAAAAATTATTTTAAATAATTAAGATGGTACTGGTATTGGAACCCTAACTTGTAAAAGTGGCATGTATTGTTATTTGTATTTACGTATCTATGGGACGCAGCGTTTTCAGTCATGATGGTAGTGAAATTGAAGTGTAGAAATAAACTGACTGATCATCATCTTTCAACTGTGTAGCGTTGGCTCAGGCAAAGTATTCACCAGATTATCATAGCTTTTCCAATTATATGCAAAGACGAGCATACCACTAAACTTTTTTTGCAGCATTTATGATGGTATATATTTTATTTTCGTTTTTTCACAATTGTAACATCTCTTAATTCAGTAGCAAGCCTATAACTTTTCATGGAGATTTTAATTACCTTTTATGTATTTTAATTAATTAAGATGGTTAATTCTGGCTACAGTGTTGGTTTGCACTTGAACTTTTATCAATTTTTGAATCAGTAGATCTCTAAATGAACTAAGCTGCATTTAGTAGATCTCAAGCCTAAAAAGGTTGAGCACCCTTGCGTCCGGAACCGCTACTCTAGCGGCGTTCTAGGCTACTTTTGCGCGGTGATTTCGGTGTGTACCACAACTGCATGCTTTCACCTAGAACTAAACGAAAAACTAGTTACATAATTATTTTACGAGATGCTAATAAAATAGTACGGTGAGTGAGAAGAATAAGAGTAAGTAAAACCTTGTTGCATCTCTCAGGCTGGCTGCTGTGACCGAGCGGTTCTAGGCACTTCAGTCCGGAACCGCGCTGCTGCTACGGTCGCAGGTTCGAATCCTGGCTCGGGCATGGATGTTGTGATGTCCTTAGGTTAGTTAGGTTTAAATAGTTCTAAGTCTAGTGGACTGATAACCTCAGATGTTAAGTCCCACAGTGCTTAGAGCCATTTTAATTTTTCCATCTCTCAGCCTACTTATTTCCATAAGTGTCGGGAAAGTATGGTGGCACCGTGCTGAAACTAACGGCCTCACTTTCAGAAGAGAGGGATTATAAATCCTCGTAGGCTATCGCTATAATACTCTGACCTGTCTCTCACGTAAGTCCTCCGTGCCAGCCTTAACGCTACGTTAGTGTTTCAGGTGGCAAAAAAATAAATAAATAAATAAATAAAATAAAATAAAATAAAGGAAAAAAACTGATACGCCTAGCTGGGCAATGGATCACCTTCTTCAGTGCGGATGCACAAATACGTCCGACCTCCTGTGGGAAGCTCAGAATAGCTAAAGGCAGTAAAATGGACAGGGACAGTGGATAGATGGCGCTCGGTGGGAGTGTGGATCGGCCGTGAAGTGTGCCGAGACAGTCCACACAGATGCGATGTGTCCCGGATGGAGTAGTGGCTAACGCGCCTGCCTAGTAAGCAGGAGGTACTGGTTTCGAATCCCGGTCTGGTACAAATTTTCGGTCGTCGCCGCTGATTCCGCTTAATTTCCCGCTGCAGCTGACATCAGTAATCCCCTTCAATTTACGTATCATTTGGTTCTTGACTTAGGCTGCACTTCGAAATGAAATTTGTGGCTATATTTCAACGAGCCTCACTACTCTTTCGTTTGCCTGAACGCAAATGCAACATTTACGAACCAGTTTCCAGGGTTGTGAAGCGAAAGCCTTATACACGGTGTTACAAAAAGGTACGGCCAAACTTTCAGGAAACATTCCTCACACACAAAGAAAGGAAATATGTTATGTGGACATGTGTCCGAAAACGCTTACTTTCCATGTTAGAGCTCATTTTATTACTTCTCTTCAAATCACATTACTCATGGAATGGAAACACACAGCAACAGAACGTACCAGCGTGACTTCAAACACGTTGTTACAGGAAATGTTCAAAATGTCCTGCGTTAGCGAGGATACATGCATCCATCCTCCGTCGCATGGAATCCCTGATGCGCTGATGCAACCCTCGAAAATGACGTATTATATCACAGCCGTCCACAATACGAGCACGAGGAGTCTGTACATTTGGTACCGGGGTTGCGTAGACAAAAGCTTTCAAATGCCCCCATAAATGAAAGTCAAGAGGGTTAGGTCAGGAGAGCGTGGTGGCCATGGAATTGGACCGCCTCTACCAATCCATCGGTCACCGAATCTGTTGTTGAGAAACGTACGAACACTTCGACTGAAATGTGCAGGAGCTCCATCGTGCATGAACCACATGTTGTGTCGTACTTGTAAAGGCACATGTTCTAGCAGCACAGGTCGAGTACCCGTATCAAATCATGATAACGTGCCCGTATGAAATCATGATAAATCATCAAGACATCACCAACAAAGCCTGCCCAAACGTTCACAGAAAATCTGTGTTGATGACGTGATTGCACAATTGCGTGCGGATTCTCGTCAGCCCACATATGTTGATTGTGAAAATTTACAATTTGATCACGTTGAAATGAAGCCTCATCCGTAAAGAGAACATTTGCACTGAAATGAGGATTGACACATTGTTGGATGAACCATTCGCAGAAGTGTACCCGTGGAGGCCAATCAGCTGCTGATAGTGCCTGTACACGCTGTACATGGTACGGAAACAACTGGTTCTCCGGTAGCACTCTCCGTACAGTGACGTGTCAACGTTACCTTGTACAGCAGCAACGTCTCTGACGTTGACATTAGGGTTATCGTCAACTGCACGAAGAATTGCCTCGTCCATTGCAGGTGTCCTCGTCCTTCTAGGTCTTCCCCAGTCGCGAGTCATAGGCTGAAATGTTCCGTGCTCCCTAAGACGCCGATCAATTGCTTCGAACGTCTTCTTATCGGGACACCTTCGTTCTGGAAATCTGTCTCGATACAAACGTACCGCGCCACGGCTATTGCCCCGTGCTAATCCATACATGAAATGGGCATCTGCCAACTCCGCATTTGTAACCATTGCACTGACTGCAAAACCACGTTCGTGATGAACACTAACCTGTTGACGCTACGTACTGATGTGCTTGATGCTAGTACTGTAGTGCAATGAGTCGCATGTCAACACAAGCACCGAAGTCAACACTACCTTCCTTCAATTGGGCCAACTGGCGGTGAATCGAGGAAGTACAGTACATACTGACGAAACTAAAATGAGCTCTAACATGGAAATTAAGCGTTTCCGGACACATGTCCACATAACATCTTTTCTTTATTTCTGTGTGAGGAATGTTTCCTGAAAGTTTGGCCGTACCTTTTTGTAACACCTTGTATATAACTTTCTTTTCCGCGCAAGCGCAGCTCTGAGTGCAGCGGTCAATCCCGCTGCCCTCGTTGCACCTATATATAGTACTGGCTGCCCGCCCACACGCATCCCCGGCCCGTTGCACTGGCTGATAATGACGGCTCATTTGATGAATGAACCAAATTCGCCGGCCGCCATTAGGAGGCTAATGACTGAAATTAGCGGTCTGGACGGACACGCCCCCTCGTGCAGTCGTAACTGCAGGCCGAGCGTCCCGAATCGATGTAATTTCTGGGCTACCTCTCTGGTTCTCGTTTAGGACGGAGCGGCGCTACCTGCTCCGTAATCGTCCGCGACGTTTATTTGCCATGGCGGTCGGGGCCGTCGCGGTGGAGGATCGAATTTGGCCGCGCCTGCAACAGCAAACGAATCCCCCTGGCGGATGACGCACCAGCTAGCCAGTGTGCGGGCCGTGCGCGTGTGCAGCGCGCCGCACCGCCAGCGTGACGAATTGATGACCACGCGGACCGGTCCGCTCTCGCAGCAATTTTTAAGCGGCTGAGTCCGGCGTTGCTGTCGAGCTTCAGGCTACACGTCCTTGTTCCTCCTCACTGCGTCTTTGACGAACGCTGGTAGCGGCTCTTTTAATCTCAAATTGTTTTGAAAAACACAGCCCTCAGTCGCGAACACAATTTGTGACCTAGGTTTCGGTGTCACAAGGGACACCTTCTTCGGACAAAATTAAAACTAAATGTTACAGCATAACGTACCAAAAAATACGAAAGCTGCGGTCATACCTGACAGCGTCAGATGGTCAGAATTAAAATGAAATGCAACAGAGGTGCAACCCACTAGGGGCTGCCATGTGTCCTCTGCTACAATCAACACAAAACTGAAACATCGTGTGACTTGTGCGGCTCGGCAACTTCGAGACAATACCACCATCTGATGGCTAATTGGTAAAACAAGCTATTTCGTAAACATCTCTCGTAACTGCAGAGAGGGAAATAAACAAATACCTGAACGGTGTAATGAAGTAGTTGCAATAGCGGGATACTGCATGATATAAAATACCACTAATGAATGACTGGCTGTAGTACAAAAATTCCAGAATAAATGCATATAGAAGACATGTACGAAATAATCCATTAAATGACATTACTGCTTGCTATAATAGATACGTTATAAAAACAAAAAAAGTTTTTTTATTTAATTTACGTATATGAGCCGTAAAAAATAGAAAGAAAAGGTATCTCTGAATCTGCAAGCAGTATTTGGTACATCAAAGTGTTAGATCTCGCCAAGGAGCGGCGTTATACCATTGAAATAACTTCTTCCGCGCAACTGCACCTGCTCGTTGAGAAAAACTCCGTCATGCTGTAACATTTAGTTTTAATTTTGTCCGAAAAAGGTGTCCCTTGTAACACCGAAACCTAGGTCACAAATTAATTGTGTTCGCGACTGAGGGCTTTGTTTTTCAAAAAAATTGTATTATACAACAGTCGCTGATTGACAGCCATGTTAAAAACCTTATTCTTTTAATTTCAATTTTGTGAACCCTGAAAAAGATTATTTGACATATTAAATAAGTTTCGAATTCTCATCAAACTTTAAAGTGATTGTGCAGTGTGGCTTATGAAAACTTCACTGACTGCAACGAACCCCTAATCTGCTGAATGACACTCAATCACTATACCAGTACCATAACACTAAAATTATAACACTGAAGCGCCAAAGAAATTGGTATAGGCATGCGTATTCAAATACAGAGGTATGTAAACAGGCAGAATACGGCACTGCAGTCGGCAACGCCTATATAAGGCAACAAGGGTCTGGCGCAGTTGTTAGATCGGTTACTGCTGCTACCATGTCAGTCTACCAAGATTTAAGTGAGTTTGAACGTGGTGTTATAGTCGACGCACGGGCAATGGGACTAAGCATCCCCGAGGCAGCGATGAAGTGGGGATTTTTCCGTACGACCATTTCACGTGTGTACCGTGAATATCAGGAATCCGGTAAAACCTCAAATATCCGACATTTGTTGCGGCCGGAAAAAGATCCTGCAAGAACGGGACCTGCGACGACTGCAGAGAATTATTCAACGTGACAGAAGTGCAACCCATCCGCAAATTGCTGCAGATTTCAATGCTGGGCCATCAACAAGTGCCAGGTTGCGAACAATTCAACAAAACATCACCGTTATGGGCTTTCGGAGCCGAAGGTCCGTCGTGCACCCTTGATGACTGCACGACACAGAGCTTTACCCTTCGCCTGGGCCCGTCAACAGCGATATTGGACTGTTGATGACTGGAAACATGTTGCCTGGTCGGACGAGTCTCGTTCCAAACTATATCGAGCGGATGGACATGTAGGCGTATGGAGACAGTCTCATGAATCCATGGAACCTTCATGTCAGCAGAGGACTGTTCAAACTGGCAGAGGCTCTGTAATGGTGTGGGGCGTGTGCACTTGGAGTAATATGGGACTCCTGATACGTGTAGATACGTGTGACAGGTGACATGTACGTAAGCATCCTGTAGGATCACCTGTATCCATTCATGTCTGTTGCGCATTCCGACGGACTTGGGAAATTCCAGCAGGACAATGCGTCACTCCACACATCAAGAATTGCTGTAGAGTGGCTCCAGGAACACACTTCTGAGTTTAAACACTTCCCAGATATGAACAATATTGAGCATATCTGGTATGCCTTGCAACGTGATGTTCAGAAGACATGTCCACTCTCACGTACTCTTATGTATTTATGGACAGCCCTGCCGGATTCATAGTGTTTGTTCATTCCAGCACTACTTCAGACATTAGTCGAGTTCATGCCACATCGTGTTGCGGCACTTCTGCGTGCTCGCGGATCCCTATACGATATTAGGCAGGTGTACCAGTTCCTGTGGCTCTTCAGTGTATAAATCAAGAGTTACTTAGTGTAAACCAGGGACTAAAACAACGTTATGGTATCTCACCAGTCCTTTTTGATATACAGAGTGATTCAAAAAACGACGGAAAATGGCCACTCCTGTGTGCCGTGCCGACGTCCTTTGCATGTCTAATAACAAAAAAATCTTGCCTTTTTACAAGTATTTCTTCTGCTGTTTATCAAAATAGTGAAGTAAGCTAATACGCCGTTTTGTTACCTGAAAAGATGTGTCTATTACATACCATGTAATTTTTATGCAATTTACGTAATTATAAAATACATTTTAATTACCGGTCGCGGATGCTGAATAGAACACGAAAAGAACCAGAAGTTTAGAGTTCAAAAAAGGTTTGAAACAGATCTAGAATGGGCGTGCGAAGCGAACAACAACTCGATACTGAACTATGAGCAGTGGAATTGCGACGAGTGGCCACGCGAAGAAGACGAGTCCGGCCGAGCGAGACCGAGACCGAGACAGACGGGAACGGGACCGAGACTGGAACGAGACCGGCCGACGTGCCGTTCGCGAACGTGACCGACCGTTTCCCGTTCTCGGGAACTATAAGTAGAAAGCCGCGACCGAAGTGACCTATAAAAGACCGTTCCTTAGAATTCGTTCCTCGCTCGTTCCGTTCATCTTGGTGAACCGTTCCCTTCGACCAGTTAGTTCGCGAACGACCCATCTCTAATTCAGGCCTTTGACATGTGGTCACATTAATGTGACTGGACAACACTCATATACATCTAGTGTAGAAGAATGCAACTCTGAAAACCCGAAGAATCTGGACCTAGGAAGGAACAAATTTATTAAGACTGTTTCAATCGCAGACGGCAAAGTTCTCCTAGCAGACAGTGAAAGGGTCTTACAAGAAAAGTTTTTAAACTGAATAACGTTTTACGAACTTATCAAATGATTATATCTGTGAATATAACAAAAGTGATTGCAATGGAAGAGATACATTTAAGAAGAGTAAAAATAGTCATAAACAACCAAACAAGAGAACAAGTAAATTCCTTTAGACATTTTGGACAGCGATATCATCATACGAAACTAATTTTTGTGGTTGAAAATATAGAGAAATGTAATCCCATAAATTGTTGTATTGTGAGATATCTTGGTACGAAGTGTGCGAGTTGCGACAATGTAATATCCATTTGGGGTAACTGCCGCGGTGAGCTGTGTAGCAGAGACCAACGGTAGAAGCTCATAAGTTGTGATTCGTCTGGTAACTTAGCCTGAAGGTAGGACGAGCTTCAGATGTATGAAGTTGATATAGGAGAATGATGCTTCTGTCCCTTTCTTTTCAAGTAATAGTCTGTGTACTCATGTTATTAGAGGAAATACGTTTTGCAGCTAAGTGCGTATTTCAGATGAAACTGAGCGATGTTGTTGGGACGAAGAGCCGCAGATAACTACGATTCCTTGATTGCTTGCGCAGTCCTCTGAGCACACACTCGGTATATATTGTCTACTCTCGGCGGACGCTGAGAACCGTCTTAAATTTACGTTAACATCTTACTCCTATTAACTGGACGCTAATGTCACTCGCAGTGGCTACTAGCAGGTTATTTACATTTTGTAGTCTGACAGAAATCATAAGACGTTAGTGCGCACACTGCAGAGACTACAGTAATTTCCTGTCAGAACACTGAACATAATTTTTTAGGATTTAACATAAAGTTTATATTTCATCACAACGTTACTTAATGAAGATACTTTTAGTTCAAAGGCCCTGCAGAATAACTCGTTTTAGGTGCCGCTTCGTCGTCAGATGCGAACGACGTAATTCCGCCAAGAATTCCGTTTTGTGTGAGAATGATTTAGAAACTCAGGAACAAGAAACGGCAGCCATGTTATCAACAAATCGAAGAGTTCGGCGACAATGGTAGATGTGATCCTGACTTATACTTGAGATGTCTCACATTGCAATTTAACAAATTCAAGTCCAATGAGACATGTTTTCATAATAAGTTATTTCATCAGTATTTATACCCAAGTTTTGTTTTTTCCCTTGGTTACAGGCATTGGAATATAGGTCTGCATGGCGCTGGACAACTAAGAAGCCTTATTAAAGTCCTGGAAATTAGATCAAGCTCTTTTTTACTATCTCTATACTGTATGCTACAATATAACAACGCAAATTTAAAACAGACTCTTGCCTGTCGTTATGTTTTCTATTACACGTTTCCTTCAATCCCAAAGAAGAGGTTAAAGTGGTTTGGCGTGGACTGTTAATGCATGTGTTCCATAGTGAAACTGTGTGTAGTTGTGATGTGGCATAATAAAAGTTGGCGACTGCTAGATCGTCGCTGTTTGGAGAAACAGAGCAGAACGTTTGCCGTTTATGCTCACATCCACAAACGAAATAATACATCTACATCCATATTCCGCAAGCCACCTGACGGTGTGTGGCGGATGGTACCTTGAGTACCTCTATCGGTTCTCCCTTCTATTCCAGTCTCGTATTGATCGTGGAAAGAAGGATTGTCGGTATGCCTCTATGTGGGCTCTAATCTCTCTGATTTTATCCTCATGGTCTCTTCGCGAGATGTACGTACGAGGGAGCAATATACTGCTTGACTCCTCGGTGAAGGTATGTTCTCGAAACTTCAACAAAAGCCCGTACCGAGCTACTGAGCGTCTCTCCTGCAGAGTCTTCCACTGGAGTTTACCTATCATCTCCGTAACGCTTTCGCGATTACTAAGTGATCCTGTAACGAAGCGCGCTGCTCTCCGTTGGATCTTCTCTATCTGTTCTATCAACCCTATCTGGTACGGATCCCACACTGCTGAGCAGTGTTCAAGAAGTGGCAGAACAAGAGTACTGTAAGCTACTTCCTTTGTTTTCGGATTGCATTTCCTTAGGATTCTTCCAATGAATCTTAGTCTAGCATCTGCTTTACCGACGATCAACTTTATATGATCATTCCATTTTAAGTCACTCCTAATGCGTACTCCCATATAATTTATGGAATTAACTGCTTCCAGTTGCTGACCTGCTATCTTGTAGCTAAATGATAAGGGATATTTCTTTCTGTGTATTCGCAGCACATTACACTTGTCTACATTGAGATTCAATTGCCATTCTCTGCACCATGCGTCAATTCGCTGCAGATCCTCCTACATTTCAGTACAATTTTCCATTGTTACAACCTCTCGATATACCACAGCATCATCCGCAAAAATCCTCAGTGAACTTCCGATGTCATCCACAAGCTCATTTATGTATATTGTGAATAGCAACGGTCCTACGACACTCCCCTGCGACACACCTGAAATCACTCTTACTTCGGAAGACTTCTCTCCATTGGGAATGACATGCTGCGTTCTGTTATCTAGGAACTCTTCAATCCAATCACACAATTGGTCTGATAGTCCATATGCTCTTACTTTGTTCATTAAACGACTGTGGAGAACTGTATCGAACGCCTTGCGGAAGTCAAGAAACACGGCATCTACCTGGGAACCCGTGTCTATGGCCCTCTGAGTCTCGTGGACGAATAGCGCGAGCTGGGTTTCACACGACCGTCTTTTTCGAAACCCATGCTGATTCCTACAGAGTAGATTTCTAGTTTCCAGAAAAGTCATTATACTCGAACATAATACGTGTTCCAAAATTCTACAACTGACAGATGTTAGAGATATAGGTGCATAGTTCTGCACATCTGTTCGACGTCCCTTCTTGAAAACGGGGATGACCTGCGCCCTTTTCCAGTCCTTTGGAACGCTACTGCATCGTTGTATTCATTTCACAGACCGAGGAAATTGTTGCTGAGAAGAAGAAAGAAAATAAGAAAATTTTTTTTGGAGAAAAGCAATTTTATTAAATACATAGTGTCCCAGGAGGAATGGACAATCTTTAGGGATACGACAGAAACAATCATTATAGTCTACATGTGCTGTAAAATGGATAGCTTAAGACGTATGAGCAGTTGTTCAGTAGGAGGGATGTGTTTCACAGTAGCGAAGATATGTATGATAGTTAGACACCGAGGAGCGCCCATTGTTCGAGTGTTTCAGCTAGAGTGTGACCCTAAATCAGTTCCAGTGGATAGTGCTTTTATACTGAGTTTCATGAAGAAACGTTTCAATTTATTTCCTACTCACCAGAGGATAGTGAATCTGGAAACTCGTTGACATGTTGTTTAATTCAAGACGATCTGCCACTTAGGTGAAAAACTGAGTGGATTTCGTAATTGAACTAAAATGTTTCCCAGTCTCCTCAAGCAAGGTTCGTAGGTTTCAGGAATGACTTTCTGTTATGCGCGGGTTGTGGGAAACCGATAAACATACTTTCATTGTTTTATGAGAGTTAACTTGTCATCCAAAGAGAAGAGGTCATTCTTATTCATTTCAACAGAAATCAAATTACATTCATCAGTTTTCCATGGCCTGCGCATAACGAAAAATGCTTCCAGAATTGTGTGATCGGTGTTCGAGGAGACAGTGGAAGCATTACAGTGTTAGCTAATCGTGATACACAGCATATAACCCGATTTGTCAGTCCAGAGTTAGGGAATTACTGATCCTGGACAATAAATGAGCCTCTTCTAGCTGCTGTCAGGAGCTCGTGTTCTTGTTGTCACAGCTGCTGAATCTTGAGAATCAGGCCCCGAGTTCTATTCCCGGGCGGGTCGGGAATTTTCTCTGCTCGGTTGTGTGGGTCTCTGTTGACTGGGTGTCGGCGCAAGCTTCAAATCAAAAAACTTGCACCAGGACACCGAACTGTCCAAAACGGGATTCCCGGTGGGGATGGCGGTTATCGCTGAAAACACGGTTTCCGGTTATATCGATTTCTTTTCAACTTGTTGTTTTAAAGTATATCTGAAATAGCCGATTTTCAGTTTTTTTATTCCTATATTTCCCGCAATACACGTAGAAATGGAACATAGATTAAAAATTTCGACTCCCTCAGTTTCAAGATACATAAAATCAAAATATTAAATTAAGAAGGCAAATAGAACAAAATTTAGTCCGTCCATAGTTCTCTGCTTCTCACAAAAAGTGTAAGTAGTTGAAAACTACAAAAAACAGCAGTATTCTCCTATTGATTCTAATTTTTGGAAACTGTGTTCACAAATCATCTTGTACCACCATTTGGACACTGGGAATAGCGAATGCTAAAGGGTGAAAACTGAGCTTGAAGAACTCTGTTTTTCGTGTTAATTTGTCCGTTTTCGGGGGTTACAAGCAGACAAAGGCAACAGATCAACAACAATCAGTTTTTAAAGTAAAATATGAATGAATTGTTAAGTTATAAGTTTTCTCTTTATGTGATTCCACAAGTTTGTTGTGGTCCTCCAGTTCGTAATCTTTTAAAGGAAATGAAGTATTGTACTTTGTAAAGCACTTCCAGGCTAGAGATGGTGCCATTCCGTAATGCAACTAATGCCGCACGACGACAGCATGAGACTACCATACAGACCAGATGGGACAAGTCCCACACACTGAACGTACAAGCATACCATTCAGTAGACCATGCCACATGGTAACAGATTAATTACTGTCTCACCAAAGCTGTATTAGTTCTTATACCATATGTCAGTTTCTCGTTTACGTCGGCGTTGTTATTAAAACAGCACTGATCGCTTCTCCCATTTTCTGTAATAACGCACTATTTCAAAGCAATAGCAATTTTACGAATAAAAATTACTCGTCTTTAAAAAATATCTTTATTTGAAATCCAAAAAAATTAGCACTGCTACTGTGGCTAATTGATATTTCGGTTTTTTACCCGATTATAAGTAAAAAATGAAAAACACTTGCTATAATCGAGGCCAAACGAATACCGAAAAATACCGCTTATTCAGAACTAAAATACCGGTATGGGTTATAACCGGTCGGTTTTTCCTATTCGTAAGTCTCTCGGCGAAAGAAGCCATATGCACATTTCGTTTCTAGATGGTTAACACGATGGTGGTCCCGAATTTAACCAAAATTTAAATTGGAAAATTCCAGAAATGCTAGAGAATCACCATACCTAATGTTTATACTAAACTACTCGGTACGTGCATTATATGGCGCATTACTCGGCGTACTGGCCGCTGCTGCTCCCCTTCTGCCTGAAGGTAGAAATGACGACGAACTAACGAGTCGATAGGCGATCGGATCTCGTTTCTACGTTGTATGCCTGACGTGCAACTGGCCAATATGCATGTACACTTTTCTACGCTTTCGTGTTTATTAGTCACTTAACACGCCTAGTACGCCATAACGAGATAAGATCGCTTGTTAAATTGTTAGTACGTCGCGTATTTCACTCTTAAGGCGTCGTTGGATGCCATTATTGGAAGACCTTGTGGTTAACACACCGCACGCCTAGCATTTAATGTAGTTTACGGTTTTTAATCGGAGTCGTTACTTCTCCTATTTATAGCTCCTTAGTTCGTCTCACTGGAGAAACTGGACACCGTTCCGCTTTTCCTCCTCGATAAATCTTTAGCGGTAGCATGTATCGATCTCGAGTGCTTCGTACGTAATTTAGAGATTCCTGTTGTTACAACACGGAAAGAGACACCTTACCTAGATGTTTATTATAAATTAATAATAAAGCACCTTGCCTTTCACGTTTTAATTAATTCGGGCTATGGAGTAAACAGATGTCACTCACTCTCCTCTTTTTTGACTCCTGTGATAACGTCTTTCTACCCTTTCTGGTTGTCGCCGCAGATGACGTAAGGAATGCTGGGTTCTGTACAGTGGAATGTCCTTCTCTGCTGTCCTTGGTAGCGGACGCGGTCCAGACGATGACTGCCAGCCCTCTGATGGAGGGTACCCCACAGCGTTCCTGCTGGCCCACTTGAGACCATCTAAGGCGCCCTCAAGGTTGGCTTTATAACTGCCGGCAGTGGAGGTCGCTAGTCCTGCAGTAGAGATGGAACAGCTAGCATTTTCGTTTCACACTGTTGTCTTTAAACAATGGGTTTTTCCAGCGCGTCCTCAGTACAACATTTTTCTTTTTTAGAAGCTGAATGCGAGCTGATTGCGACAGTTTTCAATGTCGTATTTACATTCTTATCCCAGGAACTTCAGTTTTTAATGACTAAAGGTCAACATCACATATTTGTTTTCCAAATTTTATAATGCTGAACCGGTATCGGCCGACATTCCCATCATCAACGATACTGCTACATTTCCCGCTGAAGATGGATTTGTGGTTCAGTATGAAGCCGACGTCTACTTCGCCATCAGAAGAAAAGTTCTCGAGTTCCGTGCGAGCTGCAGAGTACCGTGTATTTAAAACACATTCTTACTGGGTGTGTAGATACAACAGCGAATGGAATAATTCAACTTATAGTGTGATCGTACGGGCTATCTGACAAGGGAACCTCCCCATCGCACCCCCCTCAGATTTAGTTATGAGTTGGCACTGTGGATAGGCCTTGAAAAACTGAACACAGATCAATCGAGAAAACAGGAAGAAGTTGTGTGGAACTATGAAAAAAATAAGCAAATATACAAACTGAGTAGTCCATGTGCAAGATATGCAACATCAAGTTGATTTGAGCTCGGGAGCACCGTGGTCCTGTGGTTAGCGTGAGCAGCTGCGGAACGAGAGGTCCTTGGTTCAAGTCTTCCCTCGAGTGAAAAGTTTAATTTTTTATTTTCAGACAAATATCAAAGTTCAGGCACTCACACAAAATCAAGTTCGCTCTCCAAAATTCCAGGACATATTCAGATTTGCTTGGATATATGCAGGATTTGACGGTCTACACACGGAAAAATTTGAAAACGTTAAAAACATATGTTTTGACAGAGCACATGGAAAACTGTGCGACTGTGAAACTGTTGCATCCATTTGTTGCAGTTTATGTGACAAACTCCTATGTTTTCATCACTTTTTTGGGAGTGATTATTACATCCACAAGAAAACCTCAATCGGGCAAGGTAGAAGAATCTTTTTACCCATTCGCCAAGTGTGCAAGTTAGGTGGGTCGACAACATATGTGACGTACATGCCGTCACCAGTGTCGTATAGAATATATCAGACGTGTTTTCCTGGATCAAATGTTTTCGGTTCCCATTGGAGAGGCACGTCCTTTCGTCTACTAATCGCACCGTTTTGCGGTGCGGTCGCAAAGCACAGACGCTAAACTTATTACAGTGAACGGAGACTTCAACGAACGAACGGACAGATCATAACTTTACGAAAATAAAGAAAGTAAAATTTTCACTCGAGGGATGACTTGAACCAAGGACCTCTTGCACCGCAGCTGCTCACGCTAACCATGGGACCACGGCGCTCCTGAGCGCACACTAACCTTGATGTTGCCTATGTTACGCATGGACTACTCAGTTTGTGTATTTTCCTTTTTTTTTTTCATAGTTCCACACAACTTCTTCCTGTTTTCTCGATTGATCTGTGTTCAGTTTATCAAGGCCTATCCACTGTGCCAACTTATAACTAAATCTGAGGAGGGTGCGATGGGGAGGTTCCCTTGTGAGCAACGGCGGAGGTCAAGATGGGCACTGTGCGCCGTATAGACCGATTTCAACGCTCGGATAGTGGCTGCGCTATGCGTGGACCACTCTCTATTTGCGGTCGGACAGGAACTTCTCCTGTGCCTTGCAGCTTTCTCAATTGCGTGTAGTGAGTACCACAATTCGGGTGCATTCGCCGTCACCACGAATCAGCTGCCGTGTGCAAAACCTGTTGGTGAAAGGTGACACTGTTGACTGCAGCGTATTGTAAAGGTGGTGACATGACCCTCAGTGTCGCAGATCATCTCGCCAGTTGATTCCCTGACAACAGTTGGGGGACAGCCAAGTTGTTTAGAAGCACCACCTCGCTACGGGCTATAGAGCCACTATGCTCGCTGCACGAAACAAGATACAGAGACTGGCGCGAACGCGGAACATCCCGATTCTAGGCGCTAAACGTGCAAATAGATCACATAGAATGATTAGGCGTGATACACGCCGATAACGGGATACGTGTACTTGGAAAACCACATAGGTCAGTGCACGCCCGCTTGCTCTCAGTGTGCTGTCCAAACTGTTTATGTATGGACCATGCCCACATGGAACCTCTGACATTGTGAGTGACGGGCGAAAATCCCCCTGGCGATCTGTACTTTTTGAAAAGTAATTGACAGTCCTGTTGTTTCTGAACTGCGAGAGAGCGGTTTGAGGAACATTCCACAGACATAAGAGTGCTTGCGTAGCCCTCCAGCTGACCTTACTTTAGTTCTGTTGAGCACATCCGATACGCCTTCGAGCGTAACGCATGCATGTTGGACGCGGCACCGACTAATCCCAATGAGTTGCGGGCAGCATTTGAGTCGTCACGGATAGTCTACCCGACACATGCCGTGTCAGACAGAGGCCACGACACGACTTGTCGCTACCACAACGTGTCGAAAATGCGATTGCACGCCTACAATTCATCGGTTCATGAGTACACACACAGTTGGGTACGTGACTAGTGTGTCCAGGCAGCAAGTTCCCAGTTATCTTCGGTACGCCGGTGTTACCCTTTCGCAGAATATAGAGGAACAATCGTATGGGCAGGTGCGAGAAAGATGCTTTCGCAAAATGCTCAGCTATAATAATATAGCCTCCTTCAGAAGTCAACAGCTTTTAAAAATGAAAAATGTCTTAGCCCAGTGCCTGCATCAAGATCAATAAAATAAAATAAAATAACTTCAACAGACATAAGCTTGTTTCGATTACAAGTAAAACTACATATGGCGCCGTACGTTCTCCGCCACTACATCTGTTATACTACATAGTATATGTAGTATAACAGATGCAGTGACGGAGGACATACGGCGCCATATGTAGTTTTACTCACGATCGAAACAGGCGAAATAGGCTTATGTCTGTTGAAGTTATTTTATTTCATTCATCTTGACGCAGCCGCTGGGCTAAGACATTTTTCATTTTTAAAAGCTTATGACTTCTGAAGAAGGCTATATTATTATAGCTGAAACCATGGTCAATGTTTAGAATAACATAATTAGTGCAACTGTGGGCTGTTTTTCATTCGAGACAATGAACGAAATACGGAATGAGACGAATAGTTGGAAAGTTGTGGTAAGCTCCTATGGGACCAAACTGCTGAAGTCATCGGTCCCTAAGCTCACACGCTACTTAATCTAACTTAAACTAACTTTCGCTACGGACAACACACACCCATGCCCGAGGGAGGACTCGAACCTCCGACGGGGAGAGCCGCGCGAACCGTGGCAAGGCGCCTTACACCCGCGGAGGCGAATAGAAACGACCCTTTCATTCAGAAGTAATAATTACACTGAAGTTACTGCGATTCATCGTGGTCCCCTGGTCATAAAAAAAAGATGGGACATGCACCTTAATAAAGTGTGTGATCACCACGGACGGCAGTGCACGCTGTGAAATGTGCTCCCATGCTGGCCACGATAGTGGTAAGGAGTTCTCATCGTAGGGCGTTCCATTCCTCAACCATCGCGGTTTACAACTGACGAATGGGCGTTGGTGCACGTGGACGTGCCGACCCAGGTGGCCACGCGGTTCTAGGCGCTGCAGTCCGGAACCGTGCGACTGCTACGGTCGCAGGTTCGAATACTGCCTCGGGCATGGATGTGTGTGATGTCCTTAGGTTAGTTAGGTTTAAGTAGTTCTAAGTTCTAGGGGACTGATGATCTCAGAAGTTAAGTCCCGTAGTGCTCAGAGCCATTTGAACCATTTTTTTGCACGTGGACGTGATGAGCCGGACGCAGACGTCCACCCTGTTCCAGAGGAAGCTTCTCGGCCCGCAAGGTCTGGCCATTCACGGAGGGTGGGTTTGATGGTAGTTGGGAGCTCCAACGTTAGGCGCGTAATGGGGCCCCTTAGTAACATGGCTGCCAAGGAGGGGAAGGAAGCCAGTGTGCACTCCGTGTGCATTCCGGGGGGAGTCATTCCGGATGTGTAAAGGGTGCTTCCGGATGCCATGAAGAGTACAGGGTGCAGCCAACTGCAGGTGGTGGCTCATGTCGGTACACCAATGACGTGTGTCGTTTTGGATCGCAGCAGATTCTGTCTGATTTCGGGCGGCTAGCGGAAATGGTAAAGACTGCCAGTCTTGCTTCCGAGATTAAGGCGGAGCTCACCATCTGCAGCATCGTCGATTGAACCGACTGTGGTCCTTTGGTGCAGAGCTGACTGCAGGGTCTGAATCAGAGGCTCAGGCGGTTCTGTGACCGTGTAGGCTGCAGATTCCTTGACTTGCGCCATCGCGTGGTGGGTTCCCGGGTTCCGCTAAATAGGTCAGGAGTCCACTACACACAGGAGGCGGCTACACGGGTAGCGGGGGCTGTGAGGAAAGGACTGGGCGGTTTTTTAGGTTAGAGGGTCTCAGGGAACCACAGAAGGGACGTCCGTCTAAAAGTGGGCAGGTAAAACATAGTAAGGTATTTGTAGAAACGATTGGTATTGTAGTGGTAAATTGTCGTAGCTGTGTTGGGAAAGAACCAGAGCTCCAAGCCCTAATAGAAAGCACTGAAGCTCAAATGGAAGCCGGAAATAAGTACAGCAGAAATTTTTTCAAACGATCTAACAGTGGTCAGAAAGGGTAGATTAAGTTGGTGGTGGACTATTTATTGCTGTCACAGGTAGTTTGCCTTGTAGTGAAATTGAAGTAGATAGTAGGGGTAGAGGTTATACCTGACAACCGGACTAAACTATTAATTGGATGGTTTCACCGACCCCCGACTCAGAAGACATAGTTGCTGAACAATTCAAAGAAAACTTGGGTCTCATTTCAAATAAGTACTCCGCTTATACAATTATAGTCCGTGGTGACTTCAATCTACCCTCGATATGCTGGAAAAATTATACGTTTAAAGCCGGCGGCAGGCACAAAACATCATCCGAAATTGTACTGAATGCTTTCTCAGAAAATTATTTTGAACAATTAGTTCATGAGCCCACTCGGATCGTAAACGGTTGCGAAAGCGTACTTGACCTTTTAGCAACAAATAATCCTTACAAATAGTGAGTGTTGTGAGGAATACAGGGATTAGCGACCACAAGGCAGTTGCTGCTAGGCTGAATACCGTAACACCTACAACCATAAAAAAGAAACGCAAAGTATATCTATTTAAAAAAAGCTGATAAAAATGCTCTTAACGCCTTTTTAAGAGAAAGTCTTCACTTCTTCCGATCTGATCATGTAAGTGTAGAAAAGTTGTGGAATGTTTTCGAAGAGATAGTATCAACAGCAATTGACAGATATATACCACATAAATTAATAAGTGATGGTACTGATCCCCCATGATACACACAACGTGTCAGATCGTTGTTGCAGAAGCAACGAAAAAAGCATGCCAAATTTAAAAGAACGCAATATCCCCAAGATTGGAAAAGTTTTACAGAAGTTCGAAATATAGCGCTTACTTCAATGCGAGATGCTTTTAATAATTTCCACAACGAAATTCTGTCTCGAAATCTAGTAGAAAATCCAAAGATATTCTAGTCATACATAAAGCACACCAGTGGCAAGACGTAATCAATACCTTCACTGCGAGATAACAACGGTGCAGTCACCGATAACAGTACCACTAAAGCAGAGTTATTAAACACGGTTTTCCGAAACTCCTTTACCAAAGAAGACGAAGTAAATATTCCTGAATTCCAATCAAGACCAACTGCCAAGATGATAAACATAGAAGTAGATATCCTAGGTGTAACAAAGCAGCTTAAATCACTTAATAAAGGCAAGACCTCCGGTCCAGATTGTATACCAGTCAGGTTCCTCTCAGAGTATACTGATAAAATAGCTCCATATTTAGCAATTATATACAACCACTCGCTCACCGAAAAATCTGTACCTAAAGACTGGAAAATTGCTCAAGTCACACAAATACCCAGAAAGGAAGTAGGAGTAATCCGCTGAATTACAGGCCTATATCACTAACGTCTATTTGCCTATACTGTATTTGTACATTATGAAGTACCTCGAAGAAGACGATTTATTGACATATAATCAGCACGGATTCAGAAAATATCGTTCTTGTGAAACACAACTAGCTCTTTATACTCATGAAGTAATAAGTGTTATCGACAGGGGATGTCAAATTGATTCCATATTTTTAGATTTCCAGAAGGCTTTCGACACCGTTCCTCACGAGCATCTTCTAACCAAACTGCGTGCCTACGGAGTATCGCCTCAGTTGTGCGACTGGATTTGTGATTTCCTGTCAGAAAAGTCGCAGTTCGTAGTAAAAGACGGAAAGTCATCGAGTAAAACACAACTTATATCCGACGTTCCCCAAGGAAGTGTTATAGGCCCTCTATTGTTCCTGATCTATATTAATGACATAGGAGACAATCTGAGTAGTCGTCTTAGATTGTTTGCAGATGATGCTGTCATTTACCGTCTTGTAAAGTCGTCAGACGATAAAACGACTTGCAAAATGATTTAGATAAGATATCTGTATGGTGCGAAAAGTGGCAATTAACCCTGAATAAAGAAAAGTGGGTACTAAAAGAAATCGGCTTCATTTCGATTACGCGATAAGTCACACAAATCTGAGGGCTGACTAAAATTACGAATAACCTAAATTGGAACGATCATATAGATAATATTGTGGGTAGAGCAAACCAAAGACTGCGATTCATTGCCAGAACACTTAGAAGGTGCAACAGGTCTACCAAAGAGACTGCTTACACTACGCTTGTCCGACCTATTCTGGAGTATTGCTGTGCGGTGTGGGATCCGCATCAAGTGGGACTGACGGATGACATCGAAAAAGTACAAAGAAGGGTAGCTCGTTTTGTATTATCGATAAATAGGGGAGATAGTGCCACAGACATGATACGTGTATTGGAGTGGCAATCATTAAAACAAGGGCGTTTTTCTTTGCGACGGGATCTTCTCATGAAATTTCAGTCGCCAGTTTTCTCCTATGATTGCGTAATCATATTGTTGGCACCCATCTACATAGGGAAAAAATGATCATCACGATAAAATAAAAGAAATCAGGGCTCGCACAGAAAAATTTAAGTGCTCGGTTTTCCCAGGCGCCGTTCGAGAATGGAACGGTAGAGAGACAGCATGAAGGAGGTTCATTGAACCCTCTGCCAGGCACTTTATTGTGAATAGCAGAGTAATCACGTAGATGTAGATGTAGACATGTCTCCCCAGCGCAACCCAAGTGTTCCACATGGTATTTAAGTCGGGGGAACGTTCAGGCCAGTCCATTAGCCAAATATTCTATCTTTCAGCCGGCCGGAGTGGCCGTGCGGTTCTAGGCGCTACAGTCTGGAACCGAGCGACCGCTACGGTCGCAGGTTCGAATCCTGTCTCGGGCATGTATATGTGTGATGTCCTTAGGTTAGTTAGGTTTACTAAGTTCTAGGCGACTGATGACCTCAGGTGTTAAGTCGCATAGTGCTCAGAGCCGTTCTATGTTTCCAAGAGCTGCTCCACCTTCCCTCTTCGATGCAGCCGCGCATTGTCATCTATAAAAACGAAGTCAGGCCGAATGCAGTATAGCGAAACAATAATGTTGACCTCTGAGGGTAGCGTGTTCAAAGAATTGGAGGTCAGAACGCCCAACCAACGTTATGTTTATCCACAGCATAACTCGTGGACCACCAAAACGATCGTGTCTGACAATGTTTCTGGGTGCATTACGTGTTCCCACCTCTCTCCGTATGAGGGTACGTCCAGCATTGTCGATCGTTTCGGTGGTCCAGGCGTTGGGATGTGCGGAGGCATAATGCTGCGTGGTGTACTGACTTCTGAGTCTTTGGACGTGATACATTCACCTGTCAACGTTAATGTGACACGGTACTTCGTCCCTACGTGCGCCTTTCCGAGGGTGCTTTCAGCCTGGACATAATTTTTTTGTATGACAATGTGCGAATGCCTTGTCTTTGAATGCATGTCTCAATGCATGTTACTTCAGTTACCTCTCTACAGTGTAGCAAGTTAATTCCCTATGGCCCAATTTTCATCGAGTTGTGTTACCTGACAGTGATACAACATACCATAGCTACTTTCGACCGTTAGGTAGTGTATCGGTAAACATACTCTGCCTAATATGTTCCGGGGCTCATGCCCCGAATTCTGTTGGTGATAGAAAGGTAAGGTCAAGCGTATTGTATAGCCCTTGGGTTAGGCACCATTTACATACACAACGGAAGGATCCCCTTAGTGTCAAGTACAAAGTCAAAGGATGGGTATTTCACTGTTCTTCCTGCTTAGGAAAATGGAGCAAATCGGTTGGTTCTTTTTGAATTTGATGCAGTCCATGGTGGACCTTAAGTGGCCCATGGAAGCACCATTAATTCATGGACGATTTCTTAGAAAATCCCAAGAAAGGTTATTTTTACTATTTTTCATGCCAAAACCGAGCCGCGGATTCCAGCAAATGGCTGATACTTTGACGATATATTTCTAAGGTCCCGATCTTGAAAATTTTATTTATATCTTGATCCATTTCCGAGAGACAGAGATTCAAAATTATCCTACTTCTGCGCGTAAAATACGCACATAAAATCCGATATGAGGCGAAATTGTGTTTTATATTGTGACGTAGCACGGAGGAATATGCCGTAAGGTGTTACCGTTACCATCGGAAGGGTTCTAAGAACCCCAAGTTGTAGTACTGAAGCAGATGCAAAATTTTTGTACACGTGTAATCCGGTCTGAGGTGTAAAATTAGTTTTGCGTTATTTCCATTTCACATAAGTAAATTATAAAAAATTAACTGATCCATTAAATTGTTTCCATATGGGTAACATACTTGGTGAATGGAACCAGCAGAAAAATGCTCCTATTGGAGCACAAAAAAAGGCGAATACGCTCTGCCTGAAAAGTGGGGTACCAGCTGCCTGATTCTACCTTCCTCAGCCCCTTAAAAAGTCCCCAAAAATTTTGACATGCGAAAACATTCGTGCTTTTTTATGCTGAGAAAGGAGGAGATACTGGCACTCGCAAATAGACGGGAAAGTAATAAATACTGGAAGATGGTAGGCTGTGGTTGCGGTGTAGAATGAGCAAAGGATACAATGGCAGTGTGAGAGGAAGCGAGCGATACAGTGGCAGTGAAATATAGTTGACAATGATAGAGTAGTGCTAGAAAAAGAGTGAAGGAGACAGTGCCACTGGACGAGGAATAAAGACACAGAAGAAGTGGAAGTGGGTGAGAGCCATTGATAACGGGAGACAGAGTCTATGAAGAGGAAGAGGAAGAAAGATATAGTGCAGTGAGAAGAGATAGCAGCAGTAGGAATGAATGAATGAGGTATTGACAATAACAGAGAGCAAGAGGGAGGCCGTGACGGTGAAAGGAGAGGTAGTTGTAGAACAGAACGAAGGAAACTGTGATTGTGAGGTTGGACATAATAACAGAGAGACACAAGGAGATAATGACGATGAGTTGGGCTGAATGAGTTAGTGAAAATAGGCAGGTGAGGGCGGATCCGTATGAGCGACTTACATTGATGAACTAGTTAGTGTGAGTGAGTTACAGTTTGGCGATCTTGTGGGAGTTTGAGGTGAGTTGTCTGTTAAAAAGAGCGCGAATTGTTCGCATACCAAAATTTTTGGGAAAGTTTGTAAAAGTGCTGAGGAAAGTAGACTGAGGCAGCCAGTACCCCACTTTTCACTCAGAGTCTTTTGAACAGGGGTATATTCGCCTTTATTGTACTCCGATAGGAGCATTTTACTGCTGGTATGAAAGACCTTGATAAAATCCTACACTTATTGCCATACAAATGACAATATGTTGGAGAGCTGGATTGGAGTGTTGATATGCAGTAATTTAGTAATCTTTGTACATGTACAGCTCTTCTTGTGATTCAAAAACTTTTAATGTATGTCATACAGCAAATAAATAATAAATAATCCCCATTTGTGTCCTCTATCGTAGCTAGAATGATTCCCCACTCTCCTCCACTCCGTTCATACTTCACACGTCAATCATGCCATCGGACTATATTCAGTCTGGCGGTGGTCAGTGGTCACGATGCTTTGTCCCATCAGTGTACGTCTGATACAAAGAAGCCTGAACAACTTGTTCAACGAACAGTGCATCAAATGCGATTAGAAGCAGCAGTACATGGGTATGCGGTAAGCTGACAATTTGGCAGGACGCTCGCAGTTGAAGCTGCCTGACACTAATTTGTAGTGGGCTGGAATGCCCACGCGCGCTTAAATAACAGCACCGCAGCGTCGGAACGCCTCTATTTGGAGCTATTCATCACTAGCTCTGCCCGTGCCTCCCCCATAAATCCGCTGCCGACATCCCATTATTCGAAGCAATTCACAAAGCAAACGTTATCTGCATTTGTCGAGCTGGCGGCATTCTAATTCCTCCCAACCATTCATTTTGTTACAGTGTTGCAAACTGATACGATGTTGCGGTGATACCTGTCGATCGTACTGTTTATTCCTATAGTGTGGCTTTACTGTGTAAAACGAAGATCATTTGGAGAAAAAGATCTTCTAATGTTGTTTCACATTTCTATTAGTAGTCTTCGATATTCCTGTTAGTGAAGGTTGAATTAATTACAGTTCAAAAATATGCCAATATTCCTCAAACGAAAGAGATATCAGCTATGTTTGTCGTCAAAGTTCCATTTCGCGGTCTTATTGATACATCACATCACATTGCACACCACTGTTTTTCCTTCTCGTATCAGCATGATTTGTTCTTTACATTACAGTTTTGATTAAATGATATTAAAACGAGTAAAACTAAAATAAAATGAAGTTTTAACTTCATACATTTCACCCGTTGACAGCGCAAAATAAATCATGTAGGGTATACGATCAACAGTATCCAGACGTCTATTGGATATTAATATGGTGTGTGTCGACCCTTTGGCTTTATGACGCCTTTAACTTTCAGAGAAGTGTCTGAATGGTTGTGGAACAATGGCAGCCCACTCTACCTCAAGAGCTGAAACAAGAGACGGTAGTGACGTCGGACGCTGGAGCCTGGAGCAAAGTTAACGATCCAACTCATACGAATCGTGTTTCATTCGGTTCAGGTCGTGACTTTGAGGAGGCCAGTCCACTGCGGGAATGTTATTATCCATACAAGCCACTGTCTACCAGATGCTTCTTTGTGAAAGGTAGTATTGTCATGCTGTACAGTAATCTTACCTGCACAGTTCCTCTGCTGGGCGCCATACACAATGCTTTTAAATGTGTTCATAACCTTTCGCATTTGGCGCTTACTTAAGCGTAATAGGGAGACTGCAGCATTACCACATAAAACACACCCACACCGTAATACCACCTCCTCCGCTCTTCACTTTTGGCACCACACATAATGGCAGACTTCTCGTGGCATTCAGCAACCCCAAACCCTTACAGCATCTGAAGCGTCGCTTAGCATTAAGTTGCTGTACCATTGTACCCCATCTTTTTTCAACACCCTGCCCATAGTCACTGCGCTTTCTCCACTGCTGGTAGCACATCGGAACTCAAGAGTAACTTTTTCCGCTGATTTCAAGCGATTTTATACAGCCGCCCTACGCAGTGCTCGATGGTCCCTGTCGTCAGTACATGTCCGCCTAGTCTTGGTTTAACTGTGTGTGGTTGTTGTTTCGAATTTCTGCTTCATTGTCACATTATCAGCTGTCGACGTGGGCACCTTCAGAAGGGTTAAAATCCTGATGTATTACTCAGGTGTCATCCAATGACTAGTCCACTTGTGAAACCTATGAGCCGTCTTGATTGACCCATTCCGCTGTTACTGTCGACACCTTTTACACTGGCTAGGCCGCCTACCATGACATCTAGTCGTCAATCCTGCAGCAGTTGGTGGTGCCCGGATTCTGTCCTCAGATAATGTACAACTTCAGAATTCGCTTAAATTACTGTCATAGAAACAGTAACGAAAGCAATATATTCGCTAGCGGATAGCAATGCTTAAAACAGTGCACTCTTGTTTGGCATCGTGCAGGACTGGTTTTGTGAGCACGAGGATGAACAGCCACATCTCTCCTGGCCACCAAAGTCACCAAATCTCAGTGTTATTGAGCTTTTGTGGTCTACTTTGGACAGAAGGGTGCATGATTACTTTCCACCTCCATCATCGTTACCAGAAATTGCCTCTATTTTGCTGGAAGAATGGTATAAGATTGCCTTGAAAACCACATAAGACCTTTATTTATCCATTCTGGGATCACTGGAAGCTCTTCTGTATGCCAACTGGCTTTTCTGCTCCGTATTAGGCACGGTAATATGTTGTGTTTTTGGTATTTCCATGTTTCTGTCCGCGCCCTGTACATTTACCATTTTGCTATCGGTTAACAGGGCAACGGCCTTGCCGCAGTGGATACACCGGTTCCCGTGAGATCACCGAAGTTAAGCGCTGTCGGCCGTGGTCGGCATTTGGATGGGTGACCATCCAGGCCGCCATGCGCTGTTGCCATTTTGCGGGGTGTACTCAGCCTCGTGATGCCAATTGAGGAGCTACTCGACCGAATAGTAGCGGGAGAGCCGTGTGCTGACCCCACGCCCCTCCTATCCGCATCCTCCTCTGAGGATGACACGGCGGTCCGATGGTCCCGATGGGCCACTTGTGGCCTGTAGACGGAGTGGTGGTATCGCTCAACGAAACCTTTCCTTCTGAAGTATACCTGCAGTGGATGCAAATCCGTAATTTTTCTATGTCTCGCAAAGTGTTAGGCAGAGGCCCTAATATGTATAAAGTCGTTTCTTACTTCAGAATGTCCTAGCGACCCCATCTTGTCCGGAACATAACAACAACAGATGCCAAAGAATAGGCATACCCCGGCTTCTTAGACTTCGGAAAGTGGTTCGACACTATTTAACAACGATTAACAAAAAATACAATTGCATGGAGCATCTCCGCAGATATATGACTGGCTAGATGAATGTTTTACTAACATCACCCAGTGCCACATAAAGGGACGCGAATGTTCCACAGAAACGAAAGTGATATCGGATGTGTCCCAAGGGAGCGTAACAGGCCCTCCGATGTTGTCGATAAACAGAAACTACTTACGGGATGGGATCAGCAACACTAAGATTGCTCGCTAAAGCTGCTGTTGTCTACAGGGAAGTATCCTCGCTGGACGACCGTAAGGAAATGCAGAAAGACTTGGACGAAATTCCTAATTAATGTAATGAATGGCAGCTCTTCTTACATGTGAACGAAGGCAAGACAATGTCTATAACAAAGAAAAAGAACTCTGTAGTATACGAACATAAGATTAGTTGTGAACATATTATGCAAGTCAAGTCGCATACGTGTTTGTGGATAATACTAAGAACCGAAATGAAATGGGACGATCACGAAAAATCAGAATTAGAGACGGCGAGTAGAAGGCTTAAATTTCTTGGGAGCGATCTGGGAAAATGCAACGTATCTGTAAAGGAAACATCGTACAGGACCTCAACGCGACCAGCTTTATTGTTCAATTGTTTGGAATTCTTATCAAGTAGCCATAACAACAGACATTGACGAATTCAGAGGCGGGCTGTTAGGATCGTAACACGATGGTTTAGCCCATAGGAATGTGTGACAGTACTCGGAGAACTTTGGAAATCCTTGGACGAAAGACAACGTAGTTCTTTCGAAACGTTATTAACTAAATGTAGGGAATCTCTACAAGAAGAAGGCTGTGTGACAGTGCTGCTCCCACAATTGTTTATCCCGTGTATGAATCACGGTAATTAGATAACAGAGATCAGTGCGCGTACTGAGGCATCTAGACAGTAACACGCGAGTTGAACAGGACACAAAATCGATAGAACTGGTATGAGAGTTATTCCGCCATGCTCTGTAGAGTGGCTTGAGAAGTATGTAAGCTCATCGCATAAAACATTAACTACCTCTCTAAAAGAGCACATTGGTTGCTTTTAAGCCGATATCAGGTGTTTATGTGTCCATCCACACCTTCGCCGTGGAAGGGTATGTTTGTGGCAGTTAGATGGAATCAGTGCAGTAAAATGGATCGATTTAGAGAAGTAACAGAATAACAGCAAGGAGCTCTCACGTTTGGACGTGCCCAGGACTAGACCGTGTAAGAAATAGCCCGATTTATTGGTGTATCAGTGTGGATTGTCCAACAATGCTGCATCACTCGCAGCCATGTAATAGGGCGTAAGAACAGTGGTCGTAAAAAGAGTCTAATCGACAGCGACGATAGACAAGTGTCATGCCTTGCCAATGGCAGTCGACTGGAAATCCGATGGGAATTGCTGTTGTCAGTAAATCCTGGCCGTCTTGACTGGTTTCCGAGAAAACATTGCCAACATTTGGTGCCGGTTCGTGATGGAAGACCATTTCTCACAGTACCATATAAAGCTGCACGTCTTCAATGGACCAAATAACACAGTAAGAGACAGGATGCGTCCAGTTTTATCCCACAAGTCGCGATTTTGTCTCTATTCAAATGAGGGGGCACCGGCGGCCCAATGAGGCGTTCCATCTACGGTGTGCGGAGGGTGCAGTTCAGACCGGAGATGGTTCTGGGTAGTACTGGTGGTTTCTTTCGCACCATGACTTGGATCTACTCATTCACATTACCATGGACTTCAACCAGGCTGTTTATTTCAACATTCTCAGGGATGAAGTTTTGTCCTTTCTTTTTTTGATGAGTACGCCGTGGACATTGCCGTCTCCCAAGATAAGAACAGCCGCGTCCACTGGGCTGCACGCATTGTTTCTTGGTTCGATGAACACTCAGACACATCGTCGCTCCTCGGCCTATCCGCTGAAACACCCAATCTTAATATCACAGAAAATACCTGGTACTATTTGGAACAGCGGCTGAAACGTAGCAGTCAACACACCCACCACCTGGCGGCTCTACAAGGCCTAATCTGATATGACACATCTGAAGAAACCCTCTTCCTCGTCGAATTGAGGCCGTTATCAAGACTAGAAGCGATGTCACACTGAAGCAGCCTGATCTAAATCTACATTTATACTCCGCAAGCCACCCAACGGTGTGTGGCGGAGGGCACTTTACGTGCCACTGTCATTACCTCCCTTTCCTGTTCCAGTCGCGTATGATTGGTTCGCGGGAAGAACGACTGCCGGAAAGCCTCCGTGCGCGCTGGAATTTCTCTAATTTTACATTCGTGATCTCCTCGGGAGGTATAAGTAGGGGAAAGCAATATATTCGATACCTCATCCAGAAACGCATCCTCTCGAAACCTGGACAGCAAGCTACACCGCGATGCAGAGCGCCTCTCTTGCAGAGTCTGCCACTTGAGTTTGCTAAACATCTCCGTAACGCTATCACGGTTACCAAATAACCCTGTGACGAAACGCACCGCTTTTCTTTGGATCTTCTCTATCTCCTCCGTCAACCCGATCTGGTACGGATTCCACACTGATGAGCAATACTCAAGTATAGGTCGAACGAGTGTTTTGTAAGCCACCTCCTTTGCTGATGGACTACATTTTCTAAGGACTCTCCCAATGAATCTCAACCTGGCACCAGCCTTAGCAGCAATTAATTTTGTATGATCATTCCACTTCAGATCGTTCCGCACGCATACTCCCAGATATTTTACAGAAGTAACTGCTACCAGTGTTTGTTCCGTAATCATATAATGATACAATAAAGGATCCTTCTTTCTATGTATACGTTACATTTGCCTATGTTAAGGGTCAGTTTGTTTGCTGGTCAGGTTGTCTGCTGGTGATGACTGATTTTTGTCTAGTGTAAGTGTGTAAGCCTATACACAAATGCATATGCTGCGTCATGATAACTGGCATTGATTTTTTTCGAACGCGCCAAGTTGGTGATCTAAATTAGTCCACTTCGAGTCATCTACGATTGGTATACCGAATCTCGTCGAAGTAGGTGGCTCGAGAGGTCTACTTTCTCCTTATTAATCTATCCGAAAAAGGAAATACTGCTCTCCATTTAAAATATTTTGAGTTTTTGGGGAATCCTTGTGGGTCATTTCTAGTCATTGCTCACTTAGGCTTCGTTTCTCCCATTTTCATCTTTTCTCACGCATGTCCAACTTGTGGGCGCTAGTGTGTGGTACAAGACGGTGTGTCGTGCGGACGACTGGTGGTCGGGCACGGGGCGCAGCTGCGACGGGGCTGACAAGTGCCTGGCGTGAGCGCAGATTGGCCCCTCCAATTGGCTAATCGGGCCGGCCTGTTGCCCAACCGGATGGCCGCCGCTCGAGCGCAATCCGGGCCGCCGCCGCCTCCTCCTCCTCCTCCTCCTCCTCCTACGCCGCGCGGCTTCCGACACGCGCTCACGCACACACACACACACACACACACACACACATATACACACACACACGCCGGGTCGCGTGCTGCAGCTGCTGCGGCGTCCTCGCCCCCGTCATCGGATGACCAAGTGGGAAGTCGCGAATTACGTGCCACGCCGCCGGCGAAGATGACACCCACTGCGTCAGCGGTGTCGCGTTCGAAACAACAAGGTCACTTTAAAAGCTTACTCGCTGTTTGCCACGTATCACCTTGGTTGAACCAGCAGCTTCTCGCCCTTAGTCACCGAGTAACTCTGTCATTTTCTCGTGGTTGAAATAAATCAGCTCGACAAGTCTAAGTCTGATATGAAAGTAACAATTTCATTTTGTTTACGTTTCTTGTTCAGTCCGACGGAAACCCTTCAACAACAGAATACCTGATCAATTTCCACATTTCAGCAATCAGTTACGCAAAAGTTTTGGAAAATGTGTCCTCTCCAAATCACATTGGTGAAGTATAGCTGGCACAATAGGTGGCACTAAGTTACGGTAATTCAGTATTCTTTACCTTCAGCATCATGTCTGTTTAATGTAACTCGTTTTCTAGCCGAATATATTTGCAGTGAAAGAGATAATAGATAGATGGGTAGACAGATAGATGCACTTATCGTCCCATACATTCCTAGTGAGATCATCTTCAAGAATGTAGTACATCTCATGAAAACAGAAATACATAATACATATTTACAAATTAAAAGTTACTCTTATGTTCATTTCTCAGATCCTGCACAAAATGGTAGGAACTGCAATATCCGTCAGGAACACAGTTTCGTTTGAAAGTTAATGCCAAACTTGTTGCAAAACACATAAATGTATCCACACCGAATTACACAAGATTATTTTACAAAATACACACCGCACCTATGTACTGAAGATATTCATTAGTCAAACTTCATTAGTATTCACGATATTTGATATTATTAATAATACATAGACCATCTGGTTCCACCAAGAAATCCAGCAGTTTAGCAAGGGACTTGTCCACCAGTAAATCCTTCAGGCTTTTTTGTAAATTACGCTCTTGAATAAAACTGACATCTTCCTGCAATTAGGTAAGTGACTCCGTCCTTATTCCGTGAACTGAGCTGTTTATTTGAAAAAGAGATACATGACAAATGTCATTAACGAATAAATATGTTGAGAGTCAGTAGTTAATATTCCCAATTCCTTGACCTCGCCACTGCTGGACTTCCTTGAATGTGCACCACAAATAATCCGTATTATACAATATTGGCTTCAGAAAACCTTATCGTGGATTGATGAAGTATCACGAAACATAATCCCACGCAATATTACTGAATAAGAATAAACAAATAATTCCAACTTTTTTGAAATTTTTGTGTCACCATTGTCAGATAATGTCCGCTTTGCAAATTAAGATTTTATAAGGCGTTTCGTAAGTTTGGTGGTACGCTCATCCCAATTGAATTTAGCGTTGTCATACTACACTACCGGCTTGTCGTCATATTTTAGACACATGCTGGGTGGAAAAGTGTTACAAGAAATAAATTTTTAGTTCAAAACTACACGCAATATCTTTCTTACTAGTTGTTGCGCTTCAGTAGCGTAGAATATATTAATAAATTTGAAACGCTTGAGTAATATCGCCAACAAAAATATACGGATCCGTTTCTAGTTGATTTTGCCAACGCACCCTATTTTGTGGCACTCGACTGGGAAGTGCCAGAGGTATGTAATTAGCACGGAAGGAATCAACGCCAGCAGGAATAATCGCTTCTGAGGCATAAGTCAAGCATTCTGTAAACACAGCGCCCATCAGGTGAAAGACTAAATACTGAGCAATCGTCAGGTGTTACTCTTGAAGCGGAAATTCTTGGAGAAGAGCTTTGTGTTCAGTATAAAGGACTGTTCTTTGAACGCTGGAGGATGTTCAGCAGTAACAGTTTTCGACATTTCTAATTCTGCGATCCAGAGGGAACGATAAAGTTAGAAGTGAAGCTTATGGTGACGGTGGAAAGTTGGGGTTACGTTTCTTTTAGTGAATTACTAAATGTGCAAGACACCTGTTGGAGAAGCCGGTCTTCAAAGATGAGATCGGATTCAACTTTGGTGTTTCGATAGACAGTAACGTGTTTCCGATTGAGTGACTATACACTCTTTTACTGAAACCACTTTTTCTGGGATTTTCTTGTTCAAAGGTTCTAGGCCGTTTACTGAAGCTCATAGGAAATTGGAAATTTGTGGTAAGGACTATGGGACCAAACTGCTGAGGTCATCGATCCTTGGCTTTCGCACTACTTAATCTAACTTAAACTAATTTACGCTAAGGACAACACTCACACACCCATGCCTCTGACGGAAACTCATAGGCAATAAAGAGGAAACGACTAGCGACTGCTGTGCTACGCTACAGAGGGTCGGCGTGTGGAATTATTCATTCACACAGCAACAAGGTGATAACCAGTGGTGCAAGCGTTGAGACTATAAAACAGAGTCTCGCAGGTCAAAGCGAGATTGGTAATTCATATTAAATCACCTTCATGAATAGAGAAGTTCAAGGAGTGTATGCCAATGAAATGTTTACTTTCCCATTGGCGTAGAGAGTAACTCAACGTTTGCTTCGCAGAACGCTCGTATGGCATGGACGACTGGAAATAATATACTTTTTCGACCACACAGAGTATCCATCCTTGAGTATTGCTCGAGAATTTGGCATTTATATTGGGTCAGGCTGAAGAAATTAAGAGAAATGCTGCCAGATTTTCTAGCAGTCGGTTCGTTCCGGGAATGTTACAGAAAAGCTCTGTGAGATTACATGGGAATCCTTGGAGAGAACAGGCGATATTTGCCAGAAAAGCTATTGGTGAATCTAAATTTATCCATCGCTGTTGACGATGGCATCTGGGATGATGGAGTACAGATTTCCTATGACTGCAATTTGCTGTTGTTCATTATTTATGCATCATGAACGAAAGGTTTCGGAATATACAGTCCACCATCAGATCTGTCTGTGAAACTATTGCCACCTATACCGATTCACTGAAATACGTTCATCCATGAATGGCTGAAAGATACCGGTGTACTGCTGTGACACTTAACCAGGTACGTAAAATCACGAAACATTATGCGATATTTTTCTTTATAACACATACGAGACCCAAACTAATCAAGGATCATACCAAGCGTAAATGAGCTACGTTTGATTGGAATGCTTCGCGGCTAGTTTATGTTTCGAATGTGTTGCAAAATGAAAACATTGCTGCTCGCGATGGTCGAGATCCAATGACTGTTAGCAGAATATGGAATCGGTGGGTTCAGGATGGTAATACGGAACGCCGTGCTGGATCCCAACGGCCTCGTATTACTAGCAGACGAGATGACAGGCATCTTATCCGCATGGCTGTAACGGATCGTGCAGCCACGTCTCGATCCCTGAGTCAACAGATGGGGACGTTTGCAAGACAACAACCATCTCCACGAACAGTTCGACGACGTTTGCAGCAGCATCGACTATCAGCTCGTAGACCATGGCTGCGGTTACCCTTGACGCTGCATCACAGACAGGAGCGCCTGCGATGGTGTACTCAACGACGAACCTGGGTACACGAATGGCAAAACGTCATTTTTTCGGATAAATCCAGGTTTTGTTTACAGCATCAGGATGGTCGCCTCCGTGTTTGGCGACATCGCGGAGAACGCACATTGGAAGCGTGTATTCGTCATCGCCATACTGGCGTGTCACCCACCGTGATGGTATGGGGTGCCATTGGTTACACGTCTCGGTCACCTCTTGCTCGCATTGCCGCCACTGTGGACAGTGGACGTTACATCTCAGATGTGTTACGACCCGTGGCTGTACCCTTCATTCGATCCCTGCGAAACCCTACATTTCAGCAGGATAATGCACGACCGCATGTTGCAGGTCCTGTACGGGCCTTTCTGGATACAGAAAATGTTCGACTGCTGCCCTGGCCGGCACATTTTCCAGATCTCTCACCAACTGAAAACGTCTGGTCAATGGTGGCCGAGCAACTGGCTCGTCGCAATACGCCAGTCACTACTCTTGATGAACAGTGGTATCGTGTTGAAGCTGCATGGGCAGTTATACCTGTACACGCCATCCAAGCTCTGCCCATCCAATGCCCAGGTGTATCAAGGCCGTTATTGCGGCCAGAGGTGGTTGTTCTGGGTACTGATTTCTCAGGATCTATGCACCCAAATTGTGTGAAAATGTAATCCCATGTCAGTTCTAGTATAATATATGTGCCCAATGAATACCCGTTTATCATCTACATTTCTTCTTGGTGTAGCAATTTCAATGGCCAGTAGTGTAGATATGGCATAACGGAAAATGCTGTTATAAAGACCCTATGCTAAACTTCACAGAAAACAGAAAGAGATAATGTACTCATAATACAGAGATGATGCAAAAAGGTGTCGTGTATAATCCGTCTATTAACTTATTTTAAGTAGAGTCAGTAACGGTGGGATATGCTAAATAAGACTTCTGTCTCCTCCACCCGTCCATTGCTTTCTTCACCTTATGCAGAACCTGCGACTAACTACTTTGTGCTTGGAATAGAATAGTATGTAAATAACGGAAAGATAGTTGTAGGCAGTATCAAATAATCCAAACAAAGTAAATCGACATTGTATTATTTTAAAAATGCACTTGGCGTCAAAAATATAAAGGTTGTAAGAAGAGAACCCACCGAAGTAGTTGTTGTTCTAAGATGTCTTACTTGCAGCAGTAACAATAAAAATTCCTCACAGGGCTATGTAGCGTTACGGAACGGCTATGACAGAAATAGGGGACAACATAAATAAGTAACAATTTACAGTGATTCACTGTTAGAAGTTTTACACTACTTAACTGGAGTATGAAGTTGTGAGTCATCGCAATGTAGTTCACTGTCCAGCTGCACTGACATGTTTTTAAACACACATATAAGAGTTCCAACCCCTACGAACTATTGTCAATGTCACTTGTATAATATCCAGTTTGAAACTGTGGATCAGTATTGAGACCCACGCTGAGACTCTGTCCTGACACTGTTTCACGACTGCCCAACAACTGTGTTGAGGTTCTACCACATACTGAGCGGAGCCGTGAGTCAGCTCACATTCGTGTTCGGTGGATAGCTCTCCACTTCGGAACTTCTTGTGGAATATAGGCAGATGTGTAACATACGTATTGCATTTCATGGGTGCCTCTATGGAGTTCTAACCCCAAGTTGCGCCTGAGTAGTAGGCAGCTCGACGCTCTTTTATATCCTCTGGAGGACACAGAAGATTTACAGGGATTGGACAAAAATATGAACAAAGCGTGAAATGCATGCTTGCACATGGATGCAGATGCTAACCAACCCTGCAGTTTGCGCTAGGACAGAGTTCTGTGTAGTGGGAGCTAAATGAATTCGGATGTGGGCAAATTGTTGGCGCTCCTATGGTGGTTGCTTCCGTAACCGAGGGAGCCACAGTTTTTGCTGTTGTAAGAGGATATATCGAAAATTTATACCGCTTACAGGGAGAGCGAAGAAACGTCGTCCGCTAAGTCACAACGCGTATGAAAACGTGTTGAGTGATCACTACAGACAGTCGTCGAAGAGGATTGTGACGTACAGCAAGAGGTCGCTAGCTGCAAAAGTCAATGCAGAAGTGAATGTCGTATTCAGCACCAAAACAACACGGAGGGAACTTCAGAGGAATGGTATTTGAGGCCGAGATCTAGTACCGAAAGAATTACCAGTGATGCACATGCCATTAACAGGAACACGCGAAACCGAAGCCATAAAATGTGGACTATGGAGCAATGGAAGAATATCATTTGGTCACATGTCTTGCTTCACACTGTTTCCGCCTTCTGGCCGAGTTAACGTCCCAATAGTGAAACATGGCGGTGGTTCAGTGATGATTTGAGCAGCCATATCGTGGTGTTTTATGGCCCCCATGGCTACCCTGCAAGAATGCTTTACTGCGAAGGATTACATGACCATTTTGGCTGATCAGGTCAATCCCGTAGTACAATATTTGTCCCTCGCTGGTGATGCTGTTTTCCAACAGCCCAGCTCGCACCATCAATAACTGGTTTTGAGAACACACCGATGAATTTTCGCATCTCTTATGGCAATCACAGTCACCAAATCTCAATATTATTGAGTCTTTGTTGCCTACTTTGGAGAAAAGGGCTGTGATCGGTTTCCACCTCCATCGTCCTTACCTGAACTTGTCATTTCGCAGGAAGGATGGTGTAATATTCCCTTGAAAACGATACAAGACCCGTATTTATCCATTGCGAGACCACTGCAAGCTGTTTTATGTGCCAACTGTTTTCCTACACCATGTCAGACGCGCTAATATGTTGTGTTTTTGACGTTTTCATCATTTTGTCCACCCCTTGTACATTGTTTGATAAGAAAAGTGAAGGCCCAGAACGACGATCGAATGTCCATGTAGCTTCATTGACGAATACACCATTGGTAGATTTGTAAATGAGTAGAGCTGCAATTCTCTGTGACAGGCAGATCGGCCACCAGAGTGCTTTAGTGTTGTTCGTGTTTCGTGTTGTTACTAGGCCTGGTGGGGTATATAAAAGGAATAAACAGCATCGGATGTTGAGAGACCACTGAGAAGGATACACAGACGGCGCGTACGCAGCAGTTGACAAAAATGGTTCAAATGGCTCTGAGCACTATGGGACCTAACATCAGACGTCATCAGTCCCCTAGGACTTAGAACTATTTAAACCTAACTAACCTAAGGACATAACACACATCCATGCCTGAGGCAGGATTCGAACCTGCGACCGTAGCGGTCGCGCGGTTCCAGACTGAAGCGCCTAGAAGCGCACGGCCACACCGTCCGGCCAGATTCGTAGGGAATTAGGATGTGATAGTGTCCGATGGTGGACTGCTTGCGAAAGTGAAGGCAGGCATACTCTTTGTGGTTTTAGTTGATCAGGTCTGACCACAATGCTGATTAGAAAATTTATAAACAAAGAGTAAAAAATTAACAAATCACTAAAAAACCAGAGACTATACGGATAAATAACACATGACAGAGAGAAGTTCTCAGCTCCTGGCAGGATTAAAAAAAAAATTACACGAACCACATCGTAGGCCTAACACTTTCACATCTACCTCTGTCATTGAAGAACAATAATGGACTCCCTGCATCATTGTTTCTCATCTCGCAGCACTGACCGGATTCTAGCAGCATCCGGACTAGGGAATTACCATCGCATGCCATGGCTGCCGTTAACAGCACAGCGGAAAGGGCTGCGTTTAGTGTGGTTCTGTGGCCAGGAAGCAAGGACGGCTAATGAATGGCGTCGCATTGTGTTCAGCAATGAATCGCCGTTCTGCACTACCCCACATGGCCATCACCGGCGAGTAAGGTGGCGACCTAGGAAGATGCCCCAGTCTTCCAAAGTTTAGGAAATGCACAGCAGTTGTTAGTCCTGGAGTCACAGAAATCCTGATGAGGTGGATGTATTACCTCCAGTGCGATAGTATCGTGATGCCATTTTTTAATAGGATAATGCTCACTCGCACCTATCACATGTCCTTATGAACTGTTTGCGTGATGTAGAGCCGCCCACGGACAACAAAATACCCTATCTGTCCCAGATGTAAGACTTGTGGGGCCAGCTAGAACACCGTCCCAGTGCCAGTATCCGGCCAGACCAGGTGAAACAGTTGTGAGCCACAGTGCCTCAGCCGGCCGGAGTGGCCGAGCGGTTCTAGGCGCTGCAGTCTGGAACCGCGCGACCGTGTGATGTCCTTAGGTTAGTTAGGTTTAAGTAGTTCTAAGTTCTAGGGGACTGATGACCACAGCAGTTAAGTCCCATAGTGCTCAGAGCCATTTGAACCATTTTGAACCACAGTGCCTCAGGAGAGGATACAGCCGCTTTGTGACACCCTTCACACATCTACATCTAAATCTACACTCCGCAAGCCACCCAACGGTGTGTGGCGGAGGGCACTTTACGTGCCACTGTCATTCCCTCCCTTTCCTGTTTCAGTCGGTTATAATTCACGGGAAGAACGACTGCCGGAAAGCCTCCGTGCGCGCTCGAATCTCTCTAATATTACATTCGTAATCTCCTTGGGAGGTATAAGTAGGGGGAAGCAATATATTCGATACCTCATCCAGAAACGCACCCTCTCGAAACCTGGACAGCTAGCTAAACCGCGATGCAGAGCGCCTCTCTTGCGGAGTCTGCCACTTGAGTTTGCTAAACATCTCCGTAACGCTATCCCGCTTACCAAATAACCCTGTGACGAAACGCGCCGCTCTTCTTTAGATCTTCTCTATCTCCTCTGTCAATCCGACCTGGTACGGATCCACAACTGATGAACAATACTCAAGTATAGGTCGAACGAGTGTTTTGTAAGCCATCTCCTTTGTTGATGCACTACATTTTCTAAGGACTCTCCCAATGAATCTCAACCTGGCACCCGCCTTACCAACAATTAATATTATATTATCATTCCATTTCAGATCGTTCCGCACGCATACTTCCAGATATTTTACAGACGTAGCTACTACCAGTGTTTGTTCCGCTATCATATAATCATACAATAAAGGATCCTTATTTCTATGTATTTGCAATTCATTACATTTATCTATGTTAAGGGTCAGTTGCCACTCCCTGCACCAAGTGCCTATCCGCTGCAGATCTTCCTGCCTTTCGTTGCAATTTTCTAATGCTGCAACTTCTTTGTATCCTACAGCATCATCCGTGACAAGCTGCATGGAACTTTGACACATCTACTAGGTCATTTATACATATTGTGAAAAGCAATGGTCCGATAAGACTCTCTGTGGCACGCAAGAGGTTACTTTAACGTCTGTAGACGTCCCTCCATTGAGAACAACATGCTGTGTTCTCTTTGCTAAAAACTCTTCAATCCAGCCACACAGCTGGTCTGATATTCCGTAGGCTCTTACTTTGTTTATCAGGTGACAGTGCGGAACTGTATCGAACGCCTTCCGGAAGTCAAGGAAAATGGCGTCTACCTGGGAGCATGTGTCTAATATTTTCTGGGTCTCATGAACAAATAAAGCGAGTTGGGTCTCACACGATCGCTGTTTCCGGAATCCATGTTGATTCCTACAGAGTAGATTCTGGGTTTCCAGAAATGACATGATACGCGAGCACAAAACATGTTCTCAAATTCTACAACAGATAGCTGTCAGAGATATAGGCCTATAGTTTTGCGCATCTGCTCGACGACCCTTCTTGAAAACTGGAACTAACTGTGCTCTTTCCCAATCATTTGGAACCTTCCGTTCCTCTAGAGACTTGCGATACACGGCTGCCTAGGGGGGCAAGTTCTTTCGCGTACTCTATGTAGAATCGAATTGGTATCCCGTCATGTCCAGTGGACTTTCCTCTGTTGAGTGATTTCAGTTGCTTTTCTATTCCTTGCACACTTATTTCGATGTCAGCCATTTTTTCGTTCGTGGGAGGATTTAGAGAAGAAACTGCAGTACGGTCTTCCTCTGTGAAACAGCTTTGGAAAAAGGTGTTTATTATTTCAGCTTTACGCGTGTCATCCTCTGTTTCAATGCCTTTATCATCCCTGAGTGTCCTGATATGCTGTTTCGGTCCACACCCGAGATGACGCAACGCCATTGGATAAGTGTTCTCGTCCTGCCAAGATTTGACGCGACATCGTGATCACTGAAATAAGATCACATGCCCTGCCAATCCTTGAAGTTTCCTTTCGTTTCCTCCTTTCCTTCCGGAAGCTTCTACTCTTTTGTCGGGCACTGTACAGGTTACTGGCTTCCCAGACACTCCTGATTATGGAATGTGCGATCCGAAATCAATTTATGTTGTTTATTGATATAACATCAATGAAATGGCAGTATGAGGACGTCTCCAAGCTACTGAAAAAGTTTACAGAACATGCATTTTGTACAAAATGCAGGGCAATTTCACTACGTTCAGTTTCTTGTCGTTCAAGTATACAACAAAGTAGATTGAGGCTCCTACAGTGAAAGGCAGGTTGTCGTGTTTCCCTCACTCCGTTTGCGAGTGGAACAGGAGAGGGAATGTCTAGCAGTGGTGTCAGGTGGCAACCACACAACAATTGCATACGTGCGAACCGCATTGTCTGCGAGCCGAGCAGGAAGTGGCGCGAGCGGCAGCTACCGCGTGGGGCTTGCACCGCTCGCTGCCGGCACACGGCGTAATTATCGCGCCGCGATCGCGGGTCGCAGGAAGCGCCTGCCGCCTGCTGGCACATAAATTAACTGACGGCTAGCGGCTAGGCCGGGCCATGCCGGGCCGTCTCTTCCGCCACGGGCGAGGGTGCGTCCGGCCTCGCACCTCGCCAGCTCCCACACACAGGAAATCTACAGCCACACCGACAGAGCCCTGGGGAATCCCTGTCAGCATGTGTACAGAATATGCCGCTGATTCAGCCTCTCATATAATTCACCGGAAATTTCTTCTATTTTATTTATTTACGTATGCGTTTGATACATATACTAAACACACATCCTCCTCCTCCCCTCCCCCCTTCTCAGTGCCCAGCTCTTCATCCCTCTGTCTGTCCACTTCATCCTCCCACTCCTACCTATCTCCTCCTCCACGCTGTCCCTGTCCCTTCATCTCCTCCTCCACCTCTCTTTGTCCATTTCCTCCACCCCTCTTTCTGACCATATCTTCCTCCCACCCCCTTTACAATGGACTCGCATTCGGAAGGACGACGGTTCAAGCCCGCGTCCGGCCATCCTGATTTAGGTTTTCCGTGATTTCCCTAAATCGCTCCAGGCAAATGCTGGGATATTTCCTTTGAAAGGGCACGGCCGGCTTCCTTCCCCGACCTTCCCTAATCCGAAGAGACCGATGACCCTGCTGTCTGGTCTCCTCCCCCAAACAATCCAATCCAATCCAACCACTCCCTTTCACCAAATCCTCCAACCCCCTCACCCCACTTCCTTGTTCACCAGCCTCTCTACACCTTCTACCTGCCTCATGCATCTCCCCTTCCTCCTCCTCCTCCTCCTCCTCTCTCTCTCTCTCTCTCTCTCTCTCTCTCTCTCTTCTCTCTTTCATTCTCACTCCATTTCCTCCTTTGCTTCGCCCTGTCCATCCCCTCCTCTGTCCTTCTCAACCTGTGCGTAGCCGTACTCATCGGTACGTGTCTTGTTCGAATTTCGTTTGCGGCAGATTTATTTCTACGCAGGCAACAAAAAGTGATTTAAAGTCTTACGGAATTATTGTTTGGGACACTCCGAGGAGTAGATTTAGCAACATAATCGGAAAAGTTTTCATTTTTCAAGCATGTTGACACTTCCCTAAGTCAGTGACGAGAGATATGTCCGTCTATTAAATGCAGGTGGCTGTGACAATAGAACGAGTTTGTCCCGTGTTGTTGATGACGATGGTAGAGGAGAAGGAATGTACTAGTAGTATTCGGTTCCGACATGAAGCCTACCTATTGTTCTCGAAGTGGGCTGCCGAACTTAACGTCCACAGCCGGAAGACGTATCACCATCAACAGCGCCACATCCCCCACTGCATCCAACACTGCCGAAAGTATTGGAATTTAATCTAACACTTCTAAGTTAAGGTCTGGTACCAGGTATTGTTTGCCCCAGCAGTTCTACTCTTGTGATCTCTCTGGTTTTCTAGGCGTGTTGATTAATGGCGTGCTTTCGGGAGTTCAACCGACTTCTTGTTCCTACATTGATGACCTCGGTATTTAGCACCGTAACTCACAAATTTTCGTTCCTCACCCCCTTCCCTTTTTTCGCAATATTTCAATGACTTTCGACGACTCTCATTTTCTGGTGCTGCAAGCTGTGCGACTATGGGTACTCGCTCTCTGCTCCAAACAGACTCTTTTTATTCATTTATCTGCGTAAATAGCGACGTGGTGCAAGTTTTTAAATGCAGTTTCGCAGCGAAGATGCGGTGGAAACGTATGAAAATAAGTGGAAACACTTTACACACACACTTTCACATAAAATAAAATCATTAACGACAGCAGTTTTAACATTCCAAGTCATAAATTTTCGATATAAATAATGTTTTTACGTTAAGTCCTCCATGGTTACAGGTGACAAACTGTAAAACTGCTACAACGTAAAACACAAAAGGCACATAAAAAAATTTCTGATTTCAAATTTGTGAATACTTTACTTAAAAACTGAAATTCTAAATGTACACATTGTAAAAAGTAACTTCTCCTGTTATTTAATTGAAAAAATATTTAAAAAATACCACTGATGATGCTGTAACTTCAGCGAAACATGTTTGGAAAGAAAAGAAGGAAAGAAAAAGAAACGTGTTTGCTCAAAATGGAATCTGTCGAGGGACATATTTAGTTGTATCTTAGTTTTATGACCAGATATTTGAAACTTTTATTATTATTAAGTACAGATCGTGGACACTTTTGTGGATCATCTTCTGATTCTGTTATAATTACTTGGTTATCCGCAAAGTGTAAGCTAATCTGAAAGTTCCTGGCGGAATAAACTGTGTGCCGGACCGAGACTCGAACCCGGGACCTTCGCCTTTCGCGGGCAAGTGCTCTACCATATGACCTACCCAATCACGACTCACGACCCGTCTTCACAGCTTCAATTCTGCCACTACCTCGTCTCCTACCTTCCAGACTTCACAGAAGCTCTTCTGCGAACCTTGCTAGCACTTCTGGAAGAAAGAATATTGCGGAGACATATCAGCGCACACTCCGCCGCAGAGTGAAAATCTCATTCTGGAAACATCCCCCAGGCTGTGGCTAAGCCATCTCTCGCAATATCCTTTCTTCCAGGAGTATTAGTTCTGCAACGTTCACAGAAGAGCTTCTATGAAGTTTGGAAGATAGGAGACGAGGTACTGGCAGAACTGAAGCTGTGAAGACGGGTCGTGAGTCGTGCTTGGGTAGCTCAGATGGTAGAGCACTTGCCTGCGAAAGGCAAAGGTCCCGAGTTCGAGTCTCGGTCCGGCACACAGTTTTAATCCGCCAGGAAGTTTCATATCAGGGCACACTCCGCTGCAGACTGAAAATCTCATTCTGTAAGCTAATCTCTGGTAGCACACAATTCTATTTGGGGGCAAACCGTTTTCTCCATTTGCGAATGTCAGCTACATGAAAGGCAAGTAATATAAATGATAAAGGATAATCACCTTGATACTTTGCTTAAAATCATTTGCTTCCTTTACTGCCCGTTTACCTACTCTTTAATGGCTGGTTTGCGATAAACGCTTTTAACAGAGTTTAGTTGATGGCACAGCGCTCCTTTCTCTTCCATAATTTTCCATAGTTTACCTGTAGCTATTCTGTCAAAAGTTAACATAATCTTTGAAAATTAAAAATGTAAATCTATTGAATTTTTTGTAGCTTTAAGGTAATTGTGTCATACTAAACGTACAGACTGTACAGGGCCTCCTCTTATTAAACCGTGTTGGTCATTTAAGATCTTCGTGTCCGATGTAACTTTTTTCAACACACTTTTCATAATGAATTGTTACGTGAGGTTCCCACTACAATATGTCTGTTTTCGCAATGTAGTAACAGTCCCTACCAGAGCTGCCTGTGGATGCGCGTATACTTCGGCTTTTGCGTCAGCAGCAGCGAGGGAACTGAGGAGGGCGGTAAACGCCGTTAACGGCTGCAGACAGCCGCGTCAGCTCGGCGGTGGCTGCCACAGCTGAAACCTCGGCAGCGAGGAGCCGTTAATGAGGCAGTTAATCAGCACCTGCAGCGAGAATTTGGGGCGCGCGTGGAGAGAGAACACTGAGATCTGCTGATACAGGAGGCGCAGCCTGTTTTCAGTTTGTGTGTGTGTTGAACACGTTGAAGCAAAGTAAAACGTTCATAGACTGATACGATTCGAGTTAGTTCATTTAGTCTGTACACAAGGAACGCTGTATTGTTTGGAGAAGTGTTCAAGAACAGACCATGACAATAGGATGGATTGTTCTTAAATATTTTACTAAAATATTAAAACTCGTTTTCCAGTCGTTATGACAATATGTCAGGTATCAGAATCTGAGTTTCCCTCTCGTAAACAGCGAGTATCGCGAAGTCTGTGACTGCAGCGACTATTGCGCATACTGCATGGTTTATTCGTATTATTGCTCTTGGGACTGTTCCTCGAAAACCTGGTAAGCAGAAATACAGAAGAAACTGGGTGAAATGACTTGTAATAAAAAATTACGACCCAGAAAACAGCGCCCTCAGTCGCCACTTACACTCTCTCTGAACCGCTTTGTGAAGTCACAGTCTACTCCTAATTGTGAATTAGGCTAACGGCTTAGTTTTAATACATTATAAAACGCTATTGATCAGTTAGTTGTAAAATTTGGGTGCTATCTTCGCGTTTTCTCTCGAGAGAGCCTTATTACTCGGTAAGAAATTCGTGCTGCGTCTGTAATTGGTGCTGCAGTTCTCACCGAATCCTGTTGGGTAGCGCCCATAAAAACCGCACGATGCGGACATGTGCTGTCCTGCCTCTACGCTGTACAGTTTCACACCTCTTTTGGCTCTCACTCCCAATCTTTGCTGATTATTTCATACTCCACAACTGTTTTCTTTCAGCGCAATCCCAATGAATGGTGGCCGAGCGGTTCTAGGCGCATCAGTCTGGAACCGCGCAACCGCTACGGTCGCAGATTCGAATCCTGTCTCGGGCATGGATGTGTGTGATGTCCTTAGGTTAGTTAGGTTTAAGTAGTTCTAAGTTCTAGGGGACTGATGACCTCAGATGTTAAGTCCCATAGTGCTCAGAGCCATTTGAACCATTTTGAACCCAATGAATGATGGAGTCAGATTCTTTGACCTGTAATTTCAATTTTCTGTCTAATTATCGTTCGCCATTTTCATTGGTACACAGTCACAACTAGAAGGAAAAATAAAGTAATAACATTTTTATCGTGAATGAGATTGTCACTCTACGGCGGAGTGAACGCAGACATGAAACTTTATCGGTCCGGCACACAGTTTTAATCTGCCAGGAAGTTTCATTGTCTTTCTTATTTGTCCTCTTATTTCAGAACTTTTGAGACCTGTAGGACTTCATCTTGGGATCTAAGGCCCTTCCAGCATAAAACTTCACATTTCACATGTAGTACAATAGTGGAGCGAAAAATTGTAAACTACAATAGTTTTGCCCTTAGTCCATTTATATAAAATCTGATGTCATATCTTCTACAATATGTACATAAAGATTTACCATTTCTAATAAAGCCGGCCGTGATGGTATAAGATGAACTGTAAAATATGATGGAAGTCCCACTGATTGTAATCTTATAAGGACCGGTATTCCAGCCCATTCTAAGTAATTTCCTTTCTGAACATTACTTAATCAAACCGGAAACAAAGTGTACACTAGGAACCGAGAAAAAGCTAAAATCATTTTTTTGCAACACGTTTAATGTACTGGGTAAAACCTTTGAAAACAAATGTTATCAACAATGCCCAAGACATCACAATAGATTGTATACTACGTTCCTTGTAAATAACAGCAACACTTTTTGTTTTTTGGTTCGCTGCTAGTTTCAGGCACGAAGCTTCGTTCACGTTCAGATCTGCTGAGCCTCCCCAAGGAAAAATACTTGATCAGCAACGGACGCAAACTCAAAAATTCTACATATAAGATAACGGATAATATCGTGAAAAGATTTTAAAATCATGACCAACTGAATTAGAGTTTGAAAGAGAGGCCGCTGTTGTATGCAGCTGGATTGCCATTCGAGGGGTCAAAGATCAGAGTTCTTGTTCTATCATCCACACTTAGATTTTGCTGTGGTTTTATACTGTAGACAGCGTGAGGGAGAGACGTCGTTGCGATGTCATATACAAAGAAAATGCACTAAAACTGGAAGACATGCGCTTCCGTCCGGTCGACTTCGCAGTGAATGTCCTTACATAAGGACACAAGCCCTGATGAAGTCGTGACCTCCAAATGTACACTGGCATATTAAAAACGCTGTTGGTAAGACAGTAGATGGATTTTATAAGTAAGTCTCGTTTTTGCTATCAATGGCCACTATACCTACAATGAGAAAGAAAGTATGAATTCCGCTTTGGTATAATTTAATAGGACGCCACTGTCCGGGTTACTAGTACCGCAATAAACACAACGGGAATTTGCAGTTCGCTTATGCGGTGCTACCAAGAGAGGGTACCGTGTGACATACAAGCAAGGCAAGAGTGGAGGCGGCTTCTAACAGTCACGTCAGATCCAACAGGGACGCAGCATTATCTCAGGTTGAGAAAGGTGTCAAAAGAATACTGGCCGTGATCTGTTTGAGAAACTATCTTGACACACAGTGAATTTGGTTTGCGAAGACAATAGAAAACATAAATAGCGTTGGCTGGACAGTGGGCAGAACCACGTCCTCTCAAAGGCCATCCAGTCTCTTAACTGCTGAGCTGCGTCGTGCGGCACCGGGAAAGTCCTTACTGCTGCCAACAGATGTCAAATATTATTGAGGAAATTGTGCTAAATTCCACAAAATAAGCGCTTCCGACAGTGGGTAGGGCATAGCCCCGAATATAGTGAAATACAAGAATCATCGCAAGTAGACGAGGAACCACAGTAGTTCTAAATTGCCACCGGTAAATCGGCAGTCTGTTCTACCAACCATAGAAGACTGATCATTAGATGTTATTTAGGAGAAAACGACCCGCATATTTTGTAGCCCAGAAGGTAATACAGAACTGTAGCAGACTGCATTTATCCCAAGAGGCAAGAGAGATCTGTTCATTAACCACGAATTATACAAGCATTAGTTGAAACATACGTTTACTAGCTTTGTATAAGTTCTGTTTTACATCATACGTAGCTACGCAAATGTTCAAATGTTTACAGGAGCTGACAGCGATAATAACTATAGAATCTCGCAGGTTTGTATCCAAGCAGGGGAGAAGTATCGAACACATTACTACTCTATGCATTCATTTTATGCCGCGACGACACTGCTAAATCTAAATACTCTACTTGGTTAAAAGTATTCTGACATCAATACGTAATGCGGAACTGACGACTAGGCGTCACGAAAGGACGACTCGCCAAAGTAAAAACAAACAAATTCGGCGCTAAAAGCAGTGAGGCAATTGTAGAAAAATAGTTTGGTCACTTCGAATGTGGATTAGTCTTTGGATGTCACCTGAATAACAAATCTATCAGCGACATTTCAACCATCCTGTAGGTGAGCCGGCCGCTGGCGGCCGAGCGGTTCTAGGCGCTTCAGTCTGGAACTGCGCGACCGCTACGGTCACAGGTTCGAATCCTGCCTCGGGCATGGATGTGTGATGTCCTTAGGTTAGTTAGGTTTAAGTAGTTCTAAGTTCTAGGGGACTAATGACCTCCGATTTTAAGTCCCATAGTGCTCAGAGCCATTTGAACCATCCTATAGGTCATCCAGTTGACTGTTGGTCATGTGACTGTGAAGAGGAAACGTGAAGGAACAATCACAGCTTAACCAAGACTAGACACACATCGTAGAGCATTGCGGAGAGAGGTTATAGAAAATCACATGATATCAACGGAACGAATCACCCGTCAGTTCAAAAGTGCTACCAGAATTCCAGCTAGCAGAATGACTGTAAGCAAGGAGTTAAAAAGATTGGGGTAAAATAGTCGAGCAGCTCCTCATAAGCCACGCTTTTCAGCTGTCAGTCCTAAGCAAAGCCACTGGACAATGGAGTACCGGAAACCAGTGATTTGGAGTGATGAATCGTGTTATCCATATCACGAACCTATGGAAGGATATGGGTTGGGCAATAGCACCAAACGTGATTTACGGAGGAGATAGTGCTAAGGTATGAGGCTGCTTCTATTAGTTAGGATTTGGTGCCCTTATTGCCCGGTGTGGCCGAGCGGTTCTAGGCGCTTCAGTCCGGAACCGCGCTGCTGCTACTGTCGCAGATTCGAATCCTTCCTCGGGTATGGAAGTGTGTGATGTCCTTAGGTTAGTTAGGTTTAAGTAGTTCTAAGTCCCTTAGTGCTCAAAGCCATTTGAACCATTCTAACTCCTTATTGCACTTAAGAAAACGCTAAATGCTGGAGGATGCAAACAGATTTTACAGAATTGTGTACACTGTACTGCAGATGATCAGTTCGGGGACGATGATTGTTTGTAAGAGCATGACAATGAAACCACCATAAAGCTGCGTCTATAAAGCACTGGCTGCGGACAATGACCGTCCTGAAATAGTCTGGCCTGTCCAGAGTCCGACCTGAACCCAATCGAACGCCTTTAGGATGAGTTAGAACGTCGACTTCACTCCAGACCCCAGTGTCCGACTACCTTTCCTGGTTGCTGCTCTTGAGGAAGAATCAGCTGTCATTCCTCCACAGACATTCAGACACCTCACTGAAAGTTCCCCGGCCGCGTCAAACCGACATAAAGACCAACGGTGGTCCACTAGTAGGTGTCAGCACACTTTAGATCAGTTAGAATAAGTCTGAACACATGTGGAAGTATACAAGTGATCATACTGAAAATTTGACATGCAGTAGAATGTGGACACAGCGTGCCACTGGTAAGTGGTACCACATGCCGTGTACAGTAATCTCGTTAGCGGTGTATTAGTTGAAAATCGAATGAAGATTACAAATGAATACTTAGAATTTTTCTGACAACGAGCATGCACCATCTTGTGAATGAGGTACATAGATGGCACCACATCTGATGATGTACGAACTTGTGGACAAAGCGTCAAACAAATTTGCAAGAGTTAATGTAAAACAAATCAGCAGTCATTTCAAATGTGCTTTTCCACGCATACTCCTATGTAGCATCCATTGCCCTTACTCTGACCATCGAAATCCCCACGTTCTGTAGGTTTAGGGGCGGGAAGAACACGTTTTAGATTGCAATTCTAGCCAAGCTCCGTCTTGGGATATTAAGCGTTCTTCCAGTATTGTCAGAAACGAGTGTCACATTGACAGAAAATATGCAGGTAGAGAATATAATAGTGCCTGACTGCACTTCCGTTTATTTCAAATTAAGACACTTCAGATACTTTCCTATTCATTCATCCATGTCGAAGATACTAAGAATAATAGTGGCGCTGTTTGGTTCTGGTCACTCATTGCCAATTTAGCCTTTACTAATACTGCATTTGCAAAAGAACATAACATCCGCCGGTGATTCTGAAGATCAATACAGCCACTAAAATTGACTCGGCAGGATAGAGACATACTGCGTTAGTAGCATCATGGCCTCCAGTCAGGATCCAAAAGGGACGCTCCAAGTCGCATGTGTGTGTGTGTGTGTGTGTGTGTGTGTGTGTGTGTGTGTGTGTGTGTATGTGTGTGTCAGCTCAGTTGCGTGAGAAAGAAGGGCAAGAAGAAAAGAAAGAATGAGATTTTTTTTTTTAGCTGAAGCTATACTCTCAGAAAGACGAATGGCGACATCCAGTTCAGTTCTGGAACAGCCTGTGTTTCCTTCTTATTTGAGCAGCTCTTCGAATTCTTTACATTTTATTCACTATTTCCTTTTTTCTCATTTTCTTGTGTTTTATTCGGCAGTATTCGGAGAGCTCTCTAATTCACAAAAAGCTTTCCAGCAGAGAGGAGTCTTTAGTCTAGCTCTCGATTCTCTAAGGATTCTCGGCTAACAACGTCTCTATTAAAAGGATTTTGTTGGAGGAAGGGATGGGGCTTGAATTCCATTCGCATACTTTTCGTTTGGCGTCTCTTATTTCACGCTCGTCCTGACGTTTCACATTCGCAGAGGTTCTCTGTGCATTCCAGTTTCAAAAGTAATCCTCGCCTATTAGGACGGAAATTAAAATTGCTTTCGTGCTTCACTTCCGCTCTTGTGCGGACGTGGACTGAGTAGCACTACGGCTCGCAATATTGGAAATTGACTAATTAATTACGAATAAAACTGTGAATGGAAAGGAGCGACTAACACAAAGTCTGTAATGCTTCTTAGCGTTACTGTTGATATTTAGAAAAACACTTTTTTTCGCTGAAATCCTCGGAAATCATGAAAACCATTTACCCAGTTTTATATGCAACGAACATACCCAGTTATTTTATGTCTGTTTTCTGTCTGCGTTTCCTTTTAACAGGCATGAATGTACACAAAATGCCGTGCTGATTAATCATAAGATTTAACTGGTTCTTCTCTTCTCTTCTTTCTAGTGACAACTGGGATATTTGTGTGGCAATTTACGGGCAATAATTTTCAGCCTTAACATCTTTATGGTGTGTCGCTTCAGGTCTCAGCTTCACTAGCACGTAAGCTAACTAATCTGAGCTATATAGGAAGTTAAAATTTTCCTACCAATACCTTGTCAAGCGATAACTGCATAGACGCCGCTACTGTTATCCTCTGCAGTTACGTGAATCTCAGAATTACTCTCAAGACTTCGAAAGTTTAGGAGATCCGGTGCTTCATATACACTATCTGAAGTACGCACGTGATGACTGGGTGTTGTGTGATGTGTGATGTCCTTAGGTTAGTTAGGTTTAAGTAGTTCTAAGTTCTAGGGGACTGATGATCATAGATGTTAAGTCCCATAGTGCTCATAGCCATTTGAACCATTTTTTGAAGTACGGAGAAGACGTAGTCGGATGCCCTCGAAACGTCTTACTCGTACGCATCATCGGTAGGTGCGTAAGTGATTTAGAGTTGCAATTCTCTGTAGCAGATATAAGGGCTACCAGAGTGCTTTAGTGTTGTTCGTGCACCCGGTAGGGTGTACAAGGGGCGTTTGCAACGTCAGATGTTGAGTGATAACTGTGAGTAACATGAATGTGCTATGTACACGTGTGCGACTGCGTTAGCATCATCTTACAGAGTTTGAAAATGGCCTTATTGTGGGTCTCAGTGTGGCCGGCTGTTCGAAACGTACATCATCATTTGTTAGTTTTTCCGATGTGACAGTGGCCCGATAAGACGTAAAGTCGTATGGCATGTTTCATTGAAAGACGCCTAAGGGCTGTTTCAGCGGTCTAATTCAAAAGCTTTTCCCCATCCTGCACTCACCCTGAGTTAAGTGTATCTGATACGTTTAGATGACTGTAGTGTGTGTGTGTGTGTGTGTGTGTGTGTGTGTGTGTGTGTGTGTGTGTGTGCGTGTAGTGTTGTGTGGTGTCAGGTTCGCGTTGTATGGTGATGAGAAAAGGGCGAGCGTGAAAACCAGTGTCGGAATGTTCCCTAGTCCTCTCGAATAGTACCGAGGGGGCTTCCTATTTTAACGTTCACAGCCGACGGACGGATAGCTATTGCGAATACTTTTAATGTATTTCGTAATAGCTGTAGTCGCTGCAGTGCCTATCCCATCGTAATCAGAATAACACAGGCACTGCAATATCGTATTTCTCTGCCGATACCGGGCTCTGGCATTCATAACCAGTTGCCGGCCGGCGTGCCGAGCGGCTCTAGGCGCTTCAATCTGGAACAGCGTGACCGCTACTGTCGCAGGTTTGAATCCTGCCTCGGGCATGGATGTGTGTGACGTCCTTAGGTTAGTTAGGTTTAAGTAGTTCTAAGTTCTAGGGGACTGATGACCTCCGATGTTAAGTCCCATAGTGCTCAGAGCCATTTGAACCATTTGACACCTGCCAACTGCTGTCTGTGAGTGGTTATTGCACCTTTACGTCGAACATTGGCGATGGTCACGTTAATGTGATTGAACCACGTATTTCCTTGAAATGTAATCGAAACGGACAGCCTCTATAAGATGAAAATAATGTTGATGGGATGTAAAAATAGTAATAAACACGTGAACAATGTGTCAGACGAGCAACGTATCTTCCCACCACACAGTGAATTGTGTTCCAACGGAGAAGTAATTACGTTGCAAGTGTCTTTGCGTAGCGCAGAACGTCCCTCGGAATGAGAAGGGAGCGCAGCATTTTAATCGCGGGCTCAGCTCGGCGGCTGACAAACGGCAACCACAAACGAGGAAGGCGGTCCTTAGCGCCAGCCAACGCCAAACGCTGTGCAGCGTGACGTCAGCGCCAGCTGACCGCTAATCGAGTTAAGGCGGCGTGGCGCGGCATCGCGATGCGCTACATCCTGGTCACTGGCTGCAGCCGGCACGCCTGCCACCCGTAACGTACTAGTAACCGACAGCTGGCAGGGTCAAACACTTGGTCTACCTTATTCATTAACTGTCAAAGAAAGTAACACATTAGCTCTGTTGAAGATGGACCCGATGAAACGGCTTCCACGTCCTCAGCGAGCCGACCTCTATTTTGGCTTCCCTTACGCGGCAACAGAGAGAGGCCCAGTCCGTAATGATGGGCCTAACGGCAACGCTGGACGCTGCATTGGCACCATGGCGTCTTTAGAGACGAATCCCCGTTGTGACTCCGAGGACAATGAACGTTGACAATTTGCAATACGAGCCCAGCACTGGTGTGATGGTATAGGATACCACTGGGTATACAACACAGTCACCTCTGGCTCGCATAGCCGCCAATTAGTACACCAGCCAATGATGTTTAAGGCCAACGGCTGTGGCCTATCTTTTAGATCTCCCTGACATTATCTCTAAAAAACTAATGCAAGACCAACCAACGTCGACACAGTGGAACTGTTGCCCTGTCCAGCACATTCTCCAGACCCACTGAAAACATATGGTGGTGGGTTGATGAGAGACAGGCATGAAAGCACTTGCTGTCGACTATGATCGATGAACTGTTCAGATGGTTCAGATGCCTCTGAGCGCTGTAGGACTTAACATCAGTGGTCATCAGTCCCCTAGGCTTAGAACTACTTAAACCTAACTAACCTAAGGACATCACACACATTCATGCCCGAGGCAGGATTCGAACCTGCGACCGTAGCGGTCGCGCGGTTCCAGACTGAAGCGCCTAGAACCGCTCGGCCACACCGGCCGGCTCGATGAACTGTGGCACAGAGTTGAAGCAGCATGAAATGACATACCCATATTTGTATCTGCCACGCAAGCTCATCTCGACTAAGCACCCAGTAGAGTGAGAGTCTTTGTTGCTGCCAGAGGTGGCAGCACTGCGTACTACAGTTCGCAGGCTGTGTACCCCCAAATTATCTGCAAACTTAATCATATATTCTTCCTACTACACTATAGTAGGATAGCAGTGAGAGCATGGGCCCAGATACCAATCTTAGCACATCTGGTTTCATGTTACACATCAGGTGTCAGGTTACTCACTTGGTTGTCTTACACTCCTGGAAATTGAAATAAGAACACTGTGAATTCATTGTCCCAGGAAGGGGAAACTTTATTGACACATTCCTGGGGTCAGATACATCACATGATCACACTGACAGAACCACAGGCACATAGACACAGGCAACAGAGCATGCACAATGTCGGCACTAGTACAGTGTATATCCACCTTTCGCAGCAATGCAGGCTGCTATTCTCCCATGGAGACGATCGTAGAGATGCTGGATGTAGTCCTGTGGAACGGCTTGCCATGCCATTTCCACCTGGCGCCTCAGTTGGACCAGCGTTCGTGCTGGACGTGCAGACCGCGTGAGACGACGCTTCATCCAGTCCCAAACATGCTCAATGGGGGACAGATCCGGAGATCTAGCTGGCCAGGGTAGTTGACTTACACCTTCTAGAGCACGTTGGGTGGCACGGGATACATGCGGACGTGCATTGTCCTGTTGGAACAGCAAGTTCCCTTGCCGGTCTAGGAATGGTAGAACGATGGGTTCGATGACGGTTTGGATGTACCGTGCACTATTCAGTGTCCCCTCGACGATCACCAGTGGTGTACGGCCAGTGTAGGAGATCACTCCCCACACCATGATGCCGGGTGTTGGCCCTGTGTGCCTCGGTCGTATGCAGTCCTGATTGTGGCGCTCACCTGCACGGCGCCAAACACGCATACGACCATCATTGGCACCAAGGCAGAAGCGACTCTCATCGCTGAAGACGACACGTCTCCATTCGTCCCTCCATTCACGCCTGTCGCGACACCACTGGAGGCGGGCTGCACGATGTTGGGGCGTGAGCGGAAGACGGCCTAACGGTGTGCGGGACCGTAGCCCAGCTTCATGGAGACGGTTGCGAATGGTCCTCGCCGATACCCCAGGACCAACAGTGTCCGTAATTTGCTGGGAAGTGGCGGTGCGGTCCCCTACGGCACTGCGTAGGATCCTACGGTCTTGGCGTGCATCCGTGCGTCGATGCGGTCCGGTCCCAGGTCGACGGGCACGTGCACCTTCCGCCGACCACTGGCGACAACATCGATGTACTGTGGAGACCTCACGCCCCACGTGTTGAGTAATTCGGCGGTACGTCCACCCGGCCTCCCGCATGCCCACTATACGCCCTCGCTCAAAGTCCGTCAACTGCACATACGGTTCACGTCCACGCTGTCGCGGCATGCTACCAGTGTTAAAGACTGCGATGGAGCTCCGTATGCCACGGCAAACTGGCTGACACTGACGGCGGCGGTGCACAAATGCTGCGCAGCTAGCGCCATTCGACGGCCAACACCGCGGTTCCTGGTGTGTCCGCTGTGCCGTGCGTGTGATCATTGCTTGTACAGCCCTCTCGCAGTGTCCGGAGCAAGTATGGTGGGTCTGACACACCGGTGTCAATGTGTTCTTTTTTCCATTTCCAGGAGTGTATATTCACGTTCGCCCCAACTCCTCCTCCCTCGAAGAACCACTGGGAATTGGTCAACCTTACCCAGGGGAACCCACCACAGGCCTTTGGCAATTGTGCGATAGAGGCCACATGAACACAATTAGCAATCAACCCTCCCGCCCTCTCTCTCTCTCTCTCTCTCTTTCTCTCTCAGCCAATGGAAGCACACTGAATGGTGGGAAACTCAAAGGACCAACAGGAATCGAACTGTCCTCTCCCCGCCTTTATTACCAATCCAGCAGCCAAACCTCAAGCACCAGTAATTTAAGGCCTGATCTTCGTAGTGAAAGGATGATGATGATGATGATGATGATGATGATGATGATGATGATGATGAAGCTCCAGCAGTATCACCGGCAGGAACAGGCCAGAGCCCCCAATAACTATATTATTATTATTATTATTATTATTATTATTATTAGATACTTACTTTCAAATCTAACAGTGTTATTGTCTTATGCCTAGGGTCACTGGCTGATTCCTTATACATCATAAGCAAAATTCCCTTCTTGGTGCTACAATTTCAATGGTCATGTATCCACCTCATAAGCCTCTGTCCAGTGTATATCGAATGGTACTTCTTAGGAATGTCACCAGAATCAGTCGCAGCTGTAAGATGCCTAGGAGTATATTTCAGGATGATTTAAAAAGGAACGACCACATAAATATAATCGCGGTTTAGGAAGATGCCAGCCTGAAATTTATCTGAACGGTCTTAAGAACGGGCAAGTCATCCACGGAATAATTCGCATGGAAATCCCTCCTTCCACCATTTATAGAATGCTGGTCGTCGCCTGGGATCATTGACAGTTTGGAATAATGATACGCTTACAAGGAGAGCTAGAAGAACTGCACGACTCCTTACGATTTTACGAAGTCAGTCCAAGAGCGTCAAAGCAATGCCGAAGAGACTCCAACACGAAATGCTACAGAAGAGCCTTTTAGCGTCACAGACAGCGCCTCCCAAATTTCCGAGAGCCAAGTTCAAACTCGAGCCAAGAAACACTACGGCATATTAAAAAATAAACGTCTAAAATACTTAATACGTTACAACATTGAAAGGGAGTACATAGAATAAAACTGTTAGCTAAATAAATAACAGGACGCTAAAATTGTTAACATACGTGATGAGCTAAGAAGCTGAAGTAGAACAGCAGAATATATGGAATAAAGTCCTCCATGGAAGCAGTAAACATTATTACACGGGTACAGCATTTTAAAAAGAGGCATTGCAATGAACGTGTGGCAACTAGTTGCCTTGCCAGGTAAACGCTGTGCAGAGAGAGCCACTTGCTGGGCACTAGTAGCGTGATGAACGCTCCACCGTATTAAATACGCAGCTGTTACAATAACACGCCAGTATGACACGTATCTATATGTTTTAAACAGCGTAAATTGTACTTAATATAAAAGAAACAAAAGGAATAAAATAATCTTTATAAAAATATTTGTAGTTATGAAACGTCCCCTTAGAACAATTATACACGACTGTGCTTAAACTGACACAATATTTTTAGCGCAACGCAATCTGACTTTCAAAAATCCCTACAAAAGAATGGCCCTTACTAACATTAACCTATACGTTTCACAAATCACTTACCTCACCAAAAATCTTCGTTACTCGAACTACTGCAATACAGCGAGCGCCACTACTGCCAGCTAAATAAAAGATTCAAACTACGGAAGTCACTAACTACTGATAGGGATAGTTAGCAAATGAAAGATTTTAATAGAGAACAAACACTGTATTTACCTTAATAATCATAATATATATAGCAGTTCAATTTCAAAACTCCGCCATCTCTCTCCCCACATCCACCACTGCTGGCGGCTCACCTCCAACTGCGCAACGCTACGCGCTGTTCACATCCAGCTGCCGCTGCCCAACACTACAATGGCAGACAACAATGCAAACTAGCCACAGACTGCACACAGCACAGCCAGTGGTTTTCATATAGAGCGCTACGTAACGTTGCCAATAAGAAAACATAAACAGCCTACTTACATAAAGAAAACATAAACAGCCTACTTACATAGCCCCCACGCTCCCCACAAAAAATTTTACAAATTGTTTTGGGCATTGGGCAATACATATTTGTTAAAATTTTTCATAATCTTAATTACAATAACAAAGAAATCAAATGCACACACTTACTGATACAATGTTGGTCAAAAGCTAAAATTTTCTCACAGTCCATAAAGATAGTCCTGATGATTCATCATAATAAGAAAACATAAACAGCCTACTTACATAAAGAAAACATAAACAGCCTAGTTACAGTTAGCCATTTTATTTTAAATGGCCAACTACAAATACATGCTGAGAATAATGAACGTACTGTAGCAGGATTTTATCAAGGTGTTCCAATATGCAAAAAAGTTGGGGAATGCACTTCACACCAAATGTGCAAAACAGGATGTTGCATACAGTGCCGTCTGCAGTGCTACCAGTATCGAAATACAGAGTTTATGAAGGAAAGGGAGAAAACGGGCTTCCGGGGTGGAAGTGAACGGAAATATGAACCAAGACATCATATAGTTGCGAGCCATGACTTGAAGGCGTTACAGAAGCTTTTGTTTATTAATTGTAGTTGTTAGCTGAAAATGAGGCCATTGTTACTAACCATATGTCTGAAGATCTCAAGTTCTTTCAAGGCACCAAGTTTCCACCCTCTATTCTCTGTTTTGGATTGTGTTCAGCTTTAATGGATGCTCGGAGAAAGTAGAATAACGAACATCAGTATCCTTCTTCCCCAAAAAATGTTCTATACATCTAATGTTAAAAGCCCTACCGGTTAGTCCGATATAAAACACCTGGCACATACCGCAATTAATTTTGTAATCTTGAGCTACGTAAAGATTCATTTGAAGTTTTAAATTGTGCAATTTTTTGTATACTTTTATTTGTGGAGAAAACAACCTTGCATCCATATTTTGTCGTGCTGCAAGGCGGGAGTGTCCACAATATGAAGACGTAAAAGAAAGGGCAACAGATACTTACTGATAATAAGTATTTTTGTCCATGTTCACAATAACTTGAATGAGTTGACCCAAGTGAAAAACATTCCGAAAATATGCAGTCGAAACGTTGCATCATTTGAATCACAACTCGTCGGACCACACTACATGTCCGCGTCAGCTACTGACCAGTTTCTTTAGTGTCTGACCTCTGTGCAGCTTGTTACACTGTGAGCACTGGCCATTTGCGAGACAGCCAACAGCAAATGTCCATTGCATGCGGTTCCCTTCACAACGATCGCTCGAAAATTGCTTGAGCCGTGTTTGCATTAACTGATATGGGCGTCCCTGTCGGGTTTGAAACCGATCGTTATTGGTAAGGCATCACACTCGCCTCTGGTCATGTTGGTTATGATATTGTTACTTACGCCGTGTTACATTTCTCGTTAAAACGCTAAAAAATCTGGCAACTACGTCCAGCATAGCTCCTTTCTGCCATTCTGTCCTGTCTCCACGTCGAGCCCTGTTACTGTGCTGATTGCATACAACCGACTAGCACATTCATTCCACATCACTCCCCTGACTTACACCAACGACGGTGCTGTTAGTGCCAGATGGGTACCCCAAGCAAACGACAAGGCCTATATAAGCTCGATCCACACATCGCTATTATGAAAGCCGAGCTGATTGCCATTTTGGAAGCCATGATATTAGCAAGACGATCACAGCAGACACAATAGTCATCATCTCTGATAGTTTGTCACCCCTGAAATTGATGAGAAACTATCATAATAATTGTACCAACCCCATAGTTGCAGCGATTGTCGGCGTTGGATATTCGGATGCAGAGGAATTACCGCAATATTGTGATGGTGTCGATGAAAGGCAACTTTGGGATACCTGGAAATGAACAAGTAGATGTCATAGCAAAACAGGCATCTCTTTATGGAGCTATCAAATATGATAAACTCCCTCTCACAGAAATGATACCCATTCTGCAATGTCCTCGGGTCACGTGTCACATCACAGTTCTCAAATCCTTTGAGCACTTCGCTATTAGTTCCCAAGCAGGCTCCTTACCGTGTTAGCATCCAAAGATATTGCAACATATACAATACTGTACGAGGTTGTCAACAGTGCCGACATCCAGATACAGTTCCCTGCGCTACTAATATAACGCTTTTGGTAATTGGAATGCCAGGAAAAGAACAAAGCACAATTAACTGACAATATTGCCACGTGTTACTCAGGAAACGAACGAAAAAATGGCTGACATCGAAATAAGTGTCCAAGGAATAGAAAAGCAACTGAAATCACTCAACAGAGGAAAGTCCACTGGACCTGACGGGATAGCAATTCGATTCTACACATAGTACGCGAAAGAACTTGCCCCCTTTCTAACAGCCGTGTACCGCAAGTCTCTAGAGGAACGGAAGGTTCCAAATGACTGGAAAAGAGCACAGGTAGTTCCAGTTTTCAAGAAGGGTCGTCGAGCAGATGCGCAAAACTATAGACCTATATCTCTGACATTGATCTGTTGTAGAATTTTAGAACATGTTTTTCGCTCGCGTATCATGTCATTTCAGGAAACCCAGAATCTACTCTGTAGGAATCAACATGCATTCCGGAAACAGCGATCGTATGAGACCCAATTCGCTTTATTTGTTCATGAGCCGCAGGAAATATTAGATACAGGCTCCGAGGTAGAAGCCATTTTCCTTGCCTTCCGGGAGGCGTTCGATACAGTTCGGCACTTCAAATGTTCAAATGTGTGTGAAATCTTATGGGACTTAACAGCTAAGGTCATCAGTCCCTAAGCTTACACACTACTTAACCTAAATTATCCTAAGGACAAACATACATACACACACACCCATGCCCGAGGGAGGGCTCGAACCTCCGCCGGGACCAGCCGCACAGTCCATGACTGCAGCGCCTAAGACCGCTCGGCTAATCCCGCGCGGCACAGTTCCGCACTGTCGCCTGATAAAGCAAGAGCCTACGGAGTATCAGACCAGCTGTGTGGCTGGATTGAAGAGTTTTTTTAGCAAACAGAACACAGCATGTTGTTCTCAATGGAGAGACGTCTACAGACGTTAAAGTAACCTCTGGCGTGCCACAGGGCAATGTTATGGGAGCATTGCTTTTCACAATATATATAAATGGCCTAGTAGATAGTGTCGGAAGTTCCATGCGGCTTTTCGCGGATGATGCTGTAGTTCAAATGGTTCAAATGGCTCTGAGCACTATGGGACTTAACATCTATGGTCATCAGTCCCCTAGAACTTAAAATTACTTAAACCTAACTAACCTAAGGACAGCACACAACACCCAGTCATCACGAGGCAGAGAAAATCCCTGACCCCGATGCTGTAGTATACAGAGAAGTTGCAGCATTAGAAAATTGCAGCGAAATGCAGGAAGATCTACAGCGGATAGGCACTTGCTGCAGGGAGTGGCAACTGACCCTTAACATAGGCAAATGTAATGTATTGCGAATACATAGAAAGAAGGATCCTTTATTGTATGATTGTATGATAGCGGAACAAACACTGGTAGCAGCTACTTCCGTAAAATATCTGGTACTATGCGTACGGAACGATCTGAAGTGGAATGATCATATGAAATCAGTTGTTGGTAAGGCGGATGCCAGGTTGAGATTCATTCGGAGAGTCCTTAGAAGATCATCAACAAAGGAGATGGCTTACAAAATACTCGTTCGACCTATACTTGAGTATTGATCATCAGTGTGGGATCCGTATCAGTTCGGGTTGACAGAAGAGATAGAGAAGATCCAAAGAAGTGCGGCGCGTTTCGTCACAGGGTTATTTGGCAAGCGTGATAGCGTTACGGAGATGTTTAGCAAACTCAAGTGGCACACTCTGAAAGAGAGACACTCTGCATCGCGGTGTAGCTTGCTGTCCAGGTTTCGAGAGGATGCGTTTCTGGATGAGGTATCGAATATATTGCTTCCCCCTACTTACAGCTCACGAGGAGATCAAGAATGTAAAATTAGAGAGATTCGAGCGCGCACGGAGGCTTTCAGACAGTCGTTCTTCCCACGAACCATACGCGACTGGAACAGGAAAGGGAGGTAATGACAGTGGCACGTAAAGTGCCCTCCGCCACACACCGTTGGATGGCTTGCGGAGTATAAATGTAGATGTAGATGCAGAAAATATGGAAAGCTCGGCCAATAAATGTTTGCCAATATGTAATTCCTATGTGTTTCTGAATAATAGTGTAACTACTCGTATACGCAAGGTTGTAATACACAAATCTGGTTGTAGTGTACCGTTCCCATGTTCTGTCTAGATCGTCCTTGTAGATCTCCACAAATATTCAGTTCTCTATCCGCAGCTTATGAAACAGTTCTTACGGGACATAACAAATAACATTTTATTGTTAATTTAGTTACATATTCACTATTATGGATTGAATTGGAAATATCCCAGATGTGTACCAACGGCGATTTGTCATTTCATATTGTTTTAGCAGTACGGTTTCTATAGCATGCTGCCTCTGTGTATCCCGTGTTAAATTTTCGTCTTGTTTACTCGTTTTAATATACTGTAGATGCAAAACTTGTTTTATGTCGGTATATGTCCTTCGTTAAGCCTAAGTAACTTCGTACTATGGTACGATTTAAAGTAGTGTATACTCTGAACTGTCAAAGAAAGAAAGAAAGAAAATGTCTTACAACATTTTCAGTGTTAAGATGGTTGTATGGACACGTTCCGAAAGCCAATAAATTAAAAAAAAAACTTACTTTAGCGTCGGAGAGTCATAAGGCCTCATACACCATCTGGAAGACTGCGAAGGAACTTGAGTGTGCTTCTAAGGACGCGGCTATTTCCTTTTGCGGTGACCTATCTTTGCTTTTACCCTAATCTGACAGGTCGCGTACGCTCGCCGCCACGGAATTCTTCGGCCGCTGCAGCGCTGCCGCAGTTAGTCTAGCAATTGGGCAGAGCTGATCGGCGCTGACCCTCTGCAGTTCAGTTTGCGCAACGCGACAGTCAGAACGGCGGCCGCCTGCCACTCTTGTCCTTCGTATCCAATGATAGTTCAGTCCACGCAGCCGCCGCCGCCGCCCACGGATAACGATTTTATTGGCCTCCAGCGTGACGTTCTATTAGAGACTATGACGTATTGCTTCCCGCTCAAAGGTCGTTACGCGCGCCACGAACCACGCGCGGGCTGGGGAGTTCTCCGGCCAGATGAAACTCGATAAATTTGGTCGGCTGCCACCGTGACGTCATCGTGGAATTAGAGAGCAACTAGTGGTCCGCGCTAGTTGCGCAGCACCTAAATCAAAACGAAGCGGATAGACGATGCGTGGGGGCGCTGCACCCCTAAATGGAAGTAACTGGACTGAAATACTGGTCTCACTAGACTGCCTTTGGTAAATGATAGTTTCAGTAACCCACTACAGGTGATTGCGAAGGTGAGTCCTTTAAGTAATTCACTCGTCCTTTCCTCCCACCTCATTCCGTGAGATCCTAGCCATCACTGGAAGGAAAATCAGCATTGGCCGTATTTTGTTTTATTGTCAGCAAAATCCATTTTCGGTCACTTAGTGACCATCCTCAGTGCTGTAATATACACTCCTGGAAATTGAAATAAGAACACCGTGAATTCATTGTCCCAGGAAGGGGAAACTTTGTTGACACATTCCTGGGGTCAGATACATCACATGATCACACTGGCAGAACCACAGGCACATAGACACAGGCAACAGAGCATGCACAATGTCGGCACTAGTACAGTGTATATCCACCTTTCGCAGCAATGCAGGCTGCTATTCTCCCATGGAGACGATCGTAGAGATGCTGGATGTAGTCCTGTGGAACGGCTTGCCATGCCATTTCCACCTGGCGCCTCAGTTGGACCAGCGTTCGTGCTGGACGTGCAGACCGCGTGAGACGACGCTTCATCCAGTCCCAAACATGCTCAATGAGGGACAGATCCGGAGATCTTGCTGGCCAGGGTAGTTGACTTACACCTTCTAGAGCACGTTGGGTGGCACGGGATACATGCGGACGTGCATTGTCCTGTTGGAACAGCAAGTTCCCTTGCCGGTCTAGGAATGGTAGAACGATGGGTTCGATGACGGTTTGGATGTATCGTGCACTATTCAGTGTCCCCTCGACGATCACCAGTGGTGTACGGCCAGTGTAGGAGATTGCTCCCCACACCATGATGCCGGGTGTTGGCCCTGTGTGCCTCGGTCGTATGCAGTCCTGATTGTGGCGCTCACTTGCACGGCGCCAAACACGCATACGACCATCATTGGCACCAAGGCAGAAGCGACTCTCATCGCTGAAGACGACACGTCTCCGTTCGTCCCTCCATTCACGCCTGTCGCGACACCACTGGAGGCGGGCTGCACGATGTTGGGGCGTGAGCGGAAGACGGCCTAACGGTGTGCGGGACCGTAGCCCAGCTTCATGGAGACGGTTGCGAATGGTCCTCGCCGATACCCCAGGAGCAACAGTGTCCTTAATTTGCTGGGAAGTGGCGGTGCGGTCCCCTACGGCACTGCGTAGGATCCTACGGTCTTGGCGTGCATCCGTGCGTCGCTGCGGTCCGGTCCCAGGTCGACGGGCACGTGCACCTTCCGCCGACCACTGGCGACAACATCGATGTACTGTGGAGACCTCACGCCCCACGTGTTGAGCAATTCGGCGGTACGTCCACCCGGCCTCCCGCATGCCCACTATACGCCCTCGCTCAAAGTCCGTCAACTGCACATACGGTTCACGTTCACGCTGTCGCGGCATGCTACCAGTGTTAAAGACTGCGATGGAGCTCCGTATGCCACGGCAAACTGGCTGACACTGACGGCGGCGGTGCACAAATGCTGCGCAGCTAGCGGCATTCGACGGCCAACACCGCGGTTCCTGGCGTGTCCGCTGTGCCGTGCGTGTGATCATTGCTTGTACAGCCCTCTCGCAGTGTCCGGAGCAAGTATGGTGGGTCTGACACACCGGTGTCAATGTGTTCTTTTTTCCATTTCCAGGAGTGTACATTTAAAATTGGGTGGCACTGGTATCAAGCTATAACCACAAGCTTAGAGCGATCACATAAACTGACAGTCAGTTTATGTGATCGCTCTAAGCTTGTGGTTATAGCTTGATACCAGTGCCACCCAATTTTAATTGTATATTACAGCACTGAGGATGGTCACTAAGTGACCGAAAATCGATTTGGCTGACAATAAAACAAAATACGGGCAATGCTGATTTTCCTTCCAATTCTATCCCCTATTTGGTCGTGGTGCACAGAGCACTCCATGGAGTCGCCAGTCAACCTAACCATTATTCCGTCAGCAACATATTGTCCTGAGCAGTGAAGAACGTTTCTGTGGTGTCGTCAGTGGTATGCTACGGCAATTCAGTGCTTATCAGTGCTTTAACAACTACCAGTAGAGAAACCCGGCGATGCCCAGTATTTATTTATAACTGTGCGTTGAAGCCCATACCATGAAACGTCTGGCCGTGTGCTTAATTTTCCACGCATCTCACTGCTTATGACGTCACATCTCTTGAACTATTTGTAGTACCATGATATAATTTTGCATTGGTATGTGTGCACACTGTGGTGAGTACAGTTATTAGTAGACAAGTAATAAATTGTAACGTCATACCTCATGCGGTATTTTCCTGCACAAAGAGCGGAAAAGTAGTAGGCGATAACAATTTTCCTTTCGTTATTTTGTAGGGGTTGTCAGCTATTCGTCCGTAGCAGATCAACGGCCACGAATATATTTCTTCAGGGTACAAAAAACATGAAAATCACATGGGGAGGGATCGGAACTGTATGGAGGACATGTGAGGGCCGCCCAGCGAAACTTCTGCAGCTTAATCCAAACAACCTTCGCAGCATGTGGACGGGACTACGTTGCAGAAGTTTCGCTGGAACGCCCTTACACAGTCCACATCTCTCCCCTTGCGATTTCCACATTCTTGGAGCCATGAAGAAAGACATCGTTGATTAGCTACGGGCGAAGAGCTTCACGCCTGCATACGTTTACGGTTCCTTTGGCAACCACAAACAATTTTCCATGTAGGCATGGACTGCCTTGCCTCACAGTGGGGTGAGTATACACTGACAGAAAAAAAATCGCAACACAAAAAAATAATAAATATGGAGTAATGAAATTTCCGAAATTCATTTGTCTAGGCAACATTGCAAGATCACAGCTTAATGCAAGCGCGAGATAATACATTGTAAATGCGAAATGTCGGGACATTAATAACCAGAGTAACGGCCAGAATGTTGAATTCAAGCATTCAAACGTGCATGCATTGTGTTGTACGAGTGCCGGATGTACGTTTGTGGTATGCGGTTCCACGTCTGATGCACTTGCTCGGTCAATAAATGCACAGTTACTGCTGTTTGTGGATGATGCTGTAGCTGTTGTCCAATGATGCCGCGTATGTGTCCGACTGGAGACGGATCTGGTGACAGAGTAGGCCACGACAGTGTGTCAAAAGTCTGTAGAGCATGCTAGGTTACAGCAGCAGTATGTGGTTGAGCGTTATCCTGTTGGAAAAAACACTCTGAAATGCTGATCGTGAATGGCAGCACAACAGGTCGGATCAAGAGACTGACGTACAGATTTGCAGTCAGGGTGCATGGGATAACAGCGAGAGTGCTCCTGCTTTCATATAAAATCGCACTGCAGACCATAACACCAGGTGTAGGTCCAGTGTGTGTAGCACGCAGATAGACTGGTTGCAGGCCCTCAACTGGCCGCCTCCTAACCAGCACACAGCCATCACTGGCACCGAGACAGAAACAGCTTTCATCACAAAATACAGCAGACCTTCATACTGCATTCCAATGAGCTCTGGCTTGACACCACTGAACACGCAAATGGCGGTGGTTTGGGGACAGTGGAACGCAAGCTACAGGGCGCCTGGTTCGGAGCTGTCCTTGAAGTAAACGATTTGTAGCATTTCGTTGTTTCGCTGAGGCTCCAACTCCTGCTCAGCTTGCTGCTGCAGATGTGGTACGATGCAGCACAGTCATACGCCGAATACGATGGTGTTCCTCTGGACAGTGCCACGTGACTGTTCGGAGCCCGGTCTTCTTGCGACCGTACCTCCCCGTGACCACTGCTACCAGCAATCATGTACAGTGGCTACATTCCTATCAGGTCTTTCTGCAATATGGCAGAAGGTGCTTGCAGCTTCTCGTAGCCCTATTACACGATCTCCATCAAACTCAGCTGTTGATAATAGCGCCTTTGCCGCCTTAAATGCATTCTTGACTAAAGTAAACTCACCACGGCCAATCTCAATGGTAACTGACGCCCACGACCGCTACAGTGTGCAATCAAGGCAAAACCTATTTGCATATTGGTAATGGCGCTACTTTCGTTTATGTTGCACAACTTCTGCTTGTCGTTGCGACTTCTTTTCCCGTCAGCGTATTAACAGGTATGGCGATTACTTTTGAAATAATAAAGAATTTACTTACTTTTCTTCTATCTATTTCGTTTTTATGACTATACCTTATATACACACTTAGAGATCTACAATAGGCTTTTTTTTTTAGTTTGTGGGGACAACACATGCGACATGCGCTTCAATGACTACTCGTAGTCAGTCTAGTCGATATAGTATCTGTGTTGTTGTTGTTGTTCTTGTTGTTCTAGTGATGATGCTGGTGGTTTTCAGTCCAAAGATTGGTGTAATCCACCTATCCAGCCGGCCGGTGTGGCGGAGCGGTTCTAGGCGCTTTAATCTGGAACCGCGCGACCGCTACGGTCGCAAGTTCGAATCCTGCCTCGGGCATGGATGTGTGTGATGTCCTTAGGTTATTTAGGTTTAAGTAGTTCTAAGTTCTAGGGGACTAATGACCTCAGAAGTTAAGTCCCTTAGTGCTCAGAGCCAGCCACCTATCCACGTTACTCTCTCTTGTGCAAGCCTCTTTATCGCTGTGTAGCTACTTCAGCGTGCTTACAATACTGAAGTCTTTGCCTCCTTCTACAATCGTTACACCACCTCTCCCAGTTTCCTCCATGTCCTATTTATGTGGAAGGAACGTTGATTTGTCATTCACACGTTCACTGAAAACGGCCACGGTGCGAAAGAAGCTGATAGCGCACAATAAATACTGAGTAGGAGTTCTACTTGCTCCGTTAAGTTCAACAGCCTGTGACGGATAAAACAATTTTTACCTTTACGAAAAAATTTGAAACTGTGGATTCGACTGCAAAGAAACTAAAAAAAGGTTCAAATGGCTCTGAGCACTATGGGACTTGACATCTGAGGTCATCAGTCCCCTAGAACTTAGAACTACTTAAACCTATCTAACCTAAGGACATCACACACATCCATGCCCGAGGCAGGACCTGCGACCGTAGCAGTCGCGTAGTTCCCGACTGAAGCGCCTAGAATCGCTCGGCCACCGCGGCCGACTAAAGAGACTAAAACTTTAAAGTTACTGTGGACACGGTGGTGTATGTTAATAATATGAGAGAGCGAGAAGAAATCTCAATGGAAACGCATATTAGTAGAAAACTGAAGAGGACAAGCATCAGCACCTGAAGGAAAGCTCCTCATTACTTTAGTTTTCGGGTATCACAGCAAAAACCCTGTCGTTTGCATAGTTTATATGTAAATGTGAACGTAACTTGAGGTATTTCCTAGAGGGTGTAATGTACACGATGCATATTGATTATTTTGGAAACTGCATGAGGCTTCTCGCGTACGACTCTGTTGTGCTTAGGAAGGTCGCACCACCAAAAATTGTAGGCACGAGTGCGTCACCGAGAAGAGAAGTGATAAGCAGCTGTGTGCTAGTTGGTGAGCGGCCGGTTCGCTCGCAGCTGCTTTGGAGGATGTTCCGCGCCGGCGCTGCTTCTGGCTGGCGTCTCATCAGCGCGCTGCTATTCAGGCCGGCCGCCTGCTGAGTAGGCCACCCCCACAGCGCCTTTGAAAAGCCGAGCAGCGCACCTGGCAGGGGGATACCTCACCCTCACCCTCACCCACAGCCCGGCCCCTGTAATTACGTCATTCCGCTGAGTGCCCTCCCATGCTCTGCACTGCTTTGCGGGTCACTCACCTTCCCTAGGGTGCCACGCGGTGACGCTGAAACGTTCACCTGTAGAAGCACTAATTTCGCGTTTCCTACACATAACGTTACGTTTCTACCACAAATAATAATCATAGAACCATTCTTCCTTAGTACACCTGCCTTACGACAGGTATCGACTGGACGCTCTCCCCTTTCCTCTCCTGTGCCTCTTCCTCAATCTGGTGCTTTTTTCTAAATGTCATCCAGCATTTAAAAGCGTCTTCTTCCTTTTCTTCTCTTCCGTGCAGTACCTCCTTCACTGACTCTTCATTGTAAGATTTTTTCAAATTCACTATCTGTTCAAAAGTACCCAGAACTTACTAGAAGACAGGAGATACTAATACGTGGTGTCTCCACCCTTCACCCTTATGATGGCTTGACCTCTGCTGGAGACACTTTTAATGAGTGTCTGCTTGTCTGCAAATGTATGGCAGCCCATTTTTTTCTCAGGAGCCCAAACTAGAGAAGGTCGTGATGTATGACGCCGGGATCTGAAGCGAAGTCGACGCTTTAAGTCACACCAAAGGTGTTCTAATTTGTTCAGGTTGGAACGCCGTGCAGTCTGTTGCATTTCAGGGATGGTGTTGTCCACAAACCATTACCTCACAGATGTTGCTTTATGACAAGACGCATTGTCATTTTAATACACACAATCATCGTCTCCAAATTGGTCATGTACTGTATGAAGTACACAGTGCGTTCATACGCTTCAACAAAATCTTCCCAGTTTACAAGCCGCGTCACTTCGAATGAAACAAGGGTGCTTTCGGTGGCTGTCTCCGTCATGGTCATCATGATTTAAAATCACTGTTCATATCTTTCTGCATTAAGCGTTTTCATCATTTTCTTAAGCGCAATGAAGAGGCCACATCTTAAAAACGAGAAAGAACGGAATACCGAAACTCAACCCTCTTCATACTTCACTATCAGCAATACACATGACGGCAAGTACTGCTCACCAGGCTTTCACCAAACTCAAACCCTCCCATCTGATTGTCACAGGGTGCAGCGTGAACCGTCACTCCAAATCACTCGTTTCCAGTCATCCAATGACTATTGGTGCGTTTACACCTCCTCAGTTGTCGCTTAGCATTGACTGCACAAAGGTGTGGCTTATCAGTACCCTATTATTTTAACTCCCTACACATAGGTATTATGTTAGCTGGGATTTACGACTGATTTCTTCAGATGGTTTCATGAGATTTTTTACAAGTACCACCGTCAACACGCAAGCTCTGCTTGATCATGGTAAAGCTATGGTACTTCCTTCGCATTTCTAGTTCGCAGCCACATCACCAGCAGTCAACTTGGGCAGCTTTAGAAGGACTGAAACTTTCCTGATAGACTTGTTACTCAAGTTACGTCCAAAGACTGCTTCATCTTGGAAGACACAGAGCTGACCTGATTGATCCATTCTGCGTTATTGCTTCCCTTCTGAAAACGTAACATTCTCCGTCTCCTTTTATGGTGGCAGGTCCGCCTCTCGCGACATATAGTGGCTAATTTTGTATTCCATAGGGCTGTCCGGATACTTTTGATCGGATTTTGTAAGTCCCAGCCAAGAAGTTTATCTCATTCTCACTGTTTTCACTAGTTTCCTCTCGTGTGTTAAAAGTCCTTTATTCTTAATTGTCAGTACCTTGCAATTTTACCACTTTTATCCACAGCCACATTTCAGAAATATCCAAGTATTGTTAATCTTTCTGTTAGAATGTCCAGAATCCCTGTGAAACTATGCCACATTCCAGATAAAATATTTGGTGAATATGTTCCTTAACACCACCGCAAGTCTTTTTGCTGTCAACAAACTTTTAAGCTTTCGAAATGTTCTTTTGTGCATATTCTACTTCTTTCTACGCATCTGCCATTTTATTACACCAAGCTTCCTTCTTCTTCCTCCTCTTCTTCTACCTTTCGCAAATTAGTTAGATCTTTTAACTGTTCGTTCTATGTCCGTTTATCCTTTCGGACTTCATTGTAAGTTCATCTTTCGAATGCTTGTTTGTTTCACTGATTCCAAATGTTCTGTATAGTTTTATTTATGTTCTTAGATAGTGCCATTTATTGCAAAAATATTCGTTCTTGTCTAATGTTTGAATTAGGAATCCTGTTCAATTTAGTTCAGCCTTTGACTGCTTGTAGAAGTTTCGTTTTAGTCGTCTCAACATGGCTGGAATGATTTCTCTTCATAAATGAGGATTGAAAGTCATGTAGTAGTAGAACAGGTACAGTCATCGTATTACAGAATTTCCTTTTTGTCTCTCTACGTGTATTTTTCATGTTCTGGTTATAGTGCCAGGCGATTTAATATCTACATCCTTATTTTCATTGAGTGACCCAGGTAACTGAAGTGCTGAAATTGTTACAAAATCTGATATTCAGTTACAATTTTCTTTTGTACAGAATATTTCCCAAGGAATGCAACTGTCTCAATTTCACCTATTTCTAAAATTATAATCCTTTCCAATAGAATTGCTAATGACCTTGCCGCAGTGGTAACAGCGGTTCCCGTCAGATCGCCGAAGTTAAGTGCTGTCGGGCTGGGCTAGCTAGCACTTGGTTGGGTGACCATCCGGTCTGCCGCGTGCTGTTGGCGAGCGGGGTGCACTCAGCCCTTGCGAGGCAAACTGAGGAGCTACTTGATTGAGAAGTAGCGGCTCCGGTCTCGGAAACTGACATACGGCCGGGAGAGGGGTATGCTGACCCTATGCCCCTCCATATCCGCATCCGGTGACGCCTGCGGGCTGAGGATGAAACGGCGGCCGGTCGTTAGCGTTGGGCCTTCATGGCCTATTTGGGCGGAGTTTTTTTTTCCAATTAAGTTTAAAAGATGTATTGAGTTTCGTAGTTGGTCTTCAGAATTTGTCATTAATACAATGTCGTCAGTACATAATACTATTTTAATATATAATAACTTCCCAAAAAAAGATTTTATTTGCTTCAAAGTGTTTCCTTCCAGTGATATTTTGACGGGACGCTCATAATACCAAGTGTGAATTTTAAGCGAGTGACGTCATGAAGCGGTGGAGGGACATGTTTGTGGTACTCGTATATCTCACCTCCCCTGGCTGAGACCCACTTTTTCGCTTATAGCTTTGTGATTTTATGTAACGTTTCCGTCTGTATTTTTGTCGTCAAGTAGACAATACGGTAATTTTATCCGGACCATTCAATGAAACATCATCGCTATGGCCTTTCGGAGCGAAGGCCCTCTCATGTACCTCTGATGACTGCACGACACAAAGCTTTATGCCTCGTCTGGGACCGTCAACACTAACATTGGACTGTTGTTGACTGGAAACATGTTGCCTGTTTGAACGAGTCTCGTTTCAAACTGTATCGAGCAGATGGAGACGTGAACGACTGGATTGTTTCCCGTTCACGGTGACATACCAAGCGGAGCGTGCAGTAGTATCGAGAAAAAGAGCGTTCACCGCCCACCATATATGACGGATACTTCGGCTCTATGACATTGGCGGGTGGGCCAGGTGCATCTCAGTGTCTTCGTCAACAACAGGAGCACAGGCGGCAAAGAGGCAGAAACATAGCTGTGTTCCAGATAAAAAGAGTTCGATGTGATAGAAGGGCGCTGGGATGTTCGACCCCCTCACCGGTGGGGCTAACGAGACCGGGGCACGTGCGTCACCATTAGACTACGAAGGCCACAACGCTTCAACTGCCGGTTATATAGCATGCTGCCCCGATACTCTGGACTATTCATCGTTGTATTTTTATTTGTCCTTCCAAGTTGCACTTCCCAGTTATTACCGTGAAATGCTTGTTCGTTACTGATTTCACGTCCCGTTTCTTATCGAGAGCGGGATGGCTCTCGATCGGTCGTCTTTTGTGTCGCTGACGTACGCTGCCCCCACAAGAAGAAATATCCTCGGTCGGGTGCTCCGCCGTGTCCTGGGCCTCCTAAGGACGTGTGACAGGCGTCGCTGACAGCGGGCTCGTTACCGCCGCGGTGCTGGCTGGCACTTCGCCTCACCTCACCTCACCTCATCTCACCTCGCGCTGCAGTCGCGCAGTGGGCGTCGCCGCCAGACGCGGAGCCAAAGGCGTGGGAGGCGCCTGCGCTGGCGTCTGCCGGCGTTCCTGCACGTGCGGGCCTCCAGCCACGTGGCCGGCCTACCTGCCCTGCCCTGCCCTGCCCTGCGCTGCCTCCCTTGCATTCCGGCTGTTCACGTCCGGTGTCGGCACTTCTCCCTCCGAAATTCACCACAAGGTAGCGTCCACTCTGCGGCCAACCACTGAAAACCGTATTGCAACCGCAGAGACCCAAGAACTTGTAAGCCTACCGTATCACCTCGCGGCCTCGTCTGTGTGGCCTTCCCGTTGCTATGGTTTGATACGGCCCGCCAAAAATTACACTCCCCTGCTAACCTCTTCGTCTCAGAGCAGCACTTGCAACCTACGTCCTCAACTATTTGCTGCATGTATTCCAATCTTTGTCTTCCTCTTCAGTTTTTGCTCTCTACAGATCCTACTAGTACGACTGAAGTCATTCTCTGATGTCCCCTCATCCTGTCCGTTCCCCTTTTCACTGTTTTCCACATATTCCTTTCCTCTCCGATTCTGTGCAGAACCTCCTCATCCCTCACCTCGTCTATCCACGTAATTTTCAACACTCTAGTGCAGCATCACATCTCAAATGCTTCGATGCTGGTTTTTCCAAAGTCCACGTTTCACTAAGATACGACTCTGTGCTCCAAACTTACATTCTTAGACATTTCCTTCTCAAATGAAGGCCTATGTTTCATACAAGTAAACTTCTCTTCGCCAGGTATGCCCTTTTTGACAGCGCTAGTCTGCTTTTCATGTCCGCCTTGCTCCGATCGTGGTGGGCTATTTTGTTGCCTATGTAGTAGAATTCCTCAACTTCATCTGCTTCGTTGGCACTAATTATTAAGTTTCTCGCTGTTCTCGTTCTTACTGCTTCTCATTTTTTCGTCTTTCTTCGATTTACTCTCAGTTCATATTCTGTACTTATTAGACTGTTCATTCCAGTCAGCAAATCCCGTAATTCTTCTTCACTTTCACTGAGGATAACAGTGTCATCAGCGAACCTTATCATGGATATATCCTTTCATCTTGAATTTTAATTATACTCTTGAACATTTCTTTTATTTCTGTCATTGCTTCTTCAATGTATAGATTGAGCAGTAGCGGGGAAGACTATATCCGTGTCTTACATCTTTTTTAATGCGACCACTTCTGTTCATCGCCTTCGACTCTTATTGTTTGCTCTGCGTTCTTGTAACTTTTGTACCCGTCTTTCCCTATAGCTTATCCCTATTTTTCTCAGAATTTCGAACATCTTGCACCATTTTACACTTTCGGACGCTTTTTCCATGTCGACAAATCCTTTGAACGTGTTTCGATGTTGCTTCAGTCTTACTTCCATTACCAACCGAAACGTTAGAATTTCCTCTCTGGTGCCTTTCCCTTTCCTATAGCCAAACTGATCGTCACCTAGCCGGCCGGGTCAGCCGAGCGGTTCTAGGCGCTACAGTCAGTAACCGCGCGACCGCTACGATCGCAGGTTCGAATCCTGCCTCGGGCATGGCTGTGTGTGATGTCCTTAGCTTAGTTAGGTTTAAATTCTAAGTTATAAGGGACTGACGACCTCAGATGTTAAGTCCCATAGTGCTCAGAGCCATTTGAACCATTTGATCGTCACCTAAGATATCCTCAATTTTCTTTTCCATTCTTCTATATTTTTTTCTTGTCAGTAACTTGGAAGCATGAGCTGTTAAGCTGATTGTGCGATAATCCTCGTAAATGTTGGCTCTTGCAATCTTCAGAATTGTGTGGATGATGTTTTTCCCAAAGTCAGATGGTATATCGCCAGATTCATACATTCTACATATCAAAGTGAATAGTCGTTTTATTACCATTTCCACCAATGATTTTAGAAATTCTGATGGAATTTTATCTATCCCTACTGCTTATTCGATCTTAAGTCTTCCAAAGCTATTTTGAAATCTTATTCTAATACCGGATCCCTATCTTCTTTCCTAATCCTCCTAAATGGATTGTGAAAGAGACCTAACAGGCTGCCTCATGGGCAAATGATATTCCCATGAAAGTACGCAATCCCAAGCACCTGCCAGCTAGTAAATGTTTAAAAAGCCCTGGCAGCAAGTAGTGTTTCCAGTGAAACGAATAGCGGGAGTGGAGAAGGACCACTGAAATTGCCTGCATGTGGCTATTGTATTTGATTGGCTAAGTGGCATGGATGTTAATTAGTTACGTGAAGCGATTCTGACCTCGCGAAATCAGGGGTAATCGATCAGTAGCCCTCCTGGATGTTGGAGTTATGAACTCCTTGGAGTGCAGCTGCCGATTCGAGAGCCACAAACGTAACACATGTGTAATACACGAGACGAATTCATATTTTTTTCTGAAAGCAGGTGGTTTTTTTTCGTGCTTCCAAGACACCATATTTTTCCCCATTCTTCTGGCTACAGACCCCTATTTTTCGACATAATCATTGTCCAGTGCGACGGCCTTATACAGGAGGGCCTTTTTGCCCACATGGTGCCACCCTACAGGTCGACGTCGGAGCCAACGTCCTGCTGGCATCAGTAGCCTCCCCATCATCCACGTAATCCTTCCCACGGATTGCATCCTTCATTGGGGCACACAGATGCAAATCGGAATGTGCGAGATCTGGGCTGTAGGGTGGATGTGAAAAAACAGTCCAATGAAGTTTTGTGAGCTCCTCTCAGGTGCGAAGACATGTGTGAGGCCTTGCGTTGTCGTGGAGAAGGGGAAATTTGTTTTCATTTTTGTGGCGACGAACACGCTTAAGTCCAACAATCTGGGAGTCACAGCTGTGTGCGGCCGGCCTCAAGCAGGATACGGGACAGGTTTGTGTGACCTTACCATGATGACAGACGTCTCGCCCAACCACTCACTGAGCTTTTGTTCACTGCTAGGTCTCCGTAGACATTCTGTAAGCACCTACAAATATCTGCGATGCTCTGGTTTTCCGCCAAAGGAAACTCAGTGACTACTCTCTGCTTGGAACACACCTCCATTACAGACATTTTAAAGGCTACGAATAGTGTCGCTACCTATCGGAACTTTATGAAATTTCAATGGCTGAAGCAGTAATATTTCACGAGGTCCCGCAACAAATTCCTCATTTTCAAACAAAATTGGCCGAGAAAAAAAGTAACAATACTTACCGAACGCCCCTGGAAATAAAAGTATCTGTAAAAGAAGAGCACATATGACGCATTAGAAGTCATTAAATTTCAACGTGGCCGCCCTGCACGTTAACACAAAGAAACCAGTTCTCCGCCGTAGGACGGAACGCAGTTCGTGGTGTATCAGGTTCCGCCTTCACAGTCCGCAGCTCGTGGTCGTGTGGTAGCGTTCTCGCTTCCCGCGCCTGGGTTCGATTCCCGGCGGGGTCAGGGATTTTCTCTGCCTCGTGATGACTGGGTGTTGTGTGGTGTCCTTAGGTTAGTTAGGTTTAAGAAGTTCTACGTTCTAGGGGACTGATGATCATAGATGTTGAGTTCCATAGTGCTCAGAGCCATTTGAACCAATCCGCCTTCACAATCCAATCATGCTGCTGACAAGGGTTACTGATTTTAACCCTGTTCACTTGCGATTTGATGTAACCTCACGCGAAGAACCTTAAGGGAGTAAGGTCAGTTAACTTCGAAGCCCGCATGCGCAATGGCTCTCTACCCGGCAAATCTACCGACCCACCGTGCAGGTATGTTGAGATAATCTCGAACAGTGAGAGCAAAATTGGGAGATGCTTGTCCTGCTGATACGGAATTCCATCGGACTCGAATTGCGGTTGGCCGGCCGGTGTTGCCGTGCGGTTCTAGGCGCTTCAGTCTGGAACCGCGTGACCGCTACGGTCGCAGGTTCGAATCCTGCCTCGGGCATGGATGTTTATGATGTCCTTAGGTTAGTTAGGTTTAAGTAGTTCTAAGTTCTAGGGGACTGATGACCATTGATGTTAAGTGCCATAGTGCTCAGAGCCATTTGAATCATTTTTTGAATTGCGGTTCCAGGAGAAGGCCAAACATCTCAAGGTAAATGGCGGTTCCAGGAAAAGGCAAACCATGTCAAACTAAATGGCGCCTGTTGCCGTTCGCTCTGAATAAAAAGTCTATAGATGTTAGTCTCGGTCATCCCTAGCCATGCAGGGGTTGGACAAGAATATGGAAACGCCACGAGAAAACCATGCTTTACTATAAACGGAGATGCTAGCCAAACCTGCAGGTTGCGGTGATGTATTTGACCAGCAGTGTCAGCTGTGGAATGTCCCCAATACATTGCAAGTGTCCGTCGTAGTGTGAACAGTGTTCTGTGTAGTTGTGAGCTACCTGAATTAGAGCATGCGCAAATTTTTGATTTCCACAACCAAGATGTCAGCGTTTCAAGAGGTACCGCATCGAAGATTTATATCGCATACAGAGAATACAGACAAACATCAACCGTTAAATCAAATCGCAGAGAAAAGTATGTGTTAAGCGATTGTGACAGACGGTTATCGAAGAGGATTGTGACGAAAAATGCGAGGACGACAGCTGCAAAAGTCATTGCAGAACTGAATATCGTACTCGCGATCCCTGTCAGCACCCAAACGTCATGAATGGAGCTCAATAAGCAGGGAACTACAGGACGAACTGGAGTTCCAAAGCCAGACACTGATGACGCAGTTGCCAGTAACAGGAAAAGATGGTGCTAGTCATAAGACCAGGTCTATGGAGCAGTGAAAAAGTCATTTTGTCGTTGAGTCTTGTTTCACACAATTTCCAAATTCTGGACGGTTTTACGTCACAAGAGCGAAACACGGCGGGGCTCGGTGATGATAAAGGCGACCATATCGTGGTATTTCATGGGCTCCGTAGTCATTCTGTACGGTCACATTTCGGCCAAGTATTGTGTCACCAGTCTGGCTGATCGGGTCCATCTCATGGTACAATATATGTTCCCCAATTGTGATGTTGCATTCCAAGACTACAGGGCCCCTGTTCACACATCTCGCATCGTCTAGGGCTGCTTTTGTGACCACGAGGATGAATTTTCGCATCACCACATCTCAGTATTATTGAGCCTTTGTGGTCTACTTTGGAGAGGAGGCTAGCTGATCGCTGTCCACCTCCATCATCGTTGCCTGATCTCACCACTGTTATGCAGGAAGAATGGTATAAGATTTCATTGAAGTGTGTGAAGGACTTGTTTTTATCCATTCTGAGACGATTGGAAGCTGTTTTGAACGCCAACGGTTTTACTGCACCGTATTAGGCTTGGTAATTTGTTATGTTTTTGGTGTTTCCATATTTTTGTCCGTCCCCTGTATGTTTCACGAAATATATTTATGTGAAATGTGGACTCGTCTGACAAGAGGAGGTTATGTAACAGGCTTTCATTTTTCATGACCTCCGAAGAGTCGACACCTGTTTCCACGTGGGCGGTATAATCCTCCTCTTCTAGGCGATACATTACGTGGATGGGTTACCCCGTCTTCGTCAGCGTAAAACGATGGGTGCTTCAGGCTGTGGATCGTGGAATGTTCAAGGCTCAGACGACGGACAGAAGCGCGTAGGTTCCTTTCAATGGCCTGATTGCGTCGTCAGACGTCCATCATCAAGCACACTTCCCCGTCGCCTGAATTTGTTGACAGGAATCCTGAAGCTTGATATTGGTCCTTGAGGGTGCCGGTTTTCCATATTTTATACGGTACAGCTCATGCAGCTCCTCGAATGTTTTACCACCAAGTATTCAGGTAACAATGGATTACATCACATTAGATCAGATTAGATGCAGTTTTCGTTCCAGTAGATCCATAGTGAGGAGACTCTCCAGGCTGTAGAACGTGTCAGTAAAACAACAAATATTTACAAATAAACTGTGCTTTCCACAGATCCCAAGTGAAATGGTCTGCATAGTTGTTGAATAAGTCAAAAAATGTCATACATATATTTTCATTTAAACTGTAATATGACAGTTGTCACAAAACGTAAATGTTCAATGAACTGATGCACGTATGACAAATATTAGGCTCCTGTAGCCATGTCCAGTCAAAAAGAGAAATTATTTTACAACACTTACAGTTACCATATTACTGCATTGATTTTGTACACAGTTCAGACTGTACTAATGCTCGCATTATTTGGTATTGTTAGTAACATTTACACATAAGATAGTTCTACTTAGAAATTCATCAGTGGAATAGAGGAAGTTGGCCATTACTAAAGCCTTTATGCTCCTTTTAAGCTTATCTTTATTTGTGGTTAAACTTTTTATGGCTATTGGCAAGCTATTGAAAATGCGTGTCCCTGAGCAATGGACATCTTTCGGGACCAAAGTAAGTGACATTAAATCTTTGTGAAAACTGCTTATTGCTAGTATTGATTCCATGAGCTCTGCTGTGGGTTTGAAAAAGAGATACATCGTAAATGGGCATTACTTCTTATACAAAGAGCATTGGAAAGTCTCCTGAAAGAAGAATTGATTATGTTAATGTTTCCATGCTTTTGAGACATTCTGTGTTACTGATTTCTGTATTTGGAGACTAGGTAATCCACGAAGTATTTTTTCCATTAAGGAAAGCTGAGAGAATTTGCAAGGAACGTTTCATTCGTATGCGTGTGCACTGCTGGACGGTTCTAGGGTTTTGGGAAGATAGTGTTCTCTTTTAACGAGTGTGCTCACGTTTAGTAGGCATACTCATCAAACTAACATGCAGAGCCAAGAAGCTAGATGGACGGATAATGATTTAGTGAGTTATACAGATTTGACGAGTTATCATTGAAGTCAATAAATTATTTTTATTTGAGTAGAATTTTGAGTGTGGTGTTTTGGCTCACTATTCCCTGTTGATTCTGACTGGATGCCTCTGAGCACTATGGGACTTAGCATCTATGGTCATCAGTCCCCTAGAACTTAGAACTACTTAAACCTAACTAACCTAAGGACAGCACACAACACCCAGTCATCACGAGGCAGAGAAAATCCCTGACCCCGCCGGGAATCGAACCCGGGAACCCGGGCGCGGGAAGCGAGAACGCTACCGCACGACCACGAGCTGCGGACTGTTGATTCTGATCTATACTCCAGTTTTTATGTTGCAGCGATTGTCGGAGGATGTTGCTATGAATCAGTTATGAACTGTTAGTGTCGTACATGTTGTACTCCTATGGTTGGATCTCGTAATATTTCTGAAACTGTGTGGACTGTTACACGGCTTTCACCGATTGACTTTGGAGTGGTCTGTCTCATGTGTAAAAGCGTGGTTGGCGACCCTTATTTAAACTGATTGGACGGTGCAGCAGTGCAGAGAATTAATATCCGGATCTGTTAGTAAATGCTTCCGATTAAATCTGTGGAGGAATATGTCGCGTAGTTTCTTTTGCGCTTTATCGAAACTGGAAGCCGTGATACGCGGTCTTAAGATAACGCCTCCTGGAGATTAATTTTTTGTCCACTTTAATGCGACCGCTTTAGATTTGACTTGACAATGATCGTTACGAATATCAATTTAAATTACTAATGTAAACTACCATAGTCACTGTTCTCTTCAATATATGTTTTGTAGGATTGTATCTGTATCATCACGAGGATTTATTTTAACTAATGGGGCATAGGCGATTTGAGATACGACTTTTTGTGAGGAACCTATGGTGCTGTCTAGCAGCAGAAGGCAGAGTCCAAAATTTATGTGGATTCTTTGATTGCATTGATGTACGGTAATTTACAAGTAAGTCCCTTTCAGTGGTCACAGATCCTTTTTCCAGTCCCGTTTAATTTGCTCACACTATCTGCAAACGGAACTAAGCAAAGATCTCCTATTAGGAGCTTGTGTGTGTGTGTGTGTGGGGGGGGGGGGGGGGGGTTCAAAAGGTTCAAGTGGCTCTGAGCACTATGGGACTTAACATCTGAGGTCATCAGTCCCGTAGAACTTAGAACTACTTAAACGTAACTAACCTAATGACATCATACACATCCATGCTCGAGGTAGGATTCGAACCTGCGACCGTAGCGGTCTCGCGGTTCCAGATTGAAGCGCCTAGAACCACTCGGCCACACCGGCCGGCCCTGTGTGTGTGTGTGTGTGTGTGTGTGTGTGTGTGTGTGTGTGTGTTTCAAACGTATCATTACAAATGATTTTTTATTTTGATTACACTTTTGGCACGATTATAACCAATACATAGATTCATATCTCTGTATTCTAAATTTGGTATACTTAGATAATGAAGCGTGGATCCTGATTATGGAGGTTCTGGTGTGGCTATGTATTTAGTGGTGGTGCTAAAGTTAGTGGCTTATGTACTAGGCGCTTGTATCAAAACATGTATTCACAAAGTGCAACTGTAAACGGCGGAGTTGGCATATGAATTATGTGCATAAACAATGGAGGCTGAAAGATGTGCAGATAAGCTTACAAATAGATAGTAGAAGAATGGTTTCGTTTTACATGGTAGACCAGTCAGTTTGCCTAGTGCTTCTCGTAGGCAACAACTTGCATCGCGAGCTACTTATTCCTTTATTACATTTTATAACTTTGCTTTCGATAAAAATGGTTATGTTTGGAGGCGTGGCTTGTAATTAATGTCACCGTCAGTAGCTTAGGATGGTCTGTTGACCAGCAGCTATAATCAGTGAAAGCAGCCACATCGATTTAATACCTGCGAGTATCCGCATGGAGCAATTTACAGTGAAACGATCACAAGTAATTAGTCGTATCACAGACAGATGCCGGATTGAGATTCATTGAAAGAATCCTGAGGAAGTATAGCTCACCCACAAAGGAGGTAATTTACAAAGCTCCCACTCTACCGATACTTTAATATTGCTCCGCAGTTTGGGATGCTAACCAGTTTTAGAGGAAATAGAGAAGATTCAAAGAAGAGCAGCACGTTTAAAGGATGTGGGGATTCCAAGTGATTGCAGTTTCACGCTCGTATTAATCTCTTTGTCTACATACATGTAACCTACAAATCAGAACAGTAATACTGCAAGCAGAACCGATGTGACATCTTTTGCTTACTAGAGACTGGCAGGAATCAGAAATGCAAAATGTGCACTCCAGTCGAGGGCTCACCTGTTAATGCCTTCTCGCCCGTTTGATTTGTACTAGTAGTTTGTGACAGTATGCAGCGGCGACTAGTGGCTCGGTTTCTGGGAGGGACGCAGAGCCGACTTTTCGCCAACCGGGACACGCGGCAGCTGCGGCCCGCAATAAGCTGTGAGCGTGCAGTGGCACCTGACAGGCCTTCAGACTGCCTGCCGCCGAACCATCAGGTGGCCCGATGCGGCCGTCACTCCAGCGCGGCTGACGCTGTCCTGCTGGTGACGTACGCGGCGCCCGCAGGCCCACACTGCCAACACGGCGCCAGGTAGGGGGGAGAGCATGCATAAGGAATCACGGCACCGACTCTGTTTCCGCATTCTGACTGCATTCGCTATTCTGGAAGGAAAGGATGCAATTATTTGCAACTTGTCAGACTGATTTCACACTGAAAACTTTCCAACGATACTGCAGTGCCTTTGTTGTTCAGAAGTACGATTTAATGTTCCTTCGGACGTGCATGCACCTTTGCCTTTCGTGGGCAAGTGCTCTACCAAGTGAGCTATCCAATCACGGCTCACGATCTGCCCCCACAGTTCTACCTCCGCCAATACTTCGTCTTCTCCGTAGAGCACGTGGTCACAAAAGCCAAAGGTCTCGAATTCGAGTCTTTGTCTGGCACACAGTTTTAATCTGACAGTAAATTTTGTTTTACAAAAAATGATTCAAATGGCTCTGAGCACTATGGGACTTAACTTCTGAGGTCATCAGTCCCCTAGAACTTAGAACTACTTAAACCTAACTAACCTAAGGACATCACACACATCCATGCCCACGACAGGATCCGAACCTGCGACCGTAGCGGTCGCGTGGTTCCAGACTGTAGGGCCTAGAACCGCGCGGCCACTCCGGCCGGCCGTTTTACACAATGGATGTAAGAATACAGATTGTAAACACATGATTGTCGACGTACTGTACAGAAGTTTAGGTCTGGCCGTGAAGAGTGCTCGGATAGCGTAATGGTAAGGCGACCTCTCGCGACAATTTGTTACAAGACACTTGTGGTCCATCAAGCCGGGAAAGACTCTCAAACTGGCCTACAAAACCCATGTAAAATACAGAGTGTGCGAGCCGCGCCAGGTTTTTTTTATCTTCCCGCTCTCTTATGCCACCGGTTTTCGTTAACATTCCCTGTGATGGTAAAGAAAGGAAGAGATTTTTGAACCCGTTATCTGAAAACTAATTGCGTTCCGAATTCAATCTAAATTTAACCCTTAGAAGTACAAGCACAAGCAAGAGGACCAGAGTAATAAAACAATTTCGTTGTTAATTTTACGATATTGAAATTCACAAAACTGTGAAGTAAAATTTAAAAAGACGCCTGTTTTACAATTTGTAGGTGCACATCTATGACAGAGTGCTACTAGCAGTACACGTAACGTAATGACTTTACGCAGTGAGTAAAAAGAAAATGGGTGCCATGCTCCAGCAGCTCCTCATAAGACACAAGTTTCTGTATCCAGTGCCAATTGACGGTTGAGGTTGTTTAAAAAGCGACGCCAGTGGAAAATGGATGACAGCAAACGAATAAATCCGAGTGATGAATCACGCTGTATACCCTGTAGCAATTCGATGGATGGGTCTGGGTTTGGCGAATGCTTGGAGAACGTTTAGAGCCAACAGTGAAGTACGGAGAAAATAGTGTTACGGTACTTCTAAATGGTTCAAATGGCTCTGAGCAGTATGGGACTGAACATCTGAAGTCATCAGTCCCCTAGAACTTAGAACTACTTAAACCTAGCTAACCTAAGGACATCACACACATCCATGCCCGAGGCAGGATTCGAACCTGCGACCGCAGCGGTCGCGCAGTTCCAGAACGAAGCGCATAGAACCGCTCGGCCACAACGGACGGCGTTATGGTACTGGTGTCTTTCTCGCGGTTAGGGTGTGGTCACCTTATTATGCTAAAGAATATGTTTAATTCGGAAGGATACGAACGAAGTTTACGGAATTGTGACCGCCTACTTTGGAGAAGCAATTCGGAGACGATGACCACATTAGTAGGACAATCGACTCTCTCATGAAGTAGCATATGAGAAGGAATGGTTTGTGAACAATAACATTCCTGAAACCGACTGGCCTGCTCAGAGTCACGACCTGATCTTTTTGGGATGAGTTAAAACGTCGACTTCACTCCAGATCTTTATGACTAATATGACTACCTTCTCTGCTTTCGGTTCTTGAGTAAGATTCGGCTGGCAGTACTCAAACTATTTTGAGACACCTCATAAAATGTGTACCCAGCACAGATGAAGCCGTCATAAATGGGTGTTAAAATATTTTCATTAAAAAATCACTACCTGTTTCGCGTCAATACAGATGCATCTTCACATGATCTGCATTAGAAATTAAAACGTTACACAGTTACATTGTCTTGAGAATAGACGTGTACTCTTATAAAGTGGCAAATATTCAATGACAGCCGTGTATTCACAGGTTTATTTAAACAGTGGTAGTGCGACAAAGTGATTGCTTAGAGCCAAGTCCCATCGTTCACGGTCAAGGTAGAAACAGACAGCAAGCTAAAATCGATATTCCATGATGAAATTGATTCGGACCGCGAGAGAACGTGCGTAGACAGTCTGGAAGCGCCTACGGGGCTAGCGTGAACTGTACTCATGGGTCGCAACTGCGAACAACCGGTGCTAGGTGGCGCTAGGGCGGGTCTCGGACCGAACTGACGCTGTCTATGGCAACAAAGATGACCTGTACGCACTTCTAGGCTGTTTTCGACATCGTCTTCTGCGGTTTCAATCGTTTAATCGTTAAATGTCATATTTAGCGTGCTATCTGTTTCTGTTTCCACGATGAACGATGGGCTCTAGGCAATCACTTTGCCGCGCCGTGATTCTTTAGATAAAGCTGTGAGGACACAGCTCCCTTTGAATATTTGGAACTTTATGGTAGCACACATCAATTCTCAAGACTCTGTGTTGTTTTAATTTCTTGAACGGGTCGCCTGAAGATCCATCTTTGTTGATGCGAAACCGGTAGTGGCTTTTTAGCAAACGTATTTTAAAAGCCACTGCGAAAGACTTTATTCACCATGTGAAATTCTGGCTGCTGTTTCTCGAGCCTTAAACTAATACTTCCCATATTAAAGTCCCCCTATATGTGTCGGAATACATTTGATCAGCTGATGTATACATAATTTCCTACGGAAAAGGAACGACCTTCGGTCATTAATGAAAAGTTAATTGTAATTATATGTACGAGGGGCGCCCAGCAAGTAATGCAATACATTTTTTTCTCGGCTACTTTCGGCTTAAAAATGCGAAATTTGTTGTGGGTTGTCGTGGAATATTCCTGACTCAGCTCTATAGTTTCACGAAGTTCCGATAGGTGGCGGCGCTATAAATAGCGTTGAAAATGGCGTCTGTAACGTAGATGCGTTCCAACCGGAGAGCAGTCATTCTTTTGGCGGTAAACCAGAGCATCCCAGATATTCATAGGCGCTTGCAGAATGTCTGCGGGGACCTGGTAGTGAAAAAAAGGCAATGCGAGTCGTCGGGCGAAGCGTCTGTCTTCATCGCAACAAGGTGGCGCCAACCTGTCCGATTTCCCGCGTGCCGGCCGGCCGCACACAGCTGTGACTCCTGCCTTGCTGGAACGTGCGGACACTCTCATTCGAGGTGATCGACGGCCGGCAATCAAACACCTCGGTGCACAGGTGGACGCCTCTGTTAGTAGTGCTGACACACTCGTCATGAGCTCACAGACCGGATCTCGCACCTTCCATCTTCTTTGGTCCAATGAAGGACGCATTCCGTGCAAGCAGTACGTGGATGATGCGGAAGTTATTGATGCAGCAAGATGCTGGCTCCGACGTGGAGCAATGGAGTGGTACCATGCGGTCATACAACCCCTCCGAATGAGATGGCATAAGGCCTTCGCATTGAACGGAGGTTATGTTGAAAAACGGGGTTTTGTAGCCTAAAGTGTGGAGAATAATGCGGTGCTCTGGAATTCTGAGTAAAACCAACCTGCTTTCAGAAAAAAAATACCTTTCATTACTTACTGCACGCCTCTCGTACAAAACATTTGTAACATTGCGATTAAGTTTACTTCTGTGGCGAACTGTAACAAAACGAAAGTGTGGAGAAATATATACTCCAAAACATAGGCCGCAAAGAGCCTATGATCTCTCAACCGCCTCGCCAGGCCCAGCAGGGGTATGAATTAAAAACGGAAAGAAATAAGATCGTCCCGAGACCTCACTAGAAGGTAATACTACGTTACTCATCTAAACGGCATGGTTTTCAACAATGGCAAGTGGCAGAAAAACCGGGAGCTTTTCATCGACAAACTGCTGGAACGTTTGAAATGTACTGATCTAGTGAAGCTATATGAATCTTTATATCGATAAGGATAGGAGCGGGAGCAATGAATTAAACCTTTAAAGTCAATACTGCCATTAGACGGTTTTTTATTTGCAGTTTTACATTTACACGATCATAATTCGGCTTTAGAGCCGAAATCATGATCGTGTAAATGTAACACTGCAAATAATAAACAGTCTAATGGCGGTATTGACTTAGAACAAATATATTATGGCTGTGGCCCCACATTATGAAAAAATTATTCAATGAATTAAGATTTGTGCCATGGCCTTTTCTTACTAGGCACGTGTGCTAACCACTACATCGCCATAGTATTGTGGCTACCACAGCTACACGAACTATCCTGGTCCAGTGCCCTCCCTCCTGAAGGTGTGAATTGAAGTTTGCGTGAGAGAGAGTGTAGGTCTAACGTAGTCCGTGCAGCGGTGGTAGCCACGATGCTATAATGATATATTGGCTAGCGTATCTGCCTCCTGAGCAGGAGACCTGGATTTAAGTCCTGGCTGTGGCACAGATTTTAATTCATTGCTTCAGCTTTTGTTCTTATAGATGATGTTCAAAATATATTCGCAGTCGCGAACATGGGCAACGGACAGCTTTATAATGGAATGATGACAATGAACCGGGATTGTTTGTCTCCACTTCCTCTGAATCACAGTGGTACGTTGTAAAGAGTCGCCGTTCATATATTCATTGGTCCAAGATTGTACACAGGAACTTTAACATTTTTATGCATGTTGATAGAGTTCAATGTGAGCACAGTTTGTAGCTCGACATATATCAAAACGGTACTCGACTTTTCGCCACATGTTCATAAGCATAACAGGTATTATGACCTCTACTGCGGCGTAGATCCGTTGTCTCAAATCTACCAGGTCCCGAACCTTTGTTCTGTAAACAATGTCCTTGATAAACCTAGAAGCACTGAAATCCAGCAGAATCAGACCTGGAGATAGAGGGAGCCAGGCAATGACACACACACACACACACACACACACACACACACACCGCTTCCTATCCAACGCTCAGGAGACGTCTCGTGGATAACATCGCTGAGATAGTAGGGTGGCTTACCATCCTGCTGGTAAATGACGTCGGGAGGCATCTGCGGAACTGCTTAGTTCGCCAACATCTCGGGATATGCGTGCCCTGTCACTGTGGACTCCATAAACAAAATGGACCAATCACACCATTTTTGTGTAATACCAACCACACATTACATTTTGGTTTGTCTCTTTAGCACTCAGACACATGTCCTGGAGTCTCACTTCAGTATATTCTACAGTTAAGTCGGTTAACTTTGCAGAGACGTGGAAGACAGGTTGATCACTGAATACTACTACACTGAGGTAGTCGTTCTTTTCGTCCACACAGCAAAATTAGATCACGGTTAATGAGATGTAAAAGTTAGCATTTGTATGCACGCAAACTCAAGACGTTTGCACACAATGTCGCGCATCGTCGAACGCGGAACCGCAAGTTTGTTACTAGCTTGCCTAACGGATTTACATGGAGTTCCCGCGAATGCTTCGCACACATTTTCCACTGTCTCTTCATTCACATTCCCAATAGGATGTTTTCTAGCATTTGAAATCAAACTTCTCGTTTCCCGAAGAGTTCAGTCACACTGATAAATCGATTTACGTGTGGGAGGATCCACGTTCCACTCTCTTCCTGTACTCCGCTGAATACGTGTTACAGTCCATAGCACACATGGCGTTTCCCGCTGTGGCATCCACATGTTGGCTGTCATGAGTGCGCCTGCCTGCTGCACAGTCAACATTTGTGTGCACGAGACATATGACTCAGTGCTGTTCATGAAATGGTGAGGATCACATCTCGGATAGTATCTCTATCGACGTGTATGAACCCAACAACATAAAACGTCGGGTTCTTTCGTTATAAGGAGTTGTTTCTGTACAATTTTAGCCCGGACACACTGTATATTGTACACTGCTGCCGGCCGCTGTGGCCGAGCGGTCTAGGCGCTTCAGTCTGGAACCACGCGACCGCTACGGTCGCAGGTTCGAATCCTGCCTCGGGCATGGATGTGTTTGATGTCCTTAGGTTAGTTAGGTTTAAGTAGTTCTAAGTTCTAGGGGATTAATGACCACAGATGTTAAGTCCCATAGTGCTCAGACCCATTTGAACCATTTTTTTGTACACTGCTGGACATGCAAAATGCTACACCAACAGGGACCGAAGATATCACAGCCAAATTGATTTGGGAAATGACACTTTGTACAATGATCATGTAACTGAAGATTTCGTCCCATGTGAAGTGAGGAAGATGATGAAGTAAGTATTGAATGTTGTCGCCAATGCTGGCTATAATCGCTGCTACACGACTCGACATTATATCGAAGAGGCTGTGGCTGTGTTGTTGGGTTATGGCAGCCCATGCTGCTCCCACATATTGCTAAAGTTGATCTGGTGTAGCAGCGGGTGGTGTATGCAGGGCCAGTCGTTCCGCAATCATCGACGGACGTTTTCGATAGGCGAATATCGGGAGAACAGGGAGGCCAAGGTAGCACTTCAGTCCGATAGGAGATGAAGAAGTCTGGAATGTCGCATTGTCCTGCTGCAATGCGGCCATCGCCAAGCTCCCAAGCTATGAGAGGACAACAGGCTCCAGCACTTCGGAGGTGTGACGCCGGCTAGTTAGTGTACCGACAATGCGTACTGCAGTGGAATCCATTACCACCCAAACCATAATACCGGGTACAGGACCAATATGGCGATATATAAGGCAACAGTTCAACAGTCTCTCACCACGGTGCCTCGCAAACACCGTGGTGTTGGAGGCAAAATCGGAAGTCGTCGGTAAAAAACAATGTCATTCCATTCGGTTGTCCATGTCCGTCGCTCATCGCACCGTTGCCGTCTCAGTGGTAAAGGCAGCAATGGACTCCTTGCGGACAGACCACCCTGCAAACGACGTCCAATTGTACGCGTGGACATAGAACGTTGCGCAACAGGCCTAATTTGTTGCGATATGTTCGTAATGTGGCAGAGCGATCCATCACTGCAACGCGCACAATATGCCTGTCATCCCATTTAGTGGAGCAACGAGGTGGTGAAATCGGTCCAGTCGGTCTGTCGTTCCCCCCTGCATCCAGCGATAACAGACATGATCATCAATTTCTCTGAAGGATAATCCGCAATCCCCGTACGCAACTATTCTTTCTCACTCTAACTCCGAAAATTGCTTGGAAGACGCTCGCTAACTTGTACGAGGCATACTGAAGCTGCTTAGGTAAAACAACCGCATGAAAGAACAATTCCAGTACGTCCACAAGGACGCCTGTTCCCCCTTTATATAGGGCTTGCAGCCGGCCATGGTGGCCGAGCGGTTCTAGGCGCTTCAGTTTGGAACCGCGCGACCGCTACGGTCGCAGTTTCGAATCCTTCCTCGGGCATGGATGTGTGTGATGTCCTTAGGTTAGTTAGGTTTAAGTAGTTCTAAGTTCTAGGGGACTGATGACCTCAGATTTTAAGTCCCATGGTGGTCAGAGCCATTTGAACAATTTAGCGCTTGCAGGTGGCGTTACTTGACGCTCGTGATGTGAGCCTGCGCTGAAATACCAATAATATACATCTCTCGTCACCTCCGACGCATGCTGCAGATCTGAAACGACTGGGATGCATCCTTCAGCGTATTGCATTTCAGGTGGTAAGCAGTGTATGTCAAGATACCTTCGAACGAAAGAAAGATGGCCAGTTCAGCAACTCTGTTTTAAGAGTTGAAAATTAGATTCGGTAAAGTTGGAGTTATACACTACTGGCCACTAAAACTGCTACACCAAGAAGAAATGCAGAAGATAAACGGGTATTCATTGGACAAATATATTATACTAAAACTGACATGTGATTACATTTTCATGCAATTTGGGTGCATAGATCCTGAGAAATCAGTACCCAGAACAACCACCTATGGCCGTAATAACGGCCTTGATACGCCTGGGCATTAAACCAAACACAGCTTGGATGGCGTGGACAGGTACAACTGCCCATCCAGCTTCAACACGATACCACAGTTCATCAAGAGTAGTGACTGGCGTATTGTGACGAGCCAGTTGCTCGGCCACCGTTGAACAGACGTTTTCAATTGGTGAAAGGTCTGGAGAATGTGCTGGACAGGGGAGCAGTCGAACATTTCCTGTATCCAGAAAGGCCCGTACAGGACCTGCAACATGCGGTCGTGCATTATCCTGCTGAAATGAAATGTAGGGTTTTACAGGGATCGAATGAAGGGTAGAGCCATGGGTCGTAACACATCTAAAATGTGATGCCCACTGTTCAAAGTGCCGTCAGTGCGAACAAGAGGTGACCGAGACGCGTAACCAATGGCACCCCATACCATCACGCCGGCTGATACGCCAGTATGGCGATGACGAATACACGCTTCCAATGTGCGTTCACCGCGATGTCGCCAAACACGGATGCGACCATCATGATGCTGTAAAGAGAACCTGGATTCATCCGAAAAAATGACGTTTTGCCATTCGTGTACCCATGTTCGTCGTTGAGTGCGCCATCAAAGGCGCTGTGATGTCTGTGATGCAGCGTCAAGGATAACTGCAGCCATGGTCTCCGAGCTGATAGTCCATGCTGCTGCAAACGTCGTCGAACTGTTCGTGGAGATTGTTGTCTTGCAAACGTCCCCATCTGGTGATTCAGGGATCGTGACGTGGCTGCACGATCCGTTACAGCCATGCGGATAAGATGCCTGTCATATCGACTGCTAGTGATATGAGGCCGTTGGGATCCATACGGCGTTCCGTATTACCCTCGTGAACCCACCGATTCCATATTCTGCTAACACTCATTGGATCTCGATCAACGCGAGCAGCAATGTCGCTATACGATAAACCGCAATCGCGATAGGCTACAATCCGACCTTTATCAAAGTCGGAAACGTGATGGTACGCATTTCTCCTCCTTACACGAGGCATCACAACAACGTTTCACGAGGGAACGCCGGTCAACTGCTGTTTGTGTATGAGAAATCGGTTGGAAACTTTCCTCATGTGAGCACGTTGTAGGTGTCGCCATCGGCGCCAACCTTGTGTGAATGCTCTGAAAAGCTAATCATTTGCATATCACAGCATCTTCTTCTTGTCGGTTAAATTTCGCGTCAGTAGCACGTCATCTTCGTGGTGTAGCAATTTTAATGGCCAGTAGTGTAATTATGTAATGAGATCCAATGATCACGGCAAATGAATCGGAAGACATTGTAAATGTTAGTCATGGATAGAAAATGCAATTGCTTGTATATAAAATTATATATAAGAACTAGAATTTAAGACTTCCCATTAAAGAATAACCTTAAGTCATGTATTAAAATCGTTCTTTTGGGCACCGTTGTCACCACTGGAAGTAGTTGTTGGGTGTGGCAGGTGCGCCTGTGTGACGCGCCTCGCAGTTTTTCGCTGTGAGGAGGATTCCATCCGAGGCAGGCGCGCCCCTGCTTCCGGAGACGGGGGTGGCCCCCGCGTTGTCTTATTAGGGCGTCCGCGACGGCGGGCAGGCGGCGCGCCGGGCCGCGCATGCAAAGCACAGACCATTGTATCCGGCCCCCGGCGCAGCCCTGCTATCGCTGACACGGCCGGCATATGAAATTCCACCAGCCGCCCCGCCCCTCCCCTCGACTCGCAGTCGCCGTCGCGACGCAATCATTCCGTCCGGCGGGCGCATCAGCAGCGCTATCGCAGCCGGCGTTTGCAGAAATGCCGGCTCGTATACAAAAATGGCGCCGAGACATTTTCCCCATAATATCTCATTTGGCATCGCGCGTTTGGAAACGCGAACAGTAGCAGTTCTCGACTTCCCTCTGCTTTGCGTGGACAATTTTTCTTATCGGCTTCCGAGGCAAAAAGCGCAACTTTTTTTTTATCTACTTTCCTTCCCTCTTCTCCCCTCTTAAATCACCGTACCGCTCTTAGATACGAGAAGCGATTCCGTTATGGAACAGTCGGCATTGCGTATTTTTAAAATTGAATTTTTCCACAGCTTCGGAATGGTGACCCTTCTATCCTTAAAAGTGAACATCTTCCTTGTCTTCGAGCGTTAAGATGAACATCAAAAAAAGTAAAATAAAACGAATAGAATGTAATACGGTCGAATCAGGCGATCCTGAGGGAAGAGATCAGGAAATGAGATACTACTGGGCAGCAAAACAGGTGAGCGTTGGCAATAGAAAGAGACTTTAAAACGTAAACTAATTGTAGCAAGAAAACAGATTCTGAAAAAGATAAATTTGTAAAAATTTAATATAAATTTAAGTGTTAGGATTTGTTTTCAGAAGGTATTCGTATCCTGGGATGGAAGTAAAACTCTCAGACAATAAGAAAATACTAACTTTTATAATGTAGTTCTACAGGATAATACTGAAGATTAGATGGGTACATTGGACAACTAATTAGAAGTTATTGAACCTAATCGGAATAAAAAAATTTGTAACACAACCTGACTAAAAGAAAGATACAGTGTTCCTTCAGACGTGCATATATATGTGAAGGAACATTGTATAACTGAATTGCCAACAGACATTGTACAATAACATAATAAGTATTACATATATCGACTGGTTGAAACGACGATCACATTGAATATATCTCTCTGGCATGAATCGCGTAGGATGTGTATGAGCATTAGGAGATGTGGGCAAGATCGACATATGGAAGTTTGGGTTAGTTGTGGGGCCGTGCTCGGATATCCGAAGTGGTTAAGGTGACCGCTCACGTTAAGTGGGAAATACGAGTTCAAATCCCGGTACGACACAAATTTTCGTAAGTCATTGATAAATAGCAGAGCTGAAGTCAGTATCGATTCACAGTCTACGAATCAAATTTCGTAAAAGAAAGCATCGGTTGATAAAATCCACCTTAAGTCAAAAATGATTCTTCATTTTTGTAATGGAGGGAAGAGAGAGAGAGAGAGAGAGTGCGTGGTGGGAGGGGGGCGGGGGACTGACTACAATAAGCAGTTTCAAAGGCTTGTACAAAAAAGAATATGGTGGAGAACTGTATCAAATCACTCTTCAGAATGAAAAAGGCAACAAAAACATCAAAGACAACAAAAACAAACCTCTTGTGAATAAATGTGTGGCACCGAACATTCAACGATATAAGAAATGTCGTACTATCATAATAGAGGTCCAAATATTGCATAAAACTCTGATTTACCGTCACAGTCTTTGAAAATCAGCATCTGATGATCTTAGTCTTTTCCATTTTACCGCCTTAAAATAGCGAAACAATCAGTGCACGCTTTTACAATCAGACATGGCTTTCACCCGAACTAAAGCTTGTAGTAAGTGGAAAATATCAAATTACAACTTAGTAATTGACTTGAAAATTTTTTAGAAGTAGTAAAATCTCTCAGAAGTCTTAAACGGCCATTAATGAAATATCTTCGTGGGAAGTTTTGGGACAACTGCTATAACGACTCAGGATTGTTAACTGGTCCTGCTGTTACGGTTTGGGTCTGCTGTCTATATTTTTTTGCTTCGGCATTTGTCCTATCGACATCTTCCGATAATTATCAACAACAGCCCACCCACCACCTGAGAGCTATTTTTGTTCTGTGGCCCCATGCTCATCCTATCGCCTTAAATGTAAGGAGTACCATGTGTGTATCTGTTCGTGAACCTTCGAAAACTTTATACTACAGCATTCATATATTTACTTTCTGGATCAAGCGTCCTTGACAGTCTGACATTTCCCCAAAAAGAGAGTGGAAAGCCACTAAAAATCCACTCTCAGGTAGGCCGGTCTATTACAGTAACAGTAGGTAATCCGGAATACGGATTCGACCCTGTTACCAGAAGACAGCGAGCTGCGTCTGAAGATAACTAAGCGTGTCTGGTACAGCTTTTCCTCGCGTCTCCTAAATCATTCAAGGTGAATGTAAGGAAGCTAATTATTTTTAATGGTGCTTCATTAATATTTACTTAACGCAATGACTTGTTTCATGGCGGTGTTATACTGCAGCAGTGGTCTGACTCTCTCTCTCTCGCAATTCACACACACACACACACACACACACACACACACACACACACACACACACACACACACACACGTGGCAGGTGAGACACGAACACGTAAGAACACAGTGCAATTTGATGACATTTCCGCTGTTTGACTGTGCAGACTTCTTTGTTTTAAATTAGCTATCGCGATTTTGGGGTTTTGCGTATAATTAGACTTATATCGAACATTGTGGTACTTGACAATGGCTTAATGCCGTAACCATAATATAAAGAAAGATGTTCGTACAGTCAATTGGTGGAAATATCATTCAAACATTACAATATGACTGTGGCCCAAAAATAGTATCAATATAGTGAAGAATGTTCCCTCTGCTATACCCTTCCTGTCTACTGCAATAAAGTATTTGTTTTGAAATTGGAAATTTCACATTTGGGCTTTATAGTTTGTATTTTTGCGGTTCAGTACCTCAGTCGGTAACAACGGAACCCTTGTAGGATGACTTTTTTGAGCGTACCTCTCTCTATCTGTCCGACTATTAAAGACACATTTTCTCAGAAGCTGGTTGATGTATCAAATGGAAATTCATGTCACTTACTAAGATCTACGATCTCTTGGCGGTGTAAAAAACTGGAGCTCCTACGCCAATGCAATCAAATGATACGACTATTTATGTCCCATATTTCAGTACTCGCAAACCCACTCATGAAAGCCAATAGAGTACTTCCCGTTGGCCTAGAATGATGAATTGTGGCAAGAAGCAAGGTTTGACTGTAAAACTAAAAGTAAAAATCCGAAAACTGTTAACTTGTATTTGTATGACATAAAAATATTCCTTTGCCACTTGTTATCCGACTTCATAATTTAAGTCTCGGAATTGCCAGAACCGATATCTTGCCAGTATCAATGACGATAATAGGCAGAAATTGTCGATATTGTCGATTTCCGGGAAGGATGACCTATACACACAATTAAGTTTGTATGAAACCCCCTGTGAGCGATTCCTTCGCGCACGTGGCCCATTTTTTACCCATTTAATTTCTTTGCCTCTAATTTCGATCGTTCATCCCCATAATCAGTCAAGCCGTCAAGCTGGAACTTGGCATCATCGTTAGTCCAAGTTAGACTGTAGGCAGTGTGTACAGACTGACGCTGTAGTGCTGTTGGTATGCGCATTACTTTCGCGAAGAGGGCTATTTGAAACAGTGTTGAGGTGGAAGACAAGGTGGTGATAGACGCGTAGATAGTTCTTGTAAAATAACAGAGGGCAGAAGCGCCCTGATTAGGAACTGTGTCGAATCATGTCTTCTGTACTCTACTGCGAGATTCCAATGATCAAATTTTTTCGTCTTCGGATACAGCTTTACGTCGAGCGCCACCCAATTATTGTGAGTCAGTTACTGCGACCACGAAGGGGAACAGGCTGAGACTTGTACCGTAGCCTATACAAAGAAAAGTCCTTCATGTAACATCATTATCGTTTCGAAGTCTTGTGTATAAACTGAGGCGGTACAAAAGCCTCCTCAAGCTATAGGGACAGAAATTATGTTTTTCTGGCTCATATTGGGCGCCGAAATTACGCAGTGACGCTCCATTCCTATAACCACCTGTTTCCTGGCCGACAAACTAGTGTAGGTAAGTCATTAAAGATCAAAGGTTTAGAGGTGGTAACAGATTACATGAAGGAAAAGTGGTTAATACGGAACCACATAGTTCGCAATAAACGCCTTGTTAATTTAGGTTTTCAGTCAAACAAAGACATCAAACAATTGCCCGATATAACTCAAAGTATTTGGCTGGAATGTAAGGCTTTTTCATACAGAATGATTCAGCTAAATGTGGACGAACTGCAGGAAACTATTCTAGAAAAAATAAGGAGCAAAAGAGTTCATATGGACAGATGGCCGGAAATTCGCTCCAAGGGAGCTACACACACTTGAAGGAGGAGGTAAAAGATTTTTGTGAATGTAGGTTAATGATTGTAAGCACACATAAGAACACGCCAGCCAAGTGGGAATGTTGGGTCTGCACCGGTATTTTAGCTCCACACCCAAGAGGTCAGTGAGCTGGGGCACCATCAAGTGGTATCCACATTACCCTTCGTACCACCAAAGGCACATCTTCCAGCAAGGGAAGGCAAGGTCACCCGCAGGAAGTGCGGATATGCCTCGCCCGTAGGGCGTTGTGGAAGGATGACGAATCCCACGGTGCAGTCGCCAGCAAGCCCCAACCAAACATTGAGGCTAAATCATACCATGGGGATTCTCCATAGCCCACAGTGGCTGTTGTTAAGGCTGACCATAGCGCCGTTGGTAAAGGTAGTCTCATCTGTGAGTAGGACTGATGAAGAACTCCCAGCACCGTGGTGGTCTGTGCGATGAATCAGCAGCAGAGGCAAGTCCGTAAATAATAAGGCCAGTACACATTGTGATACGATTAGTGGCAGTTGTGACCAACGTTCCACGCTTCGTCTGGCTTACCCCCTGCTGGCTGGCTACTCACCTACCTGGTGCTGATATTTGCGACGCTGTTAGATCTTTTATCTGCATCTTAGAGTGGATGTCCCTCCCTCTGAGCAAAATTCCGGCCATATGTCCATATTACCTTCTTTGCTCATTACCTTCGCAGGCATCTTTTTCTGTGGTTTGTCCCCATTTAATAAAATCGCTCTGTATAAAGTGAGTTTTTGAATGTAGTCTGTTAAATGTCAGAAGGTCATCGAGCGACTAACTATAAAAAGAATGTCGTTTTTAAGAAATCATCGCATAAGAACAAGGATAATCATCATATAATAGGATAATCATCATATAATAACAGAATAGGTGTCCCATTTCCACTATCTAGGATGTGACACAATTTTTGAAGACGAGAAAGGGGAAACCGCCAGTTCTATGGCCGCTGCTCCTGGGCCAGTCAAAAGGGCAGACAGGAATGCCCCAGTGATGAATACAGGAGGTAGCATTGTCCGTGTGCAAACTGCTGTAACGGTGTCAAGAAGGGGGGCCCTTGCCGTTTGGTTTTACTGACCATAGCAGCAAATCTACCGGTGAATAATACATTGGCATATCAGTTAACACACACAAAATGGTTCAAATGGCTCTGAGCACTATGGGACTTAACAACGGAGGTCATCAGTCCCTTAGAACAGAACTACTTAAACCTAACTAACCTAAGGACATCACACACATCCATCCCCGAGGCTGGTTTCGAACCTGCGACCGTAGCGGTCACGCGGTTCCAAACTGAAGCGCTTAGAACCGCACGGCCACAACGGCCGGCTAACACACACATGCACGCAAGCAAACACATCACAATTATAACTTCTTTTGAGTGTAGCGCTTTTAAATCTTCATTCTCCCCAGTTCTTTACTTTTGCGAGAGCAATTTTCTTGACCATTATTGTAGCATATTGCAATAATGATGGACGCCATTGCTGTTCTTTCAAACTTCAGTTTGTTCATGATTTTTTTCCATCCATAAAGTTCGTCAGATTTCATTACAGGCATTAACTTTACCCACTTTTCATCGGATCCCACGTGTCATATGCTTTCTAAGACAAAAAAAAAGAAGGAAAAAAACGGCGCACCACTAACGAATTACTCGAACTTGATGTACATGCACGGAGAAACAAATGATCACAATCACAGAAAAATTCGATGATTCATTCAAGAGAAAAAGCTTCACAAATTGAGCAAGTCAATAACGCTTCGGTCTACCTCTGGCCCTTATGGAAGCCGTTATTAGTCTTGGAATTGATTGACGGAGCTGTTGGCTGTCCTGAGGGATATCGTGCCAAATTCTGTCCAACTGGCGCATTAGTTCATCAAAATTCCGATCCGGTTGGAAGGCCCTGTCCATAATGCTCCATATGCTCCGAACTAGGGAAAGATCCGGCGACCTTGCAAGCGTGAAGAAAAGCAATAGAAACTCTGGCCATGTGGGGGCGGATGTTACTTGCTAAAATGTAAGCCCAGGATGGCTTGCCGTGAAGTGCAGTGAAGAGAAACAAAACGAGGTGTAGAATGTCGCTGACGTACCGCTGTGCTGTAAGGCTAGCGCGGATGATGACCTACGCGGTCCAGCTATGAAAAGAAATGGGACGCCAGAATGTCGAGAAATGGAACGCCAGAATGTCACTCGTGGTTGTCGGGCCATTTGACGGGCGACAGTCAGGTCGGTACCCCACCGCTGTCCAGGGCGTCTCCAGACACGTCTGGAACATCATTGTCTTCAGTGATGAGTCCTGCTTCGAACTGAGCGCTGATAACCAGCGAAGATGTCCATCAGAACGACAAAATGGCTTCAAATGGTTCAAATGGCTCTGACAAGGAAACCTCCCCATCACCCCCCCCCCCTCAGATTTTGTTATAAGTTGGCACAGTGGATAGGCCTTGAAAAACTGAACACAGATCAATCGAGAGAACAGAAAGAAGTTGTGGGGAACTATGAAAAAAATTAGCAAAATATACAAACTTAGTAGTCCATGCGCAAGATAAGCAACATAAAGGACTGTGTAAGCTCAGTAGCGCCGTGGTCCCGTGGTTAGCGTGAGCAAAAAAAATGGTTCAAATGGCTCTGAGCACTATGGGACTTAACATCTGTGGTCATCAGTCCCCTAGAACTTAGAACTACTTAAACCTAACTAACCTAAGGACATCACACACATCCATGCCCGAGGCAGGATTCGAACCTGCGACCGTAGCGGTCGCGCGGTTCCAGACTGTAGCGCCTAGCACCGCTCGGCCACTTCGGCCATCTAGCGTGAGCAGCTCCAGCCCGAGAGGGGCTTGGTTCAAGTCTTCCCTCGAGTCAAAAGTTTAATTTTTTACTTTCAGATAATTATTATCTGTCCGTCCGTCCGTAGTATGGGGACCCTACACCTACACAAACATTGAAACACACGACTTCAGTCGACTACAGCGCACGGAAGAGAGAGTATTCCCGCTAACGAGGCTCCCTGGCTGGCAGTTGACTGTTCGCTACTTTGGACGAGAGTGCATTAAATGCGTGAGATGTATTCAGTGGGCAATATGAATCCAGCAAATATAGCTCGCGACTACAATGAACGAACGGACAGATCATAACTTTGCGAAAATAAAGCAAGTAAGCTTTTCACTCGAGGGAAGACTTGAACCAAGGACCTCCCGATCCGCAGCTGCTCGCGCTAACCACGGGACCACGGACGGCACTCCTGAGCTTACGCTATCCTTGATGTTGCCTATCTTGCGCATGGACTACTCAGTTTGTATATTTTGGTTATTTTTTTCATAATTCCACACGACTTCTTCCTGTTTTCTCGATTGATCTGTTTTTCAAGGCCTATCCACTGTGCCAACTTATAACTAAATCTGAGGGGAGTGCGGTGGGGAGGTTCCCTTGTGAGCACTATGGGACTTAACATCTGAGGTCATCAGTCCCCTAGAACTTAGGACTACCTAAACCTAACTAACCTAAGGACAGCACACACATCCATGCCGGAGGCAGGATTCGAACCTGCGACCATAGCAGCAGAGCGGTTCCGGACTGAAGCGCCTAGAACCGCTCGACCACAACTACCGGCCTCAGAACGACATCCAACAGCTTTATCGACCAACGCCAAATCGAATAACTGCTTGCAAAAGGACTTTAAGTGGTCTAGCTCGTTACTGACGTGATCAATTTGTGAAGATTTTTCTTTTGAATAAATCATTCAATTTTTGTCTGAAATTATAATCATTTGTTTTTCTGTACATGTACACCACATCTACCGATCTCCGTCCGTTTCGGACAATTCGTTAGTCGTGTGTTTTTTCTGTCTTTAGTGTATCTTCTAGTGCAGTGAATGAGCTACAAGTTTGGCAATGTTTCACGCAACACATTACAGCTGGGGTATACATATGACGAAATGCAGGCTGGGATTTTATTGCCGCAGTCTGTTCGTGGCTCCAGAAAGACGTGGACTCGATAGTACTGGGGAAGAAATATTGGCGAACGAGGAATTTATGAATGTCTTGTCGACTGATTCGTGGGGTAGGCTTTATGGCTGCCCTGCTACAAATAACTTTAGTAAAATAAATCAAGCACCACAACGTGTAACACGACGAACATGCAACTAGCTGCGTCGTTTCCTGACACAGACTGTCTGTCTGCCGTGTTTCAGGGTACTTCGGCAAGTACCTGAACAAGTACAACGGCAGCTACATCCCGCCGGGCTGGCGCGAGTGGGCGGGCCTCATCATGAACTCGCGCTACTACAACTACTCCATCAACCTCAACGGCAAGCGCATCAAGCACGGCGACGACTACCACAAGGTGAGTGGCCGGCTGCGTTGCCTCCTTTTTCTTCGACGACGGGCCTCAACGCCCGTCGGGGTAAGTGGAACCTGGCTGCTGGGCCGCGAGTACGAACCTGATGCTCTGCCTGCCTCTTGCAGCCAGTGTGTTCTCAGCAAAGCTAGCTGAGCACTCTTCAACGGATCCACTCAAAGTTCGAGGCTGCAACCGTCATTACAGAAGTTTTAAATTTCTAAGGTCATCGTATCGTTCGAGAAAATAGCAATTTCTTTCTTCACCCGTGAGGCGATATATGAAAATTTTGTTTATGGTGCAATTTGTGAAAAGCTCTAGCGTCATGTTAACTTTCTGCTGAAAGAAAAACTTAATTAGGAAGAGTACACTGTCCAGCAGTATGTACTATCTACACTCTGTATTCAGCTGTGGTATGAACATAAACACTCGCAATCCGCGCATTGATCTTGTGTCTTGTACACACACTTATTATAATTATGACGTGCCGACATCCAATGTATTCCACGATCCTTACACATATATTTGTCATCGACACGATGCAGAGCGTAGATGGTGGAGGTTGTATCCAATGTGAAGCTGAAGATCCTGAGATAGTAACATAGTCTTACTGAAATCGGTCATCCAAATAAATACTTTACTTGCGGTCTTGGTTGTTTGGAGTTTTTCCAGAGTTCATACCCAAACAAAATATCTAAAAGTACATTATTACTTTAATTATTTGTTTTACTTATTTTTGTTTCATGTTTTAAATTGTTATTTTACGTTTATTTCTATTTTTAGTTTACCCTTTTACATAAGTGTATTTTGTTGGTTTAAAATAATAAGTAACTAATTACTATGATACGAAATCATTACAATAATGATAATCTGTATAGAAATGCTTAAAAGATAGTTCTTTTTTTACATCCAGTACAACAAATAAACGAAATTTCTTCACATAATACACACGACGGACAGCACAACATAAAACAAAATTCAGTAGAATTCACGAACTGTGGCGGGTTATCTTCTAAATATCCCGATTTGTATCAGCCATATTTGAGTACACTGGAAAATGTTGGTGAAGAGAGAACTGATGATGTACTAGTGACTGTAGCTTGATTATATTTCTTTTCAACTGGACAGTGACATAATAATCATTCAGTAGAACTAGATATCAAAATTTCTCACAAACTTCTTCCAACATCCAATGTCATATACGTGTAACGGCTCTATCTGTCCTGTCGAGCCTTTTGGGATCACGAGACGAACAAGTTCCTTGTCACTGAAGTTATATTTCTACTAAAATGATCGACGTTTCGACCCCTCTGCTGGCATCTTCCTCAGGATCTTATGGTGTACACTACTGCTAGAACACTGTCAGATACGAGGACACTCGAAAGAACAGATACCATTGATAACCGGTGCCGGTCGGAGCACACATTTTCAACATGTCCCCAATGATGTATATCAACGCCTGTTTGCAGCTAGGGTGTCGATTTATCACTTCATTTCTAGAGAAGCTGCACGGTCATCAATGGTATCTGTTCTTTAGGGAACAGATACTACCTTCATATATAGAAACTAGTCGGACGAACAAATTTCCTTAAGCAATCTCGTTTATGGGTGAACTGCAAAATTTTTACGAATTTCAGCAGCACTCGTCTATCGTCACTACTAGATGTTCGACATTTAGCTGGCTCGTTGAGATACACTTTAGGGTGACCATTTCTAGTAAGACTATTTCAGAAGATAGGTTTGATATTTCGGAATTCAGTCGCTTGTAATAACACAGTGTTTACCTTTATTCACTGGTCCCTTAATAAAAGACTCTCCGTTGTAATGCTTCTTCATCAAGAGTCAGAAAATGTGTTATAGCTTCGAGGTACCCCTTGGTGGCGTCTCATACATTCGTATTGGTGTTCACTGGGACTGTAGCAAGGCTCATGCGCTGCGTGTCTCTGCCGTACGTTAACGCTTCCTTGGAATGCGAGACTTCTCCCACCAGGAACAAGTGGCTGTACGTACAGAACGACACGGCAGGAGATTTCATTAAGCAACGCGTGCGTACAGCCGAATACGTGCCTCTCATAGTCATTGCCTCAACTTGTTGGGGCTTTAAAACACCAGTAGAATTCCCAATCACGGCAGCGCGGATCACCAACGTCGAAACAAATATATTTCCGGCATTAGTAATAGATGGAAATATGTATTCCGACAATGGAACTAACAAGTGGCTAAAGTAATACTGTTAATATCTCATAAAAACTATAAAATGGTAGTTGCCAGAAAAAATTAAATTTCATCGTTCCTTTATGTTTATAAATACAAAAAACGAACAAATGTTTTTGGCTTGCGCAGTAATCTGAATATTGTTCATTATGATAACGTAGCATAGCAATTTACAATGTATCCTTCACGCCCAGTGCAGTATCCTGTATCCTGCGCGCATTCGAAGTCTCCGTCTGCAACAGACCAGGAATTTTATTCCTACCTGTGCTGCTTCAAGTAGCCTACACGTCTAAAAATCAGAGGGAGCGAAGTTTGCTACGCTTTGATGAAAGACGAAGTCAGATGTCGCAAACGTTCTTGGTTCGCTATAAACCTCGCCCGGCTACCCCCCCTACCTCTCCCTCCCTCTCTCTCCCTCCCCCCCCCCCCTCTCTCTCTCTCTCTCTCTCTGTCTCTCTCTCTCTCTCTCTCTCTCTCTCTCTCTCTCTCTCTCGCTCTCGCTCTCTCAGGATACAAAATTACTTTCCTTTAGACACCAATTTGATTTCATTAAAAACCGAAGATGATATCTCAGAACATTTGAATGCGATACACCGGCGGTACACTAGAAATATGATTTCTTTCAAGAACCATCCACAGTTGCTGCTTCTCGTGAGCGGCAAAAAGTGTAATTTATTGGATTTCTTGTTAGCCGATTAGCGTCCATGAAAACAGGTTTCTTCCAATCGATGATTCTTGTAAGGAAACCATCACATTCTCGTTCAAGTTGTTCTCACGTTCATGAGTTAGCAGTCGCGAAACACTCGTTGTTGACGCTGTTACAAAGAAAACGGCGTTCGGCATGTAAAAAATGGCGTGCTGAGACATTTTCAATATCTAAAACTTAGTTTTATTCCGTAGAACTGCAATAAATTAAATGTTACCGATGGTAAACTGTAATGTTTCAGAAAAAAGACTACGTTGCTGTCTTGGACGACTGAACTCTTCTGGTTAGGACAAACTATCGTTGTCACCCACAGTAAACAGAGTAACAGGATTCGCCTCAGTGTCTTCCGTTAAGAACGATAAAAAAAGGCGTAGAGTGTAATACATTCATTTTCGTTCCCCCATACTATACGTAATTTTGTACTGTACTTCACGATTATAAAATATCTCTCTTGTTCGGATCAAACTGCGTGCAAAGTTCTAAGTGAGCTATCTTTCTGCTTGAAAGTTTATTTATTTATTTATTGCGCTGATAAATTATTTATGCATTTGCTATATATACATAAACTTCGAATGCGGCTTATTGTACTGGTCTAAACAGATTCCTTAATTTTTCGAGCGATATGCTGTTGTTTACTAATGATGACACTAAGTAATGTTAAGTGAATAATAATTTTCTTGTGCACGTAGCGTATACATGTTCTTGTCTTCGAACATTATTTCTTTCACACTCTAATTACACATATGCCAACTAACACGAATAGCAAAACTTCTCTCCCACTTTTTCGCACTGCCATCCCGTAGAACATCCGTCTAACTTTGTAAATGACAAAACTGAGAAGTCTTCTCCAGTTACTGCCACTGCTCACTACTCAACACCCTAATGGTACAGTGTAACAAAACCCTCCTGCTATTTGAGGAATAAATGACTGACCCAGAAACAGTCAGTTCATTATCAGCGAGAAACAACTTGAAAATGGCGTGAGAAACAGTCGTTAGTGATGAGTCAAAATATCCTGTAAGTCCTCTGAACTGGTTTACGAATACAGAAGAGTCGGTATAGAAACCAATGCTCACTCGAATATGTACCCACAAGAAATAAATCACGAACTTACTTTACGAAACAACCTTAGTTATGTTACGTTTACTGGAATATGTGGGACCAAAACCTGAAACATAGCACGCTATTTGGAGAGCACAAATTTAATCTCGTTTCGAAGTTCAGAAACGTGTGTCAGTAAGTATTGTGGCTATAATATCAGCTAATAGGGAAATGAACTTTTACAAAGGCATGTTGGGTAACCGTGAGGTGAACTTGAAAAGCGACAGTTGACTTTTCTTCTTCGCATAACTGCAGTGTCTGTTACTACACTTGTTCTGTATTGAACCAGTCTAATGTGTGAAGAGAGCTAGTCAGCTTCAAAGTACTTTCCCCTCTTTTAATAAAGCAACATGTCTCAGAGAAATAGATTAGCATTCATTTGATTCTTCTAATCGTTTTCCCTTCTTCTCTTTGTTAGCTGTTTCATAGTAAATAAACTTATAGAAAAAATGCAACACCCTCAAGGAGTGCACTCAGTGGCACCCTGGTGTAATATGTGCATACTGAGAGGACTTAATGTTGATTTTTCATTAGTCACTGCCACCGGCCATCAGATGGTATTCAGGAGGATCTCCATCTATGCACCTCTGTTTTGTCTCAGCAGGCAGTAACTCTTCCGAGTTTAGAGGTGAACAGTATTTGCAACATTCATTCCTGGGTACAACCATGTCCCGCCGACGAATAAGTACTCCTGTTGAGCAAACTGAGTCGTTTGGCTGGTGCTGCGTTTTGCGCCTGTGGGAAACCGTATGGACGTATCGACAGAGAGCTGCACGTGTCCGGCACAGTGGCTCGGTGGTGTGTCGCCGCGGTTAGCAATGGGCTACGGAACATTCTCGCACCCCTAGACGTCCGCGTCGTACAGACCCAAGTCAAGATGTCCAGGCATTGAGCGAGCAGCTGTGGCCGACCAAACGTAATCCAGGGAAGAAATCCAGGCACATGTTACACGTGCTGCGTCACAAAAGAGCACTGGCAACCATCTGCCGGCAGCGGGACTAAGAAAACGTGTGAAAGTGGCCATGCTATCACTGACACCAAGACTCCACCGAGCACGGCTGCTGTGTTACCGTGAAGGTGTCGACTGGAGAGCGGAGTGGCGCACTGTTGCCTTCAGTGATGAGGGTAGGTTCTGTCTGTACGCAACTGATCGACGTACTGCATAGACCTGGTGAGCAGCCTCATCCGCAGTCCATTCGGCCACCACACACAGGTCCCCACCCCATGCTTCATGGTGCGGGTCAATCACTCCCGATCGCACTCGTTATTTCTACGGGGTAAATTAATCGGTGTCCGTTACATTTCACAGCTTGTTATCCTCATGCTACCGCCACTTCATCAACGGGAAGGTGATGTGTTTCTCAGCAGCACAGTGCACGTCTGCAGCGACGCAACGTGCTCTTCGTGGTGTACTGTTACTGCCCTGATCAGCAAGATCGACAGGGGATCTCAGGTTGATTCCGTATTTCTAGATTTCCGGAAAGCTTTTGACACCGTTCCTCACTACCGACTTCTGATCAAGCTGCGGGACTATGGGGTATCGTCTCAGTTGTGCGACTGGATTCGTGATTTCCTGTCAGGAAGGTCGCAGTTCGTAGTAATAGACGGCAAATCATGGAGTAAAACTGAAGTGATATCAGGTGTTCCCCAGGGAAGCGTCCTGGGACCTCTGCTGTTCCTGATCTATATAAATGACCTGGGTGACAATCTGAGCAGTTCTCTTAGGTTGTTCGCAGATGATGCAGTAATTTACCGTCTATTAAGGTCATCCGAAGACCAGTATCAGCTGCAAAGCGATTTAGAAAAGATCGCTGTATGGTGTGGCAGTTGGCAGTTGACGCTAAATAACGAAACGTGTGAGGTGATCCACATGAGTTCCAAAAGAAATCCGTTGGAATTCGATAACTCGATAAATAGTACAATTCTCAAGGCTGTCAATTCAACTAAGTACCTGGGTGTTAAAATTACGAACAACTTCAGTTGGAAAGACCACATAGATAATATTGTGGGGAAGGCGAGCCAAAGGTTGCGTTTCATTGGCAGGACACTTAGAAGATGCAACAAGTCCAATAATGAGACAGCTTACACTACACTCGTTCGTCCTCTGTTAGAATATTGCTGCGCGGTGTGGAATCCTTACCAGGTGGGATTGACGGAGGACATCGAAAGGGTGCAAAAAATGGCAGCTCGTTTTGTATTATCACGTAATAGGGGAGAGAGTGTGGCAGATATGATACGCGAGTTGGGATGGAAGTCATTAAAGCAAAGACGTTTTACGTCGCGGCGAGATCTATTTACGAAATTTCAGTCACCAACTTTCTCTTCCGAACGCGAAAATATTTTGTTGAGCCCAGCCTACATAGGTAGGAATGATCGTCAAAATAAAATAAGAGAAATGAGAGCTCGAACAGAAAGGTTTAGGTGTTCGTTTTTCCCGCGCGCTGTTCGGTAGAGGAATGGTAGAGAGATAGTATGATTGTGGTTCGATGAACCCTCTGCCAAGCACTTAAAAGTGAATTGCAGAGTAATCATGTTGATGTACATGTAAATCACCAGACTTTTCGCGTATTGAACACGTATGCGACATTATCAAGTGGAAACTTACTCGTTCTCCAGAGGCTGCAATATTTTTCGGACAGTCTATCGCAGGATGCCGTTCGACGCCTGTATGATCGTTTTCATGTGAAAATACACGCCTGTGTTGCCGCCAGAGGTGGCTACACTGTCGATAGATGCCCTATTTGGGCACTCTTTGCTGTGACGTGTTTTTCGTTTGGTCTGACTTTGTTATCGGGTACTCCTACAATGGTGAACTATTTATTACATCTCTTGTCAATAAAATAGCCTTGTCCTTGAGGGTGTTGCATCTTTTTCTGTCAATAAAGCTCTCCATTTTCGAAAACCATTCTGCTTTTCTTGCAAGAGTGATTCTGGTCAAAAATGGTTCAAATGGCTCTGAGTACTATGGGACTCAACTTCTGAGGTCATCAGTCCCCTAGAACTTAGAACTACTTAAACCTAACTAACCTAAGGACATCACACACATCCATGCCCGAGGCAGGATTTGAACCTGCGACTGTAGCGGTCACGCGGTTCCAGACTGAAGCGCCTAGAACCGCACGGCCACACCGGCCGGCAGTGATTCTGCTGTTGGCCTCAATCGGTTATTTAATATACAGCAGACACGTCGAATGTAATATACTTATACCTCCGTAGTTTGTGGGTCTACTTCTTTACCTTTTCTTAAACGTAGAACTGATAGTTACGGTTAACCATGGGATCCCCTTTGTAAGGCAGCAAAATGGTTCAAATGGCTCTACGCACTATGGGACTTATCATCTGAGTTCATCAGGCCGCTAGACTTAGAACTACCTAAACCTAACTAACTTAAGGACATCACACACTTCCATACCCGAGGCAGGATTCGAACCTGCGACGGTAGCAGCAGCCCGGTTCCAGACTGAAGCGCCTAGAACCGCTTGGCCACAGAGGCCGAATCCTCCAATCTTTACGAGTTCTATAATTATGACCTCTAGTCCTGGTGACTATTTTATTCTTATGGTTTCCTATTACTGCCTCTAATTCCTCTAAATTAAAGACATCAATATTTTTTACTAATTCTCAGTTTCTGTCTCATGATTGATACGAGGGTATGTTGAATAATTATGCCTCAGAATTTTTATGTGAAAGCTCTTAAAGCTTTTTACGTATAACAGACTTTATTAACATTCTACACCTCTGTTCTTCACGCCTTTGTATTTATTTCTCAAAATTTGTCCAAACGTCAGACTATTTTGTTGATACCGTCACTATTAATGGAGCCACAACGTCACCTTCGCTTGCAGCGCTTCATCGCTAGCAAAATAAAGTCTTCGGAGGTGTTATTTATGTTCTGGAAATAGATTAAAATCGTTCCAGATATCGTAGCACTCGTGTGTTATCCGACGATCTTCTCCGATAAGTTCATGAACCCGCTGGCGGTGAGTGTAGTCGGTTGTCACACGCGGTCGTCTCCTCCAACCACTGCCACACAGGTAGAGGGTAACACCACCGTTCCCTTCACTGCGACCACGAACAAGCCAATGTCTCACATTACTGATGTCGATACAATCATCGCCGTAAACGGCTTTCATTCTTCTATAGATATGCTGCGGTTAGAAATTCGACGTAGTTGCGTTAGACATCGCCACGTTTCACGCTGCAATTCGGAGCCTAGAGGGTTGCAACATGCATGACATGTAATACCTCAACTGATATTGATAACAGATTACAAAATTCGGAGGCCATTACTTTTCAGCACGCTCTCTTAGAAATGTCTGCCTCAGGGGTTGGGTTGTTGTGAGGGAGGAGACCAGACAGCGTGGTCATCGGTCTCATCGGATTAGGGAAGGACGGGGAAGGAAGTCGGCCGTACCCTTTCATAGGAACCATCCCGGCATCTGCCTGGAGCGATTTAGGGAAATCACGGAAAACCTAAATCAGGATGGCCGGACGCGGGATTGAACCGTCGTCCTCCCGAATGCGAGTCCAGTGTGTCTGCCTCGGGGTTAAACCAAATACTCTTCTAATGTTCAATGCATTCCTAATGCGTTACAACGTCTATTCAACCACGACTGGATATGTTTACAAATCATGATGCGCTTATTATTAATTTATTTCGGTGTGGGTCTGACAGCATCGAAATAAATTAATAATAAGCGCATCATCACAGTCTGTGGTTTCCTAAATCGTGAGGCGATGACCAGCACGAAGAAACGATTTAGATTTTGGAAAAGTAACAGATGTAGTCGACGAGTATTTTTTTTTTCCTTAGAAGACACGCCACACATTGCAGATAACGTATGAAACACTACAATTTACAGCTCCGAGTTCAGCGATGTATCATTATCTGTGTATTTTCAGTGGCTGGTAGCATTATTATGCCCAGTTTTTGTTTCCGGCGTTTTCCGGCTAACGTGCTTCTCGCTAATGTGAATGCAATACGACAGCAAGAGCGCCAGGTCCGCCGTCGCTGGACCGTGGTAGCGGCGGCAGCTGCTGACTGGCCACTGACGTCACTGCTGTGAGCTCGCTGGCGTGCGTCTTTGTTCGGACGTGTCGTCTTCCGCCGCCGACGTCTCACTTAGCGGAGACCGCTGACACGCGCTCATGGCATTCAGGCAGAGTCCTTCTCCGGGCCGCGGATTACAGTGGCATCTCATTCAGCAAGCTTTCACCACGAAGACACAGAAGCGGCGTGGATGATCGTAGGAATTTCTGCAATAGGATTTGAAAAGCGATCACCGTTAGGCGTATATGTGCTTTAGTCTATTAAAATTTGGCCTGGCAGCGTTGGCATTAAATGTTTTGATAACGAGAATTAAGTTTTAATTATCACTTTCACGACAGAAACAAAACCAAATGGGGTAGTTCATAAATGGTTCAAATGGCTCTGAGCACTATGGGACTTAATATCTGAGGTCATCAGTCCCCTAGAACTTAGAACTACTTAAACCTAACTATCCTAAGGACATCATACACATCCATGCCCGAGGCAGGATTCGAACCTGCGACCGTAGCAGTCGCGCGGTTCCGGAGTGAAGCGCCTAGAACCGCTTGGCCACCGCGGCCGGCAATGGAGTAGTGGTGCGGATTATTCCGCTACAGTACTTCAGATAGAAGACTTCCAGTTGCAGCACCAATAGCTGGCAGTTAAAGTTAAAAGAAAGTAAACAGTGACAATGATTTTCGTAGTTGTCATTATAAACAGAAACCACATGACTCGTACGAACAATAAGAGACTGGAATAGAAGGGAGAACGCTTAGAGGTACTCAGGGTACCCTCCGCCACACACTGTCAGGTGGCTTGCGGAGTATGGATGTAGATGTACTGTTGTAAAAAGGACACACCGTAGCGTTTTCGGCACACTATGAACATAAGCGATATGCATGCATGCTGACACCGTATGTTCTCTTATTTCGTCCAGACTCCTTCCATGAAGTTGTCGTCGCAGTCTCTCGAACCTCTCGGAATCTAGCACCGGTTCATCATGGTCCTGCTACAACCATGCGCTTTGGCTGGTCCTGCACTCCTCCACTGCACTTGCATTGCAGGCTTTCACCGCAGTGTCTTTTCTGATCCATTTGTTTGCTTTCCTTCCTCTCTCTCTCTCTCTCTCTCTCTCTCTCTCTAATCCCAACCATTTATCAGAATGAGATTTTCACTCTGCAGCGGAACGTGCGCTGATATGAAACTTCCTGGCAGATTAAAAATGTGTGCCGGACCGAGACTCGAACTCGGGACCTTTGCCTTTCGCGGGCAAGTGCTCTACCAACTGAGCTACCCAAGCACGACTCACGCCCCGTCCTCACAGCTTTACTTCCGCCAGTACCTCGCCTCCTTCCTTCCAAACTTTCTAGAAGCTCTCCTGCGAACCTTGCAGAACTAGCACTCCTGAAAGAAATGACATTGCGGAGACATGGCTTAGCCACAGCCTGGGGGATGTTTCCAGAATGAGATTTTCACTCTGCAGCGGACTGTGCGCTGATATATCTCCTATATATCCTTTCTTCCAGGAGTGCTAGTTCTGCAAGGTTCGCAGAAGAGCTTCTGCGAAGTTTGGAAGTTAGGAGACGAGGTACTGGCAGAACTGAAGGTGTAAAGACGGGTCGTGAGTCGTGCTTGGGTAGCTCAGATAGTAGAGCACTTGCCCGCGAAAGGCAAAGGTCCCGAGTTCGAGTCTCGGTCCGGCACACAATTTTAATCTGCCAGGATGTTTCCAACCATTTATATTTCTATTGTTCAAGGCGCACCCTCGGATTTTTTTTTAAGGCGTTATAATCCACGTGTCACTGCTATACAACTGTTCCATACTTTCAATATTTGCCTTAACGTCACTGAAGATAGTGATCAGAATTAGCTTATGGTTATAACTGTAATACATAATGATTTAAGTAAGCACGTTACTCATGCCGTCCCACGTTCACACTGCAGAGCAACACGAGTGACATATTGCCAGAAAAGGAAACATGTTCCGGTTTTCCCTGCAGAGACAGTTCTGCCGCGGTACGTATAACACGTGCATCACCGTGTGCTAGTGAAGAAGCGCGGAAACTGGAAACGTACTCAGAGTTAAAGAACGCCAGACAGTACGACTCTTGTGGGAGAAACTTTTAAATTGTACACAGATTCACTGCGAAATTATGGCTGTCGTAGTGAAATGGCCAAAGATGTGGGTGATGCTGACTAGGAAGGAAGACCATTGATGTCGACGACAGGGCAGAATGTCCAGGCAATCGAGGAAGAACATCTGATGGGAAAGGATGAGAGTGTTCACAGAGCGGTTCTCGAATAACTGCATGAACGAGGAGCGGATTTCTCTCGTCGAGGACGATTTGTAGTACGTTCCGACCATTGTTCACAGAAATTTCATGACTTTGTTGGAAAATAGTGTCCAGCTGTCTGTGTCACTTTGAAGTGTATTGCAGCATTCTATAAAAGTTGCTTGGCTTACTACGTTAACTTAATTTTTAAAGTTTTCTTGTATATGTATAGTACAAAGTCATTACAAGCGTTACCGTTTTCTTAGTAACTGAACGTAAGATAATTTCCATATTGTCTTTGTATGTTTCGAAGAAAACTTTGCACTATATGTGCATGTAAAATAACTCTTTTTTGTGAAACGTGTGAGAGAGAGGTTCGTAATATCCAAATTACCAATAGCAGCAACTCCAACGTAATAGACATTGCACTAAAAACTTCTGTCGAAGTTCTAGTGATTAGATCCTAAGCATTACGGGACAATGAGAATCGTAGAACCGGCCTTAGTGGAAGTAACTTGGTCCCTTGATTAGCTACAACCGCGTTCCAGTTCAAAGAAGTGGGCGTTGTTGATTTTGTAGGGTAAACATGGGAAATGGTCGCGGAAAATGACATCGCGGGCAGGTGATGCGGCTAGCTTTTAAGCGTCATTAAATTTGCGGACGTTGAAAAGGACAAAAGAGTGGAACAGTGCAGATGGTAACGCTGAAAGGGAAAAATTAAAGATAATGGTTTCCAAATTACCTTAGGAACACAATGGTCAGTTGAGTACAGTTTAAATATCTGTCGGAAAGATGAAGTTTCAAAGTTTACACAATAAAAATCTCATTGACGACATACATAATTAGGCAGCACTTTCTACGGTATTTTGAACAACAGAAGTAAATACTAATTTCTCAAAAATTTTACAGCTTCTAACAGAGCAGGACTTCTAGATTTGCAGCGAACTATGCGCAGAATGGTTGGGTCTGAGGGATTTCATGTTAAAAGTTGGCAGAATAAACGAATTACGAGACGACATAAATGCTAGCGTAAGCCTTCATGAACGTTGTCATCTTCAATAAAATGTTTCCGAGTATATGACCGCATCGTCATATTTCTGTAAAAACAGCTATCGTCCAAGTTTGATAATATTATTCATCAGGGCAGAGCGATAATGACGTTGTCGAAACGTTGGTTTTATAAACTACGTTACTATGTAGTCATGTTACCTGAAACAGTTTACTGAAGAGAGGTCATAGCTTCAGAAAAGACAACCCATAAGGGTAGTCATTAAGTACCAAAAAAACTGAAGTTACATAATCAATGCGTTTATTTTGAGATACATGTCCGCTCCAGTACTGCACGTTGAAATCTCCACTCTACATAAACGTAGCGCGCCGTTAGAGTAGCCGCAACAAAATGCTACAGCCCATCTCCAGTTTAGCAACGGGTTGCCGCAGAGGCATGCTGTGGTAATGTAATTAAAGGCTTACGAAAAAACTTCTAGCATCAGTAATAAAAAGTGGCCAGTGGTTTATTTAGACGAAAGGTGGAGTCATAGATATTACGCGGTAAATAAATTCTGGAAAAATCGTTGTGTCCGAGGAGTATTGTAAACAAAAGAGTGTCCATAAATATTTAATTGTAGTGCTATGCATTGCTTCGACGTGTAGGTGTGTGAATGGTGGACCAGAAGTCACGATGAAAAGTATTCAAGTAACTCCATCAAAATCCGACAAGTGATCGTGTTGTTTTGCTTTTGGTTCTGGCGAATGCTATAGTATGTGTGTTCTGTTTTTGCTAACATGGTGATAATGTTGTTAGCATTTGTGTTATAATGACGCATACAAGAAAATTCACAACTTAATAACCTCTTCTTAGCGTATGGGAGCACGAAAAGGCAGGAACAGATGATATGTATGAAAAAATTAGGGAAAACTTTTTTAATCGCTTCAAGAAAGAAGCCCCAGCGGAGGATAATCTTCGGAAACCGAAAAGAAAGGCTTTGACAGATGCACCACGCAGTAGATGATCCAAGAAATATGACAACTATAATGAAGCCACCGACGGCTTAAATGCATGACTGTTTAGTTTACCAGCGAAATTGACACGGAAGAAAGAAGTTGGCCATTCTTTTTGACCCAGAGCGCCACTGAATTAAGTGATCATAATATGAATACGTGACGTGATTAGTGCGAACAGTTACTTGCAGTTTTATCAGCATTAGCGGCTCGCCGAAAGGCTGTAACGACAGACGAATGTGCTGCGTTGTTTACATTTCGCCGAAAGACAACCCTCACTGTTATGAAGAAATTACCCAGCACTTTCCTCATGTTGATGCTAAGTGCCGATGTTACCAGTGATCTTATCAGTGGGCCACATTTATTCGGTCGGTCTTTGAAAGTGCCATCGATGTTATCTCACTGACCTTACGTGAACTCAGTAAAGTTTTTATGCAACAGGATGATATCCCTGTACACTACTGGACTCGTGTTCGAGACTGGTTGAACAACCAGAGTCCCTTTTGAAACAGGACGTGGAAGGTCTCTTATGTGGGCGCCCAGAAGCCCGGACTTAACGAAGGGCGATAATTTGTTGTGGCTCTTCGTAAAGAAAAGAGTTTCGCAACTCGTGTGACTTCCGATGAAGAGCTGCAAGAAGAGATTATCTGTGTCCTGAGAATGATTGCTCCCGAAATGCTGCGTTGAGAAAGCAGACGCACATGACACCGATTCCAACTCTGTGCCGAGAATTATGGTCAATATACAGAGAGAGTTTGAAATAACGTAAGAAGGTTGTAATAACATTCGTTTCTGTGTTATTCCATTCTTCCATGTGTCATTTTCTGTTACATACCGTTTCTGCTAGAGCTAGGAAGTTGTTTCACGTTCCTGTTTGCGGTTTACACTGCCTGACAACTGCTAAGGAATATCTGCCAATTGCTATGGAACAACTGCCAGTTGCCTACAGGACAACCGACAGCTGCTACGGAACACCCGACCAATGATAGTAAAAGGAAATGGTGGGACGTGTTAACTGCAGCCTATGAATGAACGCTCTGTATGCATTCGACATCTCAAGCAGTACGACATTTGACGGATGCCGGCCGCTGTGGCCAAGCGGTTCTAGGCGCTTCAGTCTGGAACCGCGCGACCGCTACGGTCGTAGGTTCGAATCCTATCTCGGGCATGGATGTGTGTGATGTCCTTAGGTTAGTTAGGTTTAAGTAGTTCTAAGTTCTAGAGGACTGGTGACCTCAGATGTTAAGTCCCATAGTGCTCCGAGCCATTTGAACCATTTGACGGAGGTTGTTGTGGAACCGATTAGTGCGACATACCGTGTGGTGCAGCAACATGTCTTTAAGAAAACATTTGAGTGCTTACAACTGCTCGAAGCCGGTCAAAGCATCGCTACTGTGGCCACAGCGATGGGTGTGTCCAAAAGTGTAAATTTTTTTGTAAATTTGTGGTAAGATCTTATGGGACCAAACTACGTAGGTCATCGGTCCCTAAGCTTACACACTACTTAACGTAACTTAAACTGACTTACGTTATGCCCGAGGGAGGACTCGAACCTCCGACGGGGGAGCCGCGTGGACCGTGACAAGACGATGTAGACCGCGCGGCTACCCCGCTCGGCTCCAAAAGTGTCATCTCGCGATTAAAGAAGGCCGCTTAAGTTGTAAATGCTATGAGAAAGCATGTCTACGGTCGTTAGGCGGACCAACACACCGCAAGAGGATCGACATGTAGCCCTAGTGCCGAAAAGGAACAGACATCTCTCTCCTAGGCTAGATCAGTGCGGACCCTGCAACCGCTAATGGCACACCTGTAGCTGCCAGAACCAATACGTGGCGATCAACTGAGGCTGGTTTGTATGCTCGGAAGCATGTTAAATGCATCCTACTCCAACCACGCCATAGTTGAGAAAAAGTACGTTGCAGGATGGGGTCAGCAGTAGTGGTCCAGAGTGATGTTCTCCGCTTCATTGTGGAAAGTGATTCCGGCCGCCAGTTAATGTGGAGAGACAGTGAACACGTTACACAACATAGCATGTCCGTGAACGTCCTCAGTATGGCCGATGCGTTATCGTGTGGGCAGCTATTATGCACAATGGCCTAAGGCCGCTGCATATCGTTGCGCGAGGTACCGTTATTACACTACAGCGGTATTTTAGAGAGATTATTTTGGATCATGCTCGTCTGTTTAGCGGTGAAGTAGGTCCCGACTCTCTATTTGTGGATGACAATGGTAGCACACATAGGAACACTGAGGTGTCGGAGACACTGGAAAGTGAAGATACTGAACGGCCTGCATACTGCCAGGACCTGTACCTATAGAGCATGCCTGTGATGCTCTTGCTAGACGTATTTCTCAACGAACATCCTCTCCTCGAATGGTGCAGTTACTGAAAACCGTCTTGAGAGACGAATGGGCAATATCCGAGGATTTCTCGCCCGACGACCTCTCAACAGCATGACAAACAGGTGCAAAATCTGCATATCCCTTACTGAGAGTGCGATATTGGCCTTTATGTTGGGTGTCTGACCTGTGTCAAACGCAAACATTTTTATGTCTGTTATCCTCCTTTGCCATGTGGCGAAATCTGTATCATTTTTGGTTATAAATATATCACTCCACCTATGTGCTGTTTCTCAGGTAGCCCATCAATGCCTACGATTATTCCTGTGCAACAATGTCTCTGTTCCTTGACAAATGCCAACCAGTTATGTTGCTTCTTGTATCAGTGCAATAACATTAAATATTTCCGAGTGTAATTTGTGGCCCACCCTACAAAGTGTGAGTGCTCGATTTGCAACCATACTGAAGTGTACGCTATCGCTACTACATATCCCTGTAAATCGATGGTGCTGTCACCCCGTCCATGTCTTCAGTTGGCTTTGTCGGATATTACCTTGCATTAAAGCATAACACACTTGTTTAACCTAAAGACTCGTATGTCGTTGCGCTGTCGCCGGTGCAGTCCCCAGAATACGTAGGAGCTGGTCGGTTGTCGGGAGGTAGTGTTCGGCCATTGATCCCGCAGCGCTGTCCCTGGATTCTGGGGGGCGGCTCAAAGTTTAACCAGCGGCGTCACAATAACGCGGCTGCCGGCCGTCCGTGTGAATAATTCCTCCGGCTGTGCCTCCGGCCCGCCCCCGCCTCTGGCTGCGGGGGCGGCGGTCCGACACGGCGCCGCCATTAGCGAGAGGCAGGCGGACTCGCCGGACCTCGACTAGGCCGCTCAATGTTTGATGGCGGCCCGCGCAAAGCCACGTCACAGCTATTCATCCCGGAAGGCAGCCTCCAACGCGCAGCAGCCTTCCCAACTCCCCATCTTACGTCTCTCACACATTCAGGGCGACTCCGTGATGATGATACAAGCTCTCAGTCATGATAGAGAGGGGTAAATGTATCAACTTGAGGCACGAATCCCTGGTCCAGGAACGATAGTTGGGCAGGAAACTTTCAGAAATGGTAGTACGGCCCAATCTTTTTTTTTTTTTTTTTTAATGTCAAGAAATTAGACATCTAGAGATCACACCCGGTACCCGTAGGCCACAGACGCTAAGCGCTGTGGTTCGGCTGCCTGATGGTTTTGTTTTCGCACGTACACTATTAACAGCGCCGTAGGTCAACGCCTGCTGAGTCTCAGTGTTTCCGTCCGATATTGTGTGGTTCCAATCTTCTGTAGAACGGTGCATTGACGTGTTTTATTGTGAACGAAATGCAGAAACAAGCGCCTACGCAGAAACCGAAAAGACAATCGAAAACAATCTAAGATTGTCGTATCGAATGTACTGAAGTTCCTTTTTTTCTTATATAGTTAACAGTGAAGAAACCGGGAATAATACAAAATTTTCACGAGTTCTTGAAATGACAGCAAAACCTTTTGGTATTTCGGAATCCTAATATTAACAGTGCAGTAACGTCGGCAGAATCTCTAGATGTGAGCATGTGTTTTGATTCTCCAAAAAATGGATACAAATAAAATGAAAATTTACGCATGGACGCTGCGCGGGATTAGCCGAGCGGTGTAGGGCGCTGCAGTCATGGACTGTGCGGCTGGTCCTGGCGGAGGTTCGAGTCCTCCCTCGGGCATGGGTGTGTGTGTGTGTGTTTATCCTTAGGATAATTTAGGTTACGTAGTGTGTATGCTTAGGGACTGATTTCCTTAGCAGTTAAGTCCCATAAGATTTCACGCACATTTGAACTACGGATGGACAATTTTGACAAATAGTTAATTGTATAGGATTGTACTTGGATACCATGATCGATGAGAACATCTGACGGCTAGAACAATACAGGGTGATCTCAGTGAAAAAATTATTCTTGCTCAGAGACCTCCTTTGTTTGTCTTCTCTGCTCACTTGGTTTTTGATCGCAACATGTGATGATGGACGAAAATTTTTCTTGAAACGCAAGGGCTTTCAGTCTACAGGAACGAAATTTTGTGTACAGTCCACTTATTGCTGGCTGAGGACAATAGCGTTGTAGTATACTTCGATAAAACTTGGCTTTCATAAAACCATACGCAGAAATGTGTTTTGCACGACTCCAACGGAAGTAGTGGCTGCAAGAACCTATAGTTACTTTTCTGTAAGGAAAGCGTTTTTGAAGAAGAGAAATTTGTTAACATCGAGTATAGATTTAAGTGTCAGGAAGTCATTTCTGAAAGTATTTGTATGGAGTGTAGCCATGTATGGAAGTGAAACATGGACGATAAATAGTTTGGACAAGAAGAGAATAGAAGCTTTCGAAATGTGGTGCTACAGAAGAATGCTGAAGATTAGATGGGTAGATCACATAACTAATGAGGAGGTATTGAATAGAATTGGGGAGAAGAGGAGCTTGTGGCACAACTTGACTATAAGAAGGGATCGGTTGGTAGGACATGTTCTGAGGCATCAAGGGACCACCAATTTAGTACTGGAGGGCAGCGTGGAGCTTAAAAATCGTAGAGGGAGACCAAGAGATGAATACACTAAGCAGATTCAGAAGGATGTAGGCTGTAGTAGGTACTGGGAGATGAAGAAGCTTGCACAAGATAGAGTACCATGGAGAGCTGCATCAAACCAGTCTCAGGACTGAAGACCACAACAACAACAAGTTTATATCGGCGATTTGGGTGATGGGTGCGGTGACTAAAGATGGGTAAGAGCTGTAAATAAAAAAGAATCGAGAGGGAGGAAATATTCTCGGTCGTACCAAGGCAACCCTTCGGAACAAAAATCCTGGCGGCGGCACCCAAGTACTCGCGTATTGCCGTGCATGGAGTGTCTCGCAAGTAAAGTGCGTTTATGCGTGATACGATATAATAATGATGTATCAGATGTTACCAAATTAATCTTATAGTTTTATCAACAACTTTCTAGCTGGAAGTTTCTACTAGGTCCAAAATAACACAACTTCATCAGTTTTTGTTACACAGGTGAAAGAGTTTCACCCTTCTTACGGTATTTTATTCTTTATCTCGGAATACTTTTATGTTTTCACCATAAAATACGTATCACATTCATCTATAAACTTTCAGAATGTTCATATTTTTTCAATGATCCTACTTTGTTAACAGGTTGAAAATCAAGACACACTCTAAGGATTCGTTGACACAGAAAAAGTTTTCGATAATGTAAAATAGTGCAAGATGTTCGAGATTCTGAGAAAAATAGAAGTAAGCTATGGGAAAGGCTACTATAACGTAAAATATGTACAAGAATCGTAAGGGAAGAATAAGACTGAAAGACAAAAACCAAGTGCTCGGATTAAAAAGGGTGTAAGACAAAGATGCCGACTTTCTCCCTACAGTTCAGTCTACATCTCGACGAAGCAATGATGGAAATAAAAGAAAGGTTCAAGTGCAGGACTAAAATTCAGGATGAAAGGATGTCAATGATAAGATTCGCTGATAACATTGCCATCCACAGTGAAAATGACGAAAAAATGCGGGGTCTGCTGGTCGGAATGAACTGTCTAACGCGTAGAGCATATAGATTGAGTGTAAACCGGAAAAAGTCAAAGGTAATGAGATATAGCGTAAACGAGAATAAGGAGAAACTTATCAAAATTGATGATCACGAAGTAGACGAATTTAAGGAATCCTGCTACCATGGAAACAAAACGTCCATAATGGACGGAGCAAGTCGGACATAAAAAGTGAGCTAGTACAGGCAAAGAGGCCAATTCTGGACAAGACAAGTCTGTTGGTATCTTCATACATGGGCCCTAATTTGAGAAAGATATTACTGAGAATTAGGGATGGACCAAACGGTTATTCTGGAGTAACCGTTATTTTTAACGGTTATTAATAACTGTGAAGTTATTTTTCACTACCGAATACCGAATACTTCGACGGGCCTACAGTTAAATAACGACATAGTTGGAATCCATCAGTTTAGTTATCAGTATAACTGCGAGTAGTGTGAAATGGCAGGAATCTCGTCTGAATCGTGCCATAACCGTAGCTAATTAACTCCAGGTACATTTCAGTTGATGTTAGAACGATTATTCGTGTTTCATATTACATGTATGTTGGTTGTCGGTCGCTGTTAGAAATATTATCCTCGCAGCTGCAACAGAAAGTACGCCGAACTTCGCCACAGCACTGTTTAAGTAAAATGTTAACAACGTGCGTTTTTAAGTTTGAATAATATTTAAACTGAATACTGTAGGTTAAATTCCACGCTTAATTTCTTGTGTTGTTTACTTAATAGAATAAGTGTACTGCCTTGTAATACAACACAAAAATATACGTAATGTGACAGATTCGTTTACTCCTGTACAAGACAGTCATAGAGGGAAAAGTATGAGTTCGCTAGTTGGAAAACTGCTCGATTTCTCCAGCTGCATCATGTGTATAACATAGGGTGAATGGAAGCGTCCGATTCCACCCGTCTGCTTTGAGCCGTGACGTAAGGTTCTGTAATCCCATAACATATGAAGACATGCAGATCGAAAAGGTTGACAGTATTAATTTCTAGGACTATAACTCAACAATAAATACAGTTAGGAAGAGCTTACCACAGAATTGCTAAAGCTCCTAAACAAGTCTGTATTTGCAGTTAGAATGGTGTCAGATGTAGGAGACACAAGTATAAAAAAGTTTACATACTTTCATTCTATTACGTAATAAGGGATCATATTCTGGGGTAACTCATCAAATGGAGCAAAAGTTTTTAGCATGTAAAAGCGTGTAATAAAAATCTTTAGTGGTATAAATTCAAAAACACCATGTAGAAACCTGTTCAAGGAACTTCATATTCTAACCATTGCTTTCTCGTATATTTATTCCTTAATTAAATTTGTTGTAAGTATTTCCAACCAATAGCACAACACATAATATCAATACTAGGAATAAGAACAGCAATCTACATAAAGATCTAAAATCACTTACCTTGGACCAAAAAGGGGTCCAATATTCAGGAACACGCTTTTTCAACAAACTGCCAGCAACCATTACAAACTTGGTTTCAGATAAAGCACGGTTTACAGAGAGTTTGAAAGACTTTTTGATAGGCAACTCCTTCTACTCTATAGATGAATATCTTAACAGGGACTGTTACACCAGCTTAAGTAAAAATTCTGCTACCAGTATATTTCAGTTTTGACAGCACTTGGTCACAACAGTCAAGATCAGGTATTCTGTGTATGATAAACTTATTAAAGTGCATAACTACGTTTTATTCTGGCAGTGTCTTAATATTGTACATATTAGCAGCTCCAGTTTACTGCAATATATTCACATATTTTGACAATCTCGTGACAGGTGATGATGATGATGATAAGTATTATATTCAAATGCTTTATGTTATACTTTGTTCCACATCCATGAGAATCATCTAATCTACAGTGAGGGTCTTGATTTTTTTGGTGGGAGAATGACTAATTACAGATCTCCAAGCCTTCAGTTTGTTGTGTATCTCTTATGTTTGGCATTATTGTACACAGAATCCCAGTGAATGATAGATTATGTTAAACTAATAAGGTTTAATGTCTCAGACGTCATTACAATACCTTTTCACTCTTTTTATATAATTCTTCTTTGGATATCCAGTTTGTGAGAGTATGAATTAATAGTATCGTGTAGGTAATACGAATTTGCAGCAAGTTTTCAGAAATCTGATCTTGACTGTTGCGGTCAAGTGCTGTCAAAACTGAAATAATACTTTTTACTTAAGCTATTATACTAGTCCCTGTTAAGATATTCATCTATAGGAAATACAAAATTTCCTTTCCTGGGGAATACTTTACGTATGGATTCCATGTTTTGCTTTTTTCCTGTCTCACATATTAGGCAATAATGCGAACCGTTTCCAAACACTTCATCTGTCAATCCCAGCTGCCTGCTTTGACCTTTTTGCAATTTAATATCATGACAGTTAACTGTCTGAATAGGGAAGACTAATTCATGAACAAGACAAGATGAGCACTCAAAATGAAGAGCTAAGTCTTGCATATAACAGCCTCAACATAGCAATGAGTGCATCTAACAGAGTTTTTCAGTGTTGCTTAACATAATAGAAAATGAACTGACTTGAGCTTTTTGAAAACAAAAAAGCATATTTTATTCAAAAACGTCCATGTAGTATGCACAAGTGCTAATAGGCCCTAATGTAAGTGAATCTATACTTTTATTTAAATACACCGAAAAAGTTTCTGACCTGATTATTGTCGTAAGCATACTGTATTCATGCCAAACATGCCTCCATGAAATGCTTCAATTGGAATACATATGTTTGAAGTGTACACAGTACAATTTTCCTGTATAAAAGTGATGTGCTCGAAACGGTGTATAAAATGCTTCAAAGTCAATGGCCAAAAACTAATAAAAATGAAAAAAAGCCTATTTGCAATGGATGTGCACAAATTGAGAAATCTCATTTTTCTCTCACTAATGCCACAAAGCTAAGTTTCACCAAATTACATAAGTTTCATTGTATTCAAGTTGATCTGATACAGTACTGGCACTTTTTCATCATGATGCTACTAAGCATTAGTAATAGGGTATACTTGGAGAAGATACTGAACTATGCTCCATTTTTATATCACCAACAATACTCAAGTCATTTCAGTAAGTGTAAAACCCCTAGAAAGTATTAACATGTCGCATACACTCTACAATATTTCATAGCTTTCCATACTATGTATGAGACAGCAAGTGTCTGTGCTCACAGTAGTGCCACAAATTTTGAAACTTTTTGAGAAGGTAGGAGATGTGCTACATGTTGTATCACTTGAGGTGAGTTTCCTATCCTGCCCCAAAATTAACCAAATATACTCTTACAAGATTATTGCACATCTATTTAATTTCTGTGTGTTCTATTTAAGACACCTCTGCCACCTATGTTCATCAGACAGTATCACCTCAACAAAGACACATTACCGTGCCACATGAGAGAGATTACCATATTTGTAGATAAAATATATCCTAAAATGGTAGTAAGTGCTCGTCTTTGAGCTCATGGGTTTTCAACAAATTACTTAAGAGTACAGGGAACAAAAGGAAGATAAGTTGAAATAAAAAAATTGTAACCAACACAAATGCATGCACGTTTTATTCTGACTTATCCCCAATGATATCGAATATTTAAAACACGTTACCGCATTATAAAGGGAATGAATAAATAGTTAATATGTCAGAAACTGAGCAGAAACTCAGATTGGACAAGGAATTTAGGGAACCCACATAAAACGTAAATCAGGCATGTTCAAACAGACGAAGGATCCCAATGCTCCTGAATGGAAATTCGGTGCCATAACCACTCTGCAATTTTCTCGGTAATTTAACATGTGACCACAAATACAACTATATAAACTTTTTTATTTCATCCAAGAATATCTCAACATAATATAGCAGTTTTCACAGTAATACAACGAACGTCAATAATTCAAAATATGGGTATGCACAGAATGTTTAAAGGATCTCTTTAAGGGCAGGACAGGTGGTTGGCCGTGGCCTTAATCCTAGCAATACCAACACATTTTGAATAATGTGTTTTGGAGTAAGGGAGGGTACTCTATTTCCACCCTAAAAAATATCTGTTAATTTTTGTTGACATATTATCATGTTTTAAACCATTACTGATGTATAAGTAGGGCCCTGAACTTTAAAATATTCAATATGACTGTCACTGTGGAAAGTCACATGTACTATTATGGTGTCAAATTAATGGGTTAAGTTTAACCACAAAATTTAAAACATTTATGGAATTCAGTGGAAGACTTCATTAAAAACAATTATCCTTTTCAAAATTTTAAAATATAAAATGGTATCTAAATACTCCCCCCCCCCCCCGCCCCTTCCCACTCGACCTCTTCATGCTGGCAACTATTGGTGGTAGTAGCAGCAACAACATAAAGAAACACAAGAACACGGAACGAAAGTCAGTACCTTGTTCCGGAACATCAAGAATTGCAGAGAAATGAGAGAATAGAATCCCGTTATTTGCCATCCCCTCTCCCCGATTGCCCACCTTTATTTCTGTAGCAGTACGAAAATATTTGTTCGCTCCAGTTACTATCCTCTGGAAATATCGCCGGGGTCTACGACCTTTAACTGGAGTCACGAAGTCAGGAACGTCTAGACACACAGTTATTCCGTTACCAACTTCCAGGTTACCTGTAATGGTAGCCCGAAAACTGCCAGAGAACTAGAACTGCGAGCCAATAAAGATAACTGTCAGAGATCAATATTTTTCTCTGGCAGTTATTTCCATAGTCACTCGAATTCCTTATGGTAACTTTCCTTGTACTACCCGTCCAAGCTAAATTAACACATAAGGCGGTAGCTCAAGGGATCGACTGTACTTATTAATGTCTGTACTGCAGCTCCTATCAGCCACCGCTCGGACATTAACTTTACTTAATTGTTTGTGCTAAAAGTAACGAAGGCGCACGAAATAGTACACAGTTCTTATCAACAGATGGCGCGCAGTCTCACAGTTATTCCCATGGCCTACAGAACGCCTTCCAAATGGTCTATCCCTCTCCTTCGTTCGTAGCCAGATCTCCGATCAGTTGACGCGAAAGCGTAGTACGATCTTCGGTCAACAGATAGCGTGAGGCACTGTTGACACTAGACAGTTATTGAAATAACTGCCAGAATTAGAGGAACTGCTATCGCAGTAACCGTTACTTATCAGTAACCGGTTACTTCTATCAGTTACGTTATTTTTTGCCACCTCTACTGAGAATGTACGTTTGGAGTACAGCACTGTATGGTACCGAATCATGGACAGTGCGAAAACTGGAAAAGCAGATAGTCGAACCTTTTCAGACATGGTGCTACAGAAGACTGTTGAAAGTTTGGTGGACTGATAAGGAATGAGGGGGTTTTCCATAAAATTAGCGAACGAAGGACCGTATGGAAAACACTGACAAGAAGAAGAGACAGGATGGAAGGACATGTGACATCAAGGAATAGCCTATATGGTACTACAGAGAGCTGTAGAGGATAAAAACCGGGAGGAAGACAGGGATTTGATTACATCCAACAAATAATTGAGGACGCAGGCTACAAGTGCTCCTCTGAAATCATGAGCTTAGCGCAGGATAGGAACTCTTGTCGGACCGAATCAGACCAGTCGGAAGACAGATAGAAAAAAAAAAGTCGTAAGACTGATTCCCCATTCGTGTCTGCTCCGCGTATAGTCCTATATGTAGCTTACGGTGTCCGTGTCCGCAACGCCACCCGAAAGCATCCAGTCTCGCGGCTGGCAGTTGTCACACTGTTTTGGCTCATCAGTGCAGCAGTCCCACAGCTAAACTCCGGCGTTTCTACGTATTTTTTTTAACACTTCATCTTTACCATTCATTTCGATGTCGTAGGCCCATTCTCAAGCGTTCATTGTTGCAATAAGTAGTCAAGCCGTCAAGTTTTATGCTGACATCATCACTGGCTCCGTTATACTAAAACTGCGGGAATGTGATTGTCAAATACAGTATAGAAACTGGAGTCTGAGCAGGAGTTTTCACAGATGTCGGAGTAGGTAGACGTAACTTACAATCACAAAGGAACACCTTTAGAGGGGAAATTTATGCGTCATTTTGTGAGCGAAAACTGGAGCAGCAAATGTTATCAAGTAGTTGTATCGATGAGACAAAGACTCAAAGCTGAACAATCAGATGTACAGCGTGGGACGAGTAGTGTAAAACTGGCCCTGGAAATACAATTACGGAAAAAAATCGCAACACAAAAAAATTAATGCAGAGTAATAAAATTACGGGAATAGTAACATATTTAAGTGGTTAACATTTCAAGAACACAGGTTAATGTAAGAGCTAGATAAGCCATTCCGAATGTGAAATTCTGGTACATTAATAACAGGTGTAGCCACCAGAATGCTGAATGCAAGCATACACACTGTGTTGTACAGGTGCCGCCTGACAGTTTGTTGGATGGAGTTCCATGTCTGTTGCACTTGCTCCGTCAATTAAGGACGATTAATGCTGTTTGTGAATGACGATGGAGTTCAAGTTTGGTGATGTTCCGTATGTGTTCGATTGAAGACAGATCTGGTGACCGAACAGGCCAGGGCTCCATGTCGACATTATGTGCAGCAGTCTCTGTTGATGCATTGTGGGCATGGGACAGGGATACCGAGCGAGGTGGCGCAGTGGTTAGACACTGGACTCACATTCGGGAGGACGACGGTTCAATCCCGCGCCCGGCCACCCTGATTTAGTTTTTCCGTGATTTCCCTAAATCGCTCCAGGCAAATGCCGGGATGGTTCCTTTGAAAGGGCACGGCCGACCTCCTTCCCTAATCCGATGAGACTGATGACCTCGCTGTCTGGTCCCCTTCCCCAACCAACCAACCAACCATGGGACAGGGGCTGGCCAAATATTTAAGAAAGAAATTCGCCAAACAGCCGTGCAATTGAGAAGTTATTTTATCTTCGCTATCAGTTTCGGCTATTCATTTTGTCGTCTTCAGGCTCCAAACGCACTCTTGAAAAATAATCGATACTGACATACTGGGGCCGTACGTTTCTTGATGTCATGAATCCCCAAGTGCTTCCTTCGAAGGCTTAACTGCCTGAAGATGGCTTAATGAATTGCCGAAATTGGTAGCGAAAATAAGAAATAACTTCTCAGTAACACGGCTGTTTGGCGAGGCGAATTTCTTTGTTAAAACTATGTACAGAATGTGTGGTTACAACAGCGGTATGTGGACGAGCCTTACCTAGATGAAAAACACCCCTGGAATGGTGTTCATGAACGGCAGCACGACAGGTCGAATCATCGGACTGACGCACAATTTTGCAGTCACGTTGTGTGGCGTAACCACGCGTGTGCTCCTGCTGTCGTACGAAATCGCATCCCAGACCATAACTCCAGGTGTAAATCCAGTGTTCTAACGCGCAGACAGGTTGGTTACAGGCCCTCAACTGGCCTCATAACTAACACACGGCCATCACTGTTACAGAGGCAGAACCAGCTTTCATCAGAAAACACAACAGACCTCCACACTGCCCTCCAATGACAACGCTGAAGTTGCAAATGGTGGTGTTTTGTGGTCAGTGGAATCCATGCTGCCGGGCGTCTGGCTCGGAGCTGTCCTTGAAGTAACCGATTTGTAACAGTTCGCTGTCTCACTGTGGTGCCGACTGCTGCTCAGATTGCTGTTGCAGATGCAGTACGATGCACCAAAGCCGTACGCCGAATACGTCGATCTGTCCTCTCGATAGTACCAAGTGACCTTACGAAGCATTGTCCCCTTGCGACTGTACAGTCTAGTGACCACCGCTGATAGCAATCAAGTCTTTCTGCAGTATCCTAGAAGGAACATTCAGCTTTTAGTAGCCCTATTACACGATCTCCTTCAAATTCAGTGAGGTGCTGTCGCCTTAATGGCATTCTTGACTAACATCAACCTACCACATCTAGTCTCAAAGGTAACTAACGTGACCGTTACAACTTGTATTTAAAGCAAACCTGACTTGCATTCTCAACCAGCACCACTCTAATACAACTGGCACCAAATTTTAATAGACATCTTTCAGATGTAGAAGCACATCTACCAACTTTCGTTTACACCGCCCAACTCCTTTTTGATGTTGCATTTTTTCCGTGAGTGTACTTCATGCACTTTAAGCTAGGCAATTCAGCCATAGCCTGCTCCTGGTGTGGATCGTGTAAGTTGAGTTGTCTAAATTAAGGTTCACATCATATTCTGCTAAGTACGAATGAAGAGTAACAGGCAGATTCCATATTCCTAGATTTCCTAAAAGCATTTGACACGGTGGCTAACTGCACACTGTTTTCAAAGGTACGAGCATACGGAAATGGTTCCCAGATACGTGATTGACTCGAATGTTTTTTAAGTAGTATTACCCAGTAAGTTGTTATCGACGGTGATTGTTCGTCAGAGATAAGGGTTTTTAGGGAGTGCCCCAGAAAAGTATATGAGACAGAGAACAGTAGCGATCCTGTGATACTTCCTTGGGACACTCCTCACCATACCCTTATCTCTGATGAACCCTCGCCGTCAAGAACAACGTAATGGGTAACATTGCTTAAGAAGCTTTCAAGCTAATCACGCATCTGGGAATCTATTTCGTATGCTCGTACCTTCGTTAAAAATGTGCAGTGAGGCACCGTGTCAAACGCTGATTACGGGTTTGTTTTTCCCACTCATCCGCGTTAATTAACATTTCTCTACATTTAGAGCAAGCTATCATTCGTCACACCAACTAGAAATTTTGTCTAAGTCATGTTGCATCCTGCTACAGTCACTCAACACTGACACCTTGCCGTATACCCCAGCATCAGCAGCAAACGACCCCTGTGCTGCTCACCCTGTCCGTCAAATTATACCTGCGGCTGTTTGCTGATGAAGCTGTGGCATACGGCAAGGTGTCATCGTTGAGTGACTGCAGGAGAATACAAGATGACTTGTGCAAAATTTCTAGTTCGTGTGATAAATCGCAGCTAGCTTTAAATGTAGCAAAATGTAAGTTAATGCGGATGAGTAGGAAAAACAACCCCGTAATGTTCGGCTACAGCATTATCAATGTGCCACTTGATACTATCTGATCGATTAAATATCCAGGCATAACGCTTCAAAGCGATATGAAATGGAACGAGCATTTAAGGATTGTAATGGGTAAGGTGAATGGTCGAAGAATTTTAGGAAACTGTGGTTCATCTCTAAGGGAGACCGCATAAAGGTAGTTTCGTTCAATATGGAAGTGTCACTTAGATGCTCCAGGAACTCAAATGGGAATCCCTGGAAGAAATGGGACGTCTTTTTCAAGGAACGTTATTGAGAAAGTTTAGAGAACTTGTATTTGAAGCTAACTGCAGAATGGTCCTACTGCGTCTAACACTAATTTCGCGTAAGGATCACGGACATAAGATGACAAAAATTAGGGTTCGTACAGAGACATATAGACAGTCCTTTCTCCGCGGCTGTATTTGCGAGTGGAGCAGCAAAGGAAATGACTAGTAAAGGTACAATGTACTCTCCGCCACACACCGTACTGCGGCTTTGAGAGTATGTACCCAGATGTAGATGTAGAAAGCGCAGGAAATATTTTCCGGGCCAGTTTTGTTTTAGCAACCCCGTATGAACACGTCCATTGAAAACTGATGCTATCAGGTACTTCTTAAGTGGAATGTATCGCCCCTAATGGTCATTTGCGCCGCTTCAGCTAAAGTAGGTCAAGACTTAGCTTCTGAGCTGTCAGTCAGTGGTCATTGCTGCTAACATTGGACGTCTGGTCACACCCTGAAACACAACCATAGATGGACTCCTCACTACCAAGGTTCAAACTACTGCTTAATGACACGCGCTAAAGCATTTTAGTAAAAGTTCAGCTGCCAATGTTTCATTAGACCTTAAGTTATAAGTCAAATCTATAAAAATGGTGCTAAGAGAATCACTGACGCTGTGATTGTACTATTCTTCTAATTTTTTTGTCATCGTATATGAAGGAAAATTTGCTTTACAATTTTTTTTTTAAGGGTAACTTTGCTCAACTAGCTGCGGTCACAAAACAAAATATTTGTGGAAACTGTTCTTGTAGCTCGCTCATGCTACACTTGAGTCTATTGTTAAATGGAAACTCAAGTGAAATTATCGTTAATGAACTAGTTAACAGTAATTAGCTCCTCAAAGTGAAGCCATAACTAAATCCAGCACTACGTAAGGATCATTCACCATATGAATAGTTTCCAGCGTCTAGCCCGGCACAAACAATGCCACAGCGGGACACGAATTCCCGAAGAAAATTAAGATTACATTCGAGGGCTGAGTGTAAGGTTTTGTGGTTAATTTAGAGAGATAACAACTCCGAATAACTGATAGAAGAGGTAGAGAAGATCCAACGAAGAGCGGTGCGATTCATCACGAATTCTTTTTCTTTTTTTTTTCTATTCCTTTTTAGCACGAGAGCCTTACATAGATGCTCAAAGAACTCCAGAGACAGACGCTACCAGAAAGCGTTGTGCATCACGGAGAGGTTTGCTTTCCGGGATGAGTCGGGCAACAGATTACTTCTTCCCACACACATCTCACGAAATGATCACGATGGGAAAAATCAAGAAGTTAATACAGAGGCTTACAGACAATCATTCTTCCCACGCTCAATTCGTGAGTGGAACAGGAAAGCGGAAATAAGTTAGTGGCACCACAAGTCCCCTCCACTACACGCTATTAGGCGGCTTGCCGCGTTTGGACGTAGATGTGAAACAATGGTTAAAGAATAGAATCGGTAAGATCATTGTGTTTCGTCACTTATACTCGTGGCGGTATATCTTCCGAATATGTAATGACCTTTCGCAGGAATACCAAGATAAAATGTTGTGAGCGTGAAAAAGATAGGCAAAGAAAAAAAATATTGGTAACTACAGAAGGTGGATAACCAAGGGATGAAATTTAGGTATTCACGAGGACACACGAATAGAGACAGTTGTATATTTACCAGAGAGATAAATCAACAGGAACCGGAAATGAGTGCAGACAGCTTACACGCAGCTGCAGAAAAGTATCCACAGCTGATTTACTCCTCCATACTCTTCCAATATAAGTGGATCCGTAATTCGTTTGCCGCGCGGGGTAGCCGTGCGGTCTCAGAGGCCTTGTCACGGTTCGCGCGGCTGCCCCCCTCGGAGGTTCGAGTCCTCCCTCTGGTATGGGTGTGTGTGTTGTTCTTAGCGTAAGTTAGTTTAAGTTAGATTAAGTAGCGTGTAAGCTTAGGAACTGATGACCTCAGTAGTTTCGTCCCATAAAACTTATCACAAATTTCCAAATTTTTTTCCTAATTCGTCTCTAATGCCCTGCACGCCGCAGGGACGTTGAGCTCCAGCTTGCAGTTGGAAAATTATGCAGAAAAAAAGGAGCCGTGTCTTGTTTAAAAAAACTATACGGCCAGTCATTTCAAATGTTTTAGCGAAACAATCAAAAAATATAAAATGGTATTCCCAATGGGATTTGAAACACGCTCCTCGTAAATATGAGGCCAATTTGTTTTTAACTTCTGCGGCACTTCTTCCGTAGCATTTGAGCACAGGACTTTTAGAAATGATTCATTCGATTTCACATCGTCCACGCGAAATAAGAGAAAACACGAGGCAAACTTTAACTTACACAACTAAACTAAAAGTTTATCTTGGCCCCTGTTGTAAGTTGCCGATTCACGAGATCACCTGTAAGGGTCCCAATGGTGCAGCTAGTGCCCTCGCTCGCCCTCTAGCGCTTACCGAACGTGCGTAGAGGGCAATAACACACAACGAAAGGCGTTTTGCGATCTTCATCTGAACAGGTGCCATTCAGTTACAACCGGGCAGCGTGTCTTCCGCCGAGACTATGGTGCTGCACTTCCTACAGGGATAAGGACTTACGGATCTCGTATTGCAATATTTGCCTACGACGTTACCTGTTTCTTAGGGTATGTGATTCTGTTTTGCCACTGTTTGTAAAATACTTCATCTATGAGCCACCCCTCAAACTACTTTGTTGTTTGCGATGCGGCAAACAACAGTAGTGAATGCAGTAACTCCACAGATAATCGTGAAACTATGGATCGAGTTTCACTATCGCCTGCTTGTTCGTCATGGGTCCTATGACGGCATACTGAACATCTGTGAAAGGTAAATGAAAATTTTGATACTAAACGTAATCGTAAAAAGTACCGCCAAACTCATTCGTGAATGCATTTCGGAGATATGCACTTCTAAAATAGTATGGTTCTTTAGCAAATAAAAATAACTTTGCAGTCCTAAGCGTATCTATCTTCATTCATGTACACTGCTTGACAAAAAAAGGGTTGTACCCAGACTATATCGTCAGACGGCAGTGTAACTTCTTACATGTACACAACATCGGCGGGTAAATGATAAGAGTTGCAACTCTCTGTGATATGTACAACGGTCGCCAGAGTGCTTCAGTGTTGTTCTGTTTAGTGCTGTTACCAGCCCCGACAGGGTATATAAGAGGCATCAATAGCATGACATGTTGATTGATCGCTGTGAAGGACGCTGCGTATTCCTGTGAGGCATCGGGATCAGCACCTCACGGTTAGAAAGGAATCTTATAGTGTGTCTCCATTTGGCAGGCTGATCGAATCGAATCGAACACTATGGAACTTTATAGGTATGACAGTGGCCCGATGTTGGACTGCAAGGGAAAGCGAAGGGAGCCATACTCGTCCTTAAGTTTGTGAAGGCTTGACCACCACAAGCGCAGACTGCCGTACAGTGCTCCAGGCACATCGTAACTCCCTCACATCTGCGCCTGCCATCCGAAAACAGGTAATGGACTCCTTCCAGCATTCTGGACTAGGGAATTACCGTCCCGTGAGTAGGTCACGTTAACACCACAACACAAACGGGTGCTTGAGCCGTCATCATGAAGCATGGACTGTTGCTTAGTGGCGGCGCATTGCTTTTGGCGGTGAATCGCGGTTCAGTGCTACCCCGGATGACCATCACAGGCGAGTATGGTGGCGTCCCGTTTTTCCAGTCTTTTGGAGGACCACAGCGGCGTTACTCCTGGCGTCATTGTATGAGGAGACGTCGGTATGGCTTAAGGTCATGGCTTCTGGTGACTGAGGGAACTCTGACGGCACAACGCTACGTCACATCCTGCGGAGTCAAGTGCTACCTCTCATGCGACAGTATCGTGCTGACATTTTTCAATGCGACGGTGTCCGTCCAGAGGAGACGTGTCTTTAAGAAGTGCCTGGGTGACGTCGAGATGTTCCCGTAGCTATCGAGATCCCCAGATGCCGTGTGTAAGAGCAGCTCGGGCGGCAAATCGGTCCCTCTGGTAGGATCCAGTATGTTAAGCGCCAGTTACAACAGCTGTGGACCAGCTTGACTCAGGAGAGGATACAACGGCTTCCCAGCGGGATCAATGCATGCATACAGACCAGAGGAGTGTAACGTCATGCTGCTAAGTGGGATTAGTGGGATTATACTGCCAAGTTCATTATAAATTTTACTCGATATTATAATCATAGAAATAACATCAATTCGTCTTGTAGGGAGGGCAACCACAGCCAAACTTCCACATTTTTCAAAGAAAGTTCGGCACTGGCTGTATCAATGATTTTTATTAAATCTGCGACCGGTTTCGCACCACTTATAGGAACACCCTCAGGCAATATACGTTATTTATAACATGGTAACGTTAAACATTGCCCTGTAGCCACTCCCCACCATTCACGTCCAATATACCGACATCTGGTAAAAGCGGTAGATAAAATTTAAAAATCTTTTTAAATTTTTTTTTAAATGATGGGAGCGGCAAGGACCGTGCAAGCTGAGAGGAGCCATGTTATAAATAGCGTATATTGCCTGAGGATGCACCGATAAGTGGTGCGAAACCGGTCGCAGATTTAAAAAAAAATCATTGATACAGCCAGTGCGGAATTTTCTTTGAAAAACATCAATTCGGTCTTATCTCATGAGGGTCCTCTTAGTTTCCTCCTCTCTTTATAAGTGATTCCCCTTTTTTTCAGACACTGTAGCTGACAAAGCCTTGTGAGACGGGCGAATGTTTTTTATTGTTATTCTTTGGCGAGGAGGAGAGACAATGAAAGTACAGGCAAAAAATTACGCTTAATTTTCTGATTTGCTGCCTACTTTTAGTTACTTACCTTAAGTGCTTGGTCTGAAAGACAAAAATGGTTCAAATGGCTCTAAGCACTATGGGCCTTAACATCTGAAGTCATCAGTCCCCTAGAACTTAGAACTACTTAAACCTTACTAACCTAAGGACATTACACACATCCATGCCCGAGGCAGGATTCGAACCTGCGACCGTAGCGGTTCCTGACTGTAGCGCGTAGAATCGCTCGGCCACATCGGCCGGCGGTCTGAAAGACAAGTCCTCGCCATAAATCTGTAAATTCACAGTGGAAGTAAATTCTGACCGCTTTGTATGAACAAAGTTACGAAAATAATGTTTTTCTCATGTGTACAGAACTACGACGTTAATAGTTCTGCTGAGGGGACGGCGATGTTAGGTGAGTGCGAGACGTTTATTGCGCTGCGTCTGGCGCGTACAAACACGATGGCAGCTCGATTGATCGAAGCCCGACGTGCCGTCTGGACAGGAATAGCCGCCCCGGCCATGAATCACTGTGCCAGGTGGCCACGGCCGCGAAAGCCTGCGGCCGCTGTTGAACGTCGCTCTGCTCCGCGTGGTCGCGTCGTCCGCGTGGCCCAGAGGATTTACGGCCACCGCTTTCGCTACCCAGCGTGTTTACTCCACACACAGCGACAAAAACGTTTTAGTAATTTCGCCACCTGTCTGCGTTCATTAAATTGTTCGAGTAAGTGCCGCTAGACACGCTCTGATGCACTACACATAGCCGGCCGCTGTGGCCGAGCGGTTCTAGGCGCTTAAGTCCGGAACCACGTGGCTGCTACTGTCGCAGGTTCGAATCCTGCCTCGGGAATGAATGTGTGTGATGTCCTTAGGTTTGTTAAGTCTAAGTAGATCTAAGTCTAGGGGACTGAGGACCTCAGATGTTAAGTCGCATAGTGCTTAGAGTCATTTGAACCATTTGAGCACTACACATAGCTAACTAATCTCTTCTATTTGATGATAATTCCTAAATGAACGCTGTCAGGAACGTCATGTCTCGACACTGGACCAGGAGCTGTACTCACATTGTTGTCTCCACTTAACGTCCTGCTGGTCTGGAAGACATGAAATGACGTTACTGGGACCTCTGGAGGAGACCGGTGACATCTACATCTGTACTCTCCAGACCACCTCACTATGTGTGCAGAAGGTACTCTGGTACCCTGTCTGATCCCCCATTCCTTGTTCCATTCGCGAATGGCGCGTGGAAAGAACCATTGTCTGTAACACTCCGTATTACCCCTAATTTCTCGAACTGTCTCGTTGTGATCATTTCGCAAGAGTTGCTTGGGAGGAAGTAATATGTTGGCCAACTCTCCCTGGAATGTACTCGGAATTTAAATAGTAAACCCCATCGTGATTCGCAGACCCCCTTACAAAGTAACAGCATATTTAGATTCAGGCATTATAGAGAGATAGGATTCTGCAGTGCCTGTGCTGTTCCGAAGTACGATGCAGTATTCCCTCAGATGTGTATGCATCTACGAAGGAACACGCACTGCTATGATTGCAGCTGCTATGAAATACATTATTTGTATTCGCAGTTGGCAACCATCAGCGACTTTCAGTTAAAATGTCTCCCCTGTATGGGAATATACATAATGGATATAAGAGTTCCGGCTGTAGGCGCTGGTTGACGACACACAGGAGGTAGCATCTAGCCATGAATAGTGTTCGGGTAGCCCAATGGTAAGGCGACCGCTCGCGATAAGCGGGAAATCCGAGTTTGAGTCCCGGGTCACACACAAATTTTCGCTGTTGTCTTTCCATTACACAGCTGATGGTTGTCCATATTGGCAACTGCGAATACTTTCATGTATTACAGGGAGAGGTTGTTGCATGGGCACGGACAATGCATGATGGAACGATGATCTGCAGGACATCGGCGGTCAGGTGCGTCGTCTCTTCGTGAGCACTATGGGTATCAAAACAAGCACGTTCCTAGTTTAGGGTTACGAATAACGTCTCTACAACTATAAGTCTCAACACGGGCAGGCATCCCAAACGTCTTCCAAACTTTTCAAGTAATGTCAACACTTGTCAGCAATTAGCATAGAGTTTAAGCACTCCTCAGAGTAAACTGACCCACATTCTCGCATGGTCTCCAGCGTTACCGTTATGAGGAAGAAACGCAACTGCACAAACTTCTCCAGTGCCATCATCTGCAGTCTATTCGCTCCAGGCGACCGTGGTTTACGGATCCACCATACGGATGTGCATTCATCACGAAATCTTCCCCAGGCTCCTCTTCTGAACCGGTATGAAAGACTCCCCTCCTTTCTCGTTTGAATGGACGTCAGGTAAGTGTATCATACCTACAGGGGCAAGCTCTTCTGTAGCCAGACATACAGTCTGTTAACTATAAGTTGGCCCACTTTCAGACAGGGCTGCGGGAAGTGAAGGAAGTAAGCCCGCCCCCACACTGACCACCGATAGGTGAAGAGAGTGCGAGAGGAAAGAGCCACGCCTGTGTCTCGCAGTACAGGCACCTTAATCTGCGCTTCACCCCGCCGTCAAGTCATGCACATAAGTACGCTATGTGATCAAAAGCATCGAGACAACCCCAAAAACATACGTTTTTCATATTAGGTGGATTGTGATGCCATGAGAGAGCAGAATGGGGCGCTCCGCGGAACTCACGGACATCAAACGAGGTCAGGTGATTGGGTGTCACTTGTGTCATAAGTCTGTATGCGAGATGTGGAGTGACGAATCACGGTACACAACACCCCTAGGTCCACTGTTTCCGATGTGATAGTGAAGTGCAAATGTGAAGGAATACGTACAATACAAAAGCGTACAGGCGGACCTCGTCTGTTGACTGACAGAGACCACCGACAGTTGAAAGAGGGTCGTAATGTGTAATAGGCAGACATCTATCCAGACCATCACTCAGGAATTCCAAACTGCATCAGCATCCACTGCAAGTACTATGACAGTTACGCGGGAGGTGAGAAAACTTGGATTTCATTGTCGAACGGCTGCTCATAAGTCACGCATAACGCCGGTAAATGCCAAACCACGCCTCGCTTGGTGTAAGCAGCGTAAACATTGGACGATTGAGCAGTGGAAAAACGTTGTGTGGAGTGACGAATCACGGTACACATTATGGCGATCCGATGGCAGGGTGTGGGTATGGCGAATCCCCATTGAGCGTCATCTGACAGCGTGTGTAGTGCCAACAGTAAAATTCGGAGGCGATGATGTTATGGTGTGATCGACTTTTCATGGAGGGGGCTTGCACCTCTCGTTGTTTTGTGTGGCATTATCACAGCACAGGCCTACATTGATGTTTCAAGCGTCTTCTTACTTCCCACTGTTGAAGAGCGATTCGGGGATGGCGTCTGCATCTTTCAACACGATCGAGCACTTGTTCATAATGCACGGCTTCTGGCGGAGTGGTTACAAGACAATAACATGCCTGTAATGGACTGGCCTGCACAGAGTCCTGACCTGAATCCTATAGAACACATTTGGGATATTTTGGAACGCCGACTTCGTGCCAGGCCTCACCGACCGACATCGATACCTCTCCTCAGGGCAGCAGTCCGTGAAGAATGGGCTGCCGTTCCCCACGAAACCTTTCAGCACCTGATTGAACGTATGCCTGCGAGAGTGTAAGCTGTCATCAAGGCTAAGGGTGGGATAACACCATACTGAATTCCAGCATTACCGACGGAGGGCGCCACGAACTTGGAAGTCATTTTCAGCCAGGTGTCCGGATACTTTTGATCACATAGTGTATAAATCGCTTTAATAATGTTCGCAGTGGAAAATTGAGTCATCTTATGTACTGACACTTTCAGTAAAGACCCTAACTAGAACAGTTCTGCACACATATCGCAAAGGATAGAAACAGGTACGAAATCAGTGAAGTACGGTACAGTAACGCAGCGTACAACAATGACTACTTCACACAGTTCTGTAAGATAGGTAACGTTGCCTGCAACCGACTTATCCCAAATAGGGAGCCAATCGGCCAATATAACAATTAACACACGGTACGCTAGTTGGGTATTACAGTACTGACAATGAGATGTTTTTGTATCGAACGTGCACGCGGTTTTATCCATATTTTGAGTAACCGGTTTTTTCTTTTGAGTCATCAGTCTTGTGACTGGCTTGGTCCGGCCTGCCACAAATTGCTCTCCTGTCCCATTCTCTTCATCCCATAGTAGCACTTGCAGCCTACGTCTTCAATTATTTGGTTTGTTGTTGTTGTGGTCTTCAGTCCTGAGACTGGTTTGATGCAGTTCTCCATGCTACTCTATCCTGTGCAAGCTTCTTCATCTCCCAGTACCTACTGCAACCTACATCTTTCTGAATCTGCTTAGTGTATTCATCTCTTGGTCTCCCTCTACGATTTTTACCCTCCACGCTGATCTCCAATACTAAATTGGTGATCCCTTGATGCCTCAGAACATGTCCTACCAACCGAGCCCTTCTTCTGGTCAAGTTGTGCCACAAACTTCTCTTCTCCCCAATCCCATTCAATACTTCCTCATTAGTTATGTGATCTACCCATCTAACTTCAGCATTCTTCTGTAGTACCACATTTCGAAAGCTTCTATTCTCTTCTTGTCCAAACTGTTTATCGTCCATGTTTCACTTCCATACATGGCTACACTCCATACAAATACTTTCAGAAATGACTTCCTGACACTTAAATCTATACTCGATGTTAACAAATTTCTCTTCTTCAGAAACGCTTTCCTTGCCATTGCCAGTCCACATTTTACATCCTCTCTACTTCGACCATCATCAGTTATTTTGCTCCCCAAATAGCAAAACTCCTTTACTACTTTAAGTGTCTCATTTCCTAATCTAATTCCCTCAGCATCACGTGACTTAATTTGACTACATTCCATTATCCTCGTTTTGCTTTTGTTGATGTTCATCTTATATCCTCCTTTCAAGACACTGCCCATTCCATTCAACTGCTCTTCCAAGTCCTTTGCTGTCTCTGACAGATTTACAATGTCATCGGCGAACTTCAAAGTTTTTATTTCTTCTCCATGGATTTTAATACCTACTCCGAATTTTTCTTTTGTTTCCTTTACTGCTTACTCAATATACAGATTGAATAACATCGGGGAGAGGCTACAGCCTTGTCTTACTCCCTTCCCAACCACTGCTTCCCTTTCATGTCCCTCGAGTCTTATAACTGCCATCTGGTTTCTGTACAAATTGTAAATAGCCTTTCGCTCCCTGTATTTTACTCCTGCCACCTTTAGAATTTGAAAGAGAGTATTCCAGTCAACATTGTCAAAAGCTTTCTCTAAGTCTACAAATTCTAGAAACGTAGGTTTGCCTTTCCTTAATCTTTCTTCTAAGATAAGTCGTAAGGTCAGTATTGCCTCACGTGTTCCAGTATTTCTACGGAATCCAAACTGATCTTCCCCGAGGTCGGCTTCTACCAGTTTTTTCATTCGTCTGTAAAGAATTCGTGTTAGTATTTTGCAGCTGTGGCTTATTAAACTGATTGTTCGGTAATTTTCACATCTGTCAACACCTGCTTTCTTTGGGATAGGAATTATTATATTCTTCTTGAAGTCTGAGGGTATTTCGCCTGTTTCATACATCTTGCTCACCAAATGGTAGAGTTTTGTCAGGACTGGCTCTCCCAAGGCCGTCAGTAGTTTCAATGGAATGTTGTCTACTCCGGGGGCCTTGTTTCGACTCAGGTCTTTCAGTGCTCTGTCAAACTCTTCACGCAGTATTGTATCTCCCATTTCATCTTCATCTACATCCTCTTCCATTTCCATAATATTGTCCTCAAGTACATCGCCCTTGTATAGACCCTCTATATACTCCTTCCACCTTTGTGCTTTCCCATCTTTGCTTAGAACTGGGTTTCCATCTGAGCTCTTGATGTTCATACGTGTGGTTCTCTTATCTCCAAAGGTCTCTTTAATTTTCCTGTAGGCAGTATCTACCTTACCCCTAGTGATATAAGCCTCTACATCCTTACATTTGTCCTCTAGCCATCCCTGCTTAGCCATTTTGCACTTCCTGTCGATCTCATTTTTGAGACGTTTGTATTCCTTTTTGCCTGCTTCATTTACTGCATTTTTATATTTTCTCCTTTCATCAATTAAATTCAATATGTCTTCTGTTACCCAAGGATTTCTACTAGCCCTCGTCTTTTTACCTACTAGATCCTCTGCTACCTTCACTACTTCGTCCCTCAAAGCTACCCATTTTTCTTCTACTGTATTTCTTTCCCCCATTCCTGTCAATTGTTCCCTTACGCTCTCCCTGAAACTCTGTACAACCTCTGGTTCTTTCAGTTTATCCAGGTCCCATCTCCTTAAATTCCCACCTTTTTGCAGTTTCTTCAGTTTTAATCTACAGGTCATAACCAATAGATTGTGGTCAGAGTCCACATCTGCCCCTGGAAATGTCTTACAGTTTAAAACCTGGTTCCTAAATCTCTGTCTTACCATTATATAATCTGTCTGATACCTTTTAGTATCTCCAGGGTTCTTCCATGTATACAACCTTCTTTCATGATTCTTAAACCAAGTGTTAGCTATGATTAAGTTGTGTTCTGTGCAAAATTCTAACAGGGGGCTTCCTCTTTCATTTCTTAGCCCAATCCATATTCACCTACTACGTTTCCTTCTCTCCCTTTTCCTACTACCGAATTCCAGTCACCCCTGACTATTAAATTTATTTGGTGGGTGTATTAAAATCTCTGTTTGCCTCTACAGCCTTTACCCTCTACCTTTAGTACAATGGAAGTCATTCCCTGATATCTTAACAAATGTCGTGTCATCCTGTTCCTTCTCCTTAACAGTGTTTGACACATATTCCTCTCCTCTCCGATTCTGCGCAAAACCTGTAGGGTGTACAGAATCGTAAATTTAATACACAGAGCTACCACCTGTGGCAGCAACAATGGCACTAACACGGTTGGTCCTAGGGGTGAACTGGTGTCGGATGTCTGTCGCGGTTCATAAATCGCACTGACTGGTCCGTGTTGGCGTACAAGTTTCTTGGTCTCTCTTAACCATATGTTTTCAGTAGGATGCGAGATTTGGAGAACGTGCTGGATGTGGCAACTGTAGGTATATGTTACGATATCTTGTGAAAACCTCGACGAGAGGACACAGCCACTGGCATTAACAGGTCAGAAATGTAGCGGCCTTGATCAGCAACTATGCTCATCATGGAGTGATAGTGTTATGCACCCAAAGACATGCCATACCATCACGCCAAGCGGTGATCCCCTATGACGATGAAGAAAGCAGTCTGGCAAAGTCGGTTCTCCTCGGAGCCTCCACACACGGAAGCGTCCGTAGTGATGCATACTGTACGCCACGGCAGAACTCGCCTACAGAGATGACGTGCTGACGTGCTAATGCTCCTGTGTCCGTATCTGCGCTGGATGCTCCGTGGCCGGCGCCTCTCTCTGCTGCCACGTCAAGAGAAGCTGCGACAGTGGTCGCCCTCCTGACAATCCGTGCTGCTCCAGATCACACATCACCGTCAGTGTGAACGCTCGTCTAGCTGCAGACAAAGGCACTTCCTGACTCACGGTATGTGACGTGTCCACGAACATGCACGGCTAAGGAATAATATGTCCTGACCTGTAGAGCTAGTCAAATGGACCCGCTGATTTCCTGCAAGCGTTGACTATTGCCTTTATGTTTCGATATCTACATCATATTACTCAAGCCACCTAACCGCATGTGCGAAAGAGTACCGTCTACCACTGGAGTTTGTTGAGCATCTCTGTAAAACTCTCGTGCCGACTAAACGATCGTGTCACGAAACGCGCCGCTCTTCGATGGATCTTCATTTTCTTCCATCTCTCTTACCTGATAAGGCTCCCAGATTGATGAACAACACTCAAGGGTCGGTCGATCAAGCGCCTTGTAAGCCACTTCCTTAGTGAAAGATGGATGCGTTACATTTGTTTAAGATTCTTCCCATGAATCTCAGTCTGGCATTCACTTTTCCTACTACAAGCGGAGCATGTCCTTTCGCGTAATCTTTGTAGAATCTCACAGCTGTCTCATCTGATACTGATGCCTTTTCACCTGCTAAGCGATTGCAGTTGATTTTCTATTCAGCGTTCGGTTACTTCGACGTTCGTACAATGATTGAAAGGAGGGATCGTATTACGACCTTCCACGCTGAAACAATCTGTGTCTATTTGTCCCACATTCGCTTGATATTGGAGGGAGCCCGACTAACGTGAACAGCAATATCTCTGAACGACAATAGGCTATTCGCTACGTGTGCATCTATACTGGACAGGCCGTCTTATGGCGTGTGACGGATATGAAGGCTTTAAACCTAGAACAAGCATCTGCTCCGAACGGAAATTACTCATGCAGCAGATGCGCTATTTGTTGCGGTATATTTAGCTGCAATATGCCGTTTCAAGGCAATGGCGGATTGAAGTTTAATCACAAACACGCATCAAGGAAAAAAGCCTCCAAGAAATGCTATGATACCCAAGACAAAAGGCGAAAATCGTATGACTACGGCGTAGTGTAATGGGTAATGTCGTGAATTACAGAGTTGAAAGAAACAGCTTTGCGTCCCGCTATATGCCAATTTTTACAATCTTTGTTATTAACACATTCTGATACTTTCTTACGAATATAATACTGGAATGCCCTGCAATGTTCTATGTTCTTTATATTTCCGACTGATTTGAAAACGAAATATGAAATAAATATTTCGCTGATCATTTCCGAATATGTGACCTAAGAGGACAGCTTAAATTGTTGTGAATGAAATAAGGAGCAATGAAATTCAAATTCTTCATTGTGACGAATGTTTCACTGTTTATTTCGGAATATGTGGCAATTTCTGAGTGTTTGGTTGGGCAAGAACCTAAGAATACAGCTTAAACCCAGCGAATCGAACGAGCAGCAATGACATTTATAATTCGTCGCTTGTCACAAATATTTGCTATTCATTTCCAAATACGCCGCTACATCCAAATGCGTGGTTGGGCAGGAACCTAAGAGAACAGCTTAAAATGCTGCAAGTTAAAAGAGCAACAACAGCGTTCACATTCTTCGTCGTCACAAATATTCAACTGTTTGAGTAAGGGAGAGCAGGCTTTGTTCAAGGCGAGGTGCTTCTTACGCCATTTCCGTTTGTAGCAGATGCGTGTTGTAGATTTAACGCCGTGTTATAACGGAGGGTACTTCTGGTGTCACTATATACTTGCCCCCCACCCCACCCCACCCACTACCCGCACGAACCCTCACCTTCTTCTCCCATTCGTGAATAACGCGTGAGAAGAATAAGTCTCGACAAACGTCCGTATTACCTCTAATTTCTCACGTCTTCTCGTCGTCGTTATATCGTAAGAACTATGTGGGGGAAGTAATATGTTCACTGACTCTTCCGGGAATGTACGTACTCGGTATATCTGCAGTAAAGTTCTCATTAATGCAGAACGCCTCTCTTGCAGCGTGTGCCAATTAAGTTTTTCTGAGCGATTATGAAACATTTTCGCGATTACTGAAGGACGCTCAGTGTTACCGGAACTTCAGAGTGGCGGAGACGACCTTGTCACTTTAGCACGGGAGTGCTTAATTTTAAGTGTTCTGCTGTTGCGACTTTTCGAATAGTATGTACAGCGATTTACCCCAAAGCAGGTGTTACTGGGGAGCTTATAATGAGTTGGAGAAGGTGATTGTTAAGTAAATGGCCTGGCCGATCTTTATTAAATTGGTAATAAAACGTATTCTCTTTTTGCCAACTGGAATACTCTCAGTTCGAAATTTTTATCCTCAGAAATTGGCGAAGTCGTTATAAGGACCAGTTGGAAGTTGAACAGAGGCTGTTAGCACATTATATTCCGAAATAACAGATACCAGTGGTGATTTAGCAGCTCTCGAAGAATGAAATTACCATAAAATCCAGACCATTAGCTGCTTACAGGCGTTGATAAATATCAACGGGAACAGTTGAAGATGTAAGCCCCGACCGGGACTCGAACCCAGGATCTCCTGTCTATATGGCAGACGCTCTATCCGACTGAGCCATCGAGAACACAGAGTGTAATGTGAATGCAGGAACTTATCTCTGGCACGCTCCCCGTGAGACCCACATTTCCAACTTACTGTCCACATACTACATTTGTAGTGCCCCTGCCCACTATACTCATTACTCGAGGCAGTCAATCTACCGATTCCCGTAAGAGTTTCAGCACTGTGAGTGCATCCGCACTGAAGATCATTGGCCTTGTCCGAAAGAACAGATATCGTCTTCATATAGATAAGGCTTGCCGGCCAATGATGTTCTTCAGTGCGGATGCATTTATCAATGCCTGTAACCAGTTAATGGCCTGGATTTCATGGTAATTTCGTTAGCACATGTTTGCAATCCAGAGATGGAATCTAGAAATTTATCTGAAAACAGTTCACCACTTTTGTTCACCTTTTGCACGTTTATGGTACACACTTAGATGTAACAATTTGTGCTCTAGTACGTTGCTCTTTATAAGCGTGTTTGAGAAACGAGGTTCAAAGTTTCACGAACCGGTTGAACAACATACGAGAGCGCAGCCGGCGACTAGCTATACCAGTGCGAAACTGCGAAATGCATTGCAGTGTCGTCATGTGACTGTGAATCTGTGCGAAATACATTGCAGTCTCGTCACGTTTTTCTTTTCTAATCTTCCACCAAACACTTGTACTGCTACAACGAATCATGTTTCTTCAAAATGAAGTAATAATAGTAACAAAGAAATTGAAGAAGTAATTAACACCTTAAAAATAATGATGATGATGAGCGTTTGGCGTCATTGGCCGGGAGGCCCCTCGCGGGGCAGGTCCGGCCGCCTTGGCGCAGGTCTTATTACATTCGGCGCCACATTGGGCGACCTGCACGCCGGATGGGGATGAAATGATGATGAACACAACACAACACCCAGTCCCTGAGCGGAGAAAATCTCCGACCCAGCCGGGAATCGAACCCGGGCCCGGAGGACGGCAATCCGTCACGCTGACCACTCAGCTACTGGGGCGGACTTAAAAATAATAAAGCTAGTGGAGACGACTATTAACGCGGACTCCTTCTGAAATAGTTTGTAGCAAAAATAACAACTGAGTTAAAATTAATCTTTGAAGAAATCTGCAAAACAGAAAAAAATCCCAGGAGAGTGGAAGGTAACCTTGATATACCCACTACATAAAAAATCAATAAACAACGTATTAATAACTACATAGGAAATTCTTTGCTACTAATTGCGTATTAATTATTTTCCTGGATTCTACTGATCAGAATAGGAACAACACTCGACAATAATCTAGGTGAATCTCAAGGCGGTTTTAGAAGGTCATGCTGTGAACAAATATTTAATCCGAGAACGATCATTCGCTACAGATTACTGAATTCAAAAGAAACTGTAATAATATTTGTTGATTTCAAAGAGGTCTTTGATTCTGTTGACATAGAAATTTTAGGTAATATAATCCGAGAATTTGATGTAAACTTTAAATTAGCTAATCTGTTCCGTAAAACACTAATAGATACATTATGTAAAATGAAATTTATTGGAGGAATATCACAGACCTTCGATGCAAATACCGGTGTACTGCCAGGTTGTCTATCTCCAGTTCATTTTAACTGTGTTCTAGAAATATAGTGAGAATTTGGAATGCAAACTACATGAATAGGTCTACGAGATTTCCCCAGTAAGGTTGAGATGAGAAAACAAAGATATTGGAATACACTGTCTCGAATTTTCAGACGACTTTGCTATACTTTCTGAAAATGTGACATCTGCTGTAACATAAATTAATCTTCAAAAAGAAATAGCCAGTAAGAACTTCTGCTGAAAGAAACACTTTTTACGAACTTGTATTGCTTTTCAGTGCCACCATAAATCGAGTAGGTAATGGAATGTTTCTCACTTTGTTCTCAATACGTTCGTAAAACTTGTCTGGTTGTTTCAGTAACTGAGGAAAAGTGTATGGATGGTACTGGCCACAGATATAGCTCATTCACATGCATTCGGAGCCGTTTTAATAGTAAAAGGCGCAATGCAGGACTTATCTCTAAGCACAGACGTGTCGCGGCATTCACCCCGCCAAAAACCGACGAGGGAGAGATCTGGCACACTGTGACAAAGCTGTCGGCCGATGTTAGCGGGCGATATCTGGCGATGCGGTCTGAACCAGTGTTGTCGGCGCTACTGTGAGCGCAATTTTTGCCGCTCGACGGGTGACGCTGTCGTACGGTATTCAGCTGGCTAGTAAAACTTCGAATTTCGATTTCTCGAACACACTTGCGAACTTCACTGTACTAGGGCAGCATTTGTTATACCCTCGTATGTGTTGTAACAGTGCGAAAGACGACCGAAATCGATGGCGTGCTGAGTGTATGCTTCCCTTGTCAGTGCCATCTTATTGATATAAGGGGCGATCAAAAGTTTCTGTTTCAGGGTATTGCCGCAGCGCGACTCCGATGTGGATATATAAGGGCCGACATGTAGGCGAGACATTCATGTGACTTTCATGTCTTTCAGACGTGCGGGCGGTAAATGTGGAAACGTGAAACATAACGACCTTATTACAAAATCCGTCCAAACAGGACCAGTGTGCTGTTATTCTTTTCTTGGCTGCCGACGGACAAACACCGGTAGTCATCCATCGGAGAATGAAGAAGGCGTATGAGCCTGCATGTCTGTCGAAAACCAACATAGTGGAATGGTGCTCCAAGTTCCCTTCTGCTCACGATAACGCATTTCCCAATTTCACAAATGACATACCGCAAAAGTTAGGTCAACTCAGGTGGCAATCATTAGAGCACCCGCCTTATAGTCGATATCTCTGTCATTGCTATTATCAGGTCTTCGACTTCTTAGGAAAGGCCTTAAAGGGTCGACAATCTCTATCGGACGAGAATGTGCAGCAGGCAGTTACGAGGCTCTTCACGAAGCTCAAAATGGCTCTGAGCACTATGGGACTTAACATCTGAGGTCATCAGTCGCCTAGAACCTAGAACTACTTAAACCTAACTAACCTAAGGACCTCACACACATCCATGCCCGAGACAGGATTCTAACGTGCGACCGTAGCGGTCGCGCGGTGCCAGACTGTAGCGCCTAGAACTGCTCGTCTTCACGAAGCAAGGAGCGGTTTTTACCAGTGGGTATCTTCAATGTGGTACGACGTTTGGACGACTGCATCAACGCTCACGACAGTTTTGCGTGACTGACAGATCGATTCTGGACTTCTTGCTCGCCGCTTATACATGGCAGTCATGCGTTTTGTAACTCAGAGTTGTTGATTTTTACTTTGTCCCACAGGGCTATTTCATCAGTACTGTAGTCCAAAAGTTTACCTGAATCCACCGATTACCAGTTCTTTCTTGTGTAATGACTCTATTAAGTCGTCTAGCAGAGCCTCATATGTCACTAAGAACCTGTACTGCTTGGATCTCAGCGTGAACATCGCGCTGTTAAAAAATGGAGAAGAATATTGTGACATACTATAGCTGGAAGTCATTTGCTTCCTCGTGACATTGCCGTCATCCTGAAGAGACGTGTCATTTGTCTACCGCCTCTGAGGTCGGCTGCTCGCGGAGCCAGGGCATGCCCCAGCGAACGACCTCGCGGCTTGGCGCGGCGCAGTGTGGTTTATTTGGCCTGTACCAGGCGGGCAGGCGGGTAGTGTTTGCCAGCGACGCGGAGAGCCGCTGACGAGACGCAGCTTGCTGGACCGCCGTCCACACAGCCCGTTATTTACTGCCCGTCTGGCCTGGGCGCGAGCCCAAACTACCTCCGCGTCACTTGGCTGACACCATCCAGTGGACTCGTGACACAGTCCACATGTGCTGCTAATAATGACACTGATGGTCATTGAAACTGCACCGACGTGAAGACAGCCTACAACGCCATCTACACTCCGTATGTAAGGAAAAATTACCCACCGGATTCCTCATACAGAAATCGCATTTGAATGTTGGTTGACTAGGGAGACGTAAAGTTCGCCGCGCTGACACCTCCGTGACGACATTATGACGTACTCGAGGCCCACGAGAAAGACAGGCCGTGGCACCTACGTCACAGCACCTGACAATGCTGATCCTACGAGTGCCAGCAGCCGTCTCCGGCAGGGAGCGAGTGACTATTTCACACGAATTTAAAAATTCTTGACTGCTTGTTTAAATGCATGCATACGACAAAATTAAGAACTTTAGTCGGTACCTTTTCAATTAAAAATTGATTTCTCGTGGGCTGTGCACGAAGCCGAGCCTTCGCGCGAAGTTTGACGGACAGGCCTATTAGCGTGACGTCACAAGATCGTTGTAGGGCCGGTATATCTCGTTGGCCTCTGACGTACTAGCGCCCAATTTCGACCATTCGAGAATCTATCGACTTTCACGGTCGTATCAAGTCTGAGCGCGGTAAGCGTCATGTGGCACGAAGCTCACGTCTGGTTTACTTGGTGCCGTAAGTAAATATCCTTAGAAATAATATGGTGGTTGCTGTCTTCGATACATAATTTCTTCCAAGCATGAAAGAAATGTGCGACTAACCAGCTTACATCTATTTCAAAAATGCTGTATGCAAATGCACAATCATTGTATGTGCATCATCAGCATTAATAAATAGAAACGTATTTATAGGTTGCGCAACAGTGGCAAGTCACGTCTTGCCTCGTCTTACTCGATTTGACCAGTTTATCGAATTTATTTTCATTGGTCAGTTTTTTCGTTTGAGGACTATATACATGACGTAGCATCGTTCACTTACGTATACAAAAACGTTTGCACGCGAGAAAAAAAAAAGTGTGTTACCTTAACACCCTTCTGAAACAGAAAAATTATTGTAAACTTGGATGATGATGATGTTTTTGGGCGCTCAACTGCGCGGTCATCAGCGTCCGTACAAAGTTTCAGATTTTACACAGTCCAATTTTTCCACAATCCAATCTAGCCACTGTCACAAATGATGATGAAGTGATGAAGACAACACAAACATCCAATCCCGGGGCAGAGAAAAGTCCCCACCCCGGCCGGGAATCTAACCCTGGACCCCGTGATCCAGACGCAGCAACGCTAGCCACTAGACCACGAGCTGCGGACTGTAAACTTGGATTATCATTGCAACTGTGGTATCCCTTCTTGCACGCGAACAAAAGCAGCAACTCATACGTTCAGATGGTAGACTAATTGCGATTTTGGAGACTTTTGTTGACTTTTTTTTTGTCTGTGAGGATGAGAACCTGACAACTTCATAATCGTTATTATATATGAATTATAAAAAGTACTTAACAATAAGTTCATCCAGCGGTTAAAGTGTGTTGGTTGTCTAAAGTAGGCTACGTTCTAATTTGCGGGAAAAATTATAATACAACACGAGAAAAGTAAACTTCTTTCTTTCCACGCGAAAGTAAGTGAAAGAGCGAGAAAAAACAGCAGCAGGAACATTCATGTATCAATACCAGAATACACTTCTTTTTCATATGTTCTTGTTTGGTAAAAAAGTCTCCTAAAAAAACTAGCTCTAAATTTTCCTTTGTACTTTGTAGGAGGCTGAGGCTAAGTTATCTTTTATTACTTTTTCAGATGTGTCGGTCTTTTCTGTCGTTTTTATTCTGAGTGACGCCTAGTTTGTTTTACCAGGTGATGAGCATGTTCTGTGTATTAACTGGAATTTGCTTGTTTCACGCTTGATTTATTAACAATGAGAAGTCACTCCTGGGACCGAGCGCTCTTATATCTGTATGTACATTTAACACGAATATCACGGAACATATTTTTTATGAATTAATAAGAAGATATCAGAATATTTCAGAAAAATGTAGGTAAGAAAAAAAATTAGAAGTAGCAGGGCGCGAACAAGTGCTCCTAGTAAATTTATCTTCGTTTCACGACACTTCTAACCACTATGTCATCATCGACGCTGACAAATCGTGACTTAGATTTGTACTGATCCCTGGAGCGCCGACTCCCTCACTTCTCCACAGTAAGCAAGATGAGCAGTCGCGCCTGCGCACCGTTGTGTCGGTTCACATCTTCGACGGGAATGCAGCCGCCAGCCAGCCTGTCGCGGCCAGCTGCAGATGTATTCGTTACACTCAGCGAGCATTCACCTCACTCCGCTGAGTTCATCCTAGAGAGAACAGCGCATGCTAACATGAAGACCGGACACTGCCACCAGCAAAACTTGCACGGGAGAACCAGGGGGTGAAATCTGCCTCATGGCATGTGTAAACTCATGGGGGATCTTACAGGAACCTGTAGATTTTAGTAACCTGTGGGATCGAAAGAGTATGAAACCTTTATTTGCTACCAGTTCTAGTCGGTGTAGTTACCGTTTGTTTATCATCACCACATGGTGGTGTATAAAAATGATATTCTTCATATCATTGAGATATAGTTCATAAGCGGTCGGGAGCCTTGTTAGGATTGTACTTAAAATTTCTACGAGGGCATGTTGATAAGTAATGCCTCCTGGTTTTTTTACGTTAAACTCTTAAAGCTTTTTAAATAAAACAAACTTTATTAACATTCTACATCGTTATTTGTCATGTCTACAGATTTATTTCTCAACATAGTCACCCTGGCGACGAACACATTCTTCCTAACGAGAGACCAGAGCCATAACCTGACCTCTGTCTGCACTGCTTCATCACTTTCAACGTGAAGCCTCGAAGATGTTCTTTGAGTTTTGGAGACGGATGAAAATCAGACGGGGCCATGTCGGGGCTGGATGGAGTATTATCCGACGACAATCAACCCAAGGCGTCAGATTGTACCCGGTGCTGCACCGCTCGCTTGTGTTCTGGCATTGTCATGCTGAAGGAGAGGGTACTTTGTGTCTGGACGAAGTATTCGAATTCGTGCTTTCAGTTTTCTGGAGGTCTCTCAGTTCCTTATAGAGTTTAGGAATGAATTCCAAATAGATCAGACCTTGAACATCCCAGAACACTGTGAGTATGACTTTGCCTGCCTACGGCATGTTCTCCAACATTTTTAGCGCCAATGATTGTTTGTGGTGGAAGTCCATTGATTCCTCTTTTTTTGGGGTCAAACAGGTGCACTCAGCTTTCATCAGTGATGTTAAGGAACCCATCATCCTCATGCTCAAAACGCAAAAGAAATTGTTGACGGATATCCAGTCTCCTCTTCCATGTGAGGTGTGAGTATTCGAGGCACGCACAGTGCACACAGTCTTGTGTACCGTAGTTCTGCAGTGGCGGACTGTACACGTTCTCGTGATATGCTACACGTACCTGAGAGCTGTGTCTGTATTATCCGAAGGTTTTCTCATATGATTTCTTCAATCTAATTTCGATGTGTCTCATTGGCTGCAGTACACTGTCGTCCAATCCGAACTCTGTCACACACTTTGTGGTTAGCACCACCGTTTCCGTCATTATGAGCACGAGCTACCCAACGTCACACATTACTGATGTAGGTACGATCATCTCCGTACATAACTTTCATTCTTCAACGGTCTTCTATGGGAAGCACGCTTTCTTCCGTTGGAAATTCGATTACAGCATGCTGTTTCCCACGCGCCGACATAGTTACGTCACATATCGCCATGTTACACATTTAAGTTCGGAGCCCTCTAGCGGCAGGGCGCTGGAAGTCGGGTCAGCGAACCTGGAAACTTGACCGATTAGTATGCGTAACTAGTAATACCTCAGCGACATTGAGAACAGAATAAAAAACTCGGAGGTATTACTTTTCTGCACGCACTGGTATTAATCAACATTGTACTGTACTATACGGGTTCCATTCTTGAATTATAACCGAAACACACTTTAACAAGACTAACACCCCATTGTCGACGAAAACAAGGGGTAATTAAATGAGGAAATATACACGTGTTGTACAACTTTGTATCGTTGTAACACTTAAAGAGAATGTAATTCTGCCTCTTGCTCTTATGGACAATCCGGTCTAAGCGCGAAACTGCTTGAGAACAACACCACAAGAAGTAAAGAAGGTAGATAACGATTAAACGCCCAAGGGCGGCGTAGTAATCACAGACGGAGACGTCACTAAATGTTGTGCGGCCGTCTCAGAATCATAAGGTCGTCAAGGTTAACGAACATCATTTCTCAAACTGTTATGATAACAAATAACCGAGACGACGTAGAACATGGATATACGACAGCGTTTTATTCACGGCCGTACGGCTGGAAACAAGGACCTTACCGAAACAGTTCTATAGTGACGTCATCCAGAACCATGGCTTTAAACTGATAGACTATCTGACGACTGTTTTTACGTTTACTAAACATTGTTTCACTGTTCTTCGCCTATTTTTTCCCAACATAGCAATATTCATCTTCGATTCTTTAATCCTGTAATTTGACATATATTCCGCAATTACTACTACAGAACTTCGTTTAAAATACTTTCTGTGCCAATATTTGTAGATCTTAAGGAAAAAGAAGGTGAAACATGTGATACTTGTATACATGAGATAGCCATAGATTTTTAATTACAAAGTCGAAAAAATCAAGCTTTGACTGTGAAGCTTGGTATTTGTCCTTCTCGCCATATTCACCATTCAACGCCACACATTTTTCCCAACGATGTGTAACTTGATGGATACCTTATCTACAGAGGTCTGTATTTTGATTGTTCAAGTAAGGTCACAAATTGAAAGCTGTCTCGTTGTTGTGCTGGCAGTGCCGACCTTGCAGTGATTTCTTCAAACGTGGAAAGATTGACCAAGCCGAGAAATTAGAGTTAATATAATAGTTACTGACAATCATTCTTTCCACACATCATTTCCGAGTGGAACAGGAAAGGGGGAATCAGTTAATGATACCAGAAATAGAGACCGCCACACGCCAGCAGATGGTTTGCGGAGTATTGATTTAGATGTAGATCACTGTGATACGAATGTCTTCGAGCATCAAAGGCTCCACCGCTCCAGTTCTTCAGAAAGAGGTTGTCTACCACTTCGTTCTTCCTCATTCAGAACTGCTTCACCATACTTAGAGCGTCTGCGCTACCTAACTACTGGGTCATCTGACAGTGTATTCTTGCCGTATACGTCCTCCGACTCAGCATGGATTGTTCCAGGTGCCTTTAAGGAAAAAGAATTGCTCTACAATACTACAGTTTGTGAGTGGGCTGTGCCATTTTTTTCTTCTTTTTTTGCCTTTTCTAGAAGCCTATTACTGGGATCTAGGTGTGTGACAGGAATTCGGAAATGTACCTTCAAGCAACCGTAACATTAAATAAGCAACTTTGTTTCTTGCGAGGTGGTAATTAATGCTCTACTGCTGCCCTTGTGTGAATAGCATCGACAAATCGGACGAACTGTGTGTCAGGACACTTCTGCTGTGTGCATCGCCCGCGGATTTGTTATTCTATACGGAAGGCATGTGACCACTATGGATATGTGGCCGGGAGTGGTGTCTCCAGCGGAGCTGTTTGCATAATTAACGCAGCTGTGGCAGCGGAGCGTGCGGCGCGGCAGTTTATGCAGCTGGCGCGCTTTTTGCGCCTGTGGCGTAGGCAGCCCTCCCGCTATCTGTGGCGGGCACGCAGCCCTGCCCCGACCTGCGCACTGGCAGGCGCATTGCGGCAACTGCGCAGCGCAGCTAACCGGCAAGTCCACACTGAACGACGGCAAGCGGGAGTTGCTACGGCGGGCAATCAAGCGCGGATCCAGCAAACAAGAGGGGCGCGGTGGGGGGGGGGGGGGGAGAGGGAAGGGGGAAGGTTAAGTTTCATAGGGACCGTGAACCGCCCCGCCCCTCACATCTCAGCAATCTTTTATGTATATCAGTTTCCAAATTACTTACGAGAAGAACTTCATACCCAAGATCGCTATGAAAACTTCACTGTAGATAAACGGTTTCGGTAAAACTAAGTTGCCATCTTCTGGTCTTCATTGAGGTTATTGCAAACATCCTGTCCTAGCTGCACAAAAAATCTTTCCATTGAATTTCCAGGTACATAAAACTTGAAATGAGCGGTTATCTACGATAAAGTTCGTTATAGTCATCCCGCCTAACAAGTTCTTCTTCTCCTAAGTAATCACAATAGATCGCCCCTTCAAGCTCAATATGAGTAAACTGACGTTTTCAAATTTCTCAGCTAATTTTTTTGGGAAAAACAGTTACCATGAGAACTTAGTGTCTAAAAATGTTTCATGCGGTTTGCTTTTAAACTGTTTGCGTGAGGGTCTAACGATGTGGGTGCGTTGCGGCCTGGCCATCTGAAAACATCGTTCTGACTATGTAAAGACGTCCGTCCACAGGGCGACTGTACCCACTGCCAACAACAAATCTGACGCCGTTCGTGAGTTCGCAGATGGAACGGGCAAATTACTTGAAGCTAAGTGGCAACTGAAAGGGAAAGACCTCCCACAAAGAAAAAATAACAGGAAGACTGACATACCGAATGTAGGCTTAAACGACTAGCAGAAACAACTTTCTCCCCATTTAGATACTCACGTACCCTAGATCTGTAGACCTGTGTTCACAATCGAATTGCTAAGAGAAGTAATCGTAATGGGTAATATACGCTTAGATTTTGTGTCGTATAAATTATGGTAGTTGTAAGATAGCTGCATGTACAAGGAGATGCAAATTTTGGGCAGACGAAGGTTTACATTCTGGGGAAGCACAGTTCATTACTCTCGTGCCACCCCATCCCCAGCTCCTCCCCCCCCCCCCCCACTCCCAGAGATGCCTATTAATAATAATAACAATAATACCTGTAAACTGCTTGAATATAATAATAATAATAAATTGTTGAATTGCAATATTACATATAAAACAATTTGCTATAGTAATGGCTATTTGCTTACATCAGTGCTTAGTACATCACTTGAAGCAATCATCGGAAAATTTGTGAATTAAATGTCATGCCACTTATTTAAGAACTATAATGAGAACGGACTCTTACAACTTTATTTTATCCATGTTCGATCTTGTGAACGTCGCGCCATTAATGGTAGTTGGTGAATGACGCAATTAGCCACAATTACTTCTTAAATGTTATATTTTAGTTCCATAACGGGTTTCGGGCTACCACACCTATCTTCAAATGGCTAACATTTTCAGTTACGTAGACGGTTTCATGTCGTCTGCTCCCACACTGCACAAGAACATAGGAGTATTTAGCACCACTTTATAAGTTGTTTCATTAATAAAAACACGCTAAAGTGCTTGCATTTATTTAGATGTAATGCGAGAGAACTGTGTTCAGTAGATGGCGATTTGTTTTGTTGTGGTCCATGTGGTCATATAGGTGAACACATTTATCTCGCATTATATCTAAATAAATGCCAGCACTTTAGAGTGTTTTTATTAATGAGACAACTTATAACGTGGTACTAAATACTCCATTGTTCTTGTGCAGTTTGGGAGCTGACGACACGCTGTTGATCAGACCGTCTATGCAACTGAAAATGTTAGCCATCTGAAGGTGGGCGTGGTAGCCGGAAACCTGTTGTGGAACTAAAATATAACATTTGAAAAGTATTTGTGGCACGAGAGTAATGAACTGTGACCCCCCAGAATCAAAACCTGCGTCTGCACAAAATTTTCGTTTCTTTGCAAATCCGTGACCTTAGCTACTTAACAACGATACACACAGTGGCTTCGGACGTTGGTTACATTTCTCACAGCGAACATCTCATGTATGTGCAAAAATGTAGGTTTACGTCCAAAGGTCTCTTCTCACCTCTAGCGTAGGATACACAACACTATCCATGACCTGATATAGCTAGCAGTGGCTTTCATAGGTGTCTACTCACCTACACACGGCAACCATTTTGATTTTCCTCAATTATGCTGTATAATGTTAGAAATGTTGTTCCCAACTTGGATTTTAAAATACATCATATGGTCTCATTGAACAAAAATATATGTTGTAACGCTTGACATCTTTTTAGTCTTTTGTTATTAGCTAATGTGAAATGGGTCAGCATTTCACGGCCGATATTTACATCCTTGGTGATTTGTGTTTTATTGGCACTGAGCCGTCGTCTGAGGCATTTTTCTAAACCAAAAGTTTCGTCCCCTAGTGCTGGAGACATTCTCACAGGCTGTAAAGATGTAGTTATTAGATTTTCAGATTAAATATTGGTGGATCGTGCTTGATCATTTAATAACTATTTCAAGAAGAAACGGCTGCTCTGACGTACACATAAGTAGCGCACTACATTCTAAGACATGGAAAAGAACCAGCTGCTTCCTATCAGTCGTAAACAAAGTCGTACAAGGAGACCACTGAGAAGACACGGAATTGACACAATGCTCAAACAAATATTTAAATACTGCAATGGACTTAACGTCTTCCGCTTGCCACGGCACGTCTTTACAAAATCCCTTGCCCATGGCGTCAAGTGCACATAGGAATTACCAAAAGAAGCAACACAGCCCAGTTTAAGAGCAAAAAAGGCAAAATAAATTATCGTCTGGGCAACACGAATAAATCGGCAGTAAGTCGGCAGCGCAGATCATACACTGGGCCCAGGGAACCACAAGATTCGTTTCTCAGATATTCTGCTTTTATCAATGTCGGATGATTACTGATGTAAGATTATAGAGAGGCCACAGAAATTCAAAAAAACAAAACGTCTTTAATAGGCGAGGAGTATGGCTAAACTAAACAAACTGTGGGCCTTAGAGCTAAATAAAGCGAACAGCTCTAACTCTCCTGCAGAACAAATTCCGTAACACACGTCGGTACGAGTCTGCAATCTGCGGCAGCGGTGACGCGACGTCACCACCCGACGTTGCGCGGCTGCGTACAAAGTCTGACTCGCTGACACTGTTTAAAAATTAACTAACTACATATTAAAAGCCTCTGACGATGTCTACAGCATTAGGAGACGAAACGTCAGGCACAGGAAAATGCTGTAGACCACGGCGTAATGCCCATACTACATAAATCACCAAAGGCTGATGCAGTAGTTGCTTCTCAATACGTGCAACAAAAGCGTCTGTCTTAGATTCATTACCTGGTGTTATCAGAATACAAATCTCACGAGAATTTACAAAGGCTTGGTTCGTATCCTCACACTTAATATTCATACCGTCGGTAAGTTCTCAGCTTTTGCGTATAGAGTAAATACTAAAAATTGTACATCTATTCCAGGCTGATACTAGCCTGTATATATTTTAAGAAGTGCATAACGTGAATACTCGCTTGTATTTTATTCACCACCAGCTTTCAATCAAAGATTACGCTCACGTTACTGTATGAAATACAAAACAAAAATAAAATAAATTCAGGACAAACATGTCCTGCAACGTCAAAAATTAGGATGCAACATTTTGAAGAAGATACTTACTTCAAAATGTTGTTATATCTTACGAAATCACAAGACACACAAAAAAAATCAGACAGTGCAGATCTAATACACAGTGACATTGAAGAAGCAGGTGTTGATCAATTCGAATAAAGACAATAAACTGGCTCAGGGCAGTCAACAACAGAATCACATATAATCTCGATCGTGATGAGCCCACAGCCGACATTAATGTTAATTATTAATGAAAACCACCTCAGCTGTATTACTACGCATTTATTGTGTTACGTCCGCTATTGTTTCTTTGAACATCTTAAGGTTTCCTTAAACCAAATCCTCGCCGAATTATGCTGAAGACCATTTGTGTCTTGACTTCAGCACAGCTCGGTGGATGAGCGTTTAATATAAGCCAATCTGAAAACGTTCAACGAAACAAAACTGGTGTAGCAATAAATGTGTAATAAGTAACAATAAATGTGAAATAATACAGTTGAAGTAGTTTTCACTAATCATTAACAGAATCACATATGTTCACTAACATCATGGTCAAACACCATGCGCTGGCCACTGTGGCCGAGCGGTTCTAGGTGCTTCAGTCCGGAACCGCGCTGCTGCTACGGTCGCAGGTTCGAATCCTGCCTCGGACATGGCTGTGTGTGTTGTCCTTAGGTTAGTTAGGTTTCAGTAGTTCTAAGTCTAGGGGACCGATGACCTCAGATGTTAAGTCCCATAGTGCTTAGAGCCATTTGAACCATTTTCAAACACCATGGAAAACGAAGAATCACAAACACGGATAACACGTGAAGAAATCAAAGATTGCGAAGTCCTTTAGTAAAACACTTGTAACTAAAATAGTTTACAGAAAAATATAATGTATCGTATATGAAACACTAAAACTGAAAACAAGTCTTTTTCTATTTAAAATAATATAAGTATCTTTATAACTACAAAGAGTCATCGTAGCAAAATATGTTCACAACAGCATACGTTTCAAGTGTTATAGAAACATGGGCTGTTTTTGATTGTCATATTTTGTACATGAAGTCCAAGTAGCGTAAAGACTGTTTAAAATTTGTTTGTAAGTATAAAATAAATTATTTTATGTAAGAACTTTTTTTGTTTTAGTCTTTCAAATTTTTCATTTACGATACGTTTCATTATTTTGTAAAGTACTTTTACATATGTGTGTTTTACCATGGGACTAAATCTTTGATTTATTTACATATTACCGATCTGTGCAACATCTTCGTATTTCATGGTGCTTGACCATGATGTTAGTGAACGTATGTTATTCTGTTATTGATTCTCCCGAGCCATTTTATTGCCTTCATTCAAAATGATCAGCACCTGCTTCTCAAAAAGTCATTTTGTATTGGATCTGTACTATTGAATTTAATTATGTCTCGTGGTAGACTTTTGACGTAAGTACCTTGTTAGTAATGCTACATCCTAATATTTGACCTGATAGGTCATGTCTGTCATTGAATTTTATTTCATTTTTATTTCGTACAGTTTCCTGAGCATGGTCTTGGGCTGAAACCAGTTGGTGAAGAAAACATAAGTCAGCATTCGTGTTAAGCGTAAAAAAAAAAAAATTAAAAAAAATTAACTGCCCACTAGTCTTCTCCAGTTACTACCACTGCAACGAAACATGTGTAACGAATAGGTAACAGTAACTGACAGATTTGCTAACTATGGCTTGTCCAAAGTACCCTATAAGATCACACTACATTTCTCTACAGAGAATTGTCCTGATCATGTTCAGTCAGAAAAAGGGATTAGCAGACATCATATGTAGTTTTATGCTTACAATTCTTCATATTTCTCCTCGCATACAACGGTACTACATGAACACTGCACATATATGACAGGTTTACATCATGTGGTAAGATTGCGGGGCATGTTCCAGGATTTAAATGGTTAGACATGTACTCGTACTGCGAAGCGATTTCAAACAAGTGGAAATCAGTAGTAGAGAAAGGTACGTAAAATTTGTTGCCAGAGTAGCTGGAAAGTACAATGCCTGCTTAAGAAACAAACAGACAATGCTCTAGTGAAGCGTACTCCAGAGCACTACCTTATTAAGTTGGGTTTACCGAAACGCCGAAAGATTTCAAGGATGATTGTTAGACTCGTAACAGATTGACACAGTATATGGGAAACTGTAACGCATACGCTTAGAGAAATTAAAGGGAACCAGTGTAAGGAGGTTGATTTTCGCATTAAATTATACTGCGGAATCAGTGTTCGAAGTAGACTGTCCTTCAGTTTTACGACAAGAATAATCTGTGAACAAAACATTATGACGAACTGCTTAAGAGCGTGTTAGTGCACCTTTGCGAGGTATCAAAGCATCGACCCTGCGTGGCATGCATCCAGCAATTTGCCTACGCACAGGTGGCGCAATTCCCGTAAATTACGGGAAGTTGGTTTGTCGGCAAGGAACTGGCACCCAATAGCTTCCCAGCTGTGTTCTATCTGGTTCAGACCAGGTGATTATGATGGCCAGTACGTCAACGTTAAATTCATTATCATGCTCCTCAAACCACTGTAACATTATCCTGGCCTCGTGACCCGAACAGTTATCCGGCTGGTAGATGCCATCGTCGCCGGAGAAACATCAGGCATGAAGGGATGCAAGTGAACTGCAATAATGTTCACTTAGTACGGAGTCGCTACGGAGCCTTCAAAGGTCCCATGGAAGCCCAGGTTAGCATCCCCCACAGCATAATGCTGCCCCCATCGGACTGCTCCTCCTGCGGCGCGCTGCATATTTAGAGAAGTCGTTCGCCGGCGGAGCCCGATATGCAGCAACGTACGCTAAACGGGGTGCCCAGAAACACTTGTGCATGCACTCTGTCGTCACAGCCTGCTAAACAAAGCGAGCAAGCCTCCGATCTCATCGTTCTGTGATGAGATGTGGAGTCCAACACCTGATCGCCTACTTGTGTTTTCGATCATCGCTCAGTCACTTTCCAGAGATGCTCATGACAGTGGTACACGAGAAGCGGACCAGCTTCGCCGTTTCCGAGCTGCTCGTTTCAAGGCGCCGGGCCATAGCAATCTGGCTTTTTTCAAAGTCACTTATTTCGGTGTATTTCCCCATTCGTGATCCACATCGTCACTAAAGTGATTCCCCATTCGTATCTGCTCCTCTTAGATACTTTCCTTATCGCGTCACGTGCTCCATGGTGGGCAGTACCTCGACAGTTTACGGTTGGCATACACGTAGATTTACCAATTATCCATTTTTTTGCTCCATACGTGAGTGGAGTACCACAGGGTGTGGTACCACATACAAGTAACCCGTCGTGCCAGTGTTCACTCCACATCTTGTGAGTTGAAAACACTGAACTATGGAGTAAACCACCTCGTAACTACACAGAAGTTACGCCTTTCCCCATCTTTTCAAGTAATTTGCACTGTATCCCACTACACCAATAAGAGCCATCTCTAATAATTTGTTAACTGAAAATGTCAGATACTGTTATGCATGTACGTCCATTCTTTTTCCACTTTCTACATTTCTCTTTTGTCACTCTTTCTTAACATATATAATAATCGTAAACCTCTTTTTAAAATAAATCTATTAAAACACAAATAGATACTGTACGAGGGTGAGTCAAATGAAAACCTTAAACATTTTTAAAATACTTGTTGTGCAGAAGTGGTACAAAGCTGTATTAATTTTCAGCATAATCTCCCCCACGCTCAATGCAAGTGCCCCAGGACTTACAAAGTGCATAAATTCCTTTAGAAAAAAAATCTTCTGGTAGTCCGCGCAACCGCTCATGCACCGCATGGCGTACCTCTTCATCAGAACGGAACTTCTTTCCTCCCATTGCGTCTTTGAGTGGTCCAAACATATGGAAATCACTTGGTGATGAGGAATGGCGCCATTCGTTGCTCGCTGTCTTCGTTTCCGGTTGGTGGAAGTGAACCCAGGTTTCGTCCCCAGTTACGATTCTTGCAACGAAGCCATCACCTTCTCGTTCGAAGCGCCGAAGAAGTTCTTCACATGCATCAACACGCCGTTCTCTCATTTCAGGAGTCAGCCGCCGTGGCATTCATCTTGTAGACACTTTGTGAAACTGGAGCACATCATGCACAATGTGGTGTGCTGACCCATGACTAATCTGTAAACATGCAGCAGTGTCATTCAGTGTCAGTCGGTGGTTTTCCTTCACTATGGCTCCAACTGCTGCAATTTTCTGTGGAGTCACAACTCGTTGTGCCTGACCTGGACGAGGAGCATCTTCCACTAAAGTTACACCATTTGTGAACTTCCTACTCCATTCGTAGACTTGCTACTGTGACAAACATGCATCACCATACTGAACCCTCATTCGTCGATAAATTTCAATAGGTTTCACACCTTCACTACGCAAAAACCGAATAACAGAACGCTGTTCTTCTCTGGTGCATGTCGCAAGTGGGGCGGACATCTTTATACTGATACTGCGACGGTATGTGTGCATCTGCACTATGCTGCCACCTCCAGGCCATTCTGCACGCTGCTTGTAGCACGCTTACCAACTTGCAGAATAACGGCGCGACATTTCGATTTGTTATTAGAAATTTAAGGTTTTCATTTGACTCACCCTCGTATAACAATATTGCCCATGACCCAATTTATCACTATAAAAAAAAAACAAAAAAAATAAAATAGTAAACAGTAAACCAACTTGTGTTTTATGTTAAAGTCTTCCCCAGACCACAATACTGCTTCCTCCAACCTCGACCTTTACGGCGATTGTTGCAAGGCTGTACACGCCAATGGCCACGTGTTCAACAAGGGCTCAAATGGCTCTGAGCACTATGGGACTCAACTGCTGTGGTCATAAGTCCCCTAGAACTTAGAACTACTTAAACCTAACTAACCTATGGACAGCACACAACACCCAGCCATCACGAGGCAGAGAAAATCTCTGACCCCGCCGGGAATCGAACCCGGGAACCCGGGCGTGGGAAGCGAGAACGCTACCGCACGACCACGAGATGCGGGCGCCACGTGTTCGATGGAACGTAAAAAGTGATTCTTTTGAAAAGGCCTCTTGTCGCCACTCAGTACACGTCCGTCTGCGGTACTGGCGTGCAAATTCTGGCTTTCGTTGCCAATGAACAGCAGTCAGCTCAGGTGCACGAACAAGGCGCCTAATGCGAAGGCCTATAGGTAGCAACTTTCGCTGGACGGTCGTTGATGGTGCCGCCTTGGTTTAGATGGGTGGCCAGTTGCTCAACAACTGCCAAGTCTGTTTCCCCGTACACATCTGCGCAGCCGTCGTTCACTCCTGTCAACTATGGCCCGTGGTGCACGACGGTTGTCTTGGTGCTGCTTTGGATAGCGCTGTTTTTTCTATGCAACCAAACTTTAATCACAGTGGCACGTGAACAGTTTATAGACCTAGTCGTTTCGGAAATGCTTCCACTTTTGGCCCGAAAGCCAGTGATCATGTGCTTTTGGAAGTCAGATAAATCGCTCCATTTCCGCATTGCGACACATACTGCACTGTTTTCCCTGTCCCTCTGAAACGCCTTTATACTCTCTGTCTCTATTGCTGCCACCTGCCCTCTGTCAGCCCCCGGTAGCTAAGTGGGTCAGCACGACAGAATGTCCATCCTAAGGGCCCGGATTCGATTCCCGGCTGGGTCGGAGATTTTTCTCCGATCAGGGACTGGGTGTTGTGTTGTCCTAATCATCATCTTTTCATCCCCATCGACGCGCAAGTCGCCGAAGTGGCGACAAATCGAAAGACTTGGACCCTGCGAACGGTCTTCCCGACGGGAGGCCCTAGCCACACGACATTTAACTACCCTCTGGTTCTTGGGCGTTGACGTCGATCGTAGGCAGTACTCCGTCTTCAGGTCACGAATGGCCTACCAGGACCATCTGACCGCCGTGTCATCCTCAGTGGAGGATGCGGATAGGAGGATCGTGGGGTCAGCACACCGCTCTCTCGGTCGTAAGATGGTCTTCTTGACTGAAGCCGCTACTATTCGGACGAGTACCTTCTCAATTGGCATCACGAGGCTGAGTGCACCCCGAAAAATGGCAACAGCGCATGGCGGCCTGGATGGTCACCCATCCAAGTGCCGACCACGCCCGACAGCGCTTAACTTCGGTGATCTCACAGGAACCGGTGTAACCACTGTACACATTAATGCGATTAGCCTATGCATTCCTGAGTATTACTTAAACGATGCTTAGGCTGTGGCTTATTCATCGTTATCTCCTTTTCCCACTAATACAGACTGATAAGAACAATGGCTATTTTTTACAAAAGTCTGGATTGGAGTCCCACTGCGGCACACAGTTTTACTGTCAGGAAATTATAACATGAATTTTGAAATGATCTCAAGGCCTGTATTTTAATAGAAATTGTGTAAACGGCGATGGTTATGGACAGCTTTGACCATGTTCTCATGACGATATTCCCTTGTTTTACAGTGTGTTTGTAGATACCTACAGTCAGTATACTGCCGTTTGTTTCAACAATATGTTACGAGCTAATGACTATTTAATACAGGGTGTCCATAAAGTCAGAGTACATAGGGTATTCTAATACATAATAATAAAGCACAGTTTAGTCACTTCAATGTTAATACATAATATTTTTAACATCAACTCCGTGCATAATTTGATGCCATTTGAAATATTAAGGTGAAGTCGATGGAATATGTCTGAATTGCCGTCGATTTTAGCACACTGACTGGTAATGTGTTCAGTCAGGTGGTTTCAATTTGTTATCTTCATCGAGTAAACTTTCAGCACAACCCAGAAAAAGAAATCAAGGGGAGAAAAGTCTGGCAAAGGAGGGGACCACTCCACATGGCCTCTTCTCCAATCCAGTGAGGGAAGTCGTCATTCAGCCAATATCTAACACATGCAGCAAAATGGACAGGGGCTCCAACCTGCATCGATTTGTTTCTCAGGACGTTCAGATACACTGTGTGATCAAAAGTATCCGGACACCCCCAAAACATAAGTTTTTCATATTAGGTACATTGTGCTGCCACCTACTGCCAGGTACACCATATCAGCGACCTCAGTAGTCATTTGACATCGTGCGAGATCAGGATGGGCGCTCTGCAAAAGTCACTGACTTCGAACGTCGTCAGGTGATGGGGTGTCACTTGTGTCATACGTCTGAACGCGAGATATCCACACTCCTAAACATTCGTAGGTCCACTGTTTCCGATGGAAACGTGAAGGGACACATACTGCACAAAAGCGTACAGGCCGGCCTCGTCTGTTGACTGACAGACACGGTAGACAGTTGAAGAGGATTGTAATGTGTAACAGACATCTATACCGACCAACACACAGGAATTTCAAACTGCATCAGGATCCACTGCAAGTACTATGACAGTCAGGCGGGAGGTGAGAAAACGTGGATTTCATGGTCGAGCGGCTGCTCATAAGCCACACATCACGCCGGTAAATGCCAAACGACTTCTCGCTTGGTGTAAGGAGCGTAAATATTGGACGATTGAACAGTGGAAAATCATTGTATGGAGTGACGAATCACGATACACAAAGTGGCCATCCTATGGCAGGGTGTGGGTATGGGTGGGTGTGCATTATGTGTAGTGCCAACAGTAAAATTCGGAGGCGGTGGTGTTATGGTGTGGTCGTGTTTTTCATGGAAGGAGCTTGCACCCCTTGTTGTTTTGCGTGGCACTATCACAGAACAGGCCTACATTGGTGTTTTAAGCACCTTCTTGCTTGCCACTGTTGAAGAGCAATTCGGAGATGGCGTCTGCATCTTGCATCTTTCAACACTATCGAGCACTTGTTCATAATGCACGGCCTGTGGCGGAGTGGTTACACGACAATAACATCACTGTAATGCACTGGCCTGCACAGAGTCCTGACCTGAATCCTATATAATACCTTTGGATGTTTTGGAACGCCAACTTCATGCCAGGCCTCACCGACCGACGTCGATACCTCTCCTTAATGCAGCAGTCCGTGAAGAATGGGCTGTCATTCCACAAGAAACCTTTCAGCACCTGATTGAACGTTTGTGTGTGAGAGTGGAAGCTGTCATCAAGGCTAAGGGTGGGCCAACTCCATATTGAATTCCAGCATTACCGATGGAAGGCGCCACGAACTTGTAAGTCATTTTCAGCCAGGTGTCCGGGTACTTTTGATCACATAGCGTAAATCTCAATTTTTTTATGTTCATCAAAGACGAAAGGTACTAGCAGATGAGGTTTCCGCAAACCATGCCAAACCATCACCTTTTGGCCGCCCTGCTCTTTGGATGGACTCATCCAATGTGGATTTCCCCGAGACCAGTATCGAAGATTTTGTCTTTTCGCTTTACCATTGGCATAAAACACAGCTCCAACACTGAACAACACACATCTGTAGTAAAATTTATATTTCGTGGAGGTAATTTCCGTCTATGCAACCAATTGAAGACAGTTTGTTTGTTGCCATACGCGTTTCGTTTCATTTATTTGTGAAGATCTTCAGTGGCGATTTGTACCGCTGTTAGCTGATGTGTGTGGTCTTGGATATGTATTCGCTAGTTTCCATGCTGCAGTTTGCCAATTTCCGTCGTTCTTTCACCCACTTTTGGTTCTACATATCGCATATATCATGTGCACTTTCTATTTTGTGATCAACATATCTGGAAATTGCAAGTGATATACGCGATGTGTTGAATCATATTTGGGTGAAAGAACACCGGAAATCGGCCAACTGGAGCTTGGAAACTAAGTAATATATCTCCAGGACCACACGCATAATCTAACAGCATTGGAAATCGCCACTGAAGATGCTTCACAAATAAAAGAAACTAAACGCGTATGACAACAAACATGATACCTTCAATTATTTGCATAGACAAAACTTCCCTCTACCAATTTTAAAGCTACTAAGTAAAGACGGAAAAAAATGTCGAAAATTTATATTTTCATCCAATTTACCTGCAGACCATTCATGCATCTGCAAGCATCTATCGGATTTATCTTTATTTAAGTACTTCAGTATTTGTAACCTGTACGAATGAAATCTCTCATTTGCCAGGTTTTTTTGAATGGTTTACCTTGGAACACCCAACTCTGTGGATGTTTAACGAAGTGATTTCTTTGAGCTTGCAATACAGCCTCTTACGTTTCGTCTCAAGTCGTCGGTCATCCGTAATGGGGTTCGTCCAACACACTGCCTGTTTCTTTAGGGTTCGGTGATTAACTTAACCTGCAGCAGTAAAACAACTGGATTGACGATAAGAGTGTCGTTCTTCTTTAGACAGAGCCATCATTCAATCTGGAAAAAACAAAATATATTAGAATTATTAGAGTTTATTTTTATTAATATTCACTTATTATTAATATTTATTAGTATTTATAGGATATAGAAGATATTAGAATTTATTAGAATTCCCTATGTACCCAGACTTTGTGGACCCACTGTAGTGAAACAAAACCTCTTATAAAAGATGCTAGTTATCCACTAAATTTTTAGTAATGGTGTCTCAAAGCTCGTAAAGATTTGATGATGATGATTTATCCTCAAGAGCTGTTGATAAAATATCTTTTCTGAACAACTGTTTCGGTTAACAGACCGTCAGGTTCATACAACATTTACTTCATACTAGGCAAAATAAAATCAATGGCGTCAAATAATAAAGTCCATGAGTTCGTCACTTATGAAATGATAACATAAAGTACATCGTCAGTCAAAGTTGCGCCCAACAGTGCAATCATTTGTGTTATGTTAAAGTCAGCATTAAGGTTACGACCGGAGGCATTCTACGAGGCGTGTTTTTAAAGTAAGTACCGTTTTGAAATTCCGTCCCTCTAGCGCCACAGCCGGCATTTGGCGTATGCAAGCTGTGTATCGCACCCTGATGGCAAACCACAGACGCCATTACACAGTCATACGGCGTGTTTTAGCTTGTTTGTATCTGAAGTGCCTCCGCCGACTGAGAATCTCGCTGACCTGAAATGCGCGCGGTGATTGGTTAGCTTAGTGATAAAGGCCTGAAAGCGGCTGAAGTCCATCGTCAGAAAGAGAAAACATTGTGAGCGATGGGATGGTACGGAAATGGGTGAGAGATTTTAAAGATGGATGTGCATCATGAGGAACTAAATGGGCGTCCATAGGTCATTAGTGATGATTTGGTGCAGAAAGTTGATGGATAAGTGGGAGAGAACAGACACTTTACGATTCCGACGTTATATGATGAGTTTCTCAAGTGTCAAGAAGACAGCTTTATGCAATTGTTACAGAACGTTTAAAATATCGAAAGTTATGCTCACCCTCGATACCGAAAACGCTGACTGATGTGTACAAGAGCAAACGATTAGACAGTTCTTTGACTATCCTTGAGCGGTACAGTGACGAAGGTGACCAGTTTTTAAGCCAAATTATGACAGGTGACGAAATATGGTGGCTTACATTACACCTGAATCAAAGCAGCATTCCATGGAATGACGGTATTTAACATCACCCAAGAAAGTGAAGTTCAAGCAAAGAATTTCAGCCCAAAATCATGTATAATTCTTTTTAGGACAGGAAGGGTGTATTGCTTGTGAATTTTTGGCATCGTGATGACACCATAAATTGTACAACGTATTGTGAGCCGTGAAGAAAGTTGCGCCGTGCAACCTGATCACCCTAGGTACAGCCCCGATCTAGTGGATACCACGTACTATAGCATTTGGAGAAACTGGTGGGTGGTCAGTACCACGAAAACGATGAAAAAGTCAAAACGACGGGGTTGCAGTGTTTGTCTAACCAGGTGAGATTTCTTTGAGTATTCAAAATCTGGTTGTACGATACGACAAGTGCCTTAATTTTAGTGGAAATTGCTTAGATAAGTAGATTAAAGTACAGGCATTCACGCAAAAATAAAATTGCTAAGAAAAGTCTACTTGTTTTATTTTTATTTGAGAACGGTAAACGAAAGAGAACGGTACATACTTAAAAAACACGCCTCATATGTTCTAAAAATTAGTGTGTAGTTCATAACGTTAATGCTGGCTGTTGATATAAAAATAATGTGTGCACTGTTTGGCGTTGCTTTGACTGACGCAGTAATTCGTATTACTGTTTGACAACAGTGACGAACTTCTGTATTTTATTGTTTGACACCTTTGATTTTATTTTGTCTAGTATAATGTATATGCTTTATGAACCTGATGATGGTCCAAGGACAGAAACTCGTTGTTCAATAAAGAAATTTTATCATCAGCTCTTGGCGGTAAATCATGTTCTTCAATTATCCACTAAAAGCAAAGAAAAGCTAATATTAGTATGAAACAGAGCGATAATAACGCCTACTATGCAATTCACATTTTCAGTTTTCTATCCCGGATACTCTTTCAGTCGATCCAGTTTCAAAGAATAGCCTGTGTTACGTAATCCGTATTGGGACGTTACTGAAAACGGTTCATAATATCCGATTCCACAAATGTTCTGATCGTTTATCGCTGGAGCTGCAGCGTCATTTGCCCTGGCTCTTGTATAAACAGCCACAGCGAACACGTGAGGAGATGAAATATCTCGTCGCCGGCGCAAAGGTTAAGCGTCGCATGTGATACGGAGGTGCCCGCTGACATGTGTTATTCATCAGGGCCTGCGTGACGTTTATTCCAGCCTAGTTCCATAAACAAACGGCAGTGCAGCTGCTCGCCCGCGTAAGCGCATGTCGGCAGACAGGAGGGCAAGCGAAAAGAAGGAAATAACAAAAAAAGCAGCGAAACGTTCACAGCTCCCGCTGCCGTGTCCAGGCGGATAGTGCGATAGAAATCTGACAGGAACACACAAGAACGAGTACGTTCAGGTGGTATCGCGACGACATGTCGCACATTTCAGCACAGACAAATAAAATAGCTTTCCAGTTGAGCTTTGGAAAAGATTATACCGTTTCACTTATAATCCTGAAGTATCAGATGCGCGTGAAAATGACAAGTACATTGTACGCTCCTCGTATCTCTAGATTTGTTTTCTCATTTTATGTAACTGCCCGATGTACCTGTTGTCTCACTTTGAGCTGTTATCCTATGTACTGTATTTTTCACTTTTGTCTGAGTGACTCTAAAACTGTGCTATAGGGGGATCGCGAACACGTTCCATTATTATACATTTTGTGAAACTGTAACAGATACAGAGAAGAGAAATAAATATCCGCTGATGTATGTTCCAGATCTTTTGTAAGGCACGTGTCATGCAATTCTGATTTGTTAAAAATTGATATTGATCAAGGAATGACGATAGCTGTAACCGAATCCAATTTGAGATGTGAGAAGTTCTCTAGAGAACAAGAAGTTTATTCATTCCATTATATGTTCTATTGATAATGAGTCAGTTGTTTGTGAATATGAAATAGATGTTTCATTTATTATTATATTTTTAAACTAGCCTAACTGTATCAGCTGCGCACTTCAACTCTGATAAACAAGACTTACTGCGCCGCAATAAAAAAATTCTGGTAATTTAAGACCACTGGGAATCAAAAATTTTTGGGAAGCACTGAGATGGACTGATAGTCCATGAAAGTGTGCACACACCTTTATTCACAAACTGCGATATAGTCGAGAATAGGAACAGTGATCTAGAAAGTGAAGTATTTGTTTACTTTATTCCAGTCTGTGATCACAAAAAAATTGTCCTCAGATAATCAGTTTCGGTCAATGGTGGACATCACATCTGCGGGAAAATGGGAAACAAAATACAAGTAATGGACAGTCTACATCTTGTAAACAATAAATGATTACATAATGAGAGTATTACTCTCGTAGGTAAGTTTCTTACACAAGCTTAGAAATCTTATGAAGCGTACTAGTTTAAAACATATCCTGATACAATAAAACCATAGTGACATCGTCAAGAGACACAAACAAAATCAGCTAGGCATCGTGGAACGTAATTGATGCGAAACAGAGCACAGTACCGTCAGAATCGCCACGTTACCGACGCCACTGTTCAGACTGGGGTACAGCGGCTAAAAAAAAAGAAAAAAAAAGCTCGTTAGGACTCATACTGTGCATACATTCGACTAATATATTCGTGCAATTATACAAAAATATGATCAAATAAAATTAAAATTAGATAAAAGCTGGTCTGGGATTGCAATGTGTTCTAAGTTTGTACAATTATAAAATGAAATACATTAAAAAACAAATGAAACTAATTTTTACAATTATTAAAAAGGAAATGAGAAAGCAACAATATGTGATTCTGAAACACTATTACGGTAGTTTTTAGATAACCAGTAACGACTTACCTAAGTATCAAGCTTATGGGACTAACAAAATTACCCAAAAATGATAAAATAACTGGCGAAAAAATCATAATGATAAAGCTTGAGGCTAGAGTAATTAACCAGCGCCCTCTGTTAGCGTATCCGGCGAAATACAGCATTACTGACCTGGGAAACACAACCGCCAGAGGGCACAATGTACCTCACGATCTGTCAGGCACCAAGAATGGATCATACAGCCAGCGAAATACGTTATACAAACAGAGAAAGACAGTAAAAAAGCAGGGTGACATGGTCATATATCTAATGTGCTCCATACTATGTAAGAAACAGGAAAGGTATACGTAAATGAGACCTTAGATGGTCGATGTTGGACCCTTTCAAACAAAGCCAAATAGGTAGTGGGCGCTTTTCAGGAGTCTCATGTCCATAGGTTTCAAGCATCGCCAACAAATTGGAAAGTGCAACCTTTTGGTGCTCGTTTGAGAACACGCGTACTATTCTCAGCATTTCATATAGTATGGTTGCTCTCTGCTAAATGCAATTCGAAGTAAGTTTTCTTTCGCAGTTGTAAATTCTACTTAAATTTTATATTAAAAGAGTGGCCGATATAGTACTTACCACAATTATTGCTGTCAATCCTATGTATCACAGAGTCATCAGATTTGTTGTATTCCCACTGACCGTCTTTCCCACTATCCCCCTCAACTCCTACCAGTCATCTACGTGGTCTTCCTACCTAACACACCCCTATATTTTCACACAGATCCCTCAACCTTACGAACATCATCTCTTCTCCGGCAATACTTCTCACCCTATTGCAGGTCCTTCAAATTTTAAGTGTAAGTGCAGTGCGTTAATGTTTTCTGTCAGAAGAATTTCCCCTGCCTGCGATATGTTTTTAAAATATATATACAGTATATATACACTCCTGGAAATGGAAAAAAGAACACATTGACAGCGGTGTGTCAGACCCACCATACTTGCTCCGGACACTGCGAGAGGGCTGTACAAGCAATGATCACACGCACGGCACAGCGGACACACCAGGAACCGCGGTGTTGGCCGTCGAATGGCGCTAGCTGCGCAGCATTTGTGCACCGCCGCCGTCAGTGTCAGCCAGTTTGCCGTGGCATACGGAGCTCCATCGCAGTCTTTAACACTGGTAGCATGCCGCGACAGCGTGGACGTGAACCGTATGTGCAGTTGACGCACTTTGAGCGAGGGCGTATAGTGGGCATGCGGGAGGCCGGGTGGACGTACCGCCGAATTGCTCAACACGTGGGGCGTGAGGTCTCCACAGTACATCGATGTTGTCGCCAGTGGTCGGCGGAAGGTGCACGTGCCTGTCGACCTGGGACCGGACCGCAGCGACGCACAGATGCACGCCAAGACCGTAGGATCCTACGCAGTGCCGTAGGGGACCGCACCGCCACTTCCCAGCAAATTAGGGACACTGTTGCTCCTGGGGTATCGGCGAGGACCATTCGCAACCGTCTCCATGAAGCTGGGCTACGGTCCCGCACACCGTTAGGCCGTCTTCCGCTCACGCCCCAACATCGTGCAGCCCGCCTCCAGTGGTGTCGCGACAGGCGTGAATGGAGGGACGAATGGAGACGTGTCGTCTTCAGCGATGAGAGTCACTTCTGCCTTGGTGCCAATGATGGTCGTATGCGTGTTTGGCGCCGTGCAGGTGAGCGCCACAATCAGGACTGCATACGACCGAGGCACACAGGGCCAACACCCGGCATCATGGTGTGGGGAGCTATCTCCTACACTGGCCGTACACCACTGGTGATCGTCGAGGGGACACTGAATAGTGCACGGTACATCCAAACCGTCATCGAACCCATCGTTCTACCATTCCTAGACCGGCAAGGGAACTTGCTGTTCCAACAGGACAATGCACGTCCGCATGTATCCCGTGCCACACATCGTGCTCTAGAAGGTGTAAGTCAACTACCCTGGCCAGCAAGATCTCCGGATCTGTCCCCCATTGAGCATGTTTGGGACTGGATGAAGCGTCGTCTCACGCGGTCTGCACGTCCAGCACGAACGCTGGTCCAACTGAGGCGCCAGGTGGAAATGGCATGGCAAGCCGTTCCACAGGACTACATCCAGCATCTCTACGATCGTCTCCATGGGAGAATAGCAGCCTGCATTGCTGCGAAAGGTGGATATACACTGTACTAGTGCCGACATTGTGCATGCTCTGTTGCCTGTGTCTATGTGCCTGTGGTTCTGTCAGTGTGATCATGTGATGTATCTGACCCCAGGAATGTGTCAATAAAGTTTCCCCTTCCTGGGACAATGAATTCACGGTGTTCTTATTTCAATTTCCAGGAGTGTATTTTGTACTGTCCGTCTTTGACTTTCAATTTAAACAGAAAAACAGACCCAAAATTTGTTTCTAATTCTTATAATTTTTTTAATTCGCTTGGATCAAGAACATAATATTGTAATGTTTACAGCTAACTCAACGCCCATATGGTGCGAGGGGGATGAAATAACAACAAAGAAAAAACAGTTATTACATGCTCTTCTCAACCTAATTTTACAAGAAGTTTTAATTTGTTGTTAACTTGGAAATCACATCTACAACATTACTTACATCTACATCTACATCATACTCCGGAAAGCCCCCAAAGAGCGTGTGGCGGAGGGTACTAGCTAATGCCCTCTTCCCTTTTACACTCGCGAATGGCGCTTGGGAAGAATGATTGTCGGTAAGCCTCTGTATTGGCTCTAATTTCCCGAGTTTTCTGGTCGTGATCACTCCGCGAGATGTACATGGGAGGAAGTGATATGTTGTCCTACTTTTCTCAGACACTACTGTCTCGAAACTTCAAAAGCAAACCTCTCTGTGATGTTCAACTCTACTTGTTTGTGTATCTCCGTTATGAGAGAATCTTTCTAGGGCTATAATTCTCAGGATTTATAATTATAAAATATTTCGGGTCACTTGTAGCCACTGCCAATGGAGTTTGTTGAGCATTTCTATAACGCTCTCGCGCCGATCCCGAGACGAAACGAGCCGCTTTTCGTTGGAGCTTCTCTATCTCTTCTATCAGTCCTACTCTGTCCGGGTCTCATATTGATGAACAGTATTCCATAATCGATATAACAAGCGCTTTATAATCCTCTTCTTTCGTGGACGAGTTACATGTCCTTAAGATTCTTCCTATGAATGTGAGAAAGGATCTTTAACGTCGTGGTAGGTTTCCTGAAAACAAATAAATTATGCTTGTTAATTTTCTTAATGGTTAAGACCTAGATAGTTAATGGAGTCCCATCATCTCCCAACGTAACAAAAGTTATTTTTGGGCTCGTGCTGCTCATTGCTTCATCAAATACGTTGCTGTAATTACTATCACATTTTTTCAGATTCCGTCGACTTAACGTTTGTAAAAATAATTTTTTTAGCTGTCGAATCTTGTGAAAAGATTTACATTCTCATTAGATCACAAAAAATGTCCGCTAAAGTAACAGCCAGACTATTACCCGTCTCAAGACCATCTTCCTCAGAAAGTGTTTGTGTGAGAGAGCAGCGAACTGGTCTGGGTCCGCCAGTAAACGTTGTCTGGTAAATCTGTGGAGCAACCCGTCGAGAAAGTCACCTCGCGCGCCACACGTCGTTTGGGAGTGCGTGAACTGGTGAGCGCCACCGCCATAGGGACTTGGTGCGACGGAACACGAGCCCCGAAGGCGAAATGAGAGAACGTTTCAGCGGTACACTTCGATGCGTCTGACGCACACCGTACAGTGGTCTGCGAAGTAACATGTAGCTGCAGCTTCCACTTTTAGAAGAAGCACTCGTGTAGCAGATGACATTATGAACCGTGAAACGCATGTCATAATAGTTTGGTGATGTATGAGAAAATACAAGGCACTGATGTATTGGAGTATATAGGCCTAATTGTTGCGTACAAAGAGCATAAATTTTAATTTCATTGTAAATCTTCCATATTTTCAGAATAAAAAATGAACTAACAACGCCAAAATTTTGCTGGAACTAATGTGGGTAAGACGAATAATATTTTGTCAAAGTAGATCACAGTATTCCATCGTTTAAAATCATTTACCTACGCTGCAAGCCATTAAAATTGAAATACAATGGGCGGGCCGACATGATGCCCAGGTTGTTTCGACTACACTGCAGAAGTTTCGCTGGAAAGCCCTTACACACCCTCCATACAGCAGCGATCTCTTCCCATTCAGTTTCCATATTTTTGGAGCTGTGAAGAAAGACATTCGTGGTCGATGATTTGCTTCGGGTGCACGCCTGGTTCGTATCCAACCGCAAACATTTCTGCATGTTTGCAGAAAATCTATTAATTGTTACTGTTATTATTTTTGAAGTATTAAAATGTCTGTTTACTTTTTTCCGCTCTCTCTCTTTTTTCTTTCGACTGCCCCTTATATACAGGGTGGTTCTTATTAACGTTAAAAAAAAACAAAAAACGACGCGATGTAGATGACGCCTAGACAACTAATATAATACACATGGGGTCGCAAATGTCGGGAAATACCCCAAAAGTGGATTACAAATGTCGAACATGTGCTGCACGTGCAGCGGTTGGGCTTGTCATTACTACTCTCCCTGCTATGGGCAAACGCATTACACCGCTTCGTTGGGCAACTCTGTGTTTCGTAAACGTAAACCGATTCATTGTAGTATTCGATTACCACAACCCTGAGTACTACCGTATCACATCGGGTAATGCAACAACGAATACAGAGTACCCTAGCGGAGCAATGTGTGTCACTGCCTCCCTGTCGGCGGAGGGTAGGATCGACAGGACCAACCGCTGCACGTGCGGCGAGGTATGTCATCTGGTAACGTCACATGTTCTACATTTGCCATCCACTTTCAGGATATTTCTCGCCATTTGCGACCCCATAACGTCTTATATCAAATTATTCGTCTCAGCGTCAACCACGTGGGTTTTTACAGTTTAATAACAATTACTCCGTATAGGCATCAATCAGATGATAACTTCATGTTTCTATATGTTATAACAATAGCACTATGGCTACGTTATCGTTGTCAGTTTGATCGATTTCTTGGTACCCCACAAAATGAGAGGTCAGAGTATCGTACTGTTAGATGTATGTTGCATAAGAAGGCCAGCTGGTAAGTACTGCACGTGGGGAGAGGAGTTTATGTCTTACCTCTGTGTGCCTACCCGCTCAACTCCCAGGTCCAGCACGATACTGCTTCTTCTTCCGTAATAACTTTACTCCGACCGAACTGAAATGTTCACTTAATACGTATAAGATTCAATACGGAGGGAATTAGTGGGTGCTACGCTGCCAATCAACGTGATACAGCCCTAATTAAATTGTCATTATATTGGCAAATAATTCCTTTATAAGTCTCCACTGTTCATACTGATTTTATACATCAGTTTCGATCACTTTCACGACCAGTCATTCCTCTCTGCTCGCGAGCACAGTGACTAATTCACTACTCCCGTTCACGCTACGCTACACGTATCCGTGGTTGTGAATCTGTTTTACACACGATTCGGCTTTGCTTTATACGCTCCCTTGCGACATTCCATAAACACGCAGCGACAAACACTTTTTAACACAATTTTTAATGCTTTTAGAAGTCGCAGTTCATTCCATAGCTTCGACGCGAGAGCCAACCAACGCCATAATATAATGTCGAATACGAACTCTCTTTCCCCCCCCCCCTCCTCTCCCCCCTCTCTCACTCTCGTGTGTTTTCCTTGTCAGTAATTCACAAATTAAGCATGAAATGCGCAAATGCCAATAAATATTCAAAACACATTGGTCATCTGGTAAAACAAATTACCACTCAAAATAAAAAGCATAGTGAAGATCGACATGTTTGCAAAAGAATTAAAAGGTAACTTACTCTCAGTCACGTTAAAATCTTAAAGATAATTTACGAGCTAGTTACTTTAGGACACCACTTTTCCAAACAGATGTGTCCAGTTAAAGCACTTTTTAACTACCAATATTAGTTTATCGTAATTTTATTATAACAAATTTAATATTACAGATGCGATTTCGAGAGATCCTCAATATGTTGAAAGATCATAACACTGAACATGATGTAAATGAGCATTATCTTTAATTCCGGTGCTAGAATGTCTACCCACTCTTTCTAAATGCAGACAAACTGCTGAGACTAATTGTCAGACTTCGTAAAAACTAACATGTTTTTGAAACTCCTTAGTGAGCAGTGTTGAATAAATACGTTAATGAATTCATTGCTCGCGCGCTTCAGCCTTTTTTTTTCATTTGTAAATGAATAAGTCGTTTCAGTTTCAGAGTTGATAAAGCCGTATTAGGAAAAATTAGTAAAATTTTTTCGCTAAATTTCGGGGTTAATTCTTGCCAAAGCTTTTATGTCTCCCTTATCTGCAGCCCAGGCCAAATGAATGCAGAACTTTACGCATTTATAAACAACGTATGTTGGAGTGAATAAGGAAGGTAACCTGTAGTACTCTCTACTTGAGAAGAAATTACTGTTTTGAACGTCTTGTTCGCCACACTTGTTGTGAATCGAACGATCGTGAGTCGATGGACAACTTTTTTCACCTTCGATACAGCGTATGACGTCACGTCTGCACGAATTCTTGCGAGCTTTGGGTAGCCCCTGAGAAAGAGCGTACTGTACTCGAGTTTCGAATTCGAAGAGTTGGCCCACACGTGGAGCACTCTCTCCTTGAACAGGACACAAGAGCGCTGCGACATCTGCAAGAATGCGACACATTGGGTTCACTGTCATCGATCAGCCTCCATACAGTCCCGACTTGGCCGGATTCGATATTCATCTGTTTCCAAAACTTAAAGAAAACCTTAGAGGATTTCACTTTGATAGTGATGAAGCGGTGTAAGCATAGCTGAGGTTGTGGCTCCGTCGATAATGTCAAATATTCTATAGTTTCGGTATCAACAAATGGTTCCTCATTGGGAGAAATGTTTGTCGCGCGGGTGACTATGTTGAGAAATTAATACGAAGGGATGAAGAACAAACAACGTTTGTTTTATTTAAAAATCTTGGAGTTATCACGTAAACAAATTCGGATGTATTAGTTTTCAGCACGCCCTCGTACATGCCAAGCATGCGGACATACTCGTGATCAGTTCCTTTTGAACTTCAACACGTCAGGTCTCAATTAATTTCTCGTTTCTGATTTGCGATTATACGATTACGTCTTTGCCACTTTGTTCGTATGTAGTATATTGCACTTCGACGTCATTTACCATATCTGAGGGGCGGAGCTGTAGGGTAGAGTTATATGTTGACATTAAGGGGAAACGAGGTATTACTTGAACTACATTTTCACATTCGCACTGGAAAAATCGTCGTCTCGTTTAGTGAATAAAAAACATGGAAGGAATAGCACTAAGCATAGCATAGCAATAGCATTAAGTTCTTCTGTTACCACATGGTAGTCCCTGGGAGCTCTAGCATCACTTCAGCTGTCAAGAGGTTAGATTTTTTTTTTTCTTTTTTACAATGTCGGTACGGCCGACCTGGAGGCGTGTGTTACATGTCGGACGGCGCGTGTTGTTTTCAGGACTACTACCCGGACCTGATCGCCAACGACTCGGTGGCGTTCCTGCGGCAGAGCAAGCAGTACTTCTCGCGCAAGCCCGTCATGCTGGTGCTCAGCTTCCCCGCGCCGCACGGGCCAGAGGATTCGGCGCCGCAGTTCTCGCACCTCTTCTTCAACGTCACCACCCACCAGTGAGTAGCACTGCTCGGCCGCCGCTGGCTCTGCCTGTCTATCTTTCCGCAGCGCTAGCTTCAGCCAAAGCGATGAATGGTTCTGCACAGCTCCGTCTGAAACCTGCTGTACAGCCAGGACTGGTCTCAAAAGAACTATTAATTTGAAGGCACCGTGGAAAGAAAAATATACTGAATGTGATTAAGGTGCTGCACGTAATTTATAGAGACTTCCCCTATAAAACATTTTATACAATCCTGTAAACTTGTTGAGGGAACTACAAAAGTCTTACCGCTGTTCCAGTGCACAGTAACCTGCCAGCAACAACCTACAGACGTAATATCCACATGACACCGTGACCAGTTCCAACACACAGGAACACAAACGCCGCCTAGGACTCTTTTATAGGTCACCCTCAGATGCGTTAATAGCGAAGTACCGCGAAACTCAGGTCGTTAGTTGGCAAAGATTGAGTTCAGAGTAGAGTTTAACTAAACTACTGGCCATTAAAATTACTACACCAAGAAGAAATTCAGATGATAAACAGGTATTCATTGGACAGATATATTATACTAGAACTGACATGTGATTACATTTTCACGCAATTTGGGTGAATAGATCCTGAGAAATCGGTACCCAAAACAACCACCTCTGGCCGTAATAACGGCCTTCATACGCCTGGGCATTGAGTCAAACAGAGCTTGGATGGCGTGTACAGGTACAGCTACCCATGCAGCTTCAACACGGTACCACAGTTCATCAAGAGTAGTGACTGGCGTGTTGTGACGAGCCAATTGCTCGGCCACCATTGACTAGACGTTTTCAATTGGTGAGAGATCTGGAGAATGTGCTGGCCAGGGCAGCAGTCGAACAATTTCTGTATCCAGAAAGGCCCGTACAGGACCTGAAACATGAGGCCGTGCATTATCCTGCTGAAATGTAGTCTTTCGCAGGGATCGAATGAAGGGTAGAGCCACGAGTTGTAACACATCTGAAATGTAACGTCCAGTGATCAAAGTGCCGTCAATGCGAACAAGAGGTGACCGAGACGTGTAACCCAAAGGCACCCCAACCATCACGCCGGGTGATACGCCAGTATGGCGATGACGAATACACGCTTCCAATGTGCGTTCACCGCGATGTCGCCAAACACGGATGTGACCATCACGATGCTCTAAACAGAACCTGGATTCATCCGAAAAAATGACGTTTTGCCATTCGTGCACCCAGGTTCGTCGTTGAGTACACCATCGCAGGCGCTCCTGTCTGTGATGCAGCGTCAAGGGTAACAGCAGCTCGATAGTCCATGCTGCTACAAACGTCGTCGAACTGTACGTGCAGATGGTTGTTGTCTTGCAAACGTCCCCATCTGTTGCCTCAAGGATCGAGACGTGGCTGAACGATCCCTTACAGCCATGCGAATAAGATGCCTGTCATCTCGACTGCTAGTGATACGAGGCCGTTGGGATCCAGCACGGCGTTCCGTATTACCCTTCTGAACCCACCGATTCCATATTCTGCTAACAGTCATTGGATCTCGACCAAGGAGAGCAGCAATGTCGCGATACGATAAACCGCAATCGCGATAGGCTACAATCCGACCTTTATCAAAGTAGGAAACGTGATAGTACGCATTTCTCCTCCTTACACGAGGCATCACAACAACGTTTCACCAGGCAACGCCGGTCAACTGCTGTTTGTGTATGAGAAATCAGTTGGAAACTTTCCTCATGTCAGCACGTCGTAGGTGTCGCCACCGGCGCCAACCTTGTGTGAATGCTCTGAAAATCTATTCATTTGCATATCACAGTATCTTCTTCCTGTCGGTTAAATTTCGCGTCTGTAGCACGTCATCTTCGTGGTGTAGCATTTTTAATGGCCAGTAGTGTAAATCCCGTCAGCTGGCGAAGTGCGCTCAGTGTAATATGTATTTAATAGTCTCAAAAAGAACTCATACCCATTTGTCCAATAAAATCAAAACTTGAATAGATGGTGTTTGCGTTCGTGTACAATAGCTGCGTGTCGATTTGCGGACGAGTCGGTGTACGGCGGCGCGCCGCTCGGTGGCCGGCCCACCCCGGCCGTGCTCTCAGTGTGATTGCGGCCAGTAACTCAGCGCCCCTAATGAAGAGTAACGGCCGCCGCTGGCCGGCACTCGTGGCCGCCCGGAGGTAACGAGCCGGCGCCACGTCCCGCCCTCTGCCCGGCCTACGGGCCCGCCACTCGAAGAACACTCCTCACTCTACGGGAGTCCTTCCAACAGTGAGCTGACAACTTCCTCGTTTCACACGAATGCCAAACACAAAGAAATAGACCAATATGGCTGAAACTTGGTGTGAGTTCTTTCCAAAAGATGCTACGAACTATATATGACGTCGATACGCGCCGGTGGTGCCATCTCTCGAACTCTGCAGTGCCACAACTCCCTTACTCAGTACGCTGCGGTCTCACAAAGCCCTTCACAGACAGGCACTATCGCCCAGACGCAGTCCGCAAACAGATCTCCCATCCCATTTCCCTTCATACTCCAAATCCTCCCACCACCCACAAGAAAAAGCCACAAAGGAGTGACCCTTCATCACCCATTACCCCTCGGACTGGAACACCTGAACCACATCCTTTGACAGAGCTTTGATTACCTATCATCATGGCCTGAAATGAGGGACATCCTACACGAGATACCGAGATACTTCCCCCCCCCCCCCTCCTAAAGTCATGTTCCGTTGCCCATCCAACTTCTACAACATCCTATCCATCCCTATGCCACCCGCAATCCCAACCCCTCGCCACAAGGATCATATCTCAGTGGAAGACCAAGGTGCTAAACCTGCCCAATCCACCCACCCAGCACTTCCTATTCCAGTCCTGTCACACTTTATCTTGCCACACCAGCGGCCGGGCCATCTGTGAAACCTGCAATCTCATTTACCAGCTGTTCTGCAATCATTGTACAGCCTTTTATATTGGTGCAACCAGCTGTCCACCAGGGTGAAGGCCACCGCCAAACTGTTGCCTAGAGCAAAGTAGGCCACCCTATGGCACAACATGCAGTGGAACATAACATGCTTGATTTCATTGGCCGCTTCACTACCTCAGACGTCTGCATCCTTCCGTCTACCACCAACTTTTCTGAACTGTGCAGATGGGAGTTAACCTTGCAACACATTCTCCACTCCCATAATTATTCCGGCCTCAACCTACGGTAACATACTGTCCCCATACCCCTCACCCAACAGTTTCCACCCTCTCTGTCTTATCATCTCCTCCCCATTCTCATCTTCCTCCCTGTTTATTTGCAGTCCTCTGTCAATGCATCTGTCCATCTTTCCCTCCTCCTCTCCTTTTTTGCCCACCTCCGTGCGTCACAACCTCCTCATGCTGTGGCTGTTGGAACTCTAGTCCCTACACAGTCCACCAGACAGAGCTTGTCTCCCTCCTCAGCCGTACAACTATCCCTTTCCCTTCCCTGCTCCCCTCCAGATTGCTGCTGCATCCTACGTGGTGATGCAGTCCACTCTGAGATGCAGGAGTTTGCGAGTAAAGGTTTATTCGGGAAATCAAAGGGATACAGACACTTATCAAGCCACTAGCACATACACTAACTGATCAAAATACCCGCACATCCATTTGTGGACACTAATATGGGGCGTAACCACCTGTACCTTTACGACAGCTTTAACGCTCTATGTAAACTGAACGCGGAGAGAGGAGGGAAGTTAAAGCCATCGGCTCACGCACCGTGCTGTCAAACGTTAACATTGAGCGTGCCAAGTTCAACGCGCTGCTGAACGCTCAGGAACGATGCGACTTGTGCATACCGTACGTGGGCCCCAACGTGGTATACGCGATCGCAACGCACTCCAGCGGCAGTTGAGGAATGTTTCTAGTTCGTAAATCATGCTGTTTACTCACCGGGCGCGCGTAAAATTCCCACGTTAGCTCCATTAAAACGCACATTTCCTCCATCGTCCACTAAAAGGAAAGTACCATGTCCAATCAATAAGGACACAGGCTTATAAAAGTTCCATTACGAACAGTGCGGTACATATTTTGGAATACTTCTCCGCATAAGATAAACATTATTTCACCATTCCCACATTTTAGTAAAACCCCAAGGTCAGTCTTACTTGATCGCTGTTCGTACCCAGTAGCAGAATCTTTGCAACGTGTGAATTACGAAGCGTAAAAGAAAAAGGAGCAAAATATATTTATACAAGTAGCGCAAGCTGTCTTGTAGACCAAGCCAATCGAACAAAATCACCTTTCAAAAAAAGGTGAACCTATATTTACATAACATCAAATATTATAGTATATACTTATATTAAACTAATAATAAAGTACCAGAACTTAAAAAAACCCGAATGTTTCGAAAAAAAATTGGAAGTGTCAACACGCGAATCACCGCTCCAATAAACAGCTCTATATAGGACAATGACGCTACTCATTACGCTAAACCAAGATTACACTCTTAAGCATCTAATCATAGTATGTTACGCCGTGCCCGCATCTCGTGGTCGTGCGGTAGCGTTCTCGCTTCCCACGCCCGGGTTCCCGGGTTCGATTCCCGGCGGGGTCAGGGATTTTCTCTGCCTCGTGATGGCTGGGTGTTGTGTGCTGTCCTTAGGTTAGTTAGGTTTAAGTAGTTCTAAGTTCTAGGGGACTTATGACCACAGCAGTTGAGTCCCATAGTGCTCAGAGCCATTTGAACCATTTATGTTACGCCGTGCTGAAAACCTTAATCGTAGATATGTTACCAATTGTAATTTAATTATAAGAAATTGTACCAAGAACAATGTGTTTTGGGTGGATCTTCAGTGTGTCGCTGACTTCAAATACCTTACTCTCATAACACGCAAGTTACAATTATTCTTTAGCCACCAATATGATGTAGCTCATTAGTTTGCTGGAACGAATCACACAGTTAACAACGGGTTTTCCAGTGATTCTTAATTTACTGGTGCTCAGAAACGGCATATATACATATAGGCTTGAAGTGAATGCCAATATGTCGCCTCACAACTCTGTACTGAAGGGAGACGGCGTGCGTGTGACGTAGGTGGCGTTGTGCCATCTCATTGGTCAACGCTCAGACGCACGCTCAGAATATCTGACATGCCAGATATTGCTCTGCACGTTCGGAAAGACTCCCGAGCGTGCTATTCCACGCTGTGATTTCAGAAACTCGGCACGCTCAACGCTCAACGTTCGGATGCACGGTTCGTGTGCCGACGGCTAAAGGAAAGGAAAGGAAAGGGGAGAGATCACTGCTGTCAGCTGTTTTGGGACATTACGTGAAATCAGCGGCGACGGGATTCGAACCCGGGATCTCCTTCTTAATAGGCAGGTGCGGTAACCACAGTGCCATCTACGACACAGTGTTATCGCAAGTGCACGGACTATCTCGGCTCGCCTCACGGTCGATCCACACTCCCATCGAGCGCCATGTATCCGCAGCCCCTGTGCATTTTCTCCATATTCGCTCTTCTGAGATTCCAACGGGAGGTCGGACGTATCTGTGCAGCCGCACTGAAGAAGGTGGATTCATTGCCCAGTTTGGCTATCAAATTATATGAATGTGTCGTGTGTAGTCTTTCGGACATGGCCGAATATTCATGCAGCTTTAACTCTGCTGTAGACACTTTCGGTGAGTTGTCTGAATTTCTGTGAAGGAATCGCAGCCCATTATTCCTCAAGAGCCGAAACCAAATAAGGTATTGATGTTGTACGCTGGGGTACGGAGCGAAGTCGACGCTCTACGTGATCCCAAAGGTTAAAATTAAAATTCGAAACAGTCCTGATCGCAATTTTTTATTGGAGTGAATGACCGGTTTCGACTCCTTCATAGAGTCATCTTCAGACTCCAGAGCGGTGGATGGACACTGCCAGACGAGTTTCGTGTAACCTGTATGAGTAGTTACACGAGCGTCGAGGGTCGACGAAACTCGTCTGGCAGTGTCCATCCACCGCTCTGGTGTCTGAAGATGACTCTATGAAGGAGTCGAAACCGGTCACTCACTCCAATAAAAAATAGCGATCAAGACTGTTTTAAATTTTAATTTTAACAAATTTTATGATCGCTGAGTATGTTTTCAAAATTTTCAAAAATTTTAGATCCCAAAGGTCTTCCATTGGGTTCCGGTCGGGACTCTCATTACGCCGGTCTATTTCATTGTCCACAAACCACTGGCTCATACAGCCTCCTTTATGAGTGGGTGCATTGTCATGCTGATCCAAACAATCATCCTCCCCGAACTGTTCCTCTACTGAATCTTCCTTCCAGATTGTGTCCCAGAGCAATGCTCTTACTCTGGATCTTTGTCTTTTGGGGGGCAAGTGCTCTGATGACTGAGCTATCCAAGCACGACTCACTACCCGTCCTCAGAGAGCTATTTCCGCCAGTATCTCGAGTCTCAGTCCAGCACACAATTTTGATCTGCGAGGAAGTTTTACATCAGAGCGCAGTCCGCCGCCGAGTGAAAACTTCATTCTGAAAAGAACTTCTAGCCTGTGGCTAAGCCATGTGTTCCCAGTTTCCTCTCTTCCAGAAGTGCTAGTCTTGCAAGTTTCGCAGGAGAGTTTCTGTGTAGCTTAGAAGGGAGAAGATGAAGTACGGGCGAAAATAAAGCTGTGAGGATGGGTCGGGAGTCGTGCTTGGATACCTCAGTCGATAGAGCACTTGCCCGCAAAAGGCAGAGGTTACGAGTTCGAGTCTGGGTCCGGCTTTCAGATCTAATCTGCCGGGAAGTTTCGTATCAGCGCACACTCCGCTGCAGAGTGAAAACCTCACTCTGTTGCTCTACTAAACGCAGCACACAATGCTGTAAAATGTGCTCATATCCTTCCACATTTAGTGTTTTCTTAATCGCAGTAACGAGATCACACTCCAGCCACGAAAAGCACCCCATAGTGTAACTCCACGTCCTCCGTGCTTCAAAATGGTTCAAATGGCTCTGAGCACTATGGAACTTAACATCTGAGGTCATCAGCCCCGTAGACTGAGAACTACTTAAACCTAACTAACCTAAGGACATCACACACGTCCATGCCCGAAGGAGGATTTGGACCTGCGACCGTAGCAGCAGGGCGGTTCCGGACTGAAGTACCTAGAACCGCTCGGCCACAGTGGCAGGCCCTCCGTGCTTCACTGTTGACACTATACAAGATAGCGGGTAGCGGTCCCAGGCATTCGGCAAACAGAAACCCTTCCATCGGCATCTGTGACGGCTCTTCTAATCTTGATATTCCTTGACTAGTTGGTAGTCGTTAGTCGTGATTAATGCTGCATTCTTTCTGATCTCAAGGCGTGGTAATTGTTAATTTTTTTGTGAGAAGACGCCACAAATTACTGTCTTTAAAATTTGTCGTAAAAAATGGTTCAAATGGCTCTGAGCACTATGGGACTCAACTGCTGAGGTCATTAGTCCCCTAGAACTTAGAACGAGTTAAACCTAACTAACCTATGGACATCATAAACATCCATGCCCGAGCCAGGATTCGAACCTGCGACCGTAGCGGTCTTGCGGTTCCAGACTGCAGCGCCTTTAACCGCACGGCCACTTCGGCCGGCTTGTCGTAAAAGAGAGTTCGTAGTAGAACTGGGTGCTTCTTAGTATCTTTTTCTCTTTAACGTTGATGTATTAATCAATAAATAAAGACGATAATCTTCACGCAAGTCCTGTCCAAATCAATTCCATACACTTGCAAGTAAGTTAAATTCATGTGAAAAGTTATTTTTGGGAGTTGTTATAAATTCAGTGTTCATTACTGCTGCCAGTCAAAGATGCTATTCCTTTGTTAATTTTTCGTTCGATTTCATTAAAAAAAATTGATCATCGCTGCAGTGGGCTGCGTAATGTAGCGATCGAAAATAAAGTTCTCACAGTTTAAGTTTTGAATTAGTTTCTGCCGTATGATACTCCCTAGCTCACTAGTAGTTATCATTTCTTTTTAGCCGGCCGTTGTGGCCGTGCGGTTCTAGGCGCTTCAGTTTGGAACCGCGTGACCGCTACGGTCGCAGGTTCGAATCCTGCCTCGGGCATGGATGTGTGTGATGTCCTTAGGTTAGTTAGGTTTAAGTAGTTCTAAGTTCTAGGGGACTGATGACCTCAGAAGTTAAGTCCCATAGTGCTCCGAGCCATTTCAACCATTTGAACCATTTCTTTTTAATAATAAATATTTTCCCTATCTCAAGGATAATTACTTTTAGAGAAGGTGGAAAGTAGTTCTGAAATTAAAGTTTAGAATACTTCCATACTACATATTTCCACAATTAAAAGCCACGAGCTAGCATATCGCGGACAACGTGAGACAAGATAAGCTGAGACAAAATTGACTGAATGACAAAATGAGACCGAGACACTATTGTCTCGACTATTGATTTACGCAAAACAAATGTTCAAATGTGTGTGAAATCTTATGGGACTTAACTGCTAAGGCAATCAGTCCCTAAACTTACACACTACTTAACCTAAATTATCCTAAGGACAAACACACACACACACCCATGCCCGAGGGGGGACTCGAACCTACGCCGGGATCAGCCGCACAGTCCATGACTGCAGCGCCTGAGACCGCTCGGCTAATCCCTCGCGGCTACGTAAAACAAGAGTTGAAGTAACTATAACTTCTTACGCCTATAAGTTCTTAGTACATTTCTTACGCCTATAAAAGTCCTTAGTACACTACTTATTCTTTTGAAATTCTTGTTCTTAAATAATTCATACTTATACAAAAATAGTAACGAAAATACATAAAATCATGGCTTATAGCCGTGTAAGAGTGGCTTCAAATGCAGCAGGGTAGAGAGTTTCCATTTATCGACTGTCTAGTGATCACTTTTTAGACCAGCCTAAGCTTCACTTAGCATTCACTGCAGAAATGAGGAACCGCTCGTCCATTGCACCCCATTATTTTCAACTTCCGACGAGCAGCCATTTTGCCAGCTAGATTACTCATAGCACTGTGGAACTCGCGACTGACCCCTTCCGCTGATTCCACCTGACTTTCTACAACTATCCTTGACAGTGCTCGACTGTCCCTGTGCGTCTGTATACAACGTCTGCCTGATCTTGGTTCAGTTGTGGTTGTTCCTTCGCGTTTCCATTTCACAACCACATCACCAAACGTCGACTTGAGCAGATTTAGGAGGGTTGAAATGTCCCTGATGGATTTGGTACTGAGGTATCCAGTGACAAGTCCTCGTACGAAGCCACAGAGCATACCAGACCGACCCTTTCTGCTGTTATTGGTTCTCTACTGACAACACGACACTGTCCGCCTCCATTTATTCTATCAGGATGGCATCCAGTCGTTAATTCCGCATTACAGAATGGTAGGCACGTACTTTCGACAAGATAATGTATTACCGTTGTAACGCACCAGTACCAGGCCGCGCCTGTGTCTGAGACTTGTTCTCTACTGTGGACACAAGGGCCAGTTTCCGATAGCTTGAAGAAGAGGACCTTGTTTAGCCTGACGACGATCGACCGGTTTTCTCGAATCGTGTTATATAGTGTTTGGTCCAGTCGTAGGCGGATTTCAACGGAGAATAATTTCCCCATGAAGGACTACGTTTTGAAGCATTTGGTGGACGTAAAATTGTAAAGGTGTTGGCAGAGAGCAGCACTTTCTCTAGCAGGTCTAACAGCAGGAGTTGAAATTGGCCAATTGAAGTGCCGATATCCTGCTCTCGCGGATAATTCGCTGAAAGACCGGAATGATAAAAATGTTTCGTGGAGCAGTTTGCAGCTCACGAAGTCGTGTAGAACGCCGGCAGCTCCCGTTTTGTCTCTGCGTCGTGTGCTCTGTGAGGCGGAGTTCGTGTTTCCGTAGTGCGTTTCTGAAGAGAGGATTTAAGGCGAGCCGCATCTGAACAATACGTCACATAATTAATTTGATTCGTACGCTAGCACATCGCCAAGTGTGCCTGCCTTTGCCGCGGCTGTGCCAGGAATTTCGCTTTTTACATAATAATAATAATAATAATAATAATAATAATAGTGGTCATAATCATAATACTAATACTTTGCTGACATTAATGCTTAGTACCTCGCTTTAGCACAACATCCAACAAACTGCAGTTTAGGTAAATACTGCATCTGAAAAGTACAGATCCAGAAATTTGGTTACTTAATGTCTTACATGTGCCACGCAGTTGTTCTGAAAATTATTGTAGTAATATAGTCTCACAACTTTGATATCAAAATTTACACAATATAAAATCGAAGTGTGCATTCATTATCAGGATATCTCTTAGGTCTACGATTGTGACTATTATTATGCGACTGCGTAACCGAAGGGACGCCGCGTCTTTCAGTCGTTCAGGATGTCGGTTAGTTGGTTTCTACTTAATTGTGGGGGGGGGGGGGCAGAAGAGAGGGGGAATGGGGAGGGGGCGATGGGAAGGAGTGTGTCTGTCGCCTTCTGCATTTGCTTAACTTCCTGTGGATTTCGGGTCCTACCTGTGGACCCTGGAACCGTATAGTACTTGCTGTGTCGGTAGCAGACAGAGTCAGCCTGTGGGTGGGCATATTTACCAGCGTGTCACGTTGCCCCCAGACGGTCGGGACGGAAGGCTATTTACGTTACCACAAACTGGAAGCATTCCCTTTTTGGACATAGCTTGCATATTGAAGATTTAGTATTCGTGCTATTTCAGCTGCAAGAATTGGAGGTTGACCTACAACACCAGAGGCGGAAAATGACCTTTATTACCAACTCTTAAAGCCGTCAGTGGCTAATACAGGAGTTATATCCAGCAACAAGAATTCTGGATAATTTGTCCAATAACATAAAATGTGTGATAGGTAGCGAACATTGCGTTAAATCTAATTTAAAATCATTTCTCCTGGACAACTCCTTTTATTCCACTGACGAATTTCTAATTAAAAACTGGTAGCCAGTTTCATAAATGTAGATGCGTGAGTAGGAATAAAATGATAATGTGTTCATTAATGTCAACAGTAATCATGTATACATATTCTGTAAACTGACTCATTCCACATAATTTTCATAAAAGAATCGTTCAAACGATGTATGGAACATGTAACTAACTAACAAATTCAAAATATAAATGCTTTTGGATGTTTTTTGTGGGGGGAGGGGAATAGGCTGAGGTTATGAACCTAATGATACTTCCCTCCTGACTATACCCTCCCCGCCCCCATCCCCCGTCCCGCGCTATAGGTGAAATAACAGTATCTTCGACAGTCCGAACTATTACTACGATTTGTATGTGAAGCGGAATGGGTTTGCGGAGATACTCGGGAAAAGTTCTCTCGCACAGCATTCAGAAACTACACGTATCTGTCGTCGAACTTGCAGCGAAAGCAATGTGGAGGGTAGAGAAAGGCTGCTTACTGTGAACCAGGGAGTCAGTCAGAAGTTGGCGAGTCTCCGGAAGCGTCGGACGCCGCGGATCTGAAATTCGTTATCAGCTGAGAGGGGACAGGGCGGGAGGTGGCGGGCAGCCTGGCTGAGCTCCATTAGACTTTCATAAAGGGCTGTCGCGGTCCAGCTCCAGGCCGGTGCGGCCTGTCGAGGCGGCTCGCAGCCAGTGCCGGCGCCGGCGGCCTGGAATATTCACGCGGCGGCCATTGTGGCGGCGGATGGCCGCCCTGAATTATGAAGGCGCCGCTTCTGGCGGCGCCACCTGCCGCCGCTGCTGGAGGCTCCAGTCACACACAGCAACGGCAGCGGAAGGCGCGGGCCCCGAGCGCTGCACACCCAAAACTCACCGGACAAATTACTATTAGTTACCCCCTCCAGAGAGTACTCTCGACGTCTCCCAAGCCTTCCGTAGCGAGTGGCGCGAGGACCTCGTCGTCGGAGTCCCCGTGTCGTTAAGACCCGTTACTCCATTTCTCTCTGCACAGGCAGTCCTTCGCATCCACGCTGCCTACACATCGAAACATCCGTGTTGGAATCTCAGAGGCCACTCTACTCGAACCTGTGTTATGCGTCTTCTTCACGAGTGACACGATGCAGCCCAGATGGGCCCACATACCGATGATACGGCGCCTCTGAATAAGATCATAACTCCCAGCATGTTCCAAATTCAACTACGATGACTGAACAAACTCACCGCCTGCGCTGCCACAAGCCGTCTGACCTACGACCCTGAGCCGGTCGGTGTGGCTGAGCGGTTCTAGGCGCTACAGTCTGGAACCGCGCGACCGCTACGGTCGCGAGTTCGAATCCTGCATGGATGTGTGTGATATCCTTAGGTTAGTTAGGTTTTAAGTAGTTCTAAGTTCTAGCGGACTGATGACCTCAGAAGTTAAGTCCCACAGTGCTCAGAGCCATTTGAACCTACGACCCTGACAAGACCCAGGCCATTATCTTAGCCTGCTGCCCTGTTGCCCTACCATCAGTTGAGGTAGATGGTACATCAGTACTGTGGACGGACTCAATTTACTGTTTGGGCGACACGTCAGACGCACTTCTCACGTGGCGCGATCACGTCGAAGACATTCGCCACTGGGCTGTGGTACGCTTGTCTGTCTGTACTCAGTCGTCGATCTGCGATGGACACTGTCACGAAATGTTGTCTCATGATTTTACAAGACTCTCCTGTTGCCACTTAATGATTACGTAGATATGATTTCATTCATAGATGTATTTCAACAAAAAAAAAAGGTTCAAATGGCTCTGAGCACTATGGGACTTAACATCTTAGGTCATCAGTCCCCTAGAACTTAAAACTACTTAAACCTAACTAACCTAAGGACATCACACGCATCCATGCCCAAGGCAGGATTCGAACCTGCGACCGTAGCAGTCCCGCGGTTACGGACTGCAGCGCCTAGAACCGCACGGCCACCGCGGCCGGCTGTATTTCAACAGCTATAGAATATTTCAAGAAAGATAGTCACTCTACAACGGCCCAAGAAAACCTTTATTTTGTTCACCTTTTCAGTTTCGACAGTTTAAACTGTCATCTTCAGAAGTGAAACTGGCTCAAATCATTGGTAAGCCATCGTCAAAGTAAGAATCGGACGGTAGTGTCCTCTCCTACAGAATGGATAAAATACAGTGCCATCGCTAAAAATATATGATGGATGCGATGAGTAGCAAACAATTAAATGTCAAATCTCACGTCGTACGTAGTTGTGAGACGACAATCAGCCAACATACGAGTGGAGTCAACCAAATAGACGTTTAATGTGCAGCTGACGACTGACCTTTTATTTTGTCACTTATGTAGATGTTTTCTCGGCAACTTCGCCGAGAGGCTCGTCGGTCTGCTCCAGCCTGTCTAAAATAGGCCCCTTAAGCTGGGGCTGCACCTACCACCTGACCGCTTAACGGTCCTGGTTTGCCAAACGACAGACGTCACAGCCCGTACCACTTCCGCATTATGTCGTGAGCCTTTTTGCAGGAGACAGAATGCTCCCAGAACAGCGCTGGGACATAAAGTTCACTGGCGCATCAGCACCAGCTGGCCAGATCTGCTGCACATTTAAAGTACCCACAAGTAACAAAAAGAACGAAATAAAACGTGGAGAGTCAAACTGACGGGCATGACAAAGTGAAATAAAGGACGAACCAAAGATAGTATGAAAAACGAATGTTTACTACCCACGAAACTCTGGAGAAGGTTCAAAAATGTTCAAATGTGTGAGAAATCTTATGGGACTTGACTGTTAAGGTCATCAGTCCCTAAGCTTACACATTACTTAACCTAAATTATCCTAAGGACAGAGACACACACACACACACACACACACACACACACACACACACACACACACACACACCCATGCCCGAGGGAGGACTCGAACCTCCGCCGGGACCAGCTGCACAGTCCGTGACTGCAGCGCCTGAGACCGCTCGGCTAATCACGCGCGGCTCTGGAGAAAGTAACGCAGTAAGGATCTCTCAGCTACTGGCTGCCTTGGGTCTAGTACTAGACGGTCACGTCACCCACCATCGTTACGTCACGACAGTGAAGCGGTGTGTCTATACCAGCTGTGGAATCAGTGCAGTACGGTAGGTTGATGTGGAGACGAGACAAGATCGCAGAAAGGAACTATCGTATTTAGACGTGCCCATGTTCCAATGTGCCCAATGCGTTGGTGTATCAACGCGGATTGTCCAACGGGTCTGCAAGGGATGGTGCACCATTCGAAGCCATGTAACAACAGTTCTCGTAACAACATCCAACCGACGGGAACCGGAGAACTGCTGCTGTCACTGAATACAAATCCACCTCAGCGAATATTTCGCAGCGAACTGCTTGCAAAGGAAACTTGCAGTCGGGTACTCATACAGCTGCATGCCTTGAATAGGCGAAATAACGCAGTAACTGAACAGTAAGGGACTGATAGGATGTAGTGTCGTCCAACGGGTGGCGATTTTGTCTCTTTTCAAATGATGCTACGCCTTGATAACACTGATTACGCAATGAGGCACTTAACCCAGATCACACAATATAATGTTTCAGAGTTCTTTTCGTACCATGTCTTGGGCCGACTGATTCTGCTTACTGTGAACATGAAACAGAGTCTTTATTTCTATGTTCCTTGAGACAATGTATGCTTTGAAAATTGCCGCCTTCCAAGATGACAACAGATCTGTCACTGGGCTGCATGCATACGTTATAGGCTTGAGGTACTGGGGGAACAAATATTGTACCATGGTGTAGAACTCATCAGTCAAAATGGTCGAAAAAATCTCTGACAGTAATGCGACCTTGCAAAGTAACCATGGGCTCATGGAATACCACGATATGATCGCCCAAATAATTACCGAGCCCGCTCCTGAGACATTAACTCGGACAGAAGGTGGAAACAGTGTGAAAGAACACTCGTATGATCAAGTGGCATTCTTCCATTGTTCCGTAGCCCAGGTTTTATGGCTTCGGTACCGCGTTTCGCCGTTACCGACATTTGAGACACTGGTGAGTGGTTTTGGAATTCTAGCTCGCCCTGAAATTACCAGGTTATGAAGCTCCCTTCAGGTTGTTTTGGTGCTGACAATGTTCCCGAGTGCCATATTCAACACTGCAGTGACAGTTGTCCATTTATTTTTCATCACAATCCTTTTCATTGACCGTCCGCCACGATCACTCAAGGTACATTTTCGTCCACATAGTGACCCAGCGTATATTTCTCCGCTTTCCCTGTAACCGCTGTAATTCTTCGATGCGGTTCCTCTTGAAGTACCAAACTCTTCCACTACCTTGGTTGAGGAAGCATACACCATATGAGCACCAGCAATTTTCTCACACTGGAATTCACGTAGCTCCGACTTAGTGCACTCACAACCACACACAACATTGTGTTGACGGGGAATGACGCTTGGGACTTATTGAAGATAATGCACAGGTACCATTCGTGATCAAATACAATAACGCCATCTGCAGACTTCACCAGCATCTGTTATTTTGTTGAAACGTGCATTCCTCGCGGCGTATCCACATTTTTCTCCACATCCTGTGCCTCCCGTAGGGATGTGTGGGGTGAAAAGGGGTTGACGTAGCAGCAGAACTGAGGAACATGTGGAGCAATTGCAACCAAATATTCTATATTCTTTATTCTTGACTCGTTATTTGTATAATTATTTGTATAAGACTACTGTCGGGGTAGAATCCCTTGCTACCTCAAGAGCAAGAGTAGCCGTGGCGTGTAAAGGTATTCCATAACGACCGATATTAGTATGGAATCCATATTTTTTCTGGGTCGCTAGTGTCATTGGTGACAGTCCCGATAAATTTTCAACCCCTAGGAGTGGGTGCCTATTGGGTTGGAGGTGTAGGGACGGGGGGAGGGGTCGGGGGGAGGGTGCAAAGACCATGACACAGCTGCGCAGGTCACACCAATACCCAAGGAAGGAAACAGTAGCAGTCAGCTGTATCACAGACCCGTACCACTAATGTGGATTTGCAGTAGGATTTTGAAGCATATACCGTGTTTGAACATTTTGAATTACCTCGAAGAAAACGAATTATTGACAAACAGCCGAGTCGGAAAATAACGCTCTTGTGAAACTCAACTAGCTCTTTATTCTCACAAAGTAATGATTGCTAACGCGAGGGGATGTCAAATTGATTCCATATTTTTAGCTTTCCAGGAGGCTTTTGATACCGTACCTCAAAAACGACTTCTAATAAAATTCCGTGACTACGGACTACCGACCCAATTGTGCGACTGGATTCATGATTTCCTGTCAGGAAGATCACAGTACGTAGTAATTGACGGAAACTCATCGAATAAAGTTCGCCAAGGAAGTGTTATTTGCCCAGTGCATTTCCAGATATACATAAACAATTTAGGAGACAATCTGATCAGTTCTCTTAGATTGTTTGCAGATAATATTGTCATTTACCGTCTTGTAAAATCAACACATTATCAAAACCAATTGCAAAATGATTTAGACGAGATGTCTGCACGGTACGATGGGCACGAAAGGGAAACAGTGGTTGCGAAGGGAGTAAGACAGTGTTGTAGCCTATCCTCGATGTTATTCGATCTGTATGTTGAACACGCAGTAAAGGAAACAAAAGAAAACTTTGGAGTAGGAATTAAAATCCAGGGAGAAGAAATAAAACCTTGAGCTTTGACGATGACATTGTAATTCTGCCAGAGACAGCAAAGGACTTGGAAGAACAGCTGAACGGAATGAACAGTGTCTTGAAAGGAGGATATAGGATGAACGTAAACAAAAGCAAAACAAGGATAATAGAATGTAGTCGAATTAAATCAGGTGATGCTGAGGGAATTAGATTAGGAAGTAAGACACTTAAAGTAGTAGATGAGTTCTACTATTTGGGTAGCAAAATAAGTGATGATGGTCGAAGTAGAGACCAGGAGATGAATACACTAAACAGATTCAGAAGAATATAGGTTGCAATAGGTACTCGGAGATGAAGAAGCTTGCACAGGATAGAGTAGCATGGATAGCTGCATCAGACCAGTCTTTGGACTGAAGACCGCAACAACAGCAACATCTGCATGGTGCTAAAAGTGGCAATTTACTCTAAATAATGAAAAATGTGTAGTTATCGATACGAAAACTAAAAGGAATCTGCCAAATTTCGGTTACACGATAAAACACACAAATTTAAAGCCTATAGATTCAGGTAAATACTTAGGAATTACAATTAAGTATAAGTGAAATTGATAGGATCACATAGTGTTGTGGGGAAAGAAAACCAAAGATTGCGATTCATTGGCAGAATGCTTAGAAAATGCAATAGGTCTACTAAAGAGAGTGCTTACACTACGCTTGTCCGCCCGCTAAGGCTATTGCTATGCGGTGCGGGATCCGCATCAACTAGGATTGACGGAGGACACCGAGAACTTTCAAAGAAGGGCAACTTGTTTTGTATCGTCGCAGGATAGGGGAGATAGTTCCACGGATATGATATGCGAATTGTCTCGGCGATTATTAAAACAAAGGCGGTTTTCGTTGTGGCAAAATCTTCTCATAAAATTCCAGTCACCAATTTTCTCCTGCATAGAGAGAACTGATCGTCAGGGCAAAGTAAGAGAAATTAGAGGTCGCTCAAAAAGCTTCAGATGTTCGTCTTTCGAGCGAACGTTCGAGAGAACGATAGAGAAATGGCTTGAAGGTGGTTCGGTGACTCTTCATCCAGGCACTTAATTGTAAATTGCACAGTAATCATGTAGGTGTGGATCAGCATATCTCGGTAAGAACTGACCCCTTTTGTACTAAATTTGGTACACATACCACTGGAAAGACCTACTGTGACAGTAAGACACTCCTAGCATCCACGCGGCTGACAGTGGGGATGAAAAGGCGTGACATAAGATCATAAATCAGGAACGCTGGGACCAACTGAACCCAAATGTGGTGTATACATGACTCATTATTTGTATAAAAATGCTGTGGGTGTAAGATACCCCTACTACCCTTAGGTGTAGGGTGGGATGAGAAAGGGTGGCAAGTAAAAATGTTCGAAAACGACATCTTAGTATTTCTTTCCTGTGCTTCGCTGACTTGAAGTACTTTAAAAGTATGAAACGGCCGGCCGGAGTGGCCGTGCGGTTCTAGGCGCTTCAGTCTGGAGCCGAGCGACCGCTACGGTGTCAGGTTCGAATCCTGCCTCGGGCATGGATGTGTGTGATGTCCTTAGGTTAGTTAGGTTTAATTAGTTATAAGTTCTAGGGGACTGATGACCTCAGAAGTTAAGTCCCATAGTGCTCCGAGCCATTTGAACCAAAAGTATGAAACACAATCTGTCTCTTATTCGCGTTTTTCATTACGTCAGTTTGTCGCTTCAGAAGACGGAAAGGGTAATAATCCAATATATTCCAAAGCAGTTGAACAAAGTGTTTCAAATTCAACGGTGATGAACGCGGAAAGCATGGATATTGGAACAGCGGAACTAACGGAAGAAGCAACACAAGAAAAAAATCCACAATCCGTCTGACTTACAACGAGTGGTCAGTATCTGAGATGCTGCTGGAAAACTCTTCATCAGGGCTAACAACCCTGAGTAGTATCTTTAGGTGACTTGTTCCCCTAATTCAACAAGCAATCAACAACGGAGATGCACTTTGTAAGAGATTTTATTCCAGGGAGCACCTGAAGCTCCATTTCCAAGGAAACGAAAAGTAGGCATTCTGATTCTGGGGTCCTGTGACTTAGTGCAAAGAATGAGTCGAAACATTCTGAAACCTTCTTTAAACAACAAACGCATAAAATCAAACACACAAACATAAATTACCTTGCCACTTTCAACGAAAATTCACTCTTCAATACAGAAAAACTTAAAGATTTAATAAAATTTATAAAGGAAATAATGTCATGATAACAGCATTGCAGGAAACAACATTTACTGATAAACATCCTTTCGATTCAGAAGGATTTAGAATATTTAAGGGAAAACCAGGAAAAGAATTACGAAAGACGTACCACAATTGGAAATAGGTTTCATTGTAAGAAAAAACATATTGACCTCAGTAATAGCATTTAAATCAATTAATGAAACCCTTTGCTTTCTAACATACAAATCATCAAACAAAATTTACGCTATTTTACATACACATGCTCCAGCTAATGAGAAAAAAAACAGAACAGAGAAAGAGCAAACACAAAATTTTCGGCAGACTGTCACAAAGACACTAGATCACACTTCATCGTAAAACCACACTGTTATTACTTGGAGACTGTAATGCACGAATTGGCATGTAATGTCAGCACACATCAACAGAAGGAAAATTCGCTGCACATAAAAGAACCAACGCAAACGGAGATAGACTCCTAAGCCTATGCAAGCAGCGTAGCGTTGTACTAAAATCTAAGTTCTTCACCAAATCCGATTTATGGTGAACAGCAACTGGATCACGTTGAGCACACACTCCGCAATGGAAGTACCCAATGAAAAGTTACCAAGAGTGCCGTTTAGCTTCAGACCACCAGCTGTTTATCATTAAATCCAAGGTTAGACCAATATTTAGAGAAAATACTAATACCAGTCCAGAAAGTTTGACATACAGAAGTTATCTAGAGAAAATGATTACAAAATGCAGTTGGAAAAAGAATACCTAAAAGTTGGCAACAATTACAAAAAGGCATTATTGAGACTGTAGAAGAAACTGTCCCTCTTAGAAGAAATGGAAACACGTTTCGTGGAATGACGGCTCTGATGAGTTAATAATAAAGAGATAACAAGATTGGAATATGTGGACCCAAAACAAAAAAAATTATAAGAACAGGAAACAATTTATAGAGGCAAGGAAATATGCATCAAAGGGTCTCAAAAAATCGGAGTACAACATATAAAAGATCAACTAACTTCAGTTGAGTCACATTTTGAACAGAAAAACACAAAACAATTCATACATATTTTAAAGAAATACACGCCACCAAGTTTACAGTTTATAGAACCAAAAATGCAAAAGACTGCATGTAATAACACGGAGAGCTGCAGAATACTTGCGGACTAATTCAAAGAATTACGCAACTGCGATCTACTAGAAGAAAAATTTCATTTTGATAAAGTAATGCAAATACAAGCAGACTCAAAGCCACCAACACAATAGAGGGAATCAGAGAAATCATAAAATAACAAAGCATCAGGAGTTGCTAAATTGCGGGAACACTCTAGTGACAACATTATTCTATCTCTAACAAAAATCACTAATGAAATGTGGACAGCAAACAGTTTACCATCAAAATGGACATCGGTATTAACACATACACTACAAAAAAGGAATGAAAACTGATCCTAACAATTACAGAGGGCTCTCCCTCTTATCAGTGACATAAGACTCAGTCCACGGTACTCTGAAAGAGATTTGAGGAATTTTCGAGCTACAGCTAGGAGAGTATCAAGCAGGATTTAGGAAGGGAAGGTCTTGCGCAGAGCAAATACTATATCTAAAGAACATAACAGACATGACGAAAATCGGAAACTTGAAATACATGATAACTTCTGCAGTTTTTTTAAAAAGAAAAAAAACTTGTCGCTCAATTGATAAAAATGCATTGATCAAAATTTTTAAGGAATTCGGCCTCGACAATAAAACAACAGAAATAATTAAAGGCACTTCAACAAATATAACTTCAAAAGTAAAATTTGTGGGGAACTGACAAAATCTTTTGAAATAAAATCAGAGTAAGACAGGGAGATGGTTTACCACCCTTACTTTTAAACTTTGCATTAGAGAAGGTTGTGAGAGAATGAAGAAAATCCATCAACACTAACGGTGTACAAACAGGAGGATATCGAAATAAAATCACCATAGACTGTCTACCTTTTGCTGATGATATGGCATTAATTACTGATTCACCGAATAGTCCCAAAGAACAAATCACAGAACTCAGAAACAAGCAGACAAAATAAGACTAAAAGTATCATTTGAAAAAACACATTTCATGACAAATGTCAATGACGCCCGTCCAAATCTTAAGATTCATAACAACACAACATCTAAAACGAATTGTTTTCTGTACCCAAGAGAAGGGATAACAAGCAACACAAAAGAAAAAATAGCCATTGAAAATAAGTTCATAAAATAGAAAGGGCATTGAAAGTGACAAAAAACATATAAGACAAACTTTGTCCTGGAACACAGAACTAAGATGTTATCAAAAAGAGATAAAACACTTAAACTAACAATATTTTGGATCTTGAAAAACTGAAAATGTTGAAAGAAGAATTGTAAGCAAAGTACTGGGATTTAGAAATAATAGTAATGTTGACTGCAATTTAATATCAAACAATGAGCTCTATTTGGAAATGAAAAACCTAACTGATATAATGAGGAAAAGAAGACTAAAGTTTTATGGCTACATATACCTAATGGATACTAACAGGCTAACCAAACAGATCTTCCAATTACTAGACAGCTACAAATCCAAACCCACTAGGTTCACCATATTCGACAAAGATATGAAAAACACAGAGATTAGAATTGACATAATAGATACCCGTAACAGATTACTTGTCCGTCCCCGGTAGCTGAGTGGGCCATGACGGTAGCTCAGCGTGTTCGGCCAGAGGGCTGCTCGCCCTCTGTAATAAAAAACTGAGTAAAGGAATCAACGATCAACTTGAACGGATGTCTTGTGACATCCGCCCAAACCAAACGCAACGAACAATATCGAACAAAATGAAAAAAAAAGTGTTCAGCGTGACAGAATGTCAATCCTAAGGGCCGGGGTTCGATTCCCGGCTGGGTCGGAGATTTTCTCCGCTCAGGGACTGGGTGTTCCGTTGTCCTAATCATCATCATTTCATCCCCATCGACGCGCAAGTCACCGAAGTGGCGGCAAATCGAAAGACTTGCACCAGGCGAACGGTCTACCCGACGCGAAGGCCTAGTCACACGACATTTATTTTAACAGAGTACTTCTTAGAGAAGCAACACAAAAGGCAGGGTTTCAGAGAGAAAGAGGTCTGCAAAAGGAAGAAAGTAGACCCAAGATGAAACAGAACGACACTCTCAAAGGATGAAGGAAGTCTGGGAGCAACGAAAATTAAATACAAAGAAACGAAAACAAAGCTGATTTATCGTACTCTCTAAAAAGGTTATTCGAATAAATAAAAAATAAATGTATGTGTGTATGTGTACCTAATTAGAAAAGAAAGAGGCACAGCAAGTCCCATATAATACGTCACGGATTATTTGAAGCAGCGAGTGAAACGTAGCAATCATGACCCTCCCCCCTCCCTAAAATGGTGGGTCTACGGGATCTAATCATCAACGAATGGAGTGGAATCAGCCGGATATGGCATACTTGGAGACACTCGTGGACTGTTACTCGCTGAACTGAGGTCATTATCAAGGTTAGGAGCAGTGCTACACGGTTCTAGCCTAGTATCTCCTGGGGCTTATGACACATCGTATTAGGAACCCTCCGAAGAACACCACGTGCAGTGACAAGCGAGTGCACGGCGGCGCAAGGCTGGAAACCAATGATGAAACGAGAAGTAATTACAGAACAAGAAATCAGGTGACACATCCGGGACCTTTTGATGACGAAAAAACCACTGCTCTACCCATAATTTGCAAGGCAGTTTTATTTCGAAGTGTCTTAAGACTGAATCGCGAATTAAAGCATCTAAATAATTACAGAAAATAGAGAAACCTTGTAACAACAGCTCCCTGCATACATAGGAACCGAAATCTGTAAACAGATTTCGGCTGCCGTCATTTTCAGAGAAATTAAATTGTTCAATATGGCGGCGACCGTTCCAATGATCCACGTTCAAACTGAACATCTTCTTGGTCTCGAGGCGCGCACGAACACAAAAATGCCGGCCGTCCCAACAGCCGGGGCTGCGCCAGGTTAGGAATCCTCTGGTGCAAAAAGGAAGAAGCGGCCGTCCAGCAGGCGACAGCTAGCCGTTTGAGCACCCAGTAAGTTGGCACCGGCACTACCTTATTCAGACGTAGGCACTCTAGTGTGAGGTGCCGATCAGCTATCAAAACCACTGAGCGTCGCCGCTCAGCCCATTCTGGAACGTCTTCTTTGAAGGTCCACCAGTTGCCGTCTCACCTGCGACCGCGTATTGTCGGTAAGTATCCTGCGCCGTGCGACGGGTACAGCTGAACGGTTTATGACTTAGGGCATTGTCTGATAATGATGCCCGGAATCTATCGCCGTTTCCGTCGTTTGGCAATCGCGAGTATTTCGCGAGACTACGGGAGAGCAGCAGCGCCAGCCACACGGGAAGGTTCACCGAATTCTGCCACATCCACCTCTTGTTACCGAAACCCAGTCCTCACGATTCAGGATTCTCGCACCGAAGTGTTCTATGTTCAATTTGAGTAGGTATAAGTAAATGCTATTTCTATACGTCATTCTGTGAATATGTCTGTGTCAGTGGAGGCTGCCCTCGGTTAACAGTACGTTATTCTGTGCTAATTTCAGAATACATCTCTTTTTGCTAGTTTCTAAAGCTTTTATTTGCGTTTCAATTTCTACCATTCCCCCCAGTATCCATTCAAATCAGTGGCTCCCTGAAAGTAAGGTCGTATTCCATGCCTTCCCATCATCTGATACGTGGTAGAATAACAGCATGAGATACTGCTGGCTTATATTACTTGCCCTGGACAGAAATGCAAAATTTCAGAAGTATGGGACTGACCGACTTCCAAAATATTTTGCATTCGGGTATTCCAGTATCGACCAGAATACGACCGCTTTTTCGACGGATAATTAATTAGTATACCACGTTTCATAAACGACGTATAAGAGTGCTTGTAGCATACGTTGGAAACGTAGTCTCCCGCGTAATATCCAACTGTTTATTTGTTCGTTGGTTATTACAGCGTACCGACATTCCTAGCATTCCTGTACCGTACTAAAAATTTTAAAATTATATTTCTGTCCGAAAATAAACAGACTTGCAGAGGATTTCAGCTGTTTGGTATAAGCCAGTTCTGGCCTTTACTTTGGAAGTCGTCTACGCTCTAGGAAAAGCCAGCTGCCAAAACACGGGCTAAAATATTCATGGCAGAAAGTGTCGGCCATTAAGCCGACGTGTCAGGAGCAGAAGACGGTAACGAGCGAAAGATAAAGGTCCGTCAACTCGCTCACAACTTTTTCCATTTCCTTCCTCCGCGTTAAACGGCCCACGCCGACAGATGCAGGGAATTTCGCAATAAAATTCTCCGGCTCTTTCTCGCTGGAAGCTGAAGCAATGCGACGTTTTTTAAAAGTTCGCAGCGTCTCGGAAAAGTGCTACTCGAGCATTTTAAATGACTGAACAACTTTTCTGATGCAGCAGAAATTCGTCCTTCGTTAAGAAACTCTGCAAAGATACTTAACAGCACAAACTAGACCTGAAATAAATTACTATTTCCACTGCATGTTATTTGCTGCGCAACGAATAAATGAAATGTTCTTTCCGTTCACATAATCTTACTTTCTGACCGTGAAAATAATTAAACTGATTCAGTAGGTGAACCACCACGTATACGAAAACTTTGCTTCATAGTAATCCCACCAGACAACAAGAAAAACTTGTACCACACAAGACCAAAGTCGAAACAAGGCCCCGGGAGTAGACAACATTCCATTAGAACTACTGACGGCCTTGGGAGAGCCAGTCCTGACAAAATTCTACCATCTAGTGAGCAAGATGTATGAGACAGGCGAAATACCCTCAGACTTCAAGAAGAATATAATAATTCCAATCTCAAAGAAAGCAGTTGTTGGCATATGTGAAAATTACCGAACTATCAGTTTAATAAGTCACAGCTGCAAAATACTAACACGAATTCTTTACAGACGAATGGAAAAACTGGTAGAAGCCGACCTCGGGGACGATCGGTTTGGATTCCGTAGAAATATTGGAACACGTGAGGCAATACTGACCTTACGACTTATCTTAGAAGGAAGATTAAGGAAAGGCAAACCTACGTTTCTAGCATTTGTAGACTTAGAGAAAGCTTTTGGCAATGTTGACTGGAATACTCTCTTTCAAATTCTAAAGGTGGCAGGGGTAAAATACAGGGAGCGAAAGGCTATTTACAATTTGCACAGAAACCAGATGGCAGTTATAAGGGTCGAGGGGCATGAAAGGGAAGCAGTGGTTAGGAAGGGAGTGAGACAGGGTTGTAGCCTTTCGCCGACGTTATTCAATCTGTATATTGAGCAAGCAGTAAAGGAAACAGAAGAAAAATTCGGAATAGGTATTAAAAGCCATGGAGAAGAAATAAAACCTTTGAGGTTCGCCGATGACATTGTAATTCTATCAGAGACAGCAAAGTCTTGGAAGAGCAGTTGAACGGAATGGACAGTGTCTTGAAAGGAGGATATAAGATGAACATCAACAAAAGCAAAACGAGGATAATGGAATGTAGTCGAATTAAGTCTGATGATGCTGAGGGAATTAGATTAGGAAATGAGACACTTAAAGTAGTAACGGAGTTTAGCTATTTGGGGAGCAAAATAACTGTTGATGGTCGAAGTAGAGAAGATACAAAATGTAGACTGGCAATGGCAAGGAAAGAGTTTCTGAAGAAGAGAAATTTGTTTAACATCGAGTATAGATTTAAGTGTCAGTAAGTCGTTTCTGAAAGTGTTTGTATGGAGTGAAACATGGACGATAAATAGTTTGGACAAGAAGAGAATAGAAGCTTTCGAAATGTTGTGCTACCGAAGAATGCTGAAGATTAGATGGGTAGATCACATAACTAATGAGAAGGTATTGAATAGAATTGGGGAGAAGAGGAGTTTGTTGCACAACTTGACAAGAAGAAGGGACCAGTTAGTAGGACATGTTCTGAGGCATCAAGGGATCACAAATTTAGCATTGGAGGGCAGTGTGGAGGGTAAAAACCGCAGAGGGAGACCAAGAGATGAATACACTAAGCAGATTCAGAAGGATGTAGGTTGCAGTAAGTACTGCGAGATGAAGAAGCTTGCACAGGACAGGGTAGTATGGAGAGCTGCATCAAACCAGTTTCAGGGCTGAAGACCACAACAACAACCACACTTTGTCAACCACGTCTGGAGCTGATGCATTCATGGCTGTTGCTACGCTGCGTCGTAGCTCACACAGAGAGTTGTTATAAGAGAGGCACATAGATGCAATCAGTCACAAACCATGCAATTTTTTTTTAAATCACGTACCATGAGACCAGGCGGCCTTGCAGGCCAGTCGTGCAATGACACACGTACGCCCTTTGCGGCCGATGCAGTCAGCTGGTCAATAGTGAAAACGTTAAATAAATAATTCCAGCCGATACTCTGATATCTGCAACTCACAGATCCAAATATGAAGCCAGAAATGACCCGTCACCCACGATTTCTTTAGATGTTAGAAAACCTGCTTTTATGTTTATCACTGTAGGGTGCTAAATACAAGTCGGCCGGGATGGTCGAGCGGTTCTAGGGACTTCAGTCTGGAATCGCGCGACCGCTACGGTCGCAGGTTCGAATCCTGCCTCGGGCATGGATGTGTGTGATGTCCTTAGGTTAGTTAGGTTTAAGTAGTTCTAAGTTCTGGGGGACTGATGAACTCCGCTGTTAAGTCCCATAGTGCTCAAAGCCATTTTTGCTGAACACAGTATGCCAAATATGCAAAATTATCAACTGGTTGCATAAAGCGTCGCGCCGTATGTGTTTTTGAACTTCCTGTGATACAGCGGGAACCTAAGAGTAATGTAACAGAGTGCTGCTTCTGCTTGAGAAACATATGTAGAATTAGTTCGAAGTCCAAACGTATAGACTTTGAGGTCAGAGCAGGCTCAGCCTGGATGTATTATTTTGAGAAGATAAGACCGCTATATCGTAAGTCCTTTACTTATAGGCGCGACCGGTTTCACAGCATTTTAGCTGCATCATCAACTGCAATCTGTACAAAGTGGTGGGCAAAGGCTCACGTAAGGAGCACTCCCGTATGACCCCGCTCTCTCGATGTAACTGTGTGGCACTTCCGCAGTTGTGTCCTGTCATGCTGCGTGTTCAGTACACAATCCCGTGCCCGCCTTTGCTGTTCGTAACTTCAGCCTCCTACCATCTGCCACCGCAATGCGTTGCTTTCTGCCGATTGAGCTCTTTAAGAACGACATGGTATTCGGTCCGGTTATTTACCTCGTGTCAGTTCCGCGCTATGCCTTAAAATACTTTTTTGGGGGAGGAGATTAACTACAATTTCAGGCAGAAGAATTGGGTCTTTACCGATATGTTTTTTAATTTGTTTTAGGTAAGTGGGTGACCGTGAGCTGCTCAATTTTTACATTATTCTGTACATGATCATGTGTGGTCTGTGCTTTGATCACCATTTCGACATTTGGGGACTCCGCTAGTTCACTAAATACTTTTACTCATTGTGAGTGGAATTTATTAGTGTTTGTGTTTTATCTACCTGGTCGTCCTGTATTAGGAATTTCTTCTTTTAGTTTCCTCCTTTCTAGATAGACTACTGGCCATTAAAATTACTACACCAAGAAGAAATGCAGATGAAATGGTTCAAATGGCTGTGAGCACTATGGGACTTAACATCTTAGGTCATCAGTCCTCTAGAACGTAGAACTACTTAAACCTAACTAACCTAAGTACATCATACACATCCATGCCCGAGGCAGGATTCGAACCTGCGACCGTAGCAGTCCCGCGGTTCCGGACTGCAGCGCCTAGAACCGCACGGTCACCACGTCCGGCCAAATGCAGATGACAAACGGGTATTCATTGGACAAATATATTATACTAGAACTGACATGTAATCACATTTTCACGCAATTTGGGTGCATAGATCCTGAGAAATCAGTACCCAGAACAACCACCTCTGGCCGTAATAACGGCCTTCATACGCCTGGGCATTGAGTCAAACAGAGCTTGGATGGCGTGTACAGGCACAGCTGCCCATCCAGCTTCAACACGATACCACAATTCATCAAGAATAGTGACTGGCGTATAGTGACGAGCCAGTTGCTCGGCCACCATTGACCAAACGTTTTCAATTGGTGAGAGATCTGGAGAATGTGCTGACCAGGGCAGCAGTGGAACATTTTCTGTATCCAGAAAGGCCCGTACAGGACCTGCAACATGCGGTCGTGCATTATCCTGCTGAAATGTAGGGTTTTACAGGGATCGAATGAAGGGTAGAGCCATGGGTCTTAACACATCTAAAATGTAACGCCCACTGTTCAAAGTGCCGTCAGTGCGAACAAGAGGTGACCGAGACGTGTAACCAATGGCACCCCATACCATCACGCCGGCTGATATACCAGTATGGCGATGACGAATACACGCTTCCAATGTGCGTTCACCTCGATGTCGCCAAACACGGATGCGACCATCATGATGCTGTAAAGAGAACCTGGATTCATCCGAAAAAATGACGTTTTGCCATTCGTGCAACCAGGTTCGTCGTTGAGTACACCATCGCGGGCGCTCCTGTCTGTGATGCAGCGTCAAGGGTAACCGCAATCATGGTCTCCGAGCTGATAGTCCATGCTGCTGCAAACGTCGTCGAACTGTTCGGGCAGATGGTTGTTGTCTTGCAAACGTCCCCATCTGTTGACTCAGAGATCGAGACGTGGCTGTACGATCCGTTACAGCCATGCGGATTAGATGCCTGTCATCTCGACTGCTAGTGATACGAGGCCGTTGGGATCCAGCACGGCATTCCGTATTACCCTCCTGAACCCACCAATTTCATATTCTGCTAACAGTCATTGCATCTCAACCAACGGGAGCAGCAATGTCACGATACGGTAAACCGCAATCGCGATAGGCTACAATCCAACTTTTATCCAAGTCGGAAACGTGATGGTAAGCATTTCTCCTACTTACACGAGGCATCACAACGTTTCACCAGGCAACGCGGGTCAACTGCTGTTTGTGTACGAGAAATCGGTTGGAAACTTTCCTCATGTCAGCACGTTGTAGGTGTCGCCACCGCCGCCAACCTTGTGTGAATGCTCCAAAAAGTTAATGATTTGCATGTCACAGTATCTTCTTCCTGTCGGTTAAATTTCGCGTCTGTAGCACGTCATCTTCGTGGTGTAGCAATTTTAATGGCCAGTAGTGTACTTAAGCCACCGTATGGTGCGTGGCGGAGCGTACCCTGCACCACTACTAGTCATTTCCTTTCCTGTTCCACTATCAAACAGAGCGAGGGAAAAACGACTGTCTGTATGGCTCCGTATGAGCCCTAATTTCTACTCTCTTACGTTCGTAGTCCTTACGCGAAATGTCTGTTGGGGGTAGCAGAATCGTCCGGCAGTCAGCTACGAACGCCGGTTCTCTAAAATTTTCTCAGTTGTTCCGTCTTTCCTCTAGGGATTCGCATTTGAGATCCTGAACCATCTGCGTAACGCTTACGTGTTGTTCAAACCTACCAGTAACAAATCTGGCAGCCCGCCTCTGAATTGCTTCGTTGTCTGCCTTCTATCCGACCTGGTACGGATCCCAAACACTAGATCAGTACTCAAGATTAGGTCGCAGCAGCAACCTGTTTCCTTTACAGGTGGACCTGCCTTTCCTAAAATTCTCCCAATAAAGAGAAATCGACCCTGAGCCTTCCCTACCACAGTTATCACATGCTCCTTCCGTCTCATATCGCTATGCAACGTTACGCCCAGATATTTAAACGACTTGACCGTGCCAAGCAGGACACTAGCGGTACTATATCCGAAATTTACAGGTTTGTTCTTCCTACTAATCCGCATTAACTTACATGTTTCCACATTTAGAGTTACCTGCCGTTCCGCCAAATGGAGATTTTGTCTAAGTCGTCCTGTATCTTCTTATAGTCACTTCGACACCTTACTGTACACCACGGCATCACCAGCAAACGACCGCAGATTTTCTGCCCACTCTGTCCACCAAATCATGTATGTATACAGGTAAGAGCAGCGGTCCTATCACACTTCCCTGGAGGCACTCCTGACGACACCCTTGTCTCTGATGAACACTCGCCGCCGAGGACAACATACTGGGTTCTGTTATTTAAAAAGTCTTCGAGCCACTCACCACTTATTCCATTTGTTCGCACCTTCGTTAACAACCTGCAATGGGGCACCGTATCAAACGCTTTCTGAAAATTTAGAAATATGCAGTCTGCCTGTTGCCCTTGCTAAAGGGGTCTTATCTTTTCAAAACCAAACATGTTGTTAAATATGCGTCTTTAGTGCCAGCATTTCGACAAGTGCCTCTTGGACAAGGCCTTCCCATACCAACTCCACCATGCGACGAAAGTGTGACTGTCGATTTTGAAATTGACATTAGTCAAGTACAACAACAGAGTCGCCCGGATTTTGGGGAAGGAGTTACTACAAATGAGCCTAACTTTCTGATACGTGAGAATCTAGATGACTTGGTCGAGATCTCGAGTTTCCTACTTCAGAATTGAAGGGATGGCATCACCTGCACAATGCCGCCAAATCTGTGTTCTTTCCGTCAACGCTAAAAGCAACTTGAGCATTTATTTTCCAAACAGAAGGACCCAGTTTTCTGCAATAATGTCGGCTCTTTGATGGAGATCTTCCTTGTTGAACGTAAACCTATTCATTGACTCCTCGAAAACCAGCATGAAAGGGGTCTTGCTACATAATGGAAGTAAGTTTCCATCCGTTCCTGTAGCTCACGCAGTTGCTATGAAGGAAAGTTACATGAACATGCATATATTGCCGTCCAGTATCCGATATGATGACTAGTTGTGGCAGAAATGTGCTGATTTTAAAATGGTAACTGTTGTACTTGGATTGCAACTTCGATATACCACATTTTCCTGCTTGTTGCGCACGTGGGATAGCAGAAATAGAAGCAGTCATTATGTTAAGGAAAGCTGGCCAAAGATAAAGCCAATCAGTCCAGGATAGGGAATTTTATTCATTAATTACTTGTAAGTACTGACAAAATCTTATTGTCCCTATTACATATCACACTAGGTTTGATTAAGTATTTTGTGAAAACAGGTGATCTCTTCCTGAAAACCAGCCTCCCACATGTCAGCGAAGCGAAATGAAAAGAGAGAATATTTGTTGGCCCTCAAATTAGGGAACTATCGGAAGTTGCACACTTTGACAGCCTGTTAAATATTGAGGAATCAGCTTCATGGTTATCTTTCAAAAACATCGTCACGAACTTTCTAGGAAACTACAGCTCTGAACGCTACAGAGAAGTGGTCAGTAAGCTGACTGAGACCTACATGTCGTTGAAAATACGTACTTTGAAATCCAATCTTGATTTTCTTTCTCTGAGAATCTCGGCGCTGCCAGGGACAAACATGGCGAGCGTTTCTGAAATGAAAAAAAAAAAAAAAAAAAATCCTGCCAGGGAAAATGAACTCCAAATATGTTCGCACCATTACCGTTGGACATACGAGAGATATGTTCCTCGAGCAAAGTATAGTCGAAAATATAGGTCACATACATTTTAGGTAGGAAAAATGTGATTGCTCACAAACTATAGGTGCGGGAATAGTTGGGTAAAAAGAAAAGAAAATCGCCAGAAAAAACTCAGTAAGAATCATCCATTACGTTTCTTCTTCTTCTGCTTCTTTCTGTGAGTTTTCTACACCATGCGGCCTCTCTCGCATCCAAGTTTCCACCTCCTTCTGTCTTGCCAATCCTCTTCTGCATGTCATCTCCTACATCGCACGCCTCAGTCTGACGTGGACGGAGTCTTCCTCTTTTTCTGTGTCGTCGAGGTCTTCAGTACCATATTTTAGGAGGCCATCTTTCCTCTGGCAGTCTTCTAATATGTCCATACCATGTTAGCCGTATATTTGGAATAGTGTCTACGACATCTTTTGTAATTGCCGTCTGTTATCGTAGCACTTGCATTGTCTCTTCTTGCTACTTCACAGCTTCGTCTCCGAAACTCCATTTCCGTTGGCTTTCATTTTCTCTCATTGACCCTGAAGACTTCCCAAACTTAAGCATTATTCAGAGCGATGCTCTCAACTATTGTTTCGTATAAACTCCTTTTCTAATTTTTTTGACGTAGTTTTTTTCCAAGTAATGGAATGTAGCTGCTTAACTGCCACATTTCCCTTTCCTATATGATCTGCTTCACTTTTGTTATAGATCTAACATCTATAACAATATCCATTCCTATGCCTCCGACAACAAAGTGTTCAATCTTTGTAAAGTTAATTTTCATGTACCACTGCTCATTTTCTTGTTTAAGCTTTCTCGACGTATAAGACGCATGTTCTTCTTCCTTGGCGAAGATGACGTGATCGTCCACGAAATTTAGGAAGAACTGGATGTCATTACCTGCTCTGATTGTCATGTTGTTCCACTTCCTTTTCCAATTTTTCAGTGCTTCGTTCAAAAATGTTTTAAAGGGGGTAGGCACTAAGTAGCATCGTTGTCTCAGTCCTTCGCTAATCTTAAATTTCTGTGATAGTAACTTTCCAACTTAAGCACAAGTATTATCTGAATACAGCTTTCTAATGGTTTGCATATAACATTTATGAATGTTCTGGTTATTCATGGCTTCCGACATCGTAGGAAGTGGTACACTGTCATAGGCCTTGTGTAAGTACAAAAACACGTGTGTCTCCAAGTTAAGTGACATTCTCTTGTCACTCACCTGTCTGCTGCTGCAGATATTGTCGGCACAAGACCTTCCTGTCCGGAAATCACTTTGTTCCACTTCCTCAGTTTCTCTCTCAGTTCTACTTTTGAGGATCTTATCATCTTGCAGACCCGATATGGAAGTAAGAAATACGATGCCTCGATAATTTACTCAGTCATCCTTGCGTCCCTATACTTTTTTCAACATTAAAAAACTTAAATTTCGTTGACCAGTGAAATCTGGCCGCACAGTTGTAAATGAATTGCTCTTGTTGTCACTGAGAACTCAAAATGCCTTTTGTTGCCATATTATCGCCATCTAGGCAACTTACAACAGGTGCCAAGCTAAACTTTCTGTTTCGATGCGTAAGTTAGTATTTCATATAGAAGATGGTCCTGTGAAATCGGATGATCTTGTTTGAACTACACTTTATTTGCTAGTGTCCGTCTGGAGCGACCTAAAATCGAAAGACAACTTAAGACTAGTTATAGGAAAAGCAGATGCCAGATTTAGATTCATTGGAGAATCGTAAGGAAATGTTATTCATTCACGACAGAGGGTTCTGGTGAATATCTTCAAATTCTAGACGCAGACGCTACAAAAGAGACGTTGCACATCATCGATAGTTTAAATGTAAGGGGCAGTTGGATGAAAACCGAACATCCGCCACAACGAGACAACGGCATGTTTCCATTAAAAAGTAATCACCAGACGCGATAAGACATGTACCCCACTGGGAACGAGACGGTTCATTCCTCTTTACTACAACGCTGTCGGCCACTGACAGATTCACAATTACAACCACTTTTGCACTTCCTCGTCCGACTGAAACCGACGACCAAACTAGTCCCCTTTCGGGTCGCCAGAGATGTGAAAATTACACAGTGAAAGATCTTGGCAGTGTAGAGAATGTTGCAGTGTTCCCAACCAAATCACCGAAGCGCAGCCTTCGTCCGACTGGCAGCGTGGCGGCAGGCGTTATCTTGCAAGGATGATTCCGTCCAACAGCGTCCAGTCTGCGCGTTGATTGTGGTTCGGTGCCTGAGTAACTCGACGAGCCGTTGGCCTCTGCAGTCAAAAAAGACGGTGATCTTGTCCATACCGGAACTGGTGTGAACACCTTTGGATTTCTTTGGCGCGAGAGATGTAGGATATTTCCACTGCTGGCTTTTGCGTCTGCCCTCGGGCTGTCGGAATGCTATCGGATGGAATCATCCTTCAAATGGCTCTGAGCACTATGAGACTCAACTTCTGAGGTCATCAGTCCCCTAGAACTTAGAACTACTTAAAGCTAACTAACCTAAGGACATCACACACATCCATGCCCGAGGCAGGATTCGAACCTACGACCGTAGCGGTCTCGCGGCTCCAGACTGCAGCGCCTAGAACCGCACGGCCACTCCGGCCGGCTGGAATCATCCTGTTGCACGATACGGCGCGCCCTCACACTGTCAGTCGGACGAAGGCTAGGCTTCAGTTATGTGTCTGGGGAGCGCTGCAACATCCTCCGTACAGCTTGTACCCTTCACATCTTTGGCGACCTGAAGAAAGACATGCGTAGACATCGGTTTCAGTCGGAGGAGGAAGCGCAGGCGTCGGTGCGGCTGTGGATCCGTCAGCGGCCGAGCGCCTTCTACGAAACAGGAATTGATTGTGTCGTCGCCCAGGGAGGTAAGTGTCTTAAGGCCTGTAGTAATTACTTTTGAGTGGAAATATTCCTTGGTTCTGATGTGGCGTGTGTTGGGCTTTGATTTGACTGCCTGTCGTACTAAAACTCCGAAAAGAGTCAGGTAACATGTTTGAGAATGAGATTTTCACTCTGCAGCGGAGTGTGCGCTGATATGAAACTTCCTGGCGGATTAAAACTGTGTGCCCGACCGAGACTCGAGCTCGGGACCTTTGCCTTTCTTTCAGGAGTGCTAGTTCTGCAAGGTTCGCGGGAGAGCTTCTGTGAAGTTTGGAAGGTAGGAGACAAAATACTGGCAGAAGTAAAGCTGTGAGAACCGGGCGTGAGTCGTGCTTCGGTAGCTGAGATGGTAGAGCACTTGCCCGCGAAAGGCAAAGGTCCCGAGTTCGAGTCTCTGTCGGACACGCAGTTTGAATCTGCCAGGAAGTTTCAACATATTTGAGCTCAAATGAAATCTTACCGAGTCCTTCTCCCCGCGCAGTATTTGGAAACGGAGCAGAAGTGCTACGCGAAGCTCTCCCCTCCCTGTCCCCATCCCCGCTCACCCCTCGCACGACCACTACCACGGCCACCACTTGCGCACAGCGGCTTGCGGAATGTCGGCGCAGAGCGAATGAATGATAAAAGGACCTAACAATGAGTGAAACTCTATGCAGGGCTGTCGGCACGCGCTATGAACGCGTGTAGCGGATGCACCAACAGTCAGACTAAGTGGGAATGAGCCAGACGGAGCGGAAACTCGCCCACACCGGAGACAACGGTGGCGCCGCAGCCGCGTCGCTGCCCCTGTTGAGTGCCGCTGCTGGAACCTGGAATACCGCTAGGGGCGGCCAGATTCAATTTCACTTGCCGCTGGCTGACCGCGCGCTACACCGGCCACGAACAAAAGCCGCGCGGCCCAATCGCAGCTGATGCGGCGTGACGTCATCGTCTCCATGGAGACGCCGCTGTCGCTGCCGCCGGCACCGCTCGCATTGTTGCTCTTTGTCTGCTCGTCCCCGTGATATTCCATTTTAAACGACGCAATATGGGTAAAACAATGTAGAAGCGCGTTTCTTTTAACTCGGAATATAGTCCTATTTTAATTATCACCTCTGACAAATGAAGTTGCTTAATTGAATTTTTGGTTTGTTTGTGGGTACATGTCTACGATCTTGAACACAGTGACATCCCTGTGCGACATTAGTTCTGCACGCTGCTGTAAGATCTATATCAGAATGGCGAAGTGGAGTGACATGCGGCAGCGAAAATGTTGCAGCCTTCTCAGGCCATTCTAGGGTCCAAGACAGCGTGGCGCTGAAGCCATAAAACTTGCACTATGCCGCAATGGTAGAAAGTCGTATTGTCGGATTTGTCTTATTTCACAAAGTTTTCAGCTTCTGTTCGTATTTATGCCCCAAGATCGAAGCATGACAGGGGTTCGGTGATGATTTGTGCAGCTACATCGCGGCATTCCATCGGCCTCATGGGTGATCTGCAAGGTCGCATTACTGCCAAAGATTATGCGACAAGTTTGGCTGATCAGGGCCGTCGCATGATACAATGTTTGTTCCCTAATGCTGATGTCTTGTTGCAAGACGTCACAGGGTTGTACAGCCTATTAGTTTAAATATTTTCAACCGGGTTGCACAGAGCACGAGTAATATTAGTGAAAGTGATGTGAAAAACTTAAACTCGTGTTTGAAGTGTCAAGATGGTGTCTGAGAAACGTGTGAAACATATTTTGATATCGAAATACGTAAATCTCGGAACAAGGCAACACCACTACGTGATAACGTAATTTTGAACGGAAAATATGTGGACCTCACGCTATACGATGCGGAATCCAGGACATCTGGTATGTCAAACAATTCGTCTGCGAGAAAGCTGTCAGGTTTCAAAGAAATCTGCAGAAGCCATCTGACAGCAAAACAAAATGACTCAGATTAAAAATATTGGCCCTAAATGTGTCTAATCTTTATCTTATTGTTATAAACAGTCACCGTACCTGAGCCCCTCCCCTCCCACCACAGGGGGCTCACAACCCTTTTATGATTATGTGCTTGGCTACACCACGCGGCCCCAGCCTACACAGCATTGCTTCCTTACCGTGCTTCATGCTCATACTTCCACTATCCCTTTCCACCTCTGCCTCTCCATCGGACGGTTTTCTTGGTGCTGACCTTGCTTGGACCTGGTTTATGATTGGGCCCTGCTTTCCCACTTCTGGCGTATTCTACAACTTTTCATTAAACACACACATAGCCCCATTGTTCGCTTTGACCTACCACCAATTTTCAAAATTCTCCAGCCGTGCAGATCGTGCAGTGCGGTGTGTGTTCTGCTTTAGTACCTATCCATCTGTACAGCCTTCCCTTTAATATATTAATACACCCAAAACCCAGCACAGTAGCCATCCCATTGTGATGGGGTTGTCGAGTACCTGCACGGTGGTAGCCCCGTGATTACGCAGGAATCACACTGTTGGGGCCTGAGATGAATACTCTCCATGTATGCCAAGGTGTATGTGCTCATCGTGATTGGGGCACGGGGTCTCCGAGTAAAGGATTGCTGTCCAGCTAGCCAATGCTGAGGACGAGTGGCGCCCATGGTGAGGGCCTCATTTGCAGCGGCTGCGCCATGGTGAATCAGCCACAAATCAAGTGTGTGAAGTTATCTCCCGCTAGTCGCCATACGGCCGCAGCAGTCTTTATGAAAGGACAGGTCTCTTCTAAAGCAGAGAAATACGACCCTAAAACATTCCCTTCCCTGGCTATGTCGTGGGAGGAACATAGGGCTAAGCGACAAGTAGAGCAACACTCGCCCCGCAATACTTGGTTTTTATGACGACTGATGGTCATTCATTCTTTGCCACAAAGCCCGTGTTCTTTGTGGAGAACTTAGAAGACAAGTTTGGGGAAGTGGCTGCCGCCTCTAAAATGAAAAGTGGGTCAGGTTTGATTAAAACGGTATCCCCTGCTCAGTCACAGGCATTGTTCGCTTCTAACAATGTGGGTGACATTCTGGTGACTGTCACTCCCCATAACAGTTTAAATTTAGTTTCGAGACTTGCTATGCGCCAACTTGGAGCACTGGGGTGTACATAGGAGCCAAAGGTCAATAGGTTGTTACCAGTGCCTTCATGTTGGCCTTTGAGGGCGATTCATTGCGTGAAAAGGTCAACGAGATGGTCTATTGATGTGATGTGAAACCTTATGTCCCCATCTTAAGTGGTGCTTCAAGTGTTTGAAATTTGGACAGATGTCTTCGTGTTAACATCTGCAAAGATTGTGAAAGAGTGCTGCATGTAAATTCTTCCTGTCTCCTGCCCCAATCTATGTCAGCTGTCGAAAGCACCATTCCCCTGCTCACCAGACTGCACTGTTTTCCAGAGATAACAGAAAATACAAGAATATAAGACTCTGGAACAGGTACCAAAAGGCCAAGAAGAAGCACAAGTAGTTGCATCCAGCATGTCAACCACTGTCGTATGCTACAGCTATGATGACATCGCCCACTTTGGCAACAGTACTCCTGCCTGTTAAATCTCCTACAGTGGCTCCTAAGGGCCACTCAACCATGATGGTTGGGACCATGATGGTTGGGACCTCCCCTCTTGATGCTTCCTCCGTGCCTACTTTGGGATCAATGGCTTCCAACCCACCAGGGACATTGTTCCCCATCTCCCAGCTGGAGCCATCTTTCTCTGGCTCCTCTTGTCAGGAAGGGGTCTCTCGGGACACCTCCTTCCAAGATTTGCACCAGTCTACAACTGGTCACCAGCCAGAGGCTGAAGGAGCCACAGGCTAGTCGTCGCACGGTTTTGTGATCGTTATCTTTACCTGAAACTGATTCAGAGAAGCCCTCACCATCATCTAAAAGCTCTAAGGAGGGGTAAGACAAGAAAAGGTCCTCCAAGAAGGACATTCCAGTGGTCCTCATGTCACCAGGCCCCACCTGTTCCACTTCTGTGGCCAAGGCAGAGATTCCAACAGGACCTGATGCCCCAGTTCACTTCACACAACGGAATCCGGAACCTATGTATATTGATGCCTAACCCCTCCACCAGCGGCAGCAAGTGACCCTAAGGCATAACCTGCCTCCTTGCCTCCTTCATGGTTCACTCTGCATCGACAACATTATTCTCCAGTGGATGTGCTATGTCGCCTTTTAAGCACTTCCCCAGTCTTCTGCATTACCCTTCAGGAGACTTTGTTTCCAGCAATGCAGGCCCCAGCCCTTTGTGGATACCAGAGAAATCATCACAATTGTGCCATCAGTGACAGGGTGTTGGGCAGAGTTTGCACGTATTATTTTATAGAATCTATATCGGCCCTGGAGAAGATTCAAGTAAGAACAAGTAAGTAACATGTGTTTTTAGAATCTAGCAATAACGAACCTAAAAATGAACAGGAATGCCACTCAGCAACACACTCCGCGTTAACGACAAATGAAGTATTTATTCGAAACCTCACAGATAAATAGTTTATTAAATTTACTTTTTGACATGCATATTCACTGTACTCTGCATCTTTTCTTATGTAAATCACCTGTGATTTATCGTAAATACATACATACATACAACGGTAACATGACTCCAGTCTAAAGTAAAGAACACCTTTTACGTTTATGTTATGATCTTTTTGGGAATGAAATTTTTCATTTACAAATTTATATAATTTCCTCAAGGATCGATCGCGTAAGAAAGTTGCTCTTATCGTTGCAGGCACCAGAAAGCAGTATAAAGCTTCGGATCGGCTAATGCCGTGTTCGCTGTCATCCGATTTCGATACAATCGTGTTTTGTCGGCTAGTGAACAGAATACTAACATACGCGAAATAGGATGAGTTTTCTGACTACATTGAAGTTTTCCTTGGAAACAGACATAACTGGTTCTCAAAGGGTAAAAATAGTTCCGGCGTCCTTCTAGGGTGTGTCATAGAAACTATAATTCAAAATGGTTCAAATGGCTCTGAGCACTATGGGACTTAACTTCTGAGGTCATCAGTCCCCTAGAACTTAGAACTTCTTAAACCTAACTAACCTAAGGACATCACACAACACCCAGTCATCACGAGGCAGAGAAACTATAGTGTCCACAAAATATATATATGACCTACTTGATAACATCGAAACATCTGTGAGTGTGTTATCGAATGATGCATTGTATACAGGAAACTTACAGCGCCAGAAAGTTGTATCAAAATGTAGTCAGACATACAGAGGTTCGTCGTTTCGTACAAGGTCTCGACCATTAAGGTCAGCAAGTATAACGTACTGTGTGTAAGTATTCGAAATTACTGATAATTGTTTAATCACATGTTTGATCCTCAATCGATAAAAACAGTATCTAGGAGTAAGCGCCTGGACTGGCTAATTAGTTAGGTGTAGCTAAAGCATCTGCCAAGCAGAGGTTCATTGGAAGAAAAAGTCAAAGTGACCACCTACAAAAAAAGGCACATAACGAAATTTTCGTTCGACCGATTCTTGCATATTGGTCCTCCGTGTGGCAAACCAACTAGGTGGGATGTATATATATACAGGGTGTTACAAAAAGGTACGGCCAAACTTTCAGGAAACATTCCTCACACACAAATAAAGAAAAGATGTTATGTGGACATGTGTCCGGAAACGCTTAATTTCCATGTTAGAGCTCATTTTAGTTTCGTCAGTATGTACTGTACTTCCTCGATTCACCGCCAGTTGGCCCAATTGAAGGAAGGTAATGTTGACTTCGGTGCTTGTGTTGACATGCGACTCATTGTTCTACAGTACTAGCATCAAGCACATCAGTACGTATCATCAACAGGTTAGTGTTCATCACGAACGTGGTTTTGCAGTCATTGCAATGTTTACAAATGCGGAGTTGGCAGATGCCCATTTGATGTATGGATTAGCACGGGGCAATAGCAGTGGCGCGGTATGTTTGTATCGAGACAGATTTCCAGAACGAAGGTGTCCCGACAGGAAGACGTTCGAAGCAATTGATCGGCGTCTTAGGGAGCACGGAACATTACAGCCTATGACTCGCGACTGGGGAAGACCTAGAACGACGAGGACACCTGCAATAGACGAGGCAATTCTTCTTGCAGTTGACGATAACCCTAATGTCAGCGTCAGAGAAGTTGTTGCTGTACAAGGCAACGTTGACCACGTCACTGTATGGAGAGTGCTACGGGAGAACCAGTTGTTTCCGTACCATGTACAGCGCGTGTGCAGGCACTATCAGCAGCTGATTGGCCTCTACGAGTACACTTCTGCGAATGGTTCATCCAACAATGTGTCAATCCTCATTTCAGTGCAAATGTTCTCTTTATGGATGAGGCTTCATTCCAACGTGATCAAATTGTAAATTTTCACAATCAACACGTGTGGGCTGACGAGAATCCGCACGCAATTGTGCAATCACGTCATCAACACAGATTTTCTGTGAACGTTTGGGCAGGCATTGTTGGTGATGTCTTGATTGGGCCCCATGTTCTTCCACCTACGCTCAATGGAGCACGTTATCATGATTTCATACGGGATACTCTACCTGTGCTGCTAGAACATGTGCCTTTACAAGTACGACACAACATGTGGTTCATGCACGATGGAGCTCCCGCACATTTCAGTCGAAGTGTTCGTACGCTTCTCAACAACAGATTCGGTGACCGATGGATTGGTAGAGGCGGACCAATTCCATGGCCTCCACGCTCTCCTGACCTCAACCCTCTTGACTTTCATTTATGGGGGCATTTGAAAGCTCTTGTGTACGCAACCCCGGTACCAAATGTAGAGACTCTTCGTGCTCGTATTGTGGACGGCTGTGATACAATACGCCATTCTCCAGGGCTGCATCAGCGCATCAGGGATTCCATGCGACGGAGGGTGGATGCATGTATCCTCGCTAACGGAGAACATTTTGAACATTTCCCGTAACAAAGTGTTTGAAGTCACGCTGGTACGTTCTGTTGCTGTGTGTTTCCATTCCATGATTAATGTGATTTGAAGAGAAGTAATAAAGCGAGCTCTAACATGGAAATTAAGCGTTTCCGGACACATGTCCACATAACATATTTTCTTTCTTTGTGTGTGAGGAATGTTTCCTGAAAGTTTGGCCGTACCTTTTTGTAACACCCTGTATATATAAGAGAGAGGGGGGGGGGGGGAGGTGAGAGAACATCATGAAGATGTTCATCACACTGCAGTGGAGGCACTACAAGAGATGAACTGTGCACAAAATTAACAATCATTGTCAAAATTATGTAACCATACTTTTCGAGAAGGGAGACATACCATATTGCTTCCACATATCTCTCACGCTTTGGTGACAGAATAAGCGAAACTAGACATTTATTCAGTGAATTACGGTCAGTCGTTTGTTCCGCGCATCAGTCGCGAATGGAATGGGCGTGTGGGGGAATTGCGCGGGGAGGGGGAGGGAGGGGTAGGAAGATAATAGCAGTGTACGATTTACCCTGCGCTACGCAGCGTAAGGTGGCTTGCAGAGAACAAAGGTACGCATAGGCACATGTGAAAGGGTGCATATTCGGTCAAATGGGTGACAAAGAGCATTCCTGTTATTTGCTTCCACGAATTGAAAGCGTAATGTAGTTCACGTGTGGACAGGAGACTGGATGAGCGATCACAGTGCACAGAGCGGCGCGTGTACCGAAAGAGTTCGGTGGGCGTGTGTTGATGGGCCGGGCGACTGCCTGTACCCGCGGCAGTGCAAACAGTGGCGGAGCTTCGCGTGGCGCCCTTGGTGGCCGGCAACCCACCACACATCACTGTCGTTCTCGCCCCGCTGCGAAGAGTGGAAGTTGTAGGACGGTTTCGAATTACCGCCTGACGCAGACAGCAATGTTCCATCAGCTGATCTTCGTTTCAAACGTCGTTACTGAGGACAATGTTCGTTTTAACCAGTTATTCGAAAAAAGCGTTAGCTTCAGCTGCTTTGCTCACCATCTTCGGTTACCTGTCGACTGCCTCGAAAACGATACGCGTACCAGCATATGTAACAAGTAGTCCAGTTATAGTTTTAGAAATAACGGCGTCTGAGCCGATCAGTGTCGGATTTCCGACCGTGGGCTTTATGATCCGTGACGTTCCCGACCACAAGAATTAAGCAGTGCGTTTTCCGACCGACGAAGGAAGTCACAAGAGTGGGGGAGGCTCTGCCGATCGTTTTGTAATAAGAACATCCCTTCATATTTCATTCAGGCTCCGGACTGGCTATGCACAAAATAAATACGTACGTTTAAATGCTTTTTTAAAAAATTTTTACCTTCTTATTTCTTTTCACAATATTACTGCAACAAATAAATAAACTTCTTGTCTTATTTTATGAATTTTCATTTCTCACTTTTTTTTGTAAGAACGTCAGAGATTTTAAACATCATCATGAATCCCCTTAGTTGCTATATATTCTTATAATGTTTTTAACCTTTTGGCCGGCCGGTGTGGCCGTGCGGTTATCGGCGCTTCAGTCTGGAACCGCGTGACCGCTACGGTCGCAGGTTCGAATCCTGCCTCGGGCATGGATGTGTGTGATGTCCTTAGGTAGTTAGGTTTAAGTAGTCCTAAGTTCTAGGGGACTGATGACCACAGATGTTAAGTCCCATAGTGTTCAGAGCCATTTGAACAATTTTTTAACCTTTTGTCAGGATCTATATATCTGTTTTTATTTGAAACGGTCAAATTGGAAATTTGCAATCTGTAATTGTTTACAGTCATTGTGTTAAGAAAAATTCCTTTATTCGTCAGTATCGTAATTCAACGTTTTTATTGATTACTAGTTTCAGCTTAAGTTGTCATCGGTCTTCAGATCTGCAATTAAAAAGGAAATTGTATATAAGAAAAATGGCACAAACTGCCAATACAAAATAATTCCACTACGTAAATACATACACTACGTTAATCTGGAGATATGGTATCAGAAAACTGTACATAGTTGTCACTCAGTTATGTGACTGTGCAAGTTTTGTATTATGTACATTCCACAGGTGAAGCGTGAACATCATAGTTTATTGAATGAGTTGCCCATGACTCGTACCATCAACAGACAACAAGGAACACACCCTCATATAGTGACCAGGACACTAAATGTTATGCGTTATGCCTTACAAGAAATCAATGTTCCGTCAGATGGTACTACGGACAGAATATTCATTGTAGCAGAGAACTGTTGAACAATTTACACACAGTAGCAAAAGGAATAAAAATATTTCGATAACAAGAGACAACACGACAACTTCGAACAATTAAAAGTCAATTTCCTAATTGCCATACAGTGGCATATAAATATATATGAAGTGCCACTAATAGCATTTATATTATCTATGCTACTGTGTAACAAAAGTTGTGTACCAGTTTTGATCTCATTCTACACTTGTGGAGATATGCTATTAGACGGTGGATGCGACGATCTCTTAGTCTTGGATAAGAATTATGTAGTCTCAATTGCTCTTCTAATATGATGACGCATTGCGTCTTAATACTTGCTCATGGTGGAACAAGGAAGGAGCCTCCGCGAGAGCATTCTATAGCAACAACATCATATTGTAGCATGCCGGCGTCCTCTGGAAACGTTATCAATAACGATAACGGCCAATCCTTCCACCATCGGAAACCTTGGAAGAACGCAACCCCGACGATTTATAGCTGGACAAGAAAGAAGCCTTGGACGTGGCCCTATACTGGGTTGAAAGATATTGACCTGGTTTTCTTACACGAAAAAGTAAAAGTAAGTGCTGATGATGTAAATATATCTTGTAGGTGACTTTACAATAAGGTTTCATCGAGGTGTTTAATAAAACATTTGACGATGTGTCCTACCTGTTCATGATTGCAAATGAAAAAGAAAAAAAGTACTGTAGTATGTATTTACGTCGTGAAACTATTCTGCATTGACAGTTTCTGTACCATACCATTTTCCTTGTATTCAATTTTCTGTGTAATTATAGATCTGAAAGTGGCTATCAACTTTAGCCGAAACTAGTAATCAATAAAAATAATTAATTGCGATCTTAATCAATAAAGGATTTTTTCTGAAGCCAATAATTGCAATCTCCGTATTTTTTCCTTCTTTATAGAAGAGGCAAGCCAACGGAATCTTTATTTATTTCAGTTATAGCATTTATTAATTCCTCCTTCAGCTCATTTGTCAGAAATTATACTTTCAGGTGTTTTTGATTTATTGAGAAGTTTAGTTTCCTATACCACCTTTGACAGCATTCGTTGTCCTGTGGCGCTGGAAGGGAGGGGGAAATAGTGGCAGCGTATGTAGGCAATTCCTGTCTCGCAATGCATACATTACATAGAGGGAACAAAGATGTACCTGTGCTCACGGCTTCTACAAAAGCCTAATCCTATTCCTAGAAATGGTGTTATATGATTTCTACTATACCAAGCTACCTGAAACGCAACTTTTTTGTGCCGTAAGTCTGCACGGATAGGGAACACGAGTATTTTGGCCCTCTTCTGCCGATTCTTCCGCGCCTAGAAGTCCTTGCGAGAAGTACTACGTTATCAACAACATTATGGATCCCAGACATTTTTCATGTACGACCGCAAAGTAAAACAGTTTAAAAGATACAGAGCTACACTGACTCGGTGTATCTTTACGGACGTGAGAAAAATATCTATTATGCAGTAGTCGCTACCGAATACTGTAAAGTTAGCGTGGTGTACACAGATAAATATTCCCAGAATAATTCGGTTGACCTGCTCGCTCTCGCAGACTGTTGGACCGCATGTGTAGGTAGTATAATAACAGGCTGGAGACTCGTACGAATACGTTAAAGCCGGTACTGAAATGCCGATAGAATGGAAATATGATCTAGGAATGTCATTTCTTATGATACTCCTACAAAACGTCTAGAGCATTCTCATCACATTGTGAGAGTACTGCATTTCGCCATATGACACTCTTGAGCTCTTGACTCGCACGTACCTGTAAGCCTGACAGTCGTGCATGATCCAGCATTTTATGCTATTGTGGACGCATACTCTTCACCCCCACACAGTTCGAGAATACTTGTACAAGCATTAGTTTGTGCGTCAAGTGTGTCAAACTTGGGCGACAATGATGCTCTAACTTCGGGGTGAATCCGCGGTTGTAGTGGATAATGAGAAAAACAAAAGAGGAATTGTATTAATACAAATACTGAGTTACGATATATCCATATTAATGAAGAATTATTTTAAAGTTTTTATATACGGTGTCCCAGAAGGAAAGGCCAATCTAATTTTTTCATCAGGTGAGAGCCAACAGCTGTTAAAGTACTTTAGAAAATGCATTTTAGCCGTCAGCTATTTTATTTAACCTATAAATCATCTACCGGTTTCGGTACGTAGTATTTCAAGGTCGGGTTACGATAATTGTTTGGGCGGTTTCACTGTGACAACCTTGATGTTGTACCGACTTAAAAGGAAAATGGGATATGTTTTTTAAATCATCTGTTTTACCTTATATCCAGTGATGATGGTCTGTGACCGAAACCTGTAGATGATATATAGGTTAAATAAAACAGCTGATGGCTAAAATGCATTTTCTAAAGGAATGGTAGTATTCATGGATATGACAGGGACGACCTTTCGAAGTAAATTGGGCTCTAAAATGCATACCTTAAGAGATATTATTCGCTCATCTTTGCCACTGTGAAACTCGTCTCTTGTACCAAACAAGTGCTCATAGCTCATGCAGTTTAGAGTCAGTGTTCACTGACTTATCCCTGAATATTGACTTTTCCTCTTTGTGTGTGTGTGTGTGTGTGTGTGTGTGTGTGTGTGTGTGTGTGTGTGAGTGAGTGAGTGAGTGAGTGTGTGTATGAGAGAGAGAGAGAGAGAGAGAGAGAGAGAGAGAGAGAGAGAGAGAGAGAGAGTTGATCGTCTCCCACCACGACTGTGGTTCATTGTAAACCGTTATGATTTACTTACTGTACATACAGTGACGTTTTTCTGCAGAAGGATCATGTGCTACATACTTCGATAGAAGAAGATGGTACAGGGTGTTTCAAAAATGACCGGTATATTTGAAACGGCAATAAAAACTAAACGAGCAGCGATAGAAATACACCGTTTATTGCAATATGGTTGGGACAACAGTACATTTTCAGGCGGACAAACTTTCGAAATTACAGTAGTTACAATTTTCAACAACAGATGGCGCTGCGGTCTGGGAAACTCTATAGTACGATATTTTCCACATATCCACCATGCGTAGCAATAATATGGCGTAGTCTCTGAATTAAATTACCCGAAACCTTTGACAACGTGTCTGACGGAATGGCTTCACATGCAGATGAGATGTACTGCTTCAGCTGTTCAATTGTTTCTGGATTCTGGCGGTACACCTGGTCTTTCAAGTGTCCCCACAGAAAGAAGTCAAAGGGGTTCATGTCTGGCGAATAGGGAGGCCAATCCACGCCGCCTCCTGTATGTTTCGGATAGCCCAAAGCAATCACACGATCATCGAAATATTCATTCAGGAAATTAAAGACGTCGGCCGTGCGATGTGGCCGGGCACCATCTTGCATAAACCACAAGGTGTTCGCAGTGTCGTCTAAGGCAGTTTGTACCGCCACAAATTCACGAAGAATGTCCAGATAGCGTGATGCAGTAATCGTTTCGGATCTGAAAAATGGGCCAATGATTCCTTTGGAAGAAATGGCGGCCCAGAGCAGTACTTTTTGAGGATGCAGGGACGATGGGACTGCAACATGGGGCTTTTCGGTTCCCCATATGCGCCAGTTCTGTTTATTGACGAAGCCGTCCAGGTAAAAATAAGCTTCGTCAGTAAACCAAATGCTGCCCACATGCCTATCGCCGTCATCAATCCTGTGCACTATATCGTTAGCGAATGTCTCTCGTGCAGCAATGGTAGCGGCGCTGAGGGGTTGCCGCGTTTGAATTTTGTATGGATAGAGGTGTAAACTCTGGCGCATGAGACGATACGTGGACGTTGGCGTCATTTGGACCGCAGCTGCAACACGGCGAACGGAAACCCGAGGCCGCTGTTGGATCACCTGCTGCACTAGCTGCGCGTTGCCCTCTGTGGTTGCCGTACGCGGTCGCCCTACCTTTCCAGCACGTTCATCCGTCACGTTCCCAGTCCGTTGAAATTTTTCAAACAGATCCTTTATTGTATCGCTTTTCGGTCCTTTGGTTACATTAAACCTCCGTTGAAAACTTCGTCTTGTTGCAACAACACTGTGTTCTAGGTGGTGGAATTCCAACACCAGAAAAATCCTCTGTTCTAAGGAATAAACCATGTTGTCTACAGCACACTTGCACGTTGTGAACAGCACACGCTTACAGCAGAAAGACGACGTACAGAATGGCGCACCCACAGACTGCGTTGTCTTCTATATCTTTCACATCACTTGCAGCGCCATCTGTTGTTGAAAATTGTAACTAGTGTAATTTCGAAAGTTTGTCCGCCTGAAAATGTACTGTTGTCCCAAGCATATTGCAAAAAACGGTGTATTTCTATCGCTGCTCGTTTAGTTTTTATTGCCGTTTCAAATATACCGGTCATTTTTGAAACACCCTGTATGTAGCATCTCTCTTTGGCTTATGGTGATTTGGTACCGATTCAGGCACCAGGGACTTTCGTATGCTCCAGTATAATCTTCAAGCAAGTTACAAGTCAAGAAATGCATATCAGTCGATCAGGTGACGTTACGAAGACGTCCTCACAGCTGGAAGCAGAAAGATTAGTGTTTAATGTCCCGTCGACAACGAGGTCATTAGAGACGGAGCGCAAGCTCGGTTTAAGGAAGGGTGGGGAAGGAAATTAGCCGTGTCCTTTCTAAAGGAACAATCCCGGCGTTTGCCTTAAGTGACTTACTGATAATCTAAACGTGGATGCCTGGAGCGGATATGAGCCGTCGTTCCTCTTGATTGCGAGTCCCATGCGCTAATCACTGCGTCACTTAGCTCGGTGCCTCGCAAGTAATATGAAGTGGTGGACACAGATCTCACCCACGTAACAAGTAAACTCACGAATCAGTTGGACGCCATTTACAAAATTTAAAAAACTGCTGAGACATTTTCGCATTTGATTTGCTGCAGCATTCAACAAAGGCTTCTCGGTTGTATTGCCGCGTCTCCGTAACATAATCCGGCCAACTACATACGAAAGTACTACACGGCCTACGGATATTAGTGGAACAGTTAACTCCAGACGATGAGGACAGAGAAAACAGTAGAAATCTTGAGTATGCAAACAAATATGATAGGGGAAGAAAATAAAGAGAAACATTTATTCAAGAATATCACCGCCAAAACTTTCTCATAACGTTAACAAAGGCAACATCTCTCTTGGACAATTCTTCACCCAAAATATGCTGCACTCGCTTTTCCCAAACTCCTTCTGTGTTAGCTACTTCACTTTTGATCGTCTACTGAAGTACTTTGCACGTTCTCAGTAGTTTCGTCTCGGTTTGCTCTCTTTTTTGAGTCTTCAAAAAAAATGGTTCAAATGGCTTTGTGCACTATGGGACTTAACATCTGAGGTCATCAGTCCCCTAGAACTTAGAACTACTTAAACCTAACTAACCTAAGGACATCACACACATCCATGCCCGAGGCAGGATTCGAACCTGCGACCGTAGCGGTCTTGCGGTTCCAGACTGTAGCGCCTAGAACCGCTCGGCCACATAGGCCGGTCTAGAGTCATCCCTCATGCTTAACGCATTCGAGAGAAATGCAGTTACGTGTATACGCCCTTGCTTCTAAAGGCTGAAGGAATTTCTGTTTCCAATGAACTACTTGAAACACAAACTTACAACGACACGGTATTGCAGTTTACCTATTTGAACACACATACAAATCGACTTCGAAAATCCAAAAAAATAAAAGCCGTTCTTCAGATCGAGTGAATCTGAAGCATATACCACAACATGATTAAAGTTCCACTGATACAGCGCCATCTCTGTGTGAAGTAATTTTCACTTTACCTTTTAACAATCCTGTCTATACACAATATTGTTGATTCGCGTCCGTGCTACGGCCATGCGCTACAGGCGGTTCTGTTACACATGTGATCCTACTGCTCAGTAGTATGAGTGGAGTAACTGGCGCCCGGGACAAAATTTGATTTTGAGAGCACCGCTCCCCTCCCTCTCCCCACTCCCACTAATGACACCCACCCATTTTTTTGGTTAAATTCTCGGTATTGCTTAGCCTCTTTTTCCCCTCCCCCCAGTCGCAGCCCCCCCCTCATTTTTGTGTTCAGTCTTCTCAACGCCGAAGATCGTCGCCAGTGTTTTGTGTAACAGTGTTTTTCGTCGTTAGTGTGCGTCAGCGTTCTCTTCGGCGTGCTCCTTCGTTCGGTGGACAACTGACTGCCTTCGTTCGTGTGCTCTGTCAACCCTGCTTATGTGTCATGTGCCGTCCACCGAACGCCCCCATCACATTCTTATGTATACCTACTGTTTTTAATATTCATGTCTATCTGTTTTTGTCTTCCTGTACGATTTCTGTTATTCTATAGGCCGAAGAGCGGCGTCTGTAAACCGCTGCCCCCCTTCGTATCAAAGGGATTTACAACAGGAGAAAAAAAATTAGCCTCTTTATTCGTTCATTGACAGCAGCACTACTATACAATGAGGTAAAAGTTGCGCATTTCATAATTATTTTTTTGTGATACAATTCCAAATCAGTAACAACTCAAACAGTTCAGAGTCGCTTTCAGTGCAACAGTAACGTGATTCCTTTTTCTACATCTACATCCATACTCTGAAACCACCGTGAAGTGCATGGCAGAGGGTGCATCTCATTGTACCGTTTATTAGGGTTTCTTCCCGTTCCATTCACGTATGGAAAGCGGGAAGAATGACTATTTAAATGACTCCGTGCTGTAATTATTCTAATCTTGTCCTCACGATCCTTATATGAACGATGCGTAGGGGATTGTAGTATACCGTAGAATCATCATTTAAGCCGCTCTTGAAACTTTGTTGGTAGACTTTCTCGTGATAGTTTATGTCTATCTTCAAGAGTGTGCCAGTTCAGTTTCTTCAGAATCTCTGTAACACTCTCCCATAGGTCAAACAAACACGTGACCATTCGTGCTGGGCTTCTCTCTATACGTTCAATATCCCCTGTTAGTTCTGTTTGGTATGAGTCCGACACACTTGAGCCATATTTTAGAATGGCTCACACAAGTGATTTGTAAGCAATCTCCTTTGTAGACTGCTTGAACTTCCCCGGTACTGTAGTATTCTGCCAACAAGCCGAAGTCTGCTTTACCCACAACTGAACCTATGTGATAATTCTATTTGCCGCGCGGGGTAGCCGCGCGGTCAAAGGCGACTTGGCACGGTCCGCGCGGCTCCCTCTGTCGGAGGTTCGAGTCCTCCCTTGGGCATGGGTGTGTGTGTTGTCCTTAGCGTAAGGTAGATTAAGTTAGATTAAGTAGTGCGTAAGCGTAGGGACCGAGACCTCAGCAATTTGGTCCCATAACACCTTCCCACAATTTCCAAATTTCACTACAATACATGTCCGTAGAAACCGTTAACCCAGTTATTTGTATGAGTTGACCGATTACAGCTGTGATAGTTGCAGGATACTACGTTTTTTCGTTTTGTGAAGTACACAGTTTTACATTTCTGAACACTTAAAGCGAGTTACCAATCTTTGCACCACTTTGAAATTTATCAAGATCTATGCGAATATTTATGCAGCCGCTTCCCGACAGTACTTCATTATAGGTACTGTAACTGCGTCGTCTACAAACTCTCTGAGGTTACTGTTAATATTGTCCGCAAGGTCATTAATATACAACATGAACAGCAAGAATCCCAATACACTTCCCTGGGGCACACCCGAAGATACTTCTACGACTGACGATGACGACTCCCCATCCAAAATAGCATGCTGTGTCCTCCCTACCAAAAAGTCCTCAATCCAGTCACAAATTTCACTTGATACCCCATATGGTCGAATTTTATACGATAAGCATAGGTGTCGTACTGAGTCAAACGCTTTTTGGAAATCAAGAAGTACTGCATCTACTTGACTGCCTTGATCCAAAGCTTTCAGTATGTCATGCGAGAAAAGTGAGGATTGAGTTTCACATGACATAGTAGAACTCGTGTAAATTTGCCATATTGTAAAACTCGTTTAAATTTTCCATATTTCGTTCCCATAAATTTTGGAGCTTGGTTGCTGTACATCACGTACTCTGTCTTTTCAAAAGATACAGTATATGGAGACCGGCTTTTTCTGCAGCTCCTTTCAAGAGTTCAGTCTGATGTTGGGCTGCTGAAATGTCACGAGTTAATATTGTTAAATCGTCTGCAAGTCCTAAAAAATCTGTAGATAACTGGCCTCTACCCGAAACGACGCGCTGGTCAGTTTTGAGGACTGATTTCTGTTCGCGCCATTCTTGAATCACTTTCTCAGGGACACAGTTGAAAAGTAATGGAGACAGCCCATCTCTTTGTCTTCCTCTCGTTTTGATTTAAAACGGATCTGAGATTTCCCCCATAAATTTAACCTCGGACTTTTTATCTCTCAGTTTTATGGTTGTATGATCTTGACCTTTCCCTGGGAAAAGTGTTCAAGACCAAATGAGTAAAACGCTTTTTTAAAGTAACCTAACGTGCAGAGTAAATTTTTGCTACAAATTCTCTAATGTGTTAGAATTAGCTTTAGCACTAGAACGCCCAGCTTCCAAGTATCCGTAGAATGCCCAATGGATGTCAATTGACCCCTTAGGTTTTTATTGCATTTTAACCATTTTTACAAAATGTAACGATATTTCTTATTTATTGTCTGTAATATTGCTTTTATTATTTTTTTCATGTATAATAATAATGTCGGTACATTTTTATTTGAAATTCATAAATTTTACCTTTGCGTTAAACAATACAAAAATAAGTGCCAGCGTATTAGAGGCAAATAAAAGTGCTTATACTTTTAGTGTTGGTATTTACATCATGTAACAACAGGTGAAAATGTTATTGCGTAGCTACTGACTAATTAAATGTCTATCTTTTAACAAATACGTAAGGTTTTACTAGACACATCTATATGGAGAACTACGTGTACTAAGAGTCACAATTGCACATTTTGCCTGTCCTTTTGCTTAGACATACAACTTCTCTCTAGCATTCAAAATAAATGGAGTCTGTAATCGCTGAGAGCAAGAATTCCTGATTGGTACCGCTAATTCTTCTACGACTTTCATTATAAAAGACCTTATAAAAAACGACCGAGAGATGACACAGCCAGTTGCCAACTTCATCATATCATATGTAGAACGTTGTAGAAAACATGTACGGGGCAGCACTTCGTCATGACTCTTTTGCTAAATTTGTGTGACATTTGAACTACCACATCTATACTAAATTTAGTGTTCTTATAAAAACTGATTATTTCTGGAGTTTTCTTTTGTGCTGTTTCATCGACTGTTACACTGGAGTGCACAGAATTAATAAAAGGCACATTTTTCTTAGTCTTTACTTATTGAGATGTTAAAGTAATGTCACAAACCTACTAACAATTCAGTGAAGCATGTCTTGCCATTTTCTCATAGATCGTGGCACTTCCCTTCTGTTCGTGCTCAAAGTGCAACAATGCTTATATCTCCATTTCTGTTCTTTTGCCAGCTTTGCAAAGCTGTCTGATGTAACATTTCTCCACTTTCGTAAGTAAGATCCACGAGGTGTTGCGTAATATGTTCACCCAAGATAGAATCCGCAGATCTCGTTTCAGCTTATCCTAAATAATGAAAACCATTCAGAACATCTGTGTGCAGCCAATACTTTACTTTCCGCTTCAGAAAGCCCACATCCGCAACAACAATCCCTTATAGCTTACAATAGAATTGTTAGGGGTGGCAAACAGATGAGAAAGAACTGTTACGCTCAGTATTGTATGCATTTCATAATTTTTGGCTAACAAAAGCACCAAATAAACTACGTAAAATACATTTCAGTGAGGAGAAGTTAACTGACCACCGTCGGGAACCAATGGTAAATATGTAATTATTTTACAAATTTGTAGTTACAAAGCAAGACAATTTAGACAAGTTGAACCACGTCTAAAAGAAATAAAACTCATAACATCACAGGAACAAACTACACTCATCAAAAAAAGTTTTGCATCAACCCAGTTCCCAGAACTCCTGAAGATAGACGTTGACTGTGGACATTTTATCACAGACACAGTCCCTTTGACTGTTCAGAGATGTCACTAAACCCACCAAAGATGTCAACAACAGCGCATGAGCAGCGGCTATTAGACGGATAGAGTCCGACAGCCGATCAGTTCCAGTCATTCCACCAGGAAGGAGGTACACGGCTCGTGTTGTCTGTAGTTCAACCACGCCTAGATGGTCAATATCGCAGTTCGATCGCGTCCGCATTGTTACTTTGTGCCAGGAAGGACTCTCAACAAGGGAAGTGTCCAGGGGTCTCGGAGTGAACCAAAGCGATGTTGTTCGGACATGGAAGAGATACAGAGAGTTAGGAACTGTTGATAACATGCCTCGCTCAGGCCGCCCAAGGGCTACTACTGCAGTGGATGACCGCTTCCTACGGATTATGGCTCGGAGGAATCCTGACAACAACGCCACCATGTTGAATAATGCTTATGGTGCAGTCACAAAGTGTCGTGTTACGACTCAGACTGTGCGCAATAGGCTGCATGATGCGCAGCTTCACTCCCGACGTCCATGGCGAGGTCCAGCTTTGCAACCACGACACCATGCAGCGCGATACAGATGTGCCCAACAACATGCCGAATGGACCGCTCAGAATTGGCATCAAGTGCTCTTCACCGATGAGTGTCGCATATGCCTTCAACCAGACAGTCGTCGGAGACGTGTTTGGAGGCAATCCGGTCAGTCTGAATGCCTTAGACACAGTGTTCGGTGAGTGCAGCAAGGTGAAGGTTCGCTACTGTTTTGGGGTAGCATTATGCGGGGCCGACATACTCCACTGGTGGTTATGGAAGGCGCCGTAACGGCTGTACGATACGTGAATGCCATCCTCCGACCGATAGTGCCACTATATCGGCAGCTTCTAGACGAGGCATTTGTCTTCATGGACGACAATTCGCGCCTCCATCGTGCGCATCTTTTGAATGACTTCCTTCAGGCTAACGACATCGCCCGACTAGAGTGGCCAGCATGTTCTCCAAACATGAACCCTATCGAACATGCGTGGGATATATTGAAAAGGGCTGTTTATGGAAGACTTGACCACCAACCACTATGAGGGATCTACGCCGAGTCGCCGTTGAGGAGTGGGACAATCTGGACAGACAGTGCCTTGATCAACCTGTGGATAGTATGCCACGACGAATAAATGCATGCATCAGTGCAAGAGGAAATGCTAATGGGTATTAGAGGTACCGGTGTGTACAGCAATCTGGGCCACCATCTCTGAAGGTCTCGCTGTATGGTGGTACAACATACAATGTGTGGTTTTCATCAGCAATAAAAAGCGCGGAAATGATGTTTATGTTGATCTCTATTCCAGTTATCTGTATAGGTTCCGGAACTCTCCTAACCGAGGTGATGCAATACTTTTTTTGATGCGTATATTTTAAACACCGAAGAAATTCGCACGTCAAAATAGGAAGTGGTTCTTTGACCTCTACTGGGAGGTCTAGTTTAGGTTCAAGATTTGCTCTGGATACGAACGACTTAGTCTGAATCCTGCCTGATATTGTTCAATTTTTCGTTTAAATTGTTTCTGTGCTCTGTCGAACCCTCAACCCTGCTTTAAAAATACAGCCTTATGAACTAGCCCATTAATTTACATGCTACTGGTCACTCAAGGGCGTCAACTTAATGCTTGGAGAAGCCGCATATCTTCTCTTCAACATTAATCAATTGAGGAATTAGTTAGCGGAATGCTGGCAGGCCTTCGTCTCATAAGGGAGCACGCCTGTGGCGTTTCCTCCCCTACTGCCTGCCATTACGCCTCAGCGCTGACGCAGCCAAGCACGCACTACCCCTCGTCGTTCCGTGCTGTATCCTCGCCCCCGCTGCCCGCCTCCTGCATTCACCATATTTACCACTTTGCGCTTTCGCGCTCTTTCCTCCCTCTTGCACGAGGCGCGTGGCTCCGTTGTTCCCCTCTTTATGTTCGCGGTAACCCAGCCGCATTTCCTTTTGCTGCAAAACTTGCTCCCTTATTGTTATTTACGAGACTACTTCAGCTCTGGTAATCCGAGGTGCCGGGGAGGGGGGGGGGGGGGGGAAGTGAACGGCTGTTGGAATGAATGTCGCTCGCAAGAGATAAATATAAGCGTACCCCCAACACGGCGAGGTTTCTGAACATCGTGACGTGTAGGTGATAGCTCCTATAATGAATACTGTTTTATTATTGTCCATATCTGTTTTAGTATTGTCCGTAACCATGAATTATCTATATAGTATCTGTAATATCAAGACTGAACTGGAGAGGGAAAGGGTTCACTGGAAGGTTTCAACATATCGGATCATTTAGTTTAAAATAGTATATTAGATAATACTCAGAAAAAATAGGCCTTTATGACAAAAATTCGTGTTAATTTCAATTTCCCTATCGATTCAGTGAGTAGAATCGCTACAGACCTATTGCTGATAATCGTTCTAACATTGAGAAGAAAATCTTTGTATAGGAAATACAACAGCTAAACTGGTGCCCAAAATTAAAGCAACAAACTGCTATTTCCCCGTCCTGTCTCTAATTCGTGATAAAATCATACAAACTGTCAAACAGTGTCGTTATGATCGTGTTCTACACGGAAGGTAGCATTCCGATCAACGGACAACCACGCCAGCAATGACGTCAGGCCACCTATCAAGCGTGACAGTGTTTGTGGGTAGTCGCACATCCACAATCGCTGTGTACACAGTCACAGACGGTGCAGTATGGCACAGAGAAGACGCCTACGGTCTCTCTGCTGTGGGGGGCCATAGGAATAATGGAAGCACGAGAGTCGCAGAATGATGTGGCCCGATGTGAATCGTTCTGTTGTTTCTTGGATGAGGCGACGGTTTATAGAGACAGAAACTGTATCCCGGAGACCAGCACAGGGCCGACCACGTGTGACTTCAGAAGAGAGGACCGTTATTTGGCTGTAAGGACACGACGGTTCCGCCTCCGTACTGCACTGCACGTTGCATCTGAACTCGCAGCATCCCCTGGACGTGTTGTTAGGTTGGGTTAGGTTAGTGGTGTTGTGTTGTAGCTAGGCTTCAGCGGAGTGGCCTTTACTGCTGGAGACCTGCTGTCTGTTTACCTCTGGCGCGTCTTCACAGAAGGGAACGTCAACATGCCACCTTGACGGTCGAACGGTGGGCCAATGTTCTTTTCACAGATGAGTTTCGATTTGGTCTAGAGAGTGATTCTCGACGGATTCGCATCTGAAGGGCAGGTGAAGCGCGATTTCGGGACCCGAACATTGTGGAAGGAGGCCGATGTCGAGGAGGATCTCTAATGGTGTGGGCAGGGGTTATATTGACCGCTCGAAAACTTCATGAAATTGTACAGGTGAATCAGCAAGCTATAACTCCTGTTAGCTACCGCGAGAAGATCTTGGGATCTCATTCATGTTTGTTGCAATATGCTGTGGGCCCAGACTTCGCATTGATGAACGAGAATGCTCGATCTCATGTTTTTTTTGGAAACGGAAGATATTGCATGCATGGCGTGGCCTGCTCGCTCTCCCGATTTGAATCCCGTAGAGCATGTCTGGGATACATTAGAGAGACGGATTGCATCACATCAGCATGCACCAACCACTCTCCAAGACTTGTGAGCAGCTCTGCCGGAAGAATGGGCGTTATTGCCTCAACATGAGATTGATGACATCATTCACTGCATGTCCCGTCGTTGTCAGGCCCATACTGGTGCTAGAGGTGGTCACACGCCATACTGAGCACATTAACCAGTTGTCAGAATGTGTGTGCAAATCCCTTAAGTTGGAAAAAAGCGAAGAACATTTTTCGCTACCATTATGCGTATTGCAGTTGATTATGTCCTGTATTGTTCACGTTGTTTCTACTTCACTATCACCTGTTTGTACTGTTTTGTGGCACAATTAACGCGCCTATGCAAAATTTACGTTTGCTGTTTTAATTTTGGACACCAGTGTATATAGTGCATCTTCACAGCGATTCATAATAAAATGTGATTTCCCTAAAATTCCAATGGAGAAGGCGCTATATCAATTTTCTTCCGTAGTAGGACGGGCAAAAGTTATGGCAATGTGTAATTCTGGTTGGATTCTGGCCATGAAATTCATTTCCCAATAAAGTGAGTCCCTTCTGCATCAATAGAACTCCAATGTGGATAGCTGCCCAAATGTCGTGGTACTTACTTACTGCGTGTCTCGACATAATAGTCACGGGTCAAACACATCTGAAAGGGACCAATGAGACATGGCCAAGCTATGGAGAAGTAGGGTTCTTGCGAAAATGCTGGATGTGGTTTTTATGTGGAGGAACATACAATAAAAGATAGTGTGAAGAATTTCCCACTCCATGTTTTTAAAGGTGGTCTGAAAAACTAGCGTGAATTGAAACAGAGTGGTGCGATTTTGTTGTCAAATTTAAACGTTAACATGTAAATAGAGTTTGTGTGAACCAAAGAACTTCAAAAAGTAAGTTCCATATTATTATGGCAGTAAAAACTCTTACTGAATGCTGCACTACACGTCAAATCGACACAAATACATGACACTATTTTTCATCATAATCACCAAGTCTCAATAGACAAAAGTCGGAACGTTCTACCCATTGCTCAATTCCTCGGCGATAGAAATCCGCTCCTTGGTCACTGAGTCATCCGAGAGCCGCTGCGTGAACATCCTCATCGTCAAGACGTTGTCTCAGCTTGCCTAAAAGATGGAAATCGCATAATGCAAGATCTGGACTCTATGACGAATCAGCACCACCCACGTCTTTGCGGGTCTAGTCAGATTGTTGGCATCGCTTCGCAATGGCTGGACGCAACATTGCATTTGGACCCATTGAGAAGGCAAAACACGGAAACTGTGACAGAAACTTTATAAACAGACGTGGCCGTGTACGCGCGACCTGATAGAAGCAGGTGCGACGGAAGCGGCGAGTGTTTGACAGCTGAGGAGGCAGGCTGCAAGGGGCCCGCGGTGTCATCAATAGGTGGCGGCGCAATTTGAGGCGCAGTGACTGGCAGACTCTGAGTGTTATAATTTTAGAGTGCAGATCAGGCAGACGCTGGCTAAGGCTGCGTGGTCTGGAAAACTCGGCTGTTGACGTGAAAAACCGGGCCGTTGGCGTGAAAAACGGAAGGGTAGCCGCCATGGCCGAACTGACTGGCCAGACCAAATATCAAATAACACTAAAGTTAATAGAAACTGAACCCACCTTCTTACAGTGAAACCAGTAATGTGGTTACAAAAACAAATTTAAGACCAGTGCGTGAGTGAAAACGCATCATGGATAGGAAGCACAGTTTTTAAGTTATCTCAAGTTAAACGTTTTAAGTAGGTAACAAACATTAAAAATTAATCCAGACTTAGATTTTCACTCTGCAGCGGAGTGTACGCTGATATGAAACTTCCTGGCAGATTAAAACTGTGTGCCGGACCGAGACTCGAACTCGGGACCTTTGCCTTTCGCGGGCAAGTGCTCTACCATCCGCCAGGAAGTTTCATTAAAAATTATTATCTCGACAACACGTCAAGCAGTTTTTACAAACTAAATGTCTGCGGATAGGTCTCATTGAGGACTGTCGGACATCATAGTAGATTTTTTAATAAATATTACGGATTTTGAATTACAGGCCAGAATGTACATTCCGCGTATAAAAATCTAAATTTTCACACAAATAAGATTAGGTACATCGAAAGTAGCGGCAGAAATACTAATCAGATGTAGCTATGAATGTACAAGTGTACTTTGTTTTTATTGTTTACATTTATTAGTAACATAAAAATTCAAAGCAATGTTTACCTGGACAAAATCATTATTTGTGAACTAACTATTTAATTTAGGGTTCAATTGACTCTGAGCACTATGGGACTTAACTTCTGAGGTCATCAGTCCCCTAGAACTTAGAACTACTTAAACCTAACTAACCTAAGGACATTACACACATCCATGCCCGAGCCAGGATTCGAACCTGCGACCGTAGCGGCCGCACGGTTTAATTTAGGGGAAAACCAAGAGCAGCTTTACAAATATGAGGAAATTTACGTGCAAATCCATACGTGAAACATGTACACATTAAACTTATTGTTCGTAAGTGTGTTTTGAAAGTCCGAAGTGTGTGAGCTTGACTCTCGTCAGTGCAAGGGGTTCAAACAGCGGCAGCCATTTTTTCCGCGGGGCTTTATGGCTCTAGGACGGCTTACGTGTGCTGCGAGGAGCAGTCGGATTTGTTTGAGCTATTTTCAACCTTGGGATTTTTCGGAAGTGTTCGCAACAGTGAGAACTTTCCCGTTTCATTTAAGCCCTCGTTCAGATGATCATTATTTCAGTGATGAATAATTATTAACTGTGATACGTGTTACTTCATTCGAAAGGAACTAGGCTGTGTCAAAATTTAAAATGCTGTGAGCAGTGAACATTATTTTCACCGTGAATTTCTGCTTGAATTAATTTGAACTTATGACTAAATTTTTTTTTAGGATTAATGCGACACATGTGTTGGTTAGCCCCTAGACTGATTTGCAAAAATATTCAAATGGCTCTGAGCACTATGCGACCCAACTTCTGAGGTCATCAGTCGCCTAGAACTTATAACTAATTAAACCTAACTAACCTAAGGACATCACACACATCCATGCCCGAGGCAGGATTCGAACCTGCGACCGTAGTGGTCACGCGGTTGCAGACTGAAGCGCCTAGAACCGCACGGCCACATGGGCCGGCTACAAAAACATTATTCATGTAATTGCATTTGGGGGATCACGAGTGAGCAAAAAGTTTTAGTTTCTGCATTCAACATTTATTATCTGTATCGTCACACACGGTTGGTCTCGTCCAAGAGCATTTGCCTTCATTATTATTACAGTCCATCAAATCGCACCATATATTGCCAGAGTTTCACTGTGAATCTGAGTGCAACTTAGACATTTTGCCTACAAGAATACTACTGTCCGAAGTCGCACACCGTGATGCAGCTGTTATCCGTACCACAGCAGAACTGAGTGTGCAGGAAACCGATAGCGAATAGTATCTTCTGACAGTGCGCAACTCCTGTTGCGCAATGGTCTTAACGCGGGACGTCACGTGTAACTTTCTTTTTAAAGTCCCCACGTACACAATTTGTCCCAGGAGACATGGTCAATATTCAGGGATACAGCAGGAACTATCATTCGAAGCAAAATTTCCGTAAACATAGGTTTTTAATGCATACTTAAAAGCTAAGAGCACGTCTTCATCTTCGATACTGTAAAAAAAATATCTTCTAATGTAAGCTGTTTGCTTTCCACATTTTGGAAGGAGGTAGTATGAACCATAAGAAAAAAAAAATGTTAAGTAGACATGGGCTCTAAAATGGATACCTTATGGACTATGAACACTTGTTCAGTAGAAGAGATGTGTTTCGACGTAGCAAAAATGAAGAACTGTTCATAGATTTTAAGCTCTGCTCTTTAGAACCCATATTTAATAGACTGTTTTACTTCAAATGTTAGCCCTGTCATATCCCTGAATCTCAACCATTCCTGCTGGAACACGCTGTATGTGTAGGTACTGTACCTTCATACGATAGTAATACTACTACAAATTATTATTATGATTATTATTGTATGTGATAGTATAATTATTAAATTGTCATTACAGGCTTCCACAAGTTAGTTAGGTCCTGTGCTGCCAGTATTCAGTAAATCAGTACTGCATGCTTATGGCTTTAAACACTAGTATCTACATTTCTGGCTACGGTAACATGTCGATAAGGAACTGCAAAGTAAATACTGTATTCGTTATTGATGGTATCCATATCAATGGTTGTTTATTTGAACGACACTATCTTGTCATTTGGATGAGGGAGAATAGTAAAGAATGTGGAATACGGCAAGGAATGTGTGTGTGTGTGTGTGTGTGTGTGTGTGTGTGTGTGTGTGTGTGTGTGTGTGTGTGTTTGGTGGGGAAGGCAGAGAGAGAGAGAGAGAGAGAGAGAGCCGTGGTGACGTTGCTGCCGCCTGGCTGTTGCAGCACGCCGGCCTACGACTACGCGCCCAACCCGGACAAGCAGTGGATCCTGCGGGTGACGCCGCACATGCAGCCCATACACCGGCGCTTCACCGACATGCTCATGACCAAGCGGCTGCAGACGCTGCAGAGCGTCGACGAGGCCGTCGACAAGGTAAGTAGTCTCTCCACACCATACAAACGCACACTCCACAAGCGGATATTGCTGCCAAACGTTTCACAACTTTTCGATGCCCTGTCCAAAAGTAGCCTTCACAAATTTCTAACAACGTAAAAAAAAAAAAAAAAACACTCCGTCTACATGCCACAAGTGGCCCATCGGGTCTATCCGACCGCCGTGTCATACTCCGAGGAGGATGCTGATAGGAGGGGCGTGGGGTCAGCACATCGCTCTTCCGGTCGTTATGATGGTATTCTTGACCGAAGCCGCAACTATTCGGTCGACTAGCTCCTCAGTTGGCATCACGAGGCTGAGAGCACCCCGAAAAATGGCAACAGCGCATGGCGGCCTGGGTGGTCACCCATCTAAGTGCCGACCACGCCCGACAGCGCTTAACTTCGGTGATCTCACGGGAACCGGTGTATCCACTGCGTTGCAGCCGTACAAAGCAACCTCTATTTTTAAATAATTGAACAACGAGAAAAGGCAAGTTGTAACATTAAAATATCATGCAAGGCACAATACAGTATACACTGGTCGGAAAAGTATAGGGCACACTTTTCGAACTTTCTTGTTGCAAAAGTACATGTGGAGTACGTGAAATGATTACATTTACAGAACAATAGCACAAGCTGTTCTGAGGTTCCAGGTGCTGAAACACCCATATTAGTATGTGATACATTCTCCGCGGACGGCAGTGCACGCGCTGACTCTGGCATCCAGTTGATCTTACAGATGGCGAATACTGATCTGGGATACGTTATGCCACGGGTGCTCCACCTGTTCATGTAGTTCCTTAAGAATATTTTCTCAGTCCATCATATCATACACGTGCTGGATTGGAGACAAGTCCGGAAATCGTGCTAGCCAGGGAAGTTGCTGCCGCCTTGCAGAGCACTTTGAGTTTCGCGGGCAGCTTGTTGGCGAGCGCTATCCTATTGGAACAACACATCACCTTCCTGTTGCAAGAACAGCAAAATAATTGGTCTAACAACATTCTGCACGTATCGAGCGCTGGCTAGCGACCCCTCCAGAAACACCAAAGGTGAACGATAGTTGTAGCTTATCTCACCCCAGACCATTAGGCCTGGGATAGGACTAGTGTGACGTGGGCGAATGCACTCTACGAGACGGCGCTCACCAGATCTACGTCGAACGTGCAAATGACCGCCGGATGCTGTGGCCGAGCGGTTCTAGGCGCTTCAGTCTGGAACCGCGCTGCTGCTACGGTCGCAGGTTCGAATCCTGCCTCGGGCATGGATGTGTGTGATGTCCTTAGGTTAGTTAGGTTTAAGTAGTTCTAAGTCTAGGAGACTGATGACCTCATATGTTAAGTCCCATAGTGCTCAGGGCCATTTGAACCATTTTTGCAAACGACCGTCACTTGCGATGGTAACTAGCCACCGAGTCGGCACGAGAAAGTTACAATTTACTATGCAAATGTTTGCAATTTAGACTCGAAATTCAAATAATTAACCCAAGAGAGGAGTATATTTAATTGCACAGTACTCTATCTGACATTGTTATGTTCACCCAGCTTTGCAACTAACTCGAGTGTGACCAGTTTCATCATATGAGATTATGTAAATCTTTACCTTTTTTTATAACCCTCCAAAATTAATGATTGATGGGAGCCAAGGAACGCATATTATGAACACATAAGCGCTGTGAGAATCAGAATAAGTATTGAATTTATTGAGTTCAGAAGAGACAAAACTATCAGATTGTTACTAAAAGTTTTCCCTAAGTGATAAGAAGAGAACAGTTAAAATCTACACAGTAAACTTTGAAATAGATTCTGTGACGGCTCGCATTCTCCCTACCCAGATGTAGTGAACAAAATTCTATGTATATCCGGTCACAAGTCCATAAACGCATTCTCCCTACCCAGATGTACTGAACAAAATTCTATGTATATCCGGTCACAAGTCCATAAAAAAATAACGTCTAGTGCGATCACGAATGGTGCCAACTGGTAATCAAAAGTCGCGAGTTCTATCGCTCCAGCAAGATGGAGCAAGGCTGATCAAAGTACGCCGGTGCTGCGTATATTTACTAGAAATAACTGCAGCTGTACCCAGTGTTTCCGTCGACTGCCTGCATTGCTCGATGGGTTGCTGTGTAGATGACCGACAGAGCTGCAACTGAGACGCTGCGCGTCCTAGGCAAAACTACTACCTTCATACTCGGTAGGATATTATACAGAATACTACGACTGCTCGCTAAAGCAGGCAGAACAAGAACGCCTGTTTGTCCTACTCAGCACCAGCGGCTGCCCAATCATCATCTTGCTACAAAATTTCCGCCAATCCCCTGTTTTCCCTCCAGACATGGTGTGCGCAGGAATCATCGCCCCACGTCACACAGTTTCAGCCAGTGGGCAGATTCTGGGAGGCATTTTAAGTTGAAACGTTCTCGAGGCTTCTACGTCTCTGATGGAACCATGGGAATGTTTCCTCAGAGCCCCGCGCCAAGAGCAGGAGTGTGAGGAAGTATAAAGAACGCACGTCACCAACACCGCGTAGCGGCGCCAGACTTGTCTTTTGTGTTAATACGGCGCCTTGGCCGTAAAAAACTGAGTCTGGGCCAGCTTACCACGTTGTGCAGAAATCGTAGCTTTGAGTTTTGCGGTATGGGACGAGGGTGCCACCCCACCCCGTCCTGTACAAAGGCTGCCGCCAGCCGGGGGCGGCGTGTCTGCTGGTTTTCTCTCGAGCCACCCATGGGGGCCAGTATAAACAGCCCACACTCGGCAGTTGCCTTGTTGTGGCTCAGTCACAGAAACAGAAGCTAGCTGAAATTATTTTCATCTGCTACAAAATTTGCTATTTGCATGAAATGCAACATTTAATCACCACTTGCCCTGCTTGGTTACTCCGGTGTGAAGATAACTAGAAATGTTCAGAATGATTCCGCAAAACCATCTGAATGGTTGTTTATTAAGAATGTAAGGTGGGCGAGTAATGTGAGTCTTGCACCCATTGTGGAGGGGCACATCGGTTGCCACCTTGCAGCGTGCAGGCACAATCTGCTTTCATCGCTGAAGACCACGGTGCGCCATTCCATTTTCCGAGTGATCCTCTGACAGCACCAGTCGAGCCATGCACATCGATGCAGTGGCGTGAGTGGAAGACAGTTTAAAGCTGTATGTGCCCGTAGTCCCACTGCTAACAACAGTTCGCAACAGTTTGTGTCGGTACGTCTGGGCTGACGAGCACTCATATCTGTGCTGGAAAGCTGTACGACCTGTCGATGATGCTCTCACAGCACGACGACCCTGGCGGTTGTCTGTGCTGCGTGAACATCCTGCACCTCGGCTACGGGTGGAGAACGTTCACGTGACCACTGATACGAGCAGCGTTGCCCAACTGACGGAGCACGTACAACTTCTGTGGCAGTTCTCCGAAAAGACGATTCCGCCATTCGGAACGCCACGATTCGACTCCGTTAAAACTCGCTTGGCTGTAGAAAGCACATCTGTGTCTCCATGGCACAGTTGCCTACTTGCTTCACACGTTTGCACCACACTGAGCCTTCTGGCTGTGAGCATTTCGTACTAAGGGGTAAACACGGTAGCTGTGCCATTACGATATCTATTGGCGGACGACGTTGAAACCATTATCAGTGCATCTATACTTCGCAAGTGGAATATGTAGTTATCAGATCAAAATCGACGTCGTGTTTCCAGATGTATTAATTTGTGTATTTGTCTCTCTCTCTCTCTCTCTCTCTCTCTCTCTCTCTCCCCCTCTCTCTCTCTCTCTCCTGATGTTTGTTTGTATCATTGTACAGGATGTGGTTTTTTCATGATACGTGAAATTTTATATTAAATGGATGCCCTATCTGTCGCCACAGAAGTCAGCTAACTAATTTAAAGTAGGGAGCTAGTATGTGCCGTCTGTCTGCGAACCGCGTAAACTTTAAACTGTTGTAATATTTCGTGTGAAAGCGTACTGTAAGCTCATTCATCAAACAAAAGAACATACCGGTCCCTTTGGAACGTTTTACATATTGTACGAGTAGAATGGAACTAGGCAGTCATACAACCTTGCACTGTTGACGTAACTCATGCCAGTGAAGTGGTGTGTGTGTGTGTGTGTGTGTGTGTGTGTGTGTGTGTGTGTGTGTGTGTGTGAGAGAGAGAGAGAGAGAGAGAGAGAGAGAGAGAGAGAGAGAGAGAGAGAGTGTGTTTGTGTGTGTGCACGAGGCGGGGTAATGGGGAGGAGTTTGGCGCCTATCGTTTGTATGGACTCAGTGCAGTAAGATGCATCGACATGAAGACATGACAGAATGCCAGAAAGCAATTATTTTTGAACGTGCTCGTGATCACACGGTGAATGAAACTGGCGAATTTGTTGGTGTGTGTGTGTGTGTATGTGTGTGTGTGTGTGTGTGTGTCAAATCTTATGGGACTTAACTGCTATGGTCATCAGTCCCTAAGCGTACACACTATTTTAACCTAAATTAACCTAAGGACAAACACACACATCCATGCCCGAGGGAGGACTCGAACCTCCGCCGGGACCAGCCGCACAGTGTTGGTATGTCAACAAGGATTGTCCAACGGGACACGGGGATGGTGTGCAACTCCTAGCCATGTAACACCGCGTAATAACAGTGGTCGTGAGAACATCCTGTACGACAGGAACTGGAGACCAATGTTACGCTGTGTCGATGACAATTTTAATACTAGTTGTCATTTTAAAACTATTATTTCTTCGGTTATTTCTTCAGTAACTATGATATGAAACCCTAGTCCGATCTAAGAGAGGGCAACTTGATTCCGAGCGAACGAGGTGGAAGGAATTGTATGCACTGGAACTTTGGAATCGAGTGCCTCGCAACTGGTCATGGCGCCCAGCCCCTCATACAACCGTCTATCTTCATTGGGCCGAACAACACAGGGACAGCAGTTTGCAACAGCTGGTATGGTATAACAGTTAATAACCCCGCAGTCTGCTAGCTCTACGGGATCCAATCATCAGTTAGTGGCTTCGGTCGGATATGTTACACCTGAATAAATTTGTCGACTAACTTCCTCGTCAAACTGAACGCATTATCAAACCTGGAGGCGGTACACAGGGTATTCTCGTGATGGCTCCCAGCGGCGATTAATTTTTGTCCTATATGCTTACTTTCTGGTGCAGAAACTGTCAGCGCAGCATTCTCCTTAACGAGTGTGGAAAACGACAGGAGCGTTGTACCAGAGCAATAGTCTTTGATCTACCGCGCGAACTCGATTCGGGTCTCTCTCACCTCTGTCTCGCAAGCCACTACGCCTGCCGTATTTGTACTGTTTTTCAGTGAACTGACGAACGCCGGCAATCACTTGTTCTTTCCTTCAGACTGCTGCTGGAGGCCCGACTATGTGTCATGTCAAAACCATCATTTTTCCACTGCTCGTTTCCATTTTCTTCCTTGCTTTCAATGCTAGGCATTTCGTGTTCTGTTATGCAAAGCTGTCCCAGCATTCACCTGAACTAGTTCAGAAAACCTCGAAAACTGTAAATCAGTATGTCTAGAGACAGAATTGAGGTTCATAACCGTTGCAGTGTTAGACTGAAATAGTTAAGTGTAGCATACACGTTTCCCCGACGTAAATTACCATTTATATTGTCTGCCACGTGTCCCACTGCCCACGATCGAGTGAAATTACGTATATCCAAATTTACGGACTTTCGTATCATTTTGAACTAGTCACCAACAACAAGCGTGTCATCTGTTTACATGTGCGGTCTAGAATATATAGGGTGATTCAGAGAGAAAGAACAGATTTCAGTTGTTTATTACAGACAAACTATGATTGACACATCGCGCATGCCACTGGATAGAGGAACGTTCAAAGTTTTATGTTCGCACAGACACTTTACCATACACTCAACATGAGCATCAAAACAGTAGTCCATTTCATTCCACACAAGAATCAATAGGCCTCTGTTTATTGAATCGAAACCTTCAACAGTACGCTTTCTCAGCTCTTGAAGAGTAGTTGCCATAGGTGGTACTAAGACTCTGTCTTTTATGTACCCTCACAGAAAAAAAAATTCGCAAAGTGTGAGGTCTGATGACCTGAGAGCAGAAAAGCAATGACCAAGATCTTGTTGTTCATCTCCTCCAGTCCAGCGTTGTAGGATGGTGGTGTTAAGATAACGCAGCACCTCAACGTGAAAAATATAGCGGGGCGCCGTCATACATAAATCGATATCATTGGAATTTTCGTGAAGTTGAGGAAACAACCAAGTTTGCAACATGTTCTGGTGTGACATTCCTGTCACTGTTTCCTCCGAAACAAAGGAAGGTCCATAAACTTTATGGACAGAAACCGCACAAAACACATTCAGTTTCGGAGAGTCTCCTTCATGTTCAGCGACTACGCCAGGACTTTGTTCAAATGGTTCAAACGGCCCTGAGCACTATGGGACTTAACTTCTGAGGTCATCAGTCCCCTAGAACTTAGAACTACTTAAACCTAACTTACCTAAGGACATCACACACATCCATGCCCGAGGCAGAATTCGAACCTGTGACCGTAGCGGTCGCACGATTCCAGACTGTAGCGCCTAGAACCGCTCGGCCACTCCGGCCGGCCCCAGGACTTTGTGACCCCCAAAATTCTTACATTGTGGCAGTTTACTTTATCCGACATATGAATCGTCAATTCCTCCGAAAAGATGAGTCATTCAGAAAAAAAGTGTCCTTTGGCGTATCCTGGAGGACTGAAATGGAAAATTATCCTCGAGAATTGAAATGCAAAATTCGTGCCTTCTGTTAAGATCGCAGGGACGCAATTGCTGCAATTTTCTAACTGCAACTCGTAAGGCTTCGTGTCTAGGTGTCGTTTCAGAACAAGCCACACTGATGCCTGAGGAATCTGAAGATCCTGGCCTGACCGTCTTGTGGATTTCCGAGGGCACCCTGCAAACGCATCTCGGATACGCTCGACATTTTTTCATCAGATATGCGTCGCCGGCCAGTACTCTTCCCTCTGAATACGCAACCAACTTCTAAAAATTTTCTATGGCAGTTATAAATCTGCTTTTGCAGAGGCGGCTTCTCTCTGAATCGACGGCGGAATGCACGTTGCACTTCAGCAATGGATTTAGTGCAAATTGTAACATACAAAATGATTTCTCTTGTGGTGCAGTCTCCATGTCGCTACAAACAACAGCGCAGCTGTGTATGAACATTAAACCTTCCTCTATCCAGTGACACCCGCAATGTGTTTCTATCTTCTATAGTTTGTCTGTGAAAAACAATTGAAGTCCGTTCTTTATTTTCGAATCACCCGGTGTAGACCTTGTTATTTGCCCTGCACTGTGTTTGTTCTTCGTGCCATATGCTTTCATATGTAGTCGCTTGAAGAGGAAACTTCCTCACCGTAGAAAGAGGTGAGCTCTATGCACTGAGATCGCCGTTTTTCTACATCGTTATGATTATACTCCTTTATCTGTTCTCATTTACGTCTCGGTTTGATTCATTTCACATGGAAACAATCTATTTCGTCCACACACCTACCTAGACGGAATGCAGTCTCACGTTATCCGTCCGAGAAAAAGAGCAACTCTATGACTGCAAGTTCTTATTGAAGAAGCCGGCCGCTGCGGTTCTAGACGCTTCTGTCCGGAACCACGCTTCTGCTACGGTCGCAGGTTCGAATCCTGGCTCGGGCATGGATGTGTGTGATGTCCTTGGGTTAGTTAGATTTAAGTAATTCTAAATCTAGGGGACTGATGAAATGGTTCAAATGGCTCTGAGCACTATGGGACTTGCCGGCCGGTGTGGCCGTGCGGTTTCTAGCGTCAGTCTGGAGCCGCGTGACCGCTTCGGTCGCAGGTTCGAATCCTGCCTCGGGCATGGATGTGTGTGATGTCCTTAGGTTAGTTAGGTTTAAGTAGTTCTAAGTTCTAGGGAACTGATGACCATAGATGTTTAGTCCCATAGTGCTCAGAGCCATTTGAACCATTTTTTGTACTATGGGACTTAACATCTGAGGTCGTCAGTCCCCCAGAACTTAGAACTACTTAAACCTAACTAACCTAAAGACATCAAACACATCCATGCCCGTGGCAGGATTCGATCCTGCGACCATAGCGGTCACGCGGTTCCAGCCTGCAGCGCCTAGAACCGCACGGCCACCCCGGCCGGCGGGGACTGATGACCTCAGATGTTAAGTCCCATAGTGCTTAGAGCCATTTGCATTTTTTTCTTATTTGAGAAAGAGAGGAGAGGAAATTGACCTTATCCCCGTCAAAGGAACTGTCGCGGCATTTGTCTTATAGGATTTAAGGCAACCATGGGAAACTAAATATGAAGGTTATTTGAGTCTCGGTGGTACTAAATGACCGGCCGGAGTGGCCGAGCGGTTCTAGCCGCTACAGTCTGGAACCGCGCGACTGCTACGGTCGCAGGTTCGAATCCTGCCTTGGGCATGGATGTTTGTGATGTCCTTAGGTTAGTTAGGTTTAAGTAGTTCTAAGTTCTAGGGGACTGATAACCTCAGATGTTAAGTCCCATAGTGCTCAGAGCCATTTGAACCATTATGCTAGAATTTTCCTCCTCCTGTTTACGTATGGATCACGGGAAGAATGATTTTTAAATGCCGCCGTATGCGCTGTAATTAATCTGTGTTGTAGTATATTCCAAGAGGCATCATTTAAAGCCGGTTCTTGAAAATTTGTTAAGTAGGCTTTCTTGGAATAGCTTGCGCCTGTCTTCAAGAGACTGCCAGTTCCGTTTCTTCAGTATCTCTGTTAAACACTCGCTAGGGCTAGATAAAGTTGTGGCCATTTATGCGGCCCTTCTCTGTATCTGCTCAATATCCCCTGTTAGTTCTATTTGGTACGGGTCCCACAAACTTGAGCAATATTTTAGGATGGGTCACACCAATGATTTGTAGATTGATTGCACTTCCCCAGTATTCTACCAGTAAACCGAGGTTCGCCACCTGCTTTACCTACGACTGAGCCTATGTGAGCATTCTATTTCATACCCCTACAAAGTGTTACGCCCAAGTATTTGTACGAGTATACCGATTCCAACTGTGACCCACTGATATTATGGTAAAAATGTAAGTGGCGTGTGTCTAGGGCCTCGCGTCGGGTAGACCATTGGCCAGGTGCAAGCCTTTCAATTTGACGCCACTTCGGCGACCTGCTCGTCGATGGGTATGAAATGATGATGATTAGGACAACCGAATACCCAGTTCCTGAGCGGAGAAAATCTCCGACCCAGCCGGCAATCGAATCCGGGCCCTTAGGATTGACATTCTGTAGCGCTTTCCACTTTTTTTCTTTTTTTTCATTTTGTTCGTTGTTGATCGTTGTGTTTGGTCGTTGCGGACGTCACGTGACATCCGTTCAAGTTCGTTGTTGACCCTTTCACACAGTTTTTTTATTACAGAGGCCAACCAGCTCTCTGGCCGAACCCATTGAGCTACCGTGCCGGCAATCACTCAGCTACCGGGAGCTGACGATGTTATGGTCGTACGATGCTATGCTTTTTTTCGTTTTGTGAAGTGCACAGTTTTACCTTTTTTGAACATTTTCTGCAAGATGCCAATATTTGCACCACTCTGAAATCTTATCAAGATCTGATTGAATATTTGTGCAGATTCTTTCAGACAGTACTACATTACACATAACTGCGTTAGCTGTGAAGAGTCAGAGTTTAGTATTAATATCCAGTGCAAGGTCATTATTATACAACATGGACACCAAAAGGCCTTACACATTTCCCTGGGGCACATCCGAAATTACTTCTAGATATGTCGATGCCACTCCAGCCAAAATAACTTGCTGAGTCCTCCCTACCAAAAAATCGTTAATTCAGTAACAGATTTCGCTTGATGCTCCATAAAATCGTATTTTTGGTAATAAGCTTAGACATGGTACTGACTCAGAAGCTTTTCCGAAATCGAGGAAAACTGTATCTACCTGACTGTCTTGATCCACGGCTGTCAGTATGTCACGTGAGAAAAGTGCGAGTTGTGTTTCAAATGATCCATGTTTTCAGAGTCCGTGCTGGTTGACATGGAGGAGGTCATTCTGTTCGAGATACGTAGCCCTATTACGTTGGGGCTCAGAATATATCCTAAGATTCTACAACATATCGATGTTAAGAAGTGGACGTGCGCCCGAAGTGTTTCAAAGTTGTTTTGTCGCTCATCGCAATGGAGCAGCGTCTTTGAATTAAGTGTTCAAGACGTTTCCAGAGTGTTTTGAAGAAGATAAAATTGGAAAGTTTGTCTCGGGCACCATGACTCCCGACCAACACAACAAGCGGAAATTCTGCTGCACCTTAATTAAAATGCAACACGTGGACAGTTATTTTCTGTCATCAATGTTGACGAGACTTGCTGTTGTCTATATGAACCTACCACAAAACCACGAAGTGCACGTGGAAGGTCAAGACTTTGACGACTTAACCGACACTGAAGCCAATGTGGTGCGCGAATTAAACAATATCCCAAAAAGGATTTTTCTGGTAGTTTCACATGGTTGTATGAAATTTCTGTGCGTTGTATTCAATTGGGGGGAGGGGCGGGGGGAGGGAGGGGAGTCTGTATAGAACACCTAAAACATTAAAATCGCCACCACAACTTTTCTCAATTTTTTTAAATTTTTCTTTTGTAATCTAGTCTCAACCCGATCAGTGATAACGCTAACTAAGTCACATGTATCATCCTCAGTATTGCAATTTTAACTAATGTTAGTGTTTCTATTGTCGTCGTTTATACCGTTTCTAAGGTTTAGTCTATTATTCCTGCATTGTGCCTAAGACTTGGTACGATTAATGCCATGTGGATTGCTGATACTAGTAAATACTGAACAATTTTTGATGTCGTGGCTCTGTTTCGTATTGTCTGTCAGTCTTACAGACATCATACCCTAAAACCGCTACACTATTGCCATATTGTGGATTTTAATGCAAGGGCTACAACAAGATGGGTAAGTAACTTATAAGGGGTAGTCAAATGAAAACGAGACGGCTTGAAAAAAATAAGTAAACTGTCTTTTATTTCAGAAGTAATCGCTGTAACTGTTAATACACACATCTCGCTGTGAGACAAAATGGCCAGTGCCTTCATGGGAGAAATTTTTGCAGTAGCATAGGGAACCATGATTGTAACCGGGCGTGCACTACTTCGTCCGAAACGAATCGACGAGCATAAATGTCTTTTTTCGGGGCTGGCCCACATATTGCCAAGAATGTTTCGAGTATGCCGCAGAAGCTTTGCTGGGAAGCTCTTACACATCCTTCAAACAGTCCCCATCTCCCCCCATGCAATTTCCATATTTTTGGAGTCTCGAAGAAAGACATTCATGGTCGTTGATTTGCTTCGGACAAAGAGGCCCACGCCTGGATACACTCATTCTTTTGTAGGCAACCGCAAACATTTTTTCATGAAGGCAGTGACCGCCTTGTCTCATAGCGGGATAAACGTGTTAACAGTGCTGGATATTCCTTTTTAAATAATAAGCAGTACTTACTTTTATCCATCTGTCTCCTTTTCATTCGAGTGCGCCTTATAAATGTTAATAAAAAAGGTGCTAGCTAACCATTTCCTATTGAATTCTATAAGAAACAGTTATTTAATTCAAGAAGTTGTCCTATACGAACAACTCATAAAGTACAGTCAAAATGGAATCGACTGGAGCCACAAAAATAATGGGAAAGAAGGAATTGGACAAAATCTGAAAGAAACTATAAAAACTAATTCCTAATTTTTTTTACCTTTCATGGCAGATCTACCAAGAGCTGAAGGCACTGGGTGAATTGGACAACACTTACCTGGTGTATACATCGGATCATGGCTACCATCTGGGCCAGTTCGGGCTTGTCAAGGGCAAGTCGTTCCCATTCGAGTTTGACGTTCGTGTGCCATTCCTGGTGAGAGGCCCTGGCGTGCAGCCAGGCACAGTGTGAGTATCCCTAGTCTAGCAATCACTTAGTATCCCTAGCCTAGCAATATCTTCATCACTTTCTGGGACTTGGTAAAGCTTTTCAGCAAGGTAACTGATTCATATCCATAGATGTTAATTATACCTCAGTTATCTGTTCAGGGGCATATCCAGGGGGGGGGGGGGGTAGCCGTTGGGCTGCAGGTCAACCCCCCTCCAGAACTACGCCTGTTTCTTCTTAATCTCAAAGAAAAGTCTTTTCACCAAAGCTTTCAGATTTAAAGTTCCCAAAAATTTTCACGCTGTCGTAGTTGAGGTTATAATAGATTGAGGAAATACCTTCATTTACTTTAGACAATTTGGAGATGACACAGTGATGCAAAATTTCTTTGAGCATCCCCTCCCCTCTGTCCCACCCCCTTGGCCCCTTTCTCAAGGCCAAAATCCTGGATTCGACTCTGTCTCTGTTTTATGTAAAATGTTGATATAAGAGTCACAGCTATAACCTCAAGAGATTTAGGCAAACTATTGCAGTGAAAATTTTAATTGCGTTCATGAGTTCAGTATGTTAACACACTATCAAATCGCTAACTGAAAACTTTTCCCACCTGCATAATTTTTCATTAAGCATTAATTTTTCTTGTACTATATACAGAAATGTTAATTTGATATATGAATAGATTTGGGCCATTTAACAAATCCTAACTAATGACACAGTAAACTATTTTACTTGCCTGTCCATGTTTCTTGTAAATGAATCAGACAAAGAACCTTACTTATTTATTCTGACACTAGAGCAACTATGGGAATATATTATGGAAATGATGCATTGTTTGAGATGACATTCTGTAGCTATGTGAAAGAGCAGAAGACTATTTGCAGTGAACTTCTTCAAAAAGTAGTTTGAAAATGTGCAAAATGTGAGGCTACGACAATATGCCAAAAGAGTGTAGCCTCAGATGCACCATATGAGGTTTATGCCATATGCCAACCATGGCATTTAAGTTTAGTACATCATTTTGGGATTTTTGCAAAAAATTGAGTGTAATCACTTAAAGGCACCAAACTATTATATTCCAATATTCAAGAGCTATCAAATACTCTTAATAAAGAAACCTTGCTACATTTAACAAAACTGGAGAGCTCAAATTTAAGACACATATCATAATTATGAGTATCAATATAAAGTACTCAACAAATTTAGTCCTTTTTACATAGTAATGTCACTAACCTATGCCAACTGTCAATAATCACATTCGACTGTAATTAGGTAACTCCAGTTGAAAACACTATCAGTCTGTTTCTGCAGTCTATATACAAATGTGTGAGCATTTCATGTTATTTCATAAAACTTCATCAATTGTAACTATAAAATGAGTTGCTGTTCATTAACAGTATCCCACAATATGTAACAGATATGTCAAAATATATTCAACAGTACCTGTATAAAGTGGTATAGGAATTCCAATATTTATCAACAAACTATTATATGAATTGATAATCCAGCATTAAGAGCTAGTGCACATCACATAGTTTTATTTATCCTCCTCCTTCCTCATCAGTCAATGTTAATGTCCATATCACTGCATTTTTTAATGTCAAAAGTATCTGGACACCCCTAAAAAAATACTTTTTTCATATTAGGGGCATTTTGCTGGCACCTGCTGCCAAGTATTCCATATCAGCGACCTCAGTAGTCATTAGACATTGTTAGAGAGCAGAATAGGGCGCTCCGCAAAACTCACAGACTTTGAACAAGGTCAGGTGATTGGGTGTCACTTGTGTCATATGTCTGTATGTGAGATTTCCACACATTTAAACATCCCTAGGTCCACTGTTTCTGATGTGACAGTGAACTGGAAATGTGAAGGGACATGCACAGCACAAAAGCGTACAGAGTGACCTCAAATGTTGACTGACAAGACTGCCGACAATTGTAGAGGGTCATAATGATTAGTAGGCAGAAACGTATCCTGATCACCACACAGGAATTCCAAACTGTATCAGAATCCACTGCAGGCAAAAAGGAATGCAAATGTCTCAAAAATGAGATTGGTAGGAAGTGCAGAATGGCTAATCAAGGATGGACAGAGGACAATTGTAAGGATGTAGAAGCATATATCACTAGGGGTAAGATAGATACCGCCTACACGAAAATTAAAAACACCTTTGAAGAAAAGAGAACCACCTGTATGAATATCCAGAGCTCAGATGGAAAACCAGTCCTAAGCCAAGAAGGGAAACCACAAAGGGGGAAGGACTATACAGAGGGTCTATCTATACAAGGGCGATGTAGTTGATGGCAATATTATGGAAATAGAAGAGGATGTAGATGAAGATGAAATGGGAGATACGATGCTGTGTGAAGAATCTGACCCGGGAGTAGACAACATTCCATCAGAACTACTGATAACCTTGGGAGAGCCAGCCACGAAAAAACTCTTCCATCTGGTGAGCAAGATGTATGAGACAGGCAAAATACCCTCAGACTTCAAGAAGAATTCTTTACAGATGAATGGGAAAACTAGTAGAAGCTGACTTCGGGAAAGGTCAGTTTGGATGCCATAGAAATGTCGGAACATGTGAGGCAATACTGACCCTATGACTTATCTTAGAAGATAGATTAAGTAAAGCCAAACCTACGTTTCTAGCATTTGTAGACTTAGAGAAAGCTTTTGACAATGTTGACTCAAATACTCTCAAATTCTGTAGATGGCATGAGTAAAATACAGGGAGAGAAAGCTATTTACAATTTGTACAGAAACCAGACTGCACTTATAAGAGTCAAGGGACATGAAAGGAGAGCAGTGGTTGAGAAGGGAGGGAGACAGGTTTGTAACCTATCTCTGATGTTATTCAAGCTGTATATTGAGCAAGCAGTAAAGGAAAAAATGAAAATTTAGAGTAGGAATTAAAACCTGCAGAGATGAAATAAAAACCTTGAGGTTCGCTAATAAGTTAGTAATTCTGTCAGAGACAGCAAAGAACCTGGAAGATCAATTGAATGAAATGGACAGTGTCTTGAAAGGAGGACATAAGATGAACATCAACAAAAACAAAACGAGAATAATGTGAATGTAATCGAATTAAATCAAATGATGCTGAGGGGATTAGATTAGGAAATGAGAAACTTAAAGCAGTAGATTAGTTTTGCTATTTGAGGAGAAAAGTAACTGATGATGGTCGAAGTAGAGAGGATGCAAAAGTAGGCTTTCAGTGGCAAGGAAAGCGTTTCTGAATAAAAGAAATTTGTTAACATCGAGTAAAGATTTAAGTGTCGGAAATCTTTTGTGAATGTATTTGCATGGAGTATGGAATATTTGTATGGGAGTGAAACATGGAAGATAAATAGTTTAGACAAGAAGAAAGTAGAAACTTCCGAAATGTGGTGCTACAGAAGAATGCTGAAAATTAGATGGGTAGATCATGTAACTAATGAGGAGGTACTGAATAGAATTGGGGAGAAGAGGAATTTGCGGCTCAGCTTCACTAGAAGAAGGTAGGACACTTTCGGAGCGTCAAGGGATCACTAATTTAGTATTGGAGAGAAGTGTTGAGTGTAAAACTCGTAGTGGGTAGACCAAGAGATGAATACACTAAGCAGATTCAGGAGGATGTAGGTTTCTAGTAGTAGTTGTTGTTGTTTTTTAGGGAGGAGACCAGACAGCGAGGTCATCGGTCTCATCGAATTAGGGAAGGATGGGGAAGGATGTCGCCTGTGCCCTTTGAAAGGAACCGTCCGGGCATTTGCCTGGAACAACGTAGGGAAATCACGGAAAACCTAAATCAGGATGGCCGGACGTGGGATTGAACAGTCATCTTCCTGAATGCGAGTCCAGTGTGCTAACCACTGCGCCCCCTCGCTCGGTGCTGTAGGTTGTAGTAGTTACTCAGAGATGAAAAGGCTTGCACAGGATAGGGTAGCATGGAGAGCTTCATCAAACCAGTCTCTGGACTGAAGACCACAACAACAACAACAGACTGGCCTGCACAGAGTCCTGACCTGAATCCTGTTGACACCTTTGGGATGTTTTGGAACGCCGACTTCATGCCAGGCCTCGCCACCGGACATCGATACCTCTCCTCAGTGCAGCACTCCATGAAAAATGGGCTGCCATTCCCCAACAAACTTTCCAGCTCCTGACTTAACATATGCCTGTGAGAATGGAAGTTGTCATCAAGGCTAAAGGTTGGCCAACAACCATATTGAATTCCAGCATTACCGATGGAGGGCACCACGAACTTGTAAGTCATTTTCAGTCAGGTGTCTGGATACTTTTAATCAAATAGTGTACATTAGTACTCCACAATCCACTTGACGCCATTTGGTGGAAGATTCATTTGGAACCACTAGCTTATCCCCCTTCATATGTTCCATTCGCAATGTTGTACCAGGGAAGAATGGATTATCCATAAACCTCTGTATTAGCTCTATTTACTCGCATTTTCTCATTCTGGTCTTTTTGAGACATATGTGGGAGAGAGTAATATGTTGTCTGGCTCTTCCTGGTACATACTCTGTTGTAATTAGAATAGTAAATATCTCTGTGATTCACAATACCTGTATTGATGTAGGTCAAAAAGATAAAATGAGGAGCAAGCTTTCTGCATATCCACATCTATTTGTAGAAGACAAGAAGAATAAACAGATATATATGACTTCTCTACAGTTCCAATACAGGTGACAGATGAAACACATGAAAATGCGTGAACTCCACAAAGAATTAAGGAATTATTAACACATGGACTAATGGGGGCTTTTCAATTGACTTCTCGAATATTTTCTTGTACTCCTTCATGTACAACTGACATTGACGCAACAAACTCGTAACTTTGAGCCCTACACAATGCAGAGTGCAGCCCATACTTTTCCAGGTACTGTTGAACATCTTTTGTTTGTCTCACATCAACAGGAAACACCAGAAGGATTCTCAAACTTCCACAATGACATTATCTATATGGACATACCAAATTGAATTATTTGGGCTTTTCTGTTTTTATCGGGAGAGCTATCTACAATTCAAAATTTTGCCATAATATTTAGCCCTTTTTATATCTGCAGTAATTTTTTTCCTTAACATGTTCACCCAAAATAAAAATAAATTCATTTTTATCCCTTTTGCAAAATAAGAAAGCACTCTCTTTAACCCATTAGAGGACTTCCAATATCGGTTCATATTTCACCATCAGCACCAATTCTAAGAAATTTTTTCTTTTTCCATGAAATGTCTTCATGATGACTGCAGAAACCAAGGTTTTTCTGGGTTAAGAATAGGCGCTGTAAAATGTTTCTCCACTTCTTAGTCTCCCAACTTTCTGATTATCTGTGTCAATGGCTGCTTAAGTTTTTATCCCATAGAAAGTGTTCTCCATTTTTCTACATTTGATAGTTATTCAAGTCATGGGTTATACTTCGATATGTATGGATTCAGCTTCCACCACTAACAGAAAGAAATTTATTTTTGTTGTTTTCACCCTTAGAGGCAAATAATTGGCAGCAAAAACAGTACAGTTTCTTTGTTGATGGTGTGTTTAGTATCCATCTCCATAAATATTTTACCTCACTGACATGAGAGTAAAAGCACAAGGAAGTGTTCCTTTAGTGTGTTCATCTGGTTTTTCTATACATTCAAAAGGTATCTCTTTGTTTTTTGTACTTCACTACCCTTTTCAGTAATCACATTTCTGATATTCTCTGGAACAGCATTGGTCAACGTGCAGTATCATTTGATGAAGAATTAAATGTTAGATGCATGAAAATTATGTTCAGTCCCAGTATTTTCCCATCATTATTATCTTCATTGTCCTTTTCTTTTTGTCACTTATATCAAACTTTTCATTAAAATCACATACAGTAGGCTTTTGACTTGTGTCTCTAATCTCAACATCAACATTTATCTGTGCACCAGAGCCAGATTCGACAGTTTGATTACTCTTTCCTCTGCCACCTTTATTTTCTGCACAATATTTGGAGAAAGATCCAGTGAGTGATTTAGCTTGTCAGTCTTTGCTTTTCTGAGCTTTCTTTGGTGACAGCCATATTGGAGAATTATTTTCACTAAAAAAAGATTTGCAAGATTATTTTCATGACACATTTTCAAATCACTGTATTTTTTTCTCTTTATATATCCTGTAGGCTTGTAGCAGAGAACGTATATGTTACGCATTGATAATAAGTGTGTGCTCATTGTCAAATGAGTATTGTTTATAGTGTTTATATAGTGGCTGACCATAAAGCTAAAAAAGATTATTCTTACTTTACTGTATCATAAACCATTATTTGTTTTGTTAAGTATCAAGATTTTAAAATCTGTAACATATTTTGATATTACAATGAAGAGTTATTTTCTTTAACACAGTGTAAAGAAACAATCTGATGTTTTCAGAGGATTAAAGAAGTTTAAGTGTCCATGCATTTCTGATCCGGATAGTATACAAGGGAAAATCTTGAGATTTTAAGAATCTAATTAGAATATAGGTTTACTTGGGCTCTTCTTAGATACATGGTAATGCAATCACAGTTTAAACCTACTTAACACACCACAACAAAAATCTAAGAAAATACTACATCAATTACTTATTACTTCCAATCGAGCTTTAAGAGGAATGAAATGAAATAAAGTTAACATGCAACTAAAATTATTCTAAAGCACAGACATTAGTGGACTGTTCGGGTTTTCTCTGTTGTAATTGGTATTCTCCATTAGTTTTAAATGGAAGGCAAAATGAATTTCTGGAGCAACTACCATCTTCATTTGGTCTTCTAACATGTTATGGGTTATAACATGATTTTATGACGGTATGGTTATTGATTGCCCTCATTAATATTCTTTAATAGGTTTGTTTTTCTTTTAGGAAAGAAATCCTCACATAATTTCTCCATTGTTCAGATCTGTTATTTATGTTTCACACTGAAGCCACCATATTGGGAGTGGGGTGCACGCCTTTAAGGTGCTGTCTGTAATTAGATAAAGATTTGAGTGATATTGGGTGTTCTCCTCAGAAAATAAAACATTACGAACTTTTGGTACAGTTAGTTCTGGCATATAAGGTCTAGCAGACACTAACATTGATCGTGATGTCTCCAGGTGGTAAAAACCATTGCTTAAATCTAGATGATTCTACTCTAGTTCGTAAAATAAACTATTTAATAATTGTGTTAAACCGATTAAAAGTTAATTTTTAGAATGTACTCGTAATACTTTAGTTCAAAAATTAATAAATCACTGGCTAGCTCCTCACTGCTGTTTCACTAGTATTTTTAAACTGTACTGACAATACATCTTTGTAGACAGCATAGCTGTCAAAAACCGTTTGATGTAGAATAGAACCGTTTATGATTCTACAGCATTTAAATATCATGCAACGCTTTACAAAAATTCTAAACATACCCCTTGACAATTGCTGTGGCCTAATCATAGGCAAATAGGCACCTATGTTTATAGTTTTCATATGTATGCTGCCTCCAACTCTAAACTGGCTCTTATTTGCTGAAGCTGGTAAGACTCAGACTTACGAGCAATACTCAAGAATTGCACGAACATTCATTCAAAACATTAGGGATCTTACGTAAGTTAAACAGAACCTGTCATGTAACACTGGTAATATAAACTTATATTCTTGGTGATAACATACTCTGTTAATCAGTGTTGTTAAAGCTCAGAAAATTACAGCCACTAGTACTTTCAGGAGGTTTAAGGCAGGATAATTTATTTTTACTTACATTAAAGTCTAACCTCTAATAGTAGAACTAGATATTGCAGCGTACAGTGTACTTGACACCTAAAAACATTTCGCGTCGTAAAAATATTTGCTGCCTGCGGGTAATTTACGCGTGTATCGAGTTTCAAGTCGTAAAATCTGTTATAATTTTTCCTGTTTCTTAATTTTTGGCATAGCTTTTCTGAAATAACCGTGCGGTTTGGCAATAATGCTCACGTGAATAATTTAAGTAGACGCTATATTGAAAATTTTGCCGGTGTAATTTTGACTGCAGCGAGTACAGATTTCAGCTTTGGCGTCGGTTTGAGTATTCACATGTGGATTCAGGCCAAGGCTCTACAACCGAGGAGTGGAGTATATCTTTGGTTTCTACTCTTTGCTACGCGAGAGGAAGTAAATCTAATCCTTGGTGGAATTTGGGAGCGAGGTGGTGGTGTGTGAAGAGGTTCTAATTTTCGTCGTGTTTTGGGTGAAAATTATCGTGCACAGTGTTACTACGGAATACACAGTACATATCATACAAGAGCTATTTGATAACGACAGTTGCATTGAGATTCCATATAACTGTTGCTCGTGCTGACGAGAAACTAAGCCAAGATGTCTGGACGTGAAGGTGGGAAGAAGAAACCTCTGAAACAACCAAAGAAGAAAGAACAGGAAATGGACGAGGACGACGTCGCTCGTAAACAGAGGCAGAAAGAAGAGGCGAAAGCTCTAGCAGAAGCAAAAGCAAGAGCAGCTCAAAAGGGCCCTCTTGGCGGAGGTGGAATAAAAAAGTCTGGTAAAAAGTGATAGACGCAGGAATTCGCAGTGTCTTTTTTTTCTGTCAGTGACGTATGTTACTCGTGCAAGAGGAAACGCAAAAAAAAAAGATATTGAATGCTATTGTTATTTCGAAACGTCCAGAAGTATGATAAAATATTACAAACATGAAATTCGCTCGGGTGTGTAATTTGTCTGTACTGTTCAAGTAATGGTCGTTTTCCTGAAGTTATTCTTGCTTTGTGACTTTCTTTGATACTGCCAGACTTGATGTGTATAATGACTTCTAACTATTGAACTGTTGAAAATGCCATACTTCTGTTACTGTATTGTTCCCAGCATTTATCTTTTTTATATCTATTGAGAAAATAAATGTCTTTAGCTGTATATAAACTCATTTCATTATGTACGCACACACGTTGTAAAGAGATCAGTTTTGTGTTATAGAATTAATGTGTGTCCCACTCGTAATGGTCACATTTCAGTGAAACATTTGTTGATTTTCCTCTTTGCCTAGTTTGATGTTGAGGAAAACAGCTTTCATAACTGAATCATCTGAAATACTGCCTGGCTATAGTTTTTAAAGGCAAGCTATATAGATTTACAATGGATAGTTTTAGGAGACGCAGATAAATGTCATGACAATAAATACCTGGAAAAGGAATACTGTGTATTCAAATTATCACTGGAATTGATGTAATGTTTGCTCCCATATTATGCGAAGTTATGTTTAGCATGTCGGCTTTGAATGGAAATTGTTATTCGGTGGGAAGAACTCTATATCCTTGTGTTGCAGTGAGAGCAGACACATTTATGCTGTAATTTGGAAAACTTTGTTTAATCAGGCCCTTTCTGTCATGAAGTGTTTTTCTACTGTTCATTGCATGTGAATAGTGTTTAAATGGATGAAGGGACGATAAGCAAACTTTTGCTACTCAGAATTAGTGCTGATAAGGCTTCGGGTAGTATAACAATGTTGTGTAGTGTAAAATGTATAGTTCGAACAGAGGTTGATTTTAGAAAGTTTTCTGCCCATGCCTTGATACTCTGGAACTAGTGAGGATGCACAGTTTAATGTACTTTTAGCCCTGTTTGTAAAAGTTACTTGCATGTTAATACACAACTAGGTCCATGCATAATAGTGTTGCATTTTATGTGCATATGACCCCAATAGCAGTTTTGATAGTTATTGACCTTACTTGTATAGGATATTTGGTGTAATTTTTTTTTAAAAACCTTTAAAATATTTATTACATTCCTATGATTAACTACTAGTTACTTTTTGGCATTGCTTAGTATTCTTCAGGCTGTTGTTTCTGGTATTTAGCTCAGTGTGTCCCACTTTCTGTCCTTGGAGCTACATTTGTTTCACCTTCTGTAGTGTCGGTCTTTCATTCTGCTGTCTGTGTAGCCATTAACTGTATTTAGTAATCTAATTTCAATCACTATTAATGGTTATAAGTAAACCATAAAAAAGTAGGAAGCCTATTGTTCATTGTGTGGTTTTCCAATTATTTTTTTAGTATGTCAAATTACTGTCCTACCAATATTTTCTAACTTTGGTGATAGCTTTTCTCCTCTCTCCTTGGATCATCTTAATACCAGACAAAGCAAAGAGAAACACTGAATGTTCTAGTATTTTTCCAAACACCATGCACAATTGTTGTTCTTAATTGAATGACGTTCCTTCCCCTGTGAAATGTGGGTCACGAGATACCTTATAAAAATAATTTCACTGGTGCCTATTTGGAGCTGAAACAGTGTTTGTAGTGTCTAATCCAATTTGTCTTCTTATCTCTTTTGTTATTGCCTACTAACCTTCTTTATAATATCATAGGCCTCATTTCCTCATGTGGAGTGAAAACTCCAGTCCCACTACTGTGGTTTCACACTGTTTGCATCCTCAGTTTTAATATTTTGTAAATATGTTGCATTCCATTCATTGTCTCTTCCTCCCTTCCCCCATTTTCTGTCAGGAAATTAAAGAACTGTAGTAGCAATTAGGTGTCTGTCTGCGAGGGTATTTCACACAACTCATTTCTGTGTTGTACTACGAGGTACAATGGGCAATGCTTGGAACTGGAACATGGTCCTACTTAATCATCCACATTAAGACTACAGTTTCTTTTACTGAGTGCAAAATATTTTATTGGTTGCAGTTGTGGGTCACCATGTATTAATGACATGCTTTCTGCAAATAAACATTGTGTAATTGGTTTTGAAATGCAGATAATTAGGGTGCACACAAAGTCTGAATGTTGCTTATGATTTTCAGTATTTTGCACTTCTCTACGTGTCACTCCTTATCCACCCTTTAGCATATTTAGCACTGACTTTGTTGACTGCTTTTCTCCCTTTAAATTGAGTAGTGGACAGAGAGCTTTGAAAGAATTGCTCTTGTGTCAAAGTAAATTCCAATCATGCCAGCTTAGCTTCATCATGTAAGAATGAAAAATTTCTAGTTTTTTAAATAAGCCCTGACAGTTTAATTTTCAAAGCAATGCCAGACATGTTATGTTAATTTGTAATAAATTACATAAGTGCTTGCTAAAGCAATGATGGTTGTATTTGCCCGATAAATCTATTATCAAGTGTGTGTGTTTATTATTATTTGCCAATACAAAAACGAGTTCTAAATATAAATTCAGTAAAAATGGAACCGTAAGAAACAGTCCACCTCAACATTTTCATATATGTGAAAACATGATCTACTGGGCAGCTGAACCTACTAATGCTGGATAGTGTCTATAAATCATGATCTCATGACTGACAATATTTGTATTGTCTATATAACCCTTTATTGGAATCTGGAGAGTAGTCTGAGCCCTATATTAGATTGAGAGCTGACAATTAGGTTTAGAGTTGATGAATTAGTGTTGAAGGCTTCAGTTAACCTATATCTGCATGTGAATATTAAAGTTCAGAAAATTAGAAAATGTGTTAAGCTTAGGATAACATAGCAGCAAATACTACTCAATAAATATTTTTAATAAGTTGAAATTAATGAACCTGTAATAGGAGACCCAGTATGTACCACTGTTTGTGGAAAGACTTGAATTTAATGCAAGAAACAGGAGCAAGGTATGTGAATTTTGTTGCATTAATTTCTGTTATTTCCAGGCTTTTACACAATCAGCTTACACGCAAAAAAAGTGCTTTTCTATAGTTTCAGTAGATTAAAACCAATAAACTACAGCTTTTGGGCGGCTATGTTAGATGATGCAGCTACACTCGTCCATTTTTGAGATGTTGCACAGTTTAGACAAGACAAATTTTCTATGAGGTATATCAGAAAATGTTCATTCAGTTTCGTGATATAGTTACAGGAAGGTTCAGGGAAAATTTGAGTTACTTTGAGTAGTGCATACTCTTACAATTATTAATGGCTTCAGTTTAGCCTTTGTATGTTGGTGAAAATACTATTTTAATGTCAATGGTAAATGTAAACCATTTCCCAAAATTATACTACATGGTTTCCCACAAAATTGTTTTGAGCAATTAGCTAATGGGGCCCACATTGAGTGCAAATAGCTGAGATAATATACTAGTTCTCCAAGAAGAAAGCATTCGCCATAGTGTCATGACACAGTAATCTGTGACCACATGGTGGTTGTAGTGAGGTTGAATACTGTAATATCCAAATCAACTGAAATTTAAAAAAGCGTAATTTATCTTTCTAAAATCCCGTTAATTTTTTTCCCTACTGTGTATCAACTAAATAGGGCTCATATTCAGAAAAATTGTTAATGGCTGTTGGCTCATGAACCATGTGAAAACACTATTTCAGAAGCTGTAGAAAGAAGCATGCCACATTTAAAAGAATGTCAAATAAAGAAATGTTAAATTTTGTTTACAAGATACAGCACAGAAAGTTAGATTGTAGATTTGACTAAATAACTAAGGATTACAACTACGAACAATTTAATTTGGATCCAGTACACAGAAAATGCTGTGGTGAAGGTGAACCAAAGACTGCATTTTACTAACAACACTTACACAATGAAACAAATCTACTGACAACACTGTGTACACTGTGCTTGTCTGCCTTCTTTTCAAGTGTTGCTGCATGGTACAGCATCTTTACCATATAGGCCATCAAAAGGATCAAAGAATGGCATGTTGTTTTGTATTATTTGAGGCAGGGAGTGACTGGTATAACTGAGTCAAGGTGGCAGGCATTAAAACATCATTTTTAGTTATGGCTAGACCTATTCTTGAAACCATGAAATTTGCCCCAGCTTTCTCCTCTGTATGCTAAAATAGTGAGACATGACCAGAGTGGTAAAATGGTAGAAATCAGATGTGAGACATGACCAGAGTGGTAAAATGGTAGAAATCAGATCTCTCACAGAAATATGTGTTTGTTGCTCCCACAAGTTATTCTTGAGTGGAACAGTAGGAAAATAGTCAAAGTAGCTCTTTGCACCTTGTGTTAAACACTTGATTGCATGCTGCAGAGTAAGTATGTAGATGTAGAAAGAAAAAGAAGTGGGCATATGGAGGAACCCGGGCAGAGCTTTTCACTCACTCTAATGTGAAAAAGTTGTACCAAACTAATCTCATTTGAAGGTTGTGTGAGGGTTTCTGCTGTCTTGAAGTTTGCTTTTAACTTATACTAGATAGAACATCCACTTGTTCTTACTGTTCTTCCTGTAATGCTGCTTTTACTATGAGGAGTACAGACTATATACTCTGGAAAGAACCTGGTGTATTGGCCAGACTACAACTCACTCAATTTACAACTTAATCATGTCACTTGACCATCTCGTCTGACAGATTTGTCACCATACTATACATTTTTCTTCAGTCTACATTCTTAGATCTGTGTTGACAAAAAATTGTGGTACATCACCAGGAAGGATCGATGTGGTGCGACGGATGGAACTGCAGACTCTGAGCAGCTCATTGTGATGTCTGAAATTCATCAAAAGAGCATCTTTCACTGCCACAGAACAACCTAGGAGGATCTTGGACATACAAATCAAACCCATAACCATCTCACTACCTTAACTAACAGTTGCTTAAATCTGGTTGAATGCCAATGATGAACAGTTACTTAGTTATATATATTGCTAAGTGTATAAGTGTTCCACAAAACCCTTGAAATATTAACAAACATATATGCACTCTTATTGTTGTTGATCCATATACCAATGTTATTTTGGCTGTAACAAATAGAAAACCCACTTTAAGTAAGTCGACTCGCCTTACATGTGTTACAAATTATGTATGAAGTAAACTTCTGGAACTGTAGTACACGGAAATATCAAATCAGGATTCAGGCCGTGCATCACTGCTCTGAATAATGGCTATATACAGTAAGTATAGTATCATTGCAGTTTTCATGACTAAGTTTTAATCTGGCTTGCAAAGCAATGAGTTACACAGCAATACACTCTCTCCATTGTCTAATAGACTTAAAGACAATAGATTTTCATTAGTTTTAGTAATTTTTGCTTCAGAAATTAACTCCCAAGTAGATGTTACCACAGTATATTTGTATGTTGTAATCCAGAAATTTCAATAATGCATAGGCATTAAATACTCAAGCAAATCTTCATAGATTCGTTACATGCCCTGAGTAAACGCTTTTTTATATGAACAAACAGATAACTTCTATTTCCGTAACCAAACATGTGTTAATGCATGATCCATAATAGCAAAGTTTTTGTGGCTTCAGTGAAGAAAATTGCTGAAGAATAGTGATTCATACATATACTCCAGGTGCTTTAGCCTTACAAAAATTGTCAGGACAGGAATAGTAAATGATAAATCACAACTTGACAACAAAAGCAGGAATTAAATCAATTACAATGTTAATGTATTCTGATTGGACGAAGTGATATATTTGGCTGAAAATCATGAAAGTAGGTTGTGTAAGTGTAAGTAACCTGGAGACACTGGGAGGCTTCAGCTAGAGATTTTGAAACCAGATTTTAAACTGCATAGCATTTCCAGGGGATGATAGCATTTCTGACCATAATGTGTTGTTCATGATCTTCATAATAAAACTGAAGAAATTGCTGAAAGGTAGGAAAAAAAGACATGGGACCTCAACAAACTGAAAGAACCATAGGTAGTTAAGAGTCTCAAGGGGAGCATTGGCAATGCTCACTGAAACCAGAGGAGGAGTGCAGTAGAAGATGAATGTGTAACTATGTAAAAGCATGCATGGCTGGGGGAAAGATACCTGCAGTCTGTATGAAAATTAGAGACTTTTGGAGAAAATGGAAACACCTGCATGAATATTAAGAACTCAGATGGCAAGCAAGTACTAAGTAGAGAGGGAATGACCGAAAGGTGGAAGGAATACATAGAGGGTCTATACAAGGGAAACAATATAGTAGGAAGAGAAGAAGAAATATATACACATGGCATATGTGAGAAAAATTTTGCAGAACTCATAACGACCTAAATCAAAAAAAGTCCCCTGGGGTAGATGAAATTCCCTCAGGATTTTTGATTCCTTGTAAGAGCCAGCCAAGATGAAGCTATTCCACCATGTAAGCAAGATATATCAGACCGTGAATTGTCCGCAGACTTCAAGAAGAATGTAGTAATTACTGTTCCAGAGCAGGGAGGTGTGAATATTAATGAATTATCAGTTCAGTAGTTCAATGTCACAAAGTGCTGATACAAATTATTTGAAAAGAGTGGAAAACCTGGTACAGTCAGATCTTGGGAATGTTCAGTTTGGGCTCCGGTTGAATGTAAGGAGGTGAGGTAATGTTCACCTTAAGTTTATAGCATTTGTGGAAAGCTTTTGAAAATGTTTACTAAACTACATTCTGAAAGTCTGATGATAGGAGGGATAGAATACAAGGAGCAAAAGATTATTCGCAACTTGCATAGAAACCAGAAAGTAAGTATAAGAGTCAAGGAACATGAAGAGGAAGTAGTGGTTGATGAGAAGCAAATGAGACAGGATTGTAACCTACCCTCCATGTTAGTTAACTTGTGCATTGAACAAGGGAAGCTAAGGACAAAACTGGGAGTTGAATTAAATTTCAGGGATAAGAAATAAAAGCTTTGAAGCTTGATCATGGCATTGTAATTGAAGACCTTGGTGCAAAAAGGGGATAACTCCACTTTTTCCCTAACGTGTATCAGACCATATAAGCTTTAGAATCTTATCCCATTATCCCTTCTTTATGAGGGAGGGATCAATATTGGAGGAATTCTTATTTTGCACTGAATGTACGTGGTCCAGTCATGTTAATGAGATTGCTGTCCAGATTTGATGTCGGATATGTGAATTGTGAGATATCCCTTTTTGCACAGAGGTCTTCAATTCTGTCAGAGACTGCAAACTACAGGGTGGTTATAATTAAGCTTTGGCTACTTGAGAGGGCACCTATGAAAAACAAGTGATCGCAGGGCAATGAAATTTTGTGGAAACATTTGTAAGGGCATGCGGTAGAGAAGTAACAAATAAACCACTGAAAGAAACACATTTTTATTTCCACATGAGATGATAACATATGTTAATTGCATATCACATTTACATTCCAGGTTACAAATGTTGCTCAGTGTCATGACCAGCTACAGCCATGACAGTCTGGAAGTGCACCAGATATATCATTTCACAATTGTTTACAGTAATTATTGAATTGGTGGGCAATAGTATGTTCAACTGTCATTACACAGCATGTGCACTCCTTGAAGATTGCGCATTGCATCCAGCATTCTCAGCTATGGCAACAGTAACTGTGTAAACAATTTGTGGTGCAATTAGCCATCAGTGTCTCCCAAGAGCAGTTCTCAAATCCCCAGAGGGCATCTCCATATTTTGTGAACGCATCAATACTCATGAAAAGTGGCAGCACTATTGCTGCTGTTTTGATAAAACAGCTTTGTCCAGAATTGCTTTGACTGTTTGTAACTATAGTGCACACAGATTCTTGTGTTTACACCCTATCTTACCAGTACCAGCATCTAATGGCAAGTCATGACACTAACACTACTAACAAAGCAATTTGTGCAGTGCATCATTCGTATAAAGTTGGGTACCCATACAGTGAACAGTTTTCTGTTCACACAGGCTCAAGTAGTGAAAGTTTAATTATAGCCACCCTTTTCTTGGAAGAGCAGTTGAACAGAAGTTTCTTGGTATTGATGTTATGAGATGAACAGTAATAGAAGTAAAACAGGTTAATGGAATGTAGTGAAACTGAATCATGTGTGCAGAGAGGACTGGATTAGGAAATGATACACTAAAAGTAGTAGATGAGGTTTACTGTTTGGTCAGCAAAATAACCAACAATGATGCCTGAAGTAGAGGCAGTACAAAATACAGATTGGATGCAGCAAGAATAGCATTTTTGAAAAAGAGGAATTAGTTTAAATGTTGAAAAGCAGTCCAGACAAGAAGAGAACAGAGGCTTTTTAAATGTTGTGCCACAGAAGAATACTGAATATCAGATGGCTAAATCATGTAACTAATGAGGAAGCACTGGATCAAATTGGGAAAGTAAGGTATGAAATAACTTGACTAAAAGAAGGAATCAGTCAATGGGAGTGAAGGAACCATCAGTTTGGTAATGGAGTAGTTATTATGAAGTTGAATAGAAGGAAAGCGATGAAATTATGAGGAAGTATACTATGAAGTGGCTGGTTGATACTTAGGAAACAAAACACAATTAAGATTTCTTTTCTTCAGTAATTTGCTTGGAAACTAGAGATTGTGAATGACAAGAGGTGAGTAAATCTAACACCAGGCAATTTGAAAATGGTAGAAAATGAAATTAGAAAACATTCTTGTTTACAAAACAAAATCTTTACACTCTTTTCCTTAAAATTTTATCTTTGGAATGAACTATGGCTGGTATTCTAGAGCCTGACAAAACCAGTACATTGTATCATGCCCATGTGCTAGTCTGTCTGATATACGCACTAAGACAAAAAATGGTACACCAAGAAGGCATTTTCCAAATGGGACTGAACTTACTAGATGTGATGTACATGTACAAACAAACAATCAATCCCAATTTCAGAAAAATCTGATGATTTATTCAAGAGAGAGAACTTCAAAAATTGAGGAAGTCAATAATGCAGTGGTTCACCTCTGGCTTTTCTGCAAGCAGTTGTTTGGCTTGGCATTGACTGATAGAGTTGTTGGATGCCATCCTGAGGGATAATGTGCCAAATTCTGACCAACTGGTGCATTACATCGTCAGATCCCCAAGATGGTTGGAGGGCCCTGCTCACAATGCTCCGAACATTCTCAACTGGGGCAAGGTGGGGTTTGACAAGCAGTAGAAACCCCCACCATGAGCGGGCAGGCATTATCTTGCTGAAATGTAGGCCCAGGATGGATTGCCATGAAAGCCAATGGAATGGGGTGTAGATTAACATTGACATATTGTTGTGCTGTAAGGGTGCCATGGTTGACAACCAAAAGGGTCCTGCTGTGGAAAGAAATGGCACCCCAGACTCCTGGTCTCTAAATGTCCATCTTATACAGATGGTTGCGGGACCTCAGATGTTCAAGTACAGAATATCGAATCAAATATGTTTCAGCCATCTTAATTTGCTCAATAAAAAGAGCAATTAGAAATTAGTTGACATTCATCATTCCTGGTTGTCAGTCCATATGGCAGGCGACAGTCAGGTTGGTATCCTACCACTGTCAGTGACATTTCCAGACATATCTTGGGCTGAGACCTCATTGACTGAAGTAAAATTATTTTCAGTGATGAGTCCCATTTTCAAAGGAACCCCAGCAACTAGTGGAGATAAGTCTGGAGATGTTTCAGGCTTAAGCAGCACCAAGATGAATAACTGCTTGCATAAGGATCAGAAGTGGACCAACATGTTATTGACTAGCTCAATTTGTGACACTCTTTCTCTTGAATAAATCATCCCATTTTTCTAAAACTGTATGCATTTGTTTGTCTATACATGCACATGTCATCTACCAATTTCCATCCCATTTGGATAATTCCTTCATGGTTTTGTTTTTCCTCGTTAGTAATTATAGTAGAAAAGTTCTGGTAGAATTAAATGCTTTAGGAGTTAAGGAGATCACTCACATAAGCATTGAGTCATAGATGGTTATGGGGGGGGGGGGGGGGGCAGGAAAGAAGACCCTTGCTGGCTTTCTGAATCAACACTACAGATAATACACAACAACATGGCATCCTGAGTGGAGAACAAAGCATAGTACACGCATAATAATGGATGTTGTTATTATAGCTCAGCTATCAATCTAACATTCTCTTTAAGAAAATGCTTTAGTGATGCAGCCGTACAATCAATGTGCAAAATGGCTCTAGGCTAACACCAAACATCTTACATCATTACCTGAGAAATCACATTGCCTTGACAATACTAAAAAGATACTTTATAGCCAAAATACTTTGTTTTTAATGCTGGAATATGGTTAGTCTGTGACACTTTGTGTAGGTTTTTATATTGTGGAATTACACTATTATGGATTTTAGTGTTTCTTTTGTAATGAATAACTGAAATATCCAGATGTATAAACAGTGCCAGCAGTGGACTATAAAATGTGGTACTGACATTGGATAATAGGCACATTATCAATGTGACTACAACATACCACAGATCTTTATTGGGAGAAATAGCACAACACTGCAGCACTGCTGTAAGTGTGTTGCAGTTTACTACCACAGCTCATCAGTATCCTCTGCAATGGTCTACATGTATTTTTCCATTGTAGAAGTTACTCTTTCCAGTAAATCAATGATTCCTGTGAAAGACACACCACTATAGGAGCAGATAAACCAACTGTTTTTTAAAAAAACATCTTAATGAAATCCAGAGTTGTCACCGGGACTGTGGTACTCTAGTAAAGAAGAAAACAAACTACCTTCAGTCACTAATCGTAATTTTTATCTCAATGCATTATGCATTTAATGCTCTGGAGGTTTGAATGATTTATGTCATTTTTCTAGAATCAGTTTACCACTTGTCCTTTTAAGCAAATGTAAGTATATTACACGATGATACATTGCACTGTGCTGCAGCTACAAATTTTGCAAAACTAAGACAAAAAAGAGTATAACTTACTGTTTCCAGCAGTGATAATTTACTTGCTTCACTTCTGTGCACCATCCAAAGTTGACTTTTCCATTTTGATGCAAACAGCTGGAAAATAAGATTCAATCTGTTTGATTTGAGCCTATGATGCCCGTTATTGCAGTGGCTTGCAGCTTCCTCATGTATTGATTTTTAATGCATAATGTTACATTAAACTGTTATTCTGAATCATGTAAGCTCACATATTGACTATCACTTATGATGATTTCTTTATTATGTAATTTTCAGAACCAGATATTTACCTTTTTGGCATTGGTCTCTATATAATGTACATATTAAGACAACAACATTTGTGCAAAAGATTTTTAAACTTCATTTTCTAATAATTATGAAATTTTTCATAGCTAATTTTGTGTGTATTATTTCTTCTAAAGTCAGAATTTGAAAGAGGATAATAGCTGAAATACTTGTGGTACATGTTAAAACTGTCTGCTAGACTGGTACTTGACAATTTTGTTGAGAATTTATCTTCTACTTGAGCTGTACGACTCCATTTATTGGGCCAACACCAAACTTCAGTCTCTCAATCCTTCTCCTTTCCAAATTTCACAAAATTTTTCTGCTGAATCTATTAGAATAGACTAGATCCATGGATAAAGCATGTACGTGCAAGAATAATTTAATTTCAACTTCAGAGTCCCAATTTCTCACAATGTTGATCTCAGTGACTGCTAATTAGAAAAAAATAATAACGCCGGAACTGGGTAAGTTACTCCAAAGTATCACTTCTTCCAGGAGTTCTTTAAAACACTTTGTGGAATGGCTGGCTATTATGGAGTTAGAAAAAATTACCAAAATGCTGGAACATGGATTTGGTCCACAACACTCAATTGGAGTAGCACTGCTAGCAAAAGGCAGATACCCATGCCACACAGAACCAAATTCATTTGCAAATGTTTGGTACAGCAGTTCCCCTGCTGAGAGTAAAGTTGAAACCTGATAGTCAAGGAAGGCAGGATTTGGTTACAATTGTGGACGGGGCCATAATCAGTTACTATTAGTTGGCTTTTCTTTTAATCACACACTATTTATTTGAAATCAACAACAAATTAAAATAATGGCAATAATTTAAGAATTGTTTCACGGCTGAAGGCCTTAAATGCCAAGAATGGCAATTATTTAAAAAATTTAACAAACATTCATAAAATACCCCCCACCCGCTTGAACCATAGACCTTGCCGTTGGTGGGGAGGACTGCGTGCCTCAGCGATACAGATAGCCGTACCGTAGATGAAACCACAATGGAGGGATATCTGTTGAGAGGCCAGACAAACGTATGGTTCCTGAAGAGGGGCAGCAGCTTTTTTAGATGTTGCAGGGGCAACAGTCTGGATGATTGACTGATCTGGCCTTGTAACACTAACCAAAATGGCCTTGCTGTGCTGGTACTGCGAACAGCTGAAAGCAAGGGGAAACTATGGCCGTAATTTTTCCTGAGGGCATGCAGCTTTACTGTATGGATAAATGATGGCGCGTCCTCTTGGTGAAATATTCTGGAGGTAAAACAGTCCCCCATTCGGATATCCAGGTGGGGACTATTCAGGAGGACGTCGTTATCAGGAGATAAAAAACTGGCGTTCTATGGATTGGAGTGTGGAATGTCAGATCCCTTAATCGAGCATGTAGATTAGAAAACTTAAAAAGGGAAATGGATAGGTTAAAATTAGCAAAGTTTGGTGGCATGAGGAACAAGACTTCTGGTCAGGTGAATACAGGGTTATAAATACAAAATCAAATAGGGGTAATGCAAGTTTAATAATGAATAAAAAAATAAGAGTTCGGGTAAGCTACTACAAACAACATAGTGAACGCATTATTGCGGTCAAGATAGACATGAAGCCCACGCCTACGGCAGTAGCACAAGTCTATATGACAACTAGCTCTGCAGATGACAAAGAAATTGAAGAAATGTATGATGAGATAAAAGAAATTATTCAGATAGTGAAAGGAGACGAAAATTTAATAGTCATGGGTGACTGCAATTCGATAGTAGGAAAAGGAAGAGAAGAAAACATAGTAGGTGAATATGGATTAGGAGGAAGAAATGAAAGAGGAAGCCGGCTGGTGGAATTTTGCACAGAGCACAACTTAATCATAGCTAACACGTGGTTCAAGAATCATAAAAGAAGGTTGTATACATGGAAGAAACATGGAGATACTGACGGGTTTCAGATAGATTATATAACGGTAAGACAGAGATTTAGGAACCAGGTTTTAAATTGTAAGACATTTCCAGGGGCAGATGTGGACTCTGACCACAATCTATCAGTTATAAGCTGTAGATTAAAACTCAAGAAACTGCAAAAAGGTGGGAATTTAAGGAGATGGAACCTGGATAAACTGACTAAACCAAAGGTTGTACAGAGTTTCAGGAAGAGCATAAGGGAACAATTGTCAGGAATGGGGGAAAGAAATACAGTAGAAGAAAAATGGGTAGCTTTGAGGGATGAAGTAGTGAAGGCAGCAGAGGATCAAGTGGGTAAAAAGACGAGGGCTAGTAGGAATCCTTGGGTGACAGAAGAAATACTGAATTTAATTGATGGAAGGAGAAAATATAAAAATGTAGTAAATGAAGCAGGCAAAAAGGAATACAAACGTCTCAAAAATGAGATCGACAGTAAGTGCAAAATGGCTAAGCAGGCATGGCTAGAGGACAAATGTAAGGATGTAGAGGCTTATCTCCCAAGGGTAAGATAGATACTGCCTACAAGAAAATTAAACAGACCTTTGGAGAAAAGAGAACCATTTGTATGAATATCAAGAGCTCAGATGGAAACCCAGTTCTAAGCAAAGAAGGGAAAGCAGAAAGGTGGAAGGAGTATATAGAGGGACTATGCAAGGGCAATGTTATAGAAAGGGAAGAGGATGTAGATGAAGATGAAATGGGAGATATGATACTGCGTGAAGAATTTCATAGAGCACTGAAAGACGCAGGAGTAGACAACATTCCATTTGAACTACTGACAGCCTTGGGAGAGCCAGTCCTGACAAAATTCTACCATCTAGTGAGCAAAATGTATGAGACAGGCGAAATACCCTCACACTTCAAGAAGAATATAATAATTCCAATCCCAAAGAAAGCAGGCGTTAACAGATGTGAAAATTACTGAACAATCAGTTTAATAAGTCACAGCTGCAAAATACTAATGTGAATTCTTTACAGATGAATGGAAAAACTGGTAGAAGCCGACCTCGGGGAAGATCAGTTTGGATTCTGTAGAAATACACGTGAAGCAATACTGACTCTACGACTTATCTTAGAAGCTAGATTAAGAAAAGGCAAACCTACGTTTCTAGCATTTGTAGACTTGGAGAAAGCTTTTGAAAATGTTGACTGGAATACTCTCTTTCACATTCTGAAGGTAGTAGGGGTAAACTATAGGAAGCAAAAGGCTATTTACAATTTGTACAGAAACCAGATGGCAGTTATAAGAGATGAGGGACATGAAAGGGAAGCAGTGGTTGGTAAGGGAGTGAGACAGGGTTGTAGCCTCTCCCCGATGTTATTCAATCTGTATATTGAGCAAGCAGTGAAGGAAAGAAAAGAAAAATTCGGAGTAGGTATTAAAATCCAGGGAGAAGAAATAAAAACTTTAAGGTTCACCGATGACATTGTAATTCTGTCAGAGACAGCAAAGGACTTGGAAGAGCAGTTGAACGGAATGGACAGTGTCTTGAAGGGATGATATAAGATGAATGTCAACAAAAGCAAAACGAGGATAATTGAATGTAGTCGAATTAAGTCGGGTGATGCTGAGGGAATTAGATTAGGAAATGAGACACTTAAAGTAGTAAAGGAGTTTTGCTATTTGGGGAGCAAAATAACTGATGATGGTCGAAGTAGAGAGGATATAAAATGTAGATTGGCAATGGCAAGGAAAGCATTTCTGAAAAAGAGAAATTTGTTAACATCGGGTATAGATTTAAGTGTCAGGAAGTCGTTTCTGAAAGTATTTGTATGGAGTGTAGCCATGTATGGAAGTGAAACATGGATGATAAATAGTTTGGACAAGAAGAGAATAGAAGCTTTTGAAATGTGGTGCTACAGAAGAATGCTGAAGATTAAATGGGTAGATCACATAACTGATGAGGAGGTATTGAATAGGATTGGGTAGGAGTTTGTGGCACAACTTGACAAGAAGAAGGGATCGGTTGGTAGGACAAGTTCTGAGGCAGCAAGGGATCACAAATTTAGCATTGGAGGGCGGTATGGAGGGTAAAAATCGTAGAGGGAGACCAAGAGATGAATACACTAAACATATTCAGAAGGATGTAGGCTGCAGTAGGTACTGGGAGATGAAGAAGCTTTCACAGGATAGAGTAGCATGAAGAGCTGCATCAAACCAGTCCCAAGACTGAAGACCACAACAACAACAACAACATAAAATACAGACACAGCAAATAATGTTTTGAAAACAAGCCAATGTGGTCACAATTAGAATTTTAAGGCAAGTAACCACAGTCATGGCTGAAGGCCTTTAATTCCAAGAATGACAATTATTTAAAAAAAAGAATTGACAACATACAATAAATCAGGAAATATAATAACAAAGGTTAATTCAAAAGGACAAGCAACTGATCACCAAACAGGTGAAACAAATGATGGTAACTTGGTAATACAATAATAAAATAATAACACAATAAAAAACACAAGGGCCAGTCACAGATGGTGCTCCAGGAATAGGCCTCTCAGTAGGTCAAGCCAAAAACACTTTGGCAAGCAATGAGAAAGGCAGCCAAGAGTTGCATTCACACCACAAGATGGTAACTCAGACTAGTGGCTGTCTAACGAGTGACTAATGATAATCTTGGTGAGGCTACCTGATGTCCAATAAACCAATTGCAAAGATGTAAAAATACGCCAAAGCCAGAACTGAAGGTCTGGACTCCGCCCACAGAATACTGTGCTTAGAGCCCAGAACAAGAAAGGAATCACTACCACCAAGATAGAAAAATCACCAACCAACCTACAATCATGAATGCTGTCAAACTCATACGCCTCACCGGACAGCAGCGGCAAGGCGAGGAAACGTACACTGCCGTTACTTACACTAACCCCCAGAGCAGGTAACTGGGGCATTAGCGGCCACCAGGCAGGAAAATATCGCTGGTTGAACTTAACAATTGTAACAAGCTGAAGGTAGTAAATAGTAATTAGAAGCCCAGGAAAGCTAATCAGATCCGCCTCACCCTAGCACTCCACTCGCTGCTCTTTGCCCTGGCGACATGACGAGCAGCAACATGAACCCAAGTCACTGGAGAATCACAAGATTTCACAATGGTGGATGTTTGTCTACTTGAATTGAAATGCACTCAACTTAAAACTTGCGGGATCCAGTTTCAACGAGGTCGTGCACCCTCATGACCACAGCCCTTCAATCCGGCAGTCCATGCATGCCACCAGCAGTCCTGTTGTGTTCTTGCTCTTTGTGGACCTGCCTCCTCCTGCGTCCCCAACCGAACTGCTCACTCACATGACACAGGAGAATGATGACGTCACCCCAAAGATAGGGCCACAGTTACTACATAACGATAATGCTGCTGCTGCCACTAGCAGACAGGGAATGCTCGCGAAACCAAGTGGCACCAGTCAACACAAGAAGAAGACAAACAACCGCAACCATGTCAACTAAACGATATACACTCCTGGAAATTGAAATAAGAACACCGTGAATTCATTGTCCCAGGAAGGGGAAACTTTATTGACACATTCCTGGGGTCAGATACATCACATGATCACACTGACAGAACCACAGGCACATAGACACAGGCAACAGAGCATGCACAATGTCGGCACTAGTACAGTGTGTATCCACCTTTCGCAGCAATGCAGGCTGCTATTCTCCCATGGAGACGATCGTAGAGATGCTGGATGTAGTCCTGTGGAACGGCTTGCCATGCCATTTCCACCTGGCGCCTCAGTTGGACCAGCGTTCGTGCTGGACGTGCAGACCGCGTGAGACGACGCTTCATCCAGTCCCAAACAGACAGATCCGGAGATCTTGCTGGCCAGGGTAGTTGACTTACACCTTCTAGAGCACGTTGGGTGGCACGGGATACATGCGGACGTGCATTGTCCTGTTGGAACAGCAAGTTCCCTTGCCGGTCTAGGAATGGTAGAACGATGGGTTCGATGACGGTTTGGATGTACCGTGCACTATTCAGTGTCCCCTCGACGATCACCAGTGGTGTACGGCCAGTGTAGGAGATCGCTCCCCACACCATGATGCCGGGTGTTGGCCCTGTGTGCCTCGGTCGTATGCAGTCCTGATTGTGGCGCTCACCTGCACGGCGCCAAACATGCATACGACCATCATTGGCACCAAGGCAGAAGCGACTCTCATCGCTGAAGATGACACGTCTCCATTCGTCCCTCCATTCACGCCTGTCGCGACACCACTGGAGACGGGCTGCACGATGTTGGGGCGTGAGCGGAAGACGGCCTAACGGTGTGCGGGACCGTAGCCCAGCTTCATGGAGACGGTTGCGAATGGTCCTCGCCGATACCCTAGGAGCAACAGTGTCCCTAATTTGCTGGGAAGTGGCGGTGCGGTCCCCTACGGCACTGCGTAGGATCCTACGGTCTTGGCGTGCATCCGTGCGTCGCTGCGGTCCGGTCCCAGGTCGACGGGCACGTGCACCTTCCGCCGACCACTGGCGACAACATCGATGTACTGTGGAGACCTCACGCCCCACATGTTGAGCAATTCGGCGGTACGTCCACCCGGCCTCCCGCATGCCCACTATACGCTCTCGCTCAAAGTCCGTCAACTGCACATACGGTTCACGTCCACGCTGTCGCGGCATGCTACCAGTGTTAAAGACTACGATGGAGCTCCATATGCCACGGCAAACTGGCTGACACTGACGGCGGCGGTGCACAAATGCTGCGCAGCTAGCGCCATTCGACGGCCAACACCGCGGTTCCTGGTGTGTCCGCTGTGCCGTGCGTGTGATCATTGCTTGTACAGCCCTCTCGCAGTGTCCGGAGCAAGTATGGTGGGTCTGACACACCGGTGTCAATGTGTTCTTTTTTCCATTTCCAGGAGTGTAGTTTGGCCTTCAACAGAGGATGGAAACCTACAACAGCACCAACGCAAGCAGAGAACGGCTCAAAAGTTTTCACTGTTTACAATGGTTATTCCAAAAGCACCAAAAAGGCTTCAAAATGTATGACAAAACTAGTGGATATGGTCCAGAAATAAAATTTCAGATTTTTAAGACATATTAGAAGTTTGTTTACATTGGAAAGAGATTTTACTGAAAAAACTTAAATCTCTAGCTGTCCAAATTCGATTTTTGTTTACTAATTTGCATGATCCTAGCAGTGTATCACTGAATTCATTCAAAGTCTGCTGTCATGCCTACACTGGAATGGAATTACTTCCATTAGCACTTGTACACAATTTCCTCTGCAGATGCTCCACATTACCCAAATCCCTCCCAACCAACAGAAGCCTTCAATTCACCTCCCCTTCCACATCCTACATGTTCTTTCCATTTCATAGGGCTGAACAGTATTACTTCTAGACATTGAAATTATTATTATTATTACCTTGATTTTCCACATTGGACCACTTGAGTCATTCCATGTTCACTTTCTCTTTGAAGAGAAGACATTGAAATTATGTGACAGGATTCAGAAATTTACCATTGATCTTGTAACCAGATATCATTAGGATTTTTCTTTGTTACTGGATTATATTGCATCTATCCACATTTAGAGAGAGTTGCCAGTTAGTACACAAAGTGGATATACTACAGCAGTTCCATGTAGATAACAGCAAACTATATGAGAGAGATATCTGATAAACTGCCTATGTATATTGAGAACATTAGCAGTCCTATTGTGTGTACAAGGGGCACCCCAAATGTTATTTTGCATGTATTGTAATTCTGAATGATCTCTTCTGGGCATTACGTTAATGGCACATTAAAACTCATAAGTGCCACCATGTCACATCCAAATGGCAGATGCTTAATTCTTATGTAAAAGTTATTAACAAGAAGGTTTTGGACAGATACAAGTGTGTGCCAAATTAAAGTCTGAATCTACACCAATTTTGCAGTTGTCCAACACAAATGGAGCTAGGCAGGAGCATACGCATAGATAATACTACCATTAATTACCGCTCTACTCCCATTCCATATTCCACAAAGTCTCTCCTGCTAACCACACATAACTAGCTCCTCTACTAAATCTGTGGGAATAATGTAGCACAGTTTCATATCTCTAGAATTAATCACGCTATATGCACTGAAATGGATGAGTCTCTGAGCAGCCACCTATAATTGTGAGAAAGCTTACTTGCAACCAAAAGTTAGGCTGCAGCTCACTATTCCCTACTGTTGTCTAACTGCTTCAATTGCTGAATGAAGTGATGCAGTGGCCAAGACAACGGGCTTAAGTTTTCAAATCCTTGTCTGACCACTCTTCTAAAAATCATCTGTAGTTTTCTTAAATAATTTTCCATGGTACCAGGATGTTTCATTTAACTGGTTATCTCTTCTTTAATCTGATATCAACTGAAGACATGAAGTCTGAAAATGAGTCTGTGATCATATTGTGGCACTTTATTTTAAAGGTCTGTCTCGATCAAACAAACTTTTATACTTCTCTAGTACTGCTTTCGGCTATTGCCATCTTCAGATCATAAAATATTCTGATGTAGGTATCAGTGTCAAATTATACATGTAGGTACATAGTAAGTGCTGATACAACACTCTGTCTCAAATGTAATGCATAAATATTAATGTTCCAGTGAGTGTTTGAAATGTGTCTTTCATAAAGCCTTGATATTTGTTGAAAACGGTTGTGGGAACATGCAGCTTGCTAAACCAGGGACATCTTTTTTTTTTAAATTATAGTTTTACCGTGGATTAAGTGTGTTGCCTTTTATGTACAGATTTAACTTCAAATGTTATTTGATAATGTAACTGAGTGGTTTCATAATGGCACATTATTTATTTTACTGTGCCCTTGTTGTGCTTCATGAAATTTATAACATGTTTTAACAGATGATGGAAGTACTTAAAATAAGCTATAATATTTCTTTTACAGGATTGATGATATTGTTTTGAATTTGGACTTGGCACCAACATTCCTTGACATAGCAGGTGTTGAGACACCGTCACACATGGATGGAAGATCTTTTCTGAGGCTACTTCACAGAGGGTTAGTTGCTCAATATATTTATATATTATTACTAGTACCCAAACTGCATTAAGCTATACTTCAATGATTTGAGGAGGCTTACTATTATTGTACATCTCCCAAACATCAGACTATGTAAGAAAGATGTAACTTTACCCAAAAGCATTTATTATGAGGACAAGGGAAAAGTGTTTTGCCTGGCAGTGAAAAACTATGTTTTTTGTTTTTTGTTAAAATGCACTTTCTTTTTATGTGATACCTTGTTAGGCCAGTTCATGTTCCCAAGCTTTTTTTCCCAATGAGAGGATTCCATACCAGAAATGAGATTCTTGAAGATCTGCAAAATACTTACTTGTAACTGCCATAACCTCTTCACTGGCCTCAAAACACTTTCAGGCACAAATTTTGTTTTATAAAAAAATGTAAGTCTACGGTTGCCAAATCTGATGAATAGGTTGGATGTTGAAACAATTTGTACCTCAGTTTTTCTGATGAAAAATCAACTTTGTGGACAATACCATTGTGCTAATCCAAAATGTATTTTCTACAGTATTTTGTTTTTGAACCCTAAGCATGTTCCATTTATTTTTTTACCCAAGTTGTCCTGGAGACTTCATTTTCTTGTGTAAATGATGAATAAGTCAACTCACTTTTTCATTCACTTAAAAAACTGGCAAACATTTTTCTGGCAGTTGAAATCAACTTGACGTTGCTGTTTTGTTTCAGGTGTGAAATGTTGTCCACACATCTCTGCCATAGTACCAGTTTTGCACTAAAAATAAGTGTGTTTCTTTATAAAATTGTTCAACAGTAGCTGAGAGATTTATTTTTTGAATCTGTACTGAATCAGTGTTCAATAGATACAGCATTCATCAAGCACAAAGTGTACTCATAGTTAATTTTTGATATAAAATTCGCTTTTCTAATATGCCCATGAAATTAGCTATTTCAGGTATGTTTAATGACTAATTGAGCAATACACAATTGCATAGTTTCTCAAAATTTTCACTTGCGATTGCAGTTCTGGCATTATTTCATATGGATCATTTTCAAGAGAAATACATTTGCACTCAAATAGGCTGTTGAAAATCAAGGAGCAAATTCTTTATAATTTTCACAGGCTTTGTATGAATTTCCATTGGTGATGAACTGTCTAAAATAAAAACTTTTATGATAGCATGATATATCGTTTTATCCAATTAAATGAAACACACACAACACAAGTGCTTCTTTTCCCCTTTAAAAAAAGTAAATAAAAATCAATGATACCAAAGATATATCTTTGCCAGGGCAAAAACTATTTATTTGGCCTCATATTTTATATGCACCCTCTTCACTGGGCTGTGAGTGACACTGTTGTTTTCCATTGTTGTTGTGGTCCTCCCTCCAAAGTATAGTTTGATGCAGCTCCCCATGCTAACTATCCTGTGCAAGCCTCTTCATGTCTGCTTAACTACCGTACGTACATCCATTGAAACATGCTTACTGTATTCATGCCTAGGTATCTCTCTACAAATCTCACAGTAAGATTATTCTTAACATGAACACACAGGATTTAAAAATTTTTACAATAGTAATTTTCACTTATTGGTCAATGTTTAACATACTCTCAGTCCTGAAGAACTGGTGTATCAAGACAAAGTAAATGTATGACAATGAATAAATTTACAATAAAGATGCCATAATGTCTGTTGCTGAATGTAAGATAATACATCCAACAATGTACTACTGTACATAAGTAAACATCTAATGTGACCATGTATAACCATCTTTCTTTCAGACCAAAACACAGCAAGGCATCTGGTGCAAGAAGAAGATTTAAATGGCCAGACACATTCCTAATAGAAAGGTAAGTACATTTACATCGGCTACTTTGTATGTACACGTAGTGAAACAAATCTGCAAAAAATGCGAATTTGTGTAATAAAATGAAATTTTTTCTGCAAACAGTAAGCTTCACACTTAGTAGAAATCTTCTGTTAGCCATCTAGTCATAACAGGTCCTAACAGATCCAATTATATCTGAAGGGACCTCCTCACCTTCTTGTTTCTCATGTGCAACAGTTTATATCAGATTCTGATTGGTGTTAAGTTGCTGAGACTGATTATTAAGGGTTGAGCTTGTTTGTCTTCCTCTGTTTCATAACAACACATAAATATTACTGTCTCATTCTTAATTGTATGCCTTGTTGCATATATCTTCCGTTTCTCGAATGTTTAGCCTTACCTTGGTGATGTTAATTCATACTAGAGCCCGTGATCACCTTTTTATTTAGGAGTGGATCATACATGTAGATATTCTTGAAGTTAAATTGAAGAGCACCCTTAGCCAAAAACTTCAATGCCTTGAATGTTTTACCTTGTCTTGCTGATGTTAATTCATGCTAGAGCCTGTGATCACCTTCTCATTTAGGACTGAATCATACATATAGATATTCTTGAAGTTAAATTGGAGAACACCCTTAGCCAAAAACTGTTTTGTTGGTAACAAAACAGGGATCTTAAGCCAAAAATTCAGAAATGTTCCATAATAGGTGATATGAATTGAATTGCATGAAACTACAGCTATAGAAATGTCAAGGAAAACAAAATGTTTAACATTCTAGAAAAAGTAATACTGCAGTCATGCTGTAACTTTCTAAATGTTATAAGAAAATTACTACATTTCATATTAATTGTTGACTACAGCAGTGGTTTACATACATTGTTCTAAATCTACAAAAGGCATGTCTCCCTGGACAACTAAAATTAGCATTAAATTTCATCTTATTCTACATGATGCGGCCCTGCTTAAGTGATGAGATTGACATTTTAGAGCACAGCTCTTTAATAAGCACATCAAAAATGTTAATAGTTTTGACCGTTACACTAATTTGTAATTGCTCGAATGTTCATTGGTTGGCTCATGAACAGAGTTTCCAATTGTCAAGTAAAGCACGTGCAAGTAAAAAAAATGTATATACTGCTGCTATATAACATTGGTATCTGTGGAGTACCTCAGAGGTTCAGCCTCCAGAATCAGAAGGGATTTTCTTATTCTGGGTGCCTTTTCAAAATGTACACAGTGTCTCAAATGTAACTGTTTTATGTATATGACCCTGATAAGAACACACAGAGTGTCATGAGATGTTGGTATTGTTGTTGATAGAGAGAAAGAAAAGGAAGAGGGTATAACAAGCTGCTAGTACTTAGTACACTCCCCTCTGTGGGTCCAGGGTATGAACAGACCCGAGGTATTCCTGCCTGTCGTAAGAGGCGACTAAAAGGAGTCTCATACGTTTTGGCCTATAGGTGATGATCCCCTGTAGGGATTGATCTCCATTCTTCAAAATTTTCCCAAAGAGCGAGCCAATGGGGGAAGAGCGCCTTACGTGGTGCATCGTGTCCATTGTGCATTTAGATGTTTAGCCCACTTTCTCGTTGTCACATTGCAGTCCCGCTCATTCTCCATCTCTTGGGTGAGGACACCTTCCTGGGTGCATTTTCCACCTTGCACTATGCAGTGTCACTTTCTGTGCCGATGGTGACCATGGACTTCTTTGCACCTCATATCCAGCAAAGTAGCCAGTCCGTTGTGGTGGGGCCACCATGTACCCTGTTGGTTGCAGCCCCCTGACCACACAGGGATCACTCTGCTGATGCCTGTGCCATTAACTCCCCACATATGCCAAGGGGTAGATGCCCATCCCCCTGTGGCATCGGGTCTCCCAGCAAAGACCATCCTGCCAGGGGGCCTTTGCTGTGGCTGGGTGTCGCCCGTGTGGAGAACCCCTCGTCGGACTGGGTGGCATCAGGGCGGATGACACGTGATGAAGCATAGTACATCATCTCTTGCTGGTTGTCAAGCACCAGCAGTCTCTAAATGTTCACAGGCTCAATTCAATGCACAGAAGTACGACCCCAAATTGTTCGCCTCCCTTGCCACACCATGGGAGGAACACCAAGCTAAGGATGGCAGCGAATATTTTCTCCCTGGTACCTAGTATGTACGTGAGCTGATAAGGAATCCTTTGTGTCCATAAATCTTCAGTTCTTTGTAGAGCATTTAGAGGACAATTTTGGGGAGGTGGAGGGCTTGTACCAAATGAAGTCTGGGTCAGTTTTGATAAAAACATCCTCCTCTGCCCAGTCACGGACATTACTCACTTGTGACAAGCTGAGGGATGTTTCTGTTACTATCACGCCCCATAAGAGCTTGAATATGGTCCAGGGTATTATCTTCCACAGGGATCTTCTTTTACAGTCCGATGACGAGCTGCGCGCCAACTTAGAGCGACTAGGAGTCCATTTTGTCCGGCACCTCCACCGGGGTCCGAGGGATAATCAGGTTGCCACCGGTTCCTTCATCTTGGCCTTTGAGGGTGACACATTACCTGAGAAGGGAAGGTGATGGTCTACCACTGTGATGTCAAGCCATATATCCCTCGCCCGATGCAGTGCTTTAAGTGCTGGAAGTTTGGCCATATGCCTTCCTGCTGTACTTCCAGCCTCATATGTCGAGATTGTGGTCATCCATCCCATCCCAATATTCCATGTGTCCCACCTCCCATCTGTGTCAACTGCGGTGCGGAGAGCACCATTCCCCTTGCTCGCCGAACTGTAGGATTCTACAGAAGGAAAGGAAAATATTAGAATACAAGACCCTGGACGGACTGACCTACACTGAAGCTAAAAGGAAATTTGAAAGGCTCCGTCCCATCCATGTGTATGACAACATCTTACGCCGCTGTTCAGCCCCATCCATTGCACCAATTCCAGTCAGCTCTCAGAGCCGTAAGACTACACCTTCCCCCTTGATGGCTGGGGGGCACTTACCTCTCTGTTTCTGCTGCACCACCTACTTTGGGAGCCCTTGGGTCACTCACTTCCCAGGTTCCTACCAGTGGCAAAGCAGACACCTGCCAGTTGCTGAAGCAGCCACAGGTAACTGGTCATAGGTCTTCATGGTCCTCCTCAGTCCTGGAGACTGAATCAAAGAAGCCCTCCTAGGTAGAGAAACCCAAGGAACAGTGCGAGAAATCGAAAAAGAAGACCCCCAAGAACAAGGAAATTGCAGTGGCACCCACACCGCCACTACCTACAAGCTCTGCGTTTGGGATGAGGTGAAGATTCTGGCATCTGCTGAGGACCTAGATCTCACTGGACCCTCAGACACAATGGTTATAGACTTTTCCCAACCACGGCGGTTCACCTCCCGCATAGGTGGCTCAGGTCAGGGCTAATGAATGCAGTTCGCATAGGATTGCTTCTGTCTGGCATCCTTGCTTTTACCACCTCTCCTTGAGATCCATTCACATACAACCCCATGGCGTAGCCCTAGGCCAAAGTTTTGCCTGGACCTTTTGCATGGCCCTAAGGACTCCATTAACCCTGCAGCTCTCAGCTGTCACTTCCTCTCAATTCTTGAAGTGTTCCGGGGTCTGAAATGGTTTACACTGACAGCTCGATGGCTGATGGTCGTGTAGGCTTCGCCTACATTCGTGGCAGCCATACTGAACAGCATTCCTTACCCGATGGCTGCAGTGTATTCACCGAAGAGCTGAGGGCCCTATCTTGTGCACTTGAGTAAATCCGTTCATGCTCTGGTGAATTGTTTCTCCTCTGTACTGACTCCCTGAGCAGCTTACATTCTATCGACCAGTGCTACCCTTGCCATCCTTTGGTAGTGACCATCCAGGAGTCCATCTATGCCATGGAATGGTCCAGTCATTCTGTGGTCTTTGTCTGGACCCCAGGACACGTCGGCATCCTAGGCAATGAACTTGCTGACAGGCTGGCCAAACAGGCTACACGGAAACCACTTCTGGAGATGGGTCTCTCTAAAACTGATCTGTGTTCTGTTCTTACACCGCAAAGTTTTTCAGCTTTGGGAGATGGAGTGGCATAATAGTATGCACAATAAACTGTGCGTCATTAAGGAGACTGCAAATGTGTGGAAGTCTTCCCTGCAGGCTTCTCATAGGGAATCAGTTGTCTTTTGTTGACTCCGCATTGACCATATGTGGCTCACACATGGTTACCTCCTTCGTTGCGAGGACCCACCTCAGTGTTGCTGTTGCTCCTAAATGACAGTTGTCCACCTCTTGCTGGATTTCCCACTTTTAGCCGGTCTGTGGCGGACTTTTAACTTTCCCAGCAGCCTACCTTTGATGTTGGGCAACAATGCTTCAACAGCAGCTTCAGTGTTATGTTTTATTCATGAGGGTGGGTTTTATCATTTGACCTGAGTTTTAGTACATGTACTTTGTTCCTCTGTGTCCTCCACCCTAGTGCTTTTAGGGTGGAATTTTAAATGTGTTGCAGAGTGACTGGTTTCTCCTTTTCATTCTCATGGTTGACCAGCCACTGTAATCTTTCTTGTTTTACTGTTTTCTAATTGTTTCTTGGGCCTCTCTGCTGTTTCCTTGTCCTCTCTTATTCCTTTTAGTGTTTTTTGCCTTTTATTCATTTTTTTTATTTTTTTTTTTATGCTGTATGTGTCATTTGTTCTACTCTACCCCTTGTGGACTTGTTTTTTAGGACCAATGATCACACAGTTTGGTCCCTTCCCCCCTCCCCCCTTCTCCCTTTCAAACTAACCAACCATCCAACCAACTTAGTACACTACTCCACAAACATCACTAGCTGGACCACTGAGTCCAGTGATCTTATATGGAAGAGCAACACAGGTTCAGATATCTAAACTTAATGAAACAGGAAAATTTGGGATTTAACCTAGGACATTGGTGCATAATGACTAGGAAAACTTTTCTCTCCTCATCAGTCAAATTCTGATGAGGCAAATTTCTTGAGATACTATAATTTGATCTGGGTATCTCCAGATGAATCAGCCCCAGCAGTGGAGATAAGCTTATGTCTCAGTGAAGGTGGGGTATCAATGAAAGCAGGTTTAGTATGATGAATATTATGTAAATGGTGTGCAAGTATTTCAGCATTTTTAATAAGTTTTTACAAGAAGAGATTTTTATGAGGCAAATTATGAATACAAAGTCAGATGTCTCCCTGGATACGTACATAACCTCTAGACTTCATAATGTAGAGCTAGGTTCAAGATTTGTTCAGAGATGAATATCATACTGTTCCATTGTCAAAGTTGAATAAGTTTTAATGCATTGTAAGGAACAACCATTGGATTAAAAGTTATTGTTTTCAATTAAATCCAAAGTTGGCAAGTTAAAAATATTTACTATCAAAAACAGTCTTGATCACAATTTATTTATTACGGTGACCAGTTTCGACCACTACTGTGGTCATCTTCAGACCTACAAGTCGTATACAAAGCTTTAATTAGAGGGCTGCATACATTAAAGAAAATACATAAAGTTATAAAGCTGTAAAACAATGAATTACCAATGAGTAAGAACCTCTTTCTGCTGGAGAATCACTACTGGAGAAACCAGTGCATGTCTTACTATGTATAATGGAGGCTCCGCCCCCTTCTGACGGAATGATGTCATTACTAACCAATGGGTTATAGGTCGAATAACAATGTAAAATTTCTTAGTTAAAAGAACATTGTCAAGAAATAAAAATAAACACACACTAAATTTAGCTTATTTAACAGCTATTGTCAATTAATAAGTGTTAAAAATATTTAAACATGTAGGATAAACGAACTTCATTTTGACAGTACATGGGTTGCCCTCTCAAGGCCTGTTAGTGAACCATTTGGAACCACTGGTTGCCATGGTGAAGGTGGATGCCGTTCCAAAGATGAGGCAGCAGGCTCCTTCCCCTTGAAGTTGTAAAGTTGATAGGCAAACTAGCGGTTGCCACGGTGAGGATAAACACCAGTGCAAAGATTTGGCAGCAGGTTTCTTTCTAATGAAGTTGTTGCAAAAGCAGAATGGCAAAGACTGTCATGTCAGACGATGTACTATTGAGCAGCAACATGTCTTTATTGAAATGATTTTTCAATGAGTAGGCTGCAATAATCTTTAGCTGACATGTATAGAACATGCTGCACAGATACAATTTACTGGTGTAATAAGAGACTTTCATTTACATAGATTACATAATAATTCTTACAGATTAATACTAATAGAAAAAAAAATTAAAAAATTGAGAGGGCACAGTAGTTGTGCATATTTATAAAATATTGTCTATGAAGTTCATATGTAGATTCCAATTTTTTTTATTTACATGTGACAGTTTTTAAAGTTAAAGCATAGCACAGCATAGAACATCACCTCCTCACATGATGAATGTCGGTTTGCATAAATTGCAAACAAGTAAATTGTCATATACACTTATGACATGATGAGCCTAGGGGATATCCTTAGCATTATGAAAACTGAATAAATTTTCAGCTGCTAAGATCGCAAAAATCATTTATTCATACAGATTATCAGTTTTGTCAATTCTCTGTTGCCATCTCCAGATCCAAAGATGGCGACAGAGAATTTCTAAAACTGGCAATCTATATGTAAAGTACACTTATGCAAAAGAGGAGTATAGTAAACTGGAATTATGTTACGTAACCAAGACCTGCCCAATCCAGCCACCCAGCACTTCCTATTCCAGTCCTGTTATGGGCTTAACTTTGTGTCACCATAGGTTGGGCCACTTGTGAAAGCAGCCATGTTGTACACCAGGTCTGCTGCAACCACTGCACAGCTTTTTATGTTGGTATGACAACCAACCAGCTGTCCACTAGGATGAACGGCCACTGCAGAACTGTGACCAAGAGCAAAGTAGACCACCCTGAGGCACAACATGCAGTTGAAAATAACACACTACATTTCAATGGCTGCTTCACAATCCTGGCCATCTGATTCCTCTACTCCACCACCAGCTTTTCTGAATTGCACAGATGGGAGTTATCCTTGTAACACTCCTCCAGAAATTATCCTGGCCTCAACCTGTTGTAACCTACTTCCCCCACACCCTCCACCCAATAATTTGCACCTCCTCATCCTATCCTATCACCTCCTCCCTTCCTTTTTCCCTCACCCTTTTTGTGTGCCACCCTCTGTCAATGTACCTGTTCATCATTTTCCCTTCTGTGCTCCTCTCCTTTTCTTCTATTCCCTTCCCCCCACTCCACCTATTGATCTGTGCCTGTCAATCTCTAGTCCCTGCATGCCCCATCAGACAGTGCTCTTCTCCCCCCCCCCCCCCCCCCCCCGCCCTCCCAACTAACTGTACCCTGCTATCCCAACCCCTTCCCCACCCAACTTCAGAACTTCAGATTTGTATTCACATGGCAGTCACATTCCTGTTGGAGCTGCCAGTGGTAGCAGTCATGTGTGTGACCTGTGTTTACTTGTGTGAAAGTGTGTTTTCTTTGCTGAGCAAGACTTTGGCCAAAAGCTGTAATTTGTAACAGTCTTTTCACTGTGCCTGTCTGAAACTTAATGGGTCATCTTTATGGTGAGTTGCAGTCAATACTTTTCCTAATATTGTTCATACACCAATCTTAAATACATTTGAGCCAAAGTTCAAACAGTTCTTGCTTAACCACTGCTTCTACGCTGTCTCTGAATTTCTGGAACTACATAATAAGTAAATGTCATTTATCAAATATTGTTAATTATGAATTATGTCCCTTTGTACTATAATGTACTTCAATCATGTTGATGATGTAGTCTCACTTAATAATTGCTCATCATACACTATGTGATCAAAAGTATCCGGACACCCCCAAAACATACATTTTTCTTATTGGTGCATTGTGCTGCCACCTACTGCCAGGTACTCTATTTAAGTGACCTCAGTAGTCATTAGATATTGTGAGAGAGCAGAATGGGGCACTCCGCAAAACTCACGGACTTCAAACCTGGTCAGGTGATTGGTTGTCACTTGTGTCACACATCTGTACACGAGATTTCCACTCTCCTAAAGATCCCTAGGTCCACTGTTCTCGATGTGATAATGAAGTGGAAATGTGAAGGGACACATACTGCACAAAAGTGAACAGGCCGACCTCGTCTGTTGACTGACAGAGACTGCCGACAGTTGAAGAGGGTCATAATGTATAATAGACCATCACACAAGAATTCCAAGCTGCATCAGGATCCACTGCAAGTACTATGACAGTTAGGCGGGAGGTGAGAAAATTTGGATTTCATGGTCGAGTAGCAGCTCATAAGCCACACATCACGCCAGTAAGTGCCCAATGATGCCTCACTTGGTGTAAGGAGCATAAACATTGGACGACTGAACAGTGGAAAAACATTGTGTGGAGTGGCGAATCACAGTACACAATGTGGCGATCCAATGGTAGGGTGTGGGTATAGTGAATGCCCGGTGAAAATCATCTGCCAGCATGTGTAGTCCCAACAGTAAAATTTGGAGGCACTGGTGTTATGGGTGTGGTTATGTTTTTCATGGAGGGGGCTTGCACCCCTTGTTGTTTTGTGTGGCACTATCACAGCACAGGCCTACACTGATGTTTTAAGCACCTTCTTGCTTTCAACTGTTGAAGAGCAATTCGGGAATGGCGATTGCATCTTTCAACATGATCGATCACCTGTTTGTAAAGCACAGCCTGTGATTGAGTGGTTACATGACAATAACAGCCCTGTAATGGACTGGCCTGTACAGAGTCCTGACCTGAATCCTATAGAACACCTCTGGGATGTTTTGGAACGCCGACTTCATGCCAGGGCTAACCGACCAACATCGATACCTCTCCTCAGTGCAACAGTTGGTGAAGAATGGGCTGCGGTTCCCCAAGAAGCCATCTGGCACCTGATTGAACATATGCCTGCGAGAGTGGAAGCTGTCATCAAGGCTAAGGGTGGGCCCACACCATATTGAATTCCAGCATTACCAATGGAGGGTGCCACGAACTTGTAAGTCATTTTATGCCAGGTGTCCGGATCCTTTGATCACATAGTGTATGTATGAGCAATGTAGTATATCAGTTTATATTGTTATGTACTTTGATTGTGTTTGTCATGAAGTCACGATGACCACTGTAATCATAAATTAATTGTATTTACCTCTTGTCCTATATCATATGTACAAACAATGTGACAAAAATGATTTCCTGAACAACATAAATAAATAAACAACATTTAAAGTCATTCATACACCACAGTGAATGCACAATATTATTTTACTGTAGCAAAATCTTTTATGTGGATTAATTTTACCAGAATAGGCTGTTTCCTTAAAAAAAAAAAAAAGAAGAAGAAGAAGAAGAAGAGTCAGTATCTATCAAGCATGAATTGTATGCATTGCTTATGAAAAAGGATTTTGCTTCATTATTGAGCTGTGTGACTAAATACTTCTGATGAACAGAAGCTTTTTAATACAATAATCTGAATTAATGAAAGTTGTCTGATGTCTTAATAGAATGATGTTTACCTTCTGTCCTTAAAGCTGAGATTTTATCAGTAACACATAATGATTTATACAGTAGTGGGAGGCGAGAAATACCAGAAGCTGCACGTCAAGAAGACACTCTCAGTACAACAGATGCAATAAGAATCTTCAGCCATACAACAGAGATGCCTACTTTGCCACCTGTCTTGAGCAGTGAAGTAGACGATTTCTTGGTCAACAATTCAGCAAATGTGCTACCACTTTCTCATGAAAGCAGCTTACTGGAAGAACTTCCGATACTAGCAAGTGAGTATCATTATTACAGAAAATATTCATTGTGTGTGCTTATTGTAATTACATATGTTGATGAGCTGGTCATTGATATGATCTAATGAAACTGTATGGTTAACCATCTAAACTCACAGCCATCATCTTGCATAAGAGCAACGGATAATTCCCTCTCCTGTCAGTTTTGTATTGCAAATTTTGATTGAAATAAATCATTGCTAGGAAGGATTTCATCTTCATATTGTTATTGTAGTGACTTGGCAAGACAGCCAAGTCACAATGCGAGGATGCCGAAATGCACGCGTTAAGCTCACGCAGACTGGCGTGAGGTCTGGAACAGTAAAGTAGTTGAGTCTAGTAAATAAAGTACGAAGCTCTTTGAATACTTAACTTTAATCCACAATTGGTGAACATCTCTCGTTACTTTACAGGCTTTATAATCACAATATCAATTGGTAATGGCGCCTTGCTAGGTCGTAGCAATTGACGTAGCTGAAGGCTATGCTAACTATCGTCTCGGCAAATGAGAGCGTATTTGTCAGTGAACCATTGCTCGCTAAGTCGGCTATACAACTGGGGCGAGTGCTAGGATGTCTCACTAGACCTGCCGTGTGGCAGCGCTCGGTCTGCAATCACTGACAGGGCGACACGCGGGTCCGGCTTATACTACCGGACCGCGGCCGATTTAAAAGCTACCACCTAGCAAGCGTGGTGTCTGGCGGTGACACCACAGTTATCAATAACAATGTCACAAATTTCCAGCCAACTGGTTGCAAATTCTATTTGTGACATTGTAATTAATTATGGTATGTTCAAAACATTATCAATGTCTGTTATTTTACATCTGTATTAACATATAGTGACTGTTTTAGAAATAATGTTATTACATCTTAGATAGCTGAGACAAAACTTGAAGATATTTATTCATGATATTGACACTTTTGATTCCCTGCATTCATATAAATACCTAAAAAAAATTGAGACCATTAATCTAATATATATGATTGTATAGTTTTGGTTATCTAATATTTGCAGTACATTCTATGTTTTTGTGTTTTTAAGAAGCAGCATAGTTCATGCAAAGTGTTAACATATTTTTATCTTTGTGAATCTGGAACTTCCCACATGGATAATATTTTTAGAAGTGCTAGAGACATGTGTAGATTTTGTAGAGAAAGTCATTTCTTAATATAAACTGAAGCTTGAAATGTAGTTCAGCAAGCATCAGTAGATGTGACCAAAGGTTAACTATTTGGGTCACAAAGATGATAAAAGTACAGAAAATAAAAATAAGTGGCGATCTACCCCTCCTGAATGCAATAAACTTTGTTACTTATACTTTTTCAATGGCATATTCAATTAAACTGCTCTTTCTCCATAACATTACCTTTCCCTCACTGTGAGCTTCCCAGAAACGAAAGGGAGTGCTGTGGAATAACCTCAACCTAAGCCTTAAACAGCAGTAGGGTAACCATTAGCAGCAATTGAGAGAAAACTGTATCTCCCTGCATATCTGGCCCATAAGGCTTTCGCCATATTCCTAAATAATGACATTATCAAGAAAGCTATTGGTATGTGCCCATGGCACATCTTCCAGCATCTTTATTCCATGACATTAAAAATGGAGGGAGCTGCAAGACTCTGAACAGAAGAGAATGTAAACAGTCCAGGGTATTGAACTGACAGTACATACCAGTCAGCAAGTATATAATACACTGAAGAGCCAAAGAAATTGGTACACCTACCTAATAATGTGTAGGGCCCCCGCAGGCACACAAACGTGCCACGACATGACATGGCATGGACTTGACTAATGTCTGAAGTAGTGCTGGAAGGAATTGACACCATGAATCCTGAAGGGCTATGTCCCATTGCTCATGCACCAATTATAACACTAAGAGTATGAGGGGGTGAAGATCTTTTCTGAATGGCACATTACAGGGCATCACATATATGCTCAATAATGTTCATGTCTGGGGAGTTTTGTGACCAGCGAAAGTGTTTAAACTCAGAAGAGTGTTCCTGGAGCCACTCTGTAGTAATTCTGGATGTGTGGGGTGTCACATTGTCCTGCTGGAATTGCCCAAGTCCGTTGGACATGAATGGATATAGGTGATCAGACAGAATGCTTATGTATGTGTCACCTGTCAGAGTCATTTCTAGACATATCAGGGTTCCCATATCGCCCCAACTGCACAAGCCAAACAGCACTACAGAGCCTCCATCAGCTTGAACAGTCCTCTGCTGACATGCAGGGTCCATGGATTCATGAGGTTATCTCCATACCCACACTCATACACATTCATCCGCTCGACACAATTTGAAATGAGACTCATCTGACCAGACAACACGTTTCCAGTCATCAACAGTCCAACGTCAGTGTTGAAGGGCCCAGGCAAGGCATAAAGCTATCTGCCGTGCAGTCATCAAGGGTACATGAGTGGGCCTTTGGCTCTGAAAGCCCATATTGACGATGTTTCACTGAATGGTTCACATGCTGACACTTGTTGATGGCCCAGCATTGAAATCTGCACCAATTTGCAGAAGGGTTGCACTTCTGTCACGTTAAATGATTCTCTTCTGTCACTGTTTGTCCTGTCCTCACAGGATCTTGTTTCGGATGCAGCAATGTCGGAGATTTGATGTTTTACCAGATTCCTGATATTTATGACACACTTGTGAAACAGATGTGTGGGAAAATCCCCTCTTCATTGCTACCTCAGAGATGCTGTGTCCCATCGCTCATGCGCCAATTATAACAATAAATTCAAACACACTTAAATCTTGATGAAGGTTTCTCGGGTCTCCAGCCGGGTGGTAGCATTGATATCTCGCGACATTTTGGGAAGTGTCATACTACCCATCTTCGGGGGTAGTGTTGAGATTCGCAGAGAGTGGGCTATTTATATGCGCGGTCATCCCCCTCCACTAGACCTCGGGTGTCTGTGGTGGACCAGCGGCGTGTGCACGGTGGTGGGGATGGCGGTGTAAGCATTCTGTCTGTGTCCGCGGTGGAAGACGTTGACGGGCGTGCTCCCGATGGATTGCCAATATTGCAGGGTTCCATGCTGCGCTGAGTTAGTATGGAAGGAATGCTGGATGGTGGCAGCTTGTTGCATGAATGAACAGCACAAAGACAAACAGTACTGACCAACCTGGTACATAGGGTGCACGCTGTCTGCGACAAAGACAGCCTGCCATCTGAGCTGCAACACCTGAGGGAAGTCTTCCAGCAAAATGGCTACAGTGAAACGCAGATCAACAGGGTGCTTAAAAGGAAGAAGGAAGCAGTGAAAACCCCAGAAGAAGATGTTGAAGAGGAAGAAGACAAACAACTCATGTTCCTTCCATATGTGGGTCCGCTCTCGGCCAACATTGCACAACTACTAGGCAAATACAATATCAAAACCAATCTCCGACCACCACCGAAGACGAGGGAGCTCCTAGGTTCTGCCAAAGATGCGCTGAACCTTAACACACCAGGAGTATACAGCATACCATGCGAATGTGGAAAACAATACATTGGGCAAATACTGTGCTGCATATTTCAATGCTGCGAAGAACATATCAGATGTGTGCGACTGGGTCACACAGAAAAATCAGCCATAGCAGAACACAGCATAAATGAAGAACACACCTTCAACTTTGAAAACACGAAGGTACTGTGCTGAGCATCTGGCTTCTGGGAAAGCGTTATCAAAGAATCCATAGAAATAATGATTCACAACAATCTGGTCAACAGATATGAGGGATACCAACTAAGCGTAGCATGGAACCCTGCAATAGCGGCAATCCGTCGGGAACGCGCCCGTCAACGTCCTCTGCCATGGATGCAGACAGAATGCTTACACCGACAACCGAACGCAGCTGCTGGGGGCAACTGTCATCCCCACCAACGCGTGCACGCCGCTGCTCCACCACAGCCATCTGAGGTCCAATGGAGGGGGATGACCGCACATATAAATAGCTCGCTCTGCGTATCTCGACACTTTGCCAGAAGATGGGTAGTATGACACTTTCCGAAATGTCATGAGATATCAACGCTACCACCTGGCTGGAGACCCGAGAAACCTTCATCAGTAGTTTACGCTGGGAAAGCCTACAGTCACATACACTTAAATCTTGATAACCTGCCACTGTAGCAGCATTACCTGGTCTAACAACTGCGCCAGACTTTTGTTGTGTTATATAGGCGTTGCCGACTGCAGCTCCGTATTCTGCCTGTTTACGTGTCTCTATATTTGAATACGCAGGCCTATATCAGTTTCTTTAGTGCTTCAGTGTGTGAACATTTTCACAAGTGGCTCACCAATGATATGGTGAAAGGCAAACACTTAACATAGGCATCAAGTGGCACACAAACGAATTGAGACAGACTCAGTGTGTGACTATATGTAAATGCTGTGATAAAGAACATAATTTCATTAGCTGTGCAGACCTCTTCAAAAGAATAGATACCATGCATTCATATAATTGATTCACCTCAGTGGGCAATGAATCCACAACCTTTGCATGGATGCACATTTACGTTCAACCTCCAGCGGGAATCTAAAATTAGGGAGCTTGGAGGACATTGATGGGAACTGTGGATAGGTGGTGCTAGGTGGGAGCCAGCCTGGGAATATGCTGAGGTAGCCCACACATTTGTGATAAATATGATGTTTGGGTGGCACAGTGATTTACACAACGGTCTCATAAGCAGGAGATCCTGGGTTAAAGTCCCAGTCCAGCACAAATTTTCACTCATCGCCACTGATTTTGCATGAAGTCCCGATGCAACTGATATCATTAGTTCCTTCCCTTCCCTTTCCTTGCTCCCCCCTTTCCCTTCAATTTACATATCAAGTGACATACGAGGTGCGACAGTAGAGTAATGAGACTGATGTGGAAAAAAAATGTTGCTTACCGTTTTAGTCAAGTTTAGTGTTGTCTCCTTCAGAGTAGTTCCCTTCTGATTGCACACACTTTTTCCAGCGCCTCTGCCATTGATGGTAACATTTCTGGAACTCATCTTCTGTAATATCTTCCAAGACCCTCATCACAGCTTTTTGAACATCTTGTGTTGTTTGAAAATGGTGTCCCTTGACCACCATTTTGACTCTTGGAAATAGAAAAAAGTCGCACGGAGTGATATCTGGTGAATAAGGTGGCCATGGTAGTACTGAAATGTGTTTTGAGGTTAAAAATTGCTGTACTGACAGAGCAGTATGGGATGGCGCATTATCGTGATGTTGAATTCAATTATCAGCAATGTTGGCATGGACATGAAGAACTCTTTTACGAAGTCTTTCTAAAATTTCTTTGTAGTAATATTGGTTAACTGTTTGTCCAGGAGGCAGCCACTGTTTATGGGCAATTCCCTAGGAATCAAAGAAGCACACAAGCATGCATTTCACTTTTGACTTTGACATGCAAGCTTTTTTTGGTCTGGGTGATCCCTTTGAGCAGCATTGCGAACTTTGGCATTTTGTCTCTGGATTGTACCGAAAAACCAACTTTCATCACCAGTGATAACAAGGCTCAACAATTCTGGATTGATTTCCATTTGCTCTAACAGATGGGATGCCACATTTTTCCGTGTTTCTCGCTGTTGTGGTGTGAGATTTTTGGGGACCATTTTTGCACAAATCTTTCTCATACCAAGAACTTCAGTTATTATTAGACGAACCGTTTCTCAATTGATGTTCAGTTCTTCTGCAATCATTTTCACAGATAATCTTCAATCAGATCGTACGAGTTCATGCACCCTGGCAAAGTTGATATCTGTCCGTGAGGTTGATGGTCATTCACTGCGGTCTTCATCTTCAACATTCGTTCTGCCTTCACTAAACATTTTATGCCAACGAAAAACTTAAGCTCTTGACATAACCTCCTCTCCAAAAGCATTCCGAAGCTTACTGTAAGTTTTCATCGTGTTTTCACCCAATTTAACGCAAAAAGAAGTGGCATACCATTGTTCAATATTATGCGGTTTCATTTCCATGACGAGAGGCAGAAAAATGTGTTAACTTGTTACAGCACAACTCACAACTGAGCAGTTGCATTGATGTGCTGCTTGGACTAGAAGCAGCTTATGGACCAAGGTCAAAGATCTTGTGCTTACACAAGCCTGCAGGGTTGTCTCATCTTGCAAATAAAATCACTGTCATTACTTTATTGTCGCACCTCATATGTCATTTCTGCAAATGATGTTGTCGAGTTGCCACTCTGAACTATCACAAAGTGCTATGATGCATGGTCCAGTTACAGATAGTATGCGCCTAGCTTTTATTGAGGACCTAGAGTTTAACATAAAAGATTTATCACTTTGTGAGTGACATTTCTTTTTATATGTAAAGTATCATCGGAACAGAATGTGTTAGGTGCTGACAGTACTCTAGAACAAAACAGGGAACAAATGCTAAAATTTTGTTATTGATTTGACTTGTGACTGAGCTACTAAGTCATTCAGGAATAATTTACTTTAAATTTGATAACAATAAGAATTTACAACCAGTTTCCAGACATTTCTGGATATATATGGTGCATATTTGTTCTTGTATTAAGAATTATTTGTTTTAAAAATGTTCATAAAGAGGTATCATGAACCGGAAGATCTGCCTGCTGAATGTTACTGCAACAAAAGCATCAAAAACAAATTCCAGATTTTGCTCATTGAAATCATTTTGCAAAAAAAAAAAAAAAAAAAAAAAGAAAGAAAGAAAAAATGTTCTTCATACTGCCTTATTCCTGTCTTTGAATTTTTGTCATTATTCATTGGAATAATGACATTATAATAGATGCAAGCCTAAAGATGAGGGCTATGTACTTTATCACATAGCTCATTTGCTGCAGTGAGCTGTATTTACTTGAATGATGGTGTATATCTTCACAGACAGTTGAGTTATATTGACAGCTATACACATGACACCACTTACTGCCAGTTGTGCTCAACAGTTGACTACCTTATTGTAATATGAATAGTCAAATGTCATGTGAGTAACATTTTTCAAAATTATTGAAATATAATTTTTAATTTTTTTAAGGACCAGATTTGCAGTCTGACAACAGAATTGTGCCAGTGGTTGGAAACAGTAAAATAGAACGA